>NC_064838.1:5295000-5920000 GCF_024166365.1 Elephas maximus indicus | reverse complement strand
AAACTCAAAGGATGGAAAAAATATATCAAGCAAACAATAAGCAAAAAAGAAGAGGAGTAGCAATATTAATTTCTGACAAAATAGACTTTAGACTTAAATCCACCACAAAGGATAAAGAAGGACACTATATAATGATAAAAGGGACAATTGATCAGGAAGACATAACTATATTAAATATTTATGCACCCAATGACAGGGCTGCAAGATACATAAATCAAATTCTAACAGAATTGAAAAGTGAGATAGACACCTCCACAATTATAGTAGGAGACTTCAACACACCACTTTCGGAGAAGGACAGGACATCCAGTAAGAAGCTCAACAGAGACACGGAAGACCTACTTACAACAATCGACCAACTTGACCTCATTGACTTATACAGAACTCTCCACCCAACTGCTGCAAAGTATACTTTTTTTTCTAGCTCACATGGAACATTCTCTAGAATAGACCACATATTAGGTCATAAAACAAACCTCTGCAGAGTCCAAAACATCGAAATATTACAAAGCATCTTCTCAGACCACAAGGCAATAAAAGTAGAAATCAATAACAGAAAAACGAGGGAAAAGAAATCAAATACTTGGAAAATGAACAATACCCTCCTGAAAAAAGACTGGGTTATAGAAGACATCAAGGAGGGAATAAGGAAATTCATAGAAAGCAACGAGAATGAAAATACTTCCTATCAAAACCTCTGGGACACAGCAAAAGCAGTGCTCAGAGGCCAATTTATATCGATAAATGCACACATACAAAAAGAAGAAAGAGCCAAAATCAGAGAACTGTCCCTACAACTTGAGCAAATAGAAAGTGAGCAACAAACGAACCCAACAGGCACCAGAAGAAAACAAATAATAAAAATGAGAGCTGAACTAAATGAATTAGAGAACAGAAAAACAATTGAAAGAATTAACAAAGCCAAAAGCTGGTTCTTTGAAAAAATTAACAAAATTGGTAAACCATTGGCTGGACTGACTAAAGAAATACAGGAAAGGAAACAAATAACCCGAATAAGAAACGAGAAGGACCACATCACAACAGAACCAAATGAAATTAAAAGAATCATTTCAGATTACTACAAAAAATTGTACTCTAACAAATTTGAAAACCTAGAAGAAATGAATGAATTCTTCGAAAAACACTACCTGCCTAAACTAACGCATTCAGAAGTAGAACAACTAAATAGACCCATAACAAAAAAAGAGATTGAAACGGTAATCAAAAAACTTCCAACAAAAAAAAGTCCTGGCCCGGACGGCTTCACTGCAGAGTTCTACCAAACTTTCAGAGAAGAGTTAACACCACTACTACTGAAGGTATTTCAAAGCATAGAAAACGACGGAATACTACCCAACTCATTCTATGAAGCCACCATCTCCCTGATCCCAAAACCAGGTAAAGACATTACAAGAAAAGAAAATTATAGACCTATATCCCTCATGAACATAGATGCAAAAATCCTCAACAAAAGTCTAGCCAATAGAATCCAACAACACATCAAAAAAATAATTCACCATGATCAAGTGGGATTTATACCAGGTATGCAAAAAAAAAAAAAAATACCAGGTATGCAAGGCTGGTTTAATATCAGAAAAACCATTAATGTAATCCACCACATAAATAAAACAAAAGACAAAAACCACATGATCTTATCAATTGATGCAGAAAAGGCATTTGACAAAGTCCAACACCCATTTATGATAAAAACTCTTACCAAAATAGGAACTGAAGGAAAATTCCTCAACATAATAAAGGGCATCTATGCAAAGCCAACAGCCAATATCACTCTAAATGGAGAGAACCTGAAAGCATTTCCCTTGAGAACGGGAACCAGACAAGGATGCCCTTTATCACCGCTCTTATTCAACATCGTACTTGAAGTCCTAGCCAGGGCAATTAGGCTACACAAAGAAATAAAGGGTATCCGGATTGGCAAGGAGGAAGTAAAGTTATCACTATTTGCAGATGACATGATCTTATACACAGAAAACACTAAGGAATCCTCCAGAAAACTACTGAAACTAATAGAAGAGTTTGGCCAAGTCTCAGGTTATAAAATGAACATACAAAAATCACTTCGATTCCTCTACATCAACAAAAAGAACACCAAAGAGGAAATAACCAAATCAATACCATTCACAGTAGCCCCCAAGAAGATAAGATACTTAGGAATAAACCTTACCAAGGATGTAAAAGACCTATACAAAGAAAACCACAAAGCTCTACTACAAGAAATTCAAAAGGACATACTTAAGTGGAAAAACATACCTTGCTCATGGACAGGAAGACTTAACATAGTAAAAATGTCTATTCTACCAAAAGCCATCTATACATGTAACGCACTTCCGATCCAAATTCCAATGTCATATTTTAAGGGGGTAGAGAAACAAATCACTAATTTCGTATGGAAGGGAAAGAAGCCCCAGATATGCAAAGCATTACTGAAAAAGAAGAACAAAGTGGGAGGCCTCACTCTACCTGATTTCAGAACCTATTACACAGCCACAGTAGTCAAAACAGCCTGGTACTGGTACAACAACAGGCACATAGACCAATGGAACAGAATTGAGAACCCAGATATAAATCCATCCATGTATGAGCAGCTGATATTTGACAAAGGACCAGTGTCAGTTAATTGGGGAAAAGACAGTCTTTTTAACAAATGGTGCTGGCATAACTGGATATCCATTTGCAAAAGAATGAAACAGGACCCATACCTCACACCATGCACAAAAACTAACTCCAAGTGGATCAAAGACCTAAACATAAAGACTAAAACGATAAAGATCATGGAAGAAAAAATAGGGACAACCCTAGGAGCCCTAATACAAGGCATAAACAGAATACAAAACATTACCAAAAATGATGAAGAGAAACCCCATAACTGGGAGCTCCTAAAAATCAAACATCTATGCTCATCTAAAGACTTCACCAAAAGAGTAAAAAGACCACCTACAGACTGGGAAAGAATTTTCAGCTATGACATCTCAGACCAGCGCCTGATCTCTAAAATCTACATGATTCTGTCAAAACTCAACCTCAAAAAGACAAACAACCCAATCAAGAAGTGGGCAAAGGATATGAACACACATTTCACTAAAGAAGATATTCAGGCAGCCAACAGATACATGAGAAAATGCTCTGGATCATTAGCCATTAGAGAAATGCAAATTAAAACTACAATGAGATTCCATCTCACTCCAACAAGGCTGGCATTAATCCAAAAAACACAAAATAATAAATGTTGGAGAGGCTGCGGAGAGATTGGAACTCTTATACACTGCTGGTGGGAATGTAAAATGGTACAACCGCTTTGGAAATCTATCTGGTGTTATCTTAAACAGTTAGAAATAGAACTACCATACAACCCAGAAATCCCACTCCTCAGAATATACCCTAGAGATACAAGAGCCTTCACACAAACAGATATATGCACACCCATGTTTTTTGCAGCTCTGTTTACAATAGCAAAAAGCTGGAAGCAACCAAGGTGTCCATCAACGGATGAATGGGTAAATAAATTGTGGTATATTCACACAATGGAATACTAGGCATCGATAAAGAACAGTGACGAATCTGCGAAACATTTCATAACATGGAGGAAACTGGAAGGCATTATGCTGAGCGAAATTAGTCAGAGGCAAAAGGACAAATATTGTATAAGACCACGATTATAAGATCTTGAGAAATAGTATAAACTGAGAAGAAAACATACTTTTGTGGTTACGAAGGGGGGAGGGAGGGAGAGGTTTTTTTTATTGATTAATCAGTAGATAAGAACTGCTTTGGGTGAAGGGAAAGACAACACTCAATACATGGAAGGTCAGCTCAGTTGGACTGGACCAAAAGCAAAGAAGTTTCCGGGATAAAATGAATGCTTCAAAGGTCAGCGGAGCAGGGGCGGGGATCTGGGAAACATGGTTTGAGGGGACTTCTAAGTCAATTGGCAAAATAATTCTATTATGAAAACACTCTGCATCCCACTTTGAAATGTGGCGTCTGGGGCCTTAAATGCTAACAAGTGGCCATCTAAGATGCATCAATTTGTCTCAACCCACCTGGAGCAAAGGCAAATGAAGAACACCAAGGTCACACGACAACTAGGAGCCCAAGAGACAGAAAGGGCCACATGAACCAGAGACCTACATCATCCTGAGACCAGAAGAACTAGTTGGTGCCCGGCCACAATCGATGACTGCCCTGACAGGGAGCACAACAGAGAACTCCTGAGGGAACAGGAGATCAGTGGGATGCAGACCCCAAATTCTCATAAAAAGACCGTACTTGATGGTCTGACTGAGACTAGAGGAATCCCGGCGGCCATGGTCCCCAGACCTTCTGTCGGCACAGGACAGGAACCATCCCCGAAGACAACTCATCAGACATGAAAGGGACTGGTCATCGGGTGGGAGAGAGATGCTGATGAAGAGTGAGCTAATTATATCAGGTGGACACTTGAGAGTGTGTTGGCAACTCTTGTCTGGAGGGGGGATGGGAGGATAGAGAGAGAGGGAAGCTAGCAAAATTGTCACGAAAGGAGAGGCAGAAAGGGCTGACTCAATAGGGGAAGAGCAGGTGGGAGTACGGAGTAAGATGTATGTAAACATATATGTGACAGACTGATTGGATTTGTAAACGTTCACTTGAAGCTTAATAAAAGTTAATAAAAAAAAAAAAAAACACCATGGCTTGGGTCAGGTGCACCTTAGTCTTCAAGGTGACATTTTTGTTTTTCAACACTTTAAAGATGTTTTTTGCAGCAGATTTGCCCAATGCAATATGACTCGATTTCTTGGCTGCTGCTTCCGTGGGTATCGATTATGGATCCAAGTCAAATGAAATCCTTGACAACTTCAATCTTTTCTCCTTTTATCATGATATCGCTCGTTGGTCCGGTTGTGAGGATTTTTGTTTTTTTTATGTTCAGGTGCATTTCATACCGAAGGCTGTGGTTTTTATCTTCATCAATAAGTGCTTCAGGTCCTCTTTACTTTCAACAAGCAAGGTTGTGTCATCTGCATATTGCAAGTTGTTAATGAGTCATCCTCCAATCTTAATGCCCCATTTTTGTTCATATAGCCCACCTTCTCAGATTATTTGCTCAGCACATAGATTGAATAAGTGTAGTGAAATGATACAACCCTGACACACACTTTTCTTGACTTTAAGCCACTCAGTATCCCCTTGTTCTGGTCAAACTGCCTCTTTGTTTAAATACAGGTTCCTCATGAGCAGAATTAAGTGTTCTGGAATTCCATTTCTTTGCAAAGTTATACATAATTTATCCTGATCCACACAGTCAAATGCCTTTGCATAGTCAATAAAACACAGGTAAACCTCTTTCTGTTATTCTTTGCATTCAACCAGGATCCATCTGACATCAGCAGATTCTGGTTTGAATTTCAGGCAGTTCCTTGTCAGTATATTCTCTGCAACCACTTTTGAATGATCTTCAGCAAAATTTTACTTGTGTGTGATATTAATGATATTGTTCAATAATTTCCGCATTCTGTTGGATCACCTTTCTTTGGAATGGGTACAAATATGGATCTCTTCCAGTCAGTTGGCCAAGTAGCTGTCTTCCAAATTTCTTGGCATAGGCTAGTGAGCACTTCCAAGGCTGCATTCCTTTGTTGAAACATCTCAATTGATATTCCATCAATTCCTGGAGCCTTGTTTTTCACCAGTGCCTTCAGTACAGCTTGGACTTCTTTCTTCAATACCATCAATTCTTGATCATATGCTACCTGCTGAAATGGTTGAACACCAAACAATTCTTTTTGGTATAGTGACTCTGTGTATTCCTTCCATCTTCTTTTGATGCTTCCCGTGTCTTTTAATATTTTCCTTGTAGAATCCTTCAGCGTTGCAACTTAAGGCTTGAATTTTTTCTTTGGTTCTTTCGGCTTGAGAAATGCCGAGCATGTTCTTCCCTTTTGGTTTTCTATCTCCAGGACTTTGCACACATCATTATAATACTTTACTTTGTCTCCTGGAGCCACCCTTTGAAATCTGTTCTGCTCTTTTACTTCATTATTTCTTCCTTTCAGTTTGGCCATTCCACGTTCAAGAGTAAGCTTCAGAGTCTCTTCTGACATCCATTTTGGTCTTTTTTTTCTTTCCTGACTTTTTAATGACTTTTTGCTTTCTTCATGTATGATCTCCTTGATGTCATTCCACAACTCATCTGGTCTTCAGTCATTAGTGTTCCATGCATCAAATCTATTCTTGAGATGGTCTCTAAATTCAGGTGGGATAACTCAAGGTAGTACTTTGGCTTTCATGGACTTGTTCTAATTTTCTTCAGCTTCAACTTGAACTTGCTGTGATGGTTAAGATTGTGTGTCAACTTGGCTGGTCCATGATTTTCAGTGTTTTGGTAGTTGTATAATGTTTTGATCACTTCCCTGATGAAATTTGATATGTGATCACTCCCATGATAGAATCTGCTGAGTGGTACCAGTAGGGGTGGGGCCTGTGGCAGCTCAGCCTTCATCTCTCCACCTTCCACTGCCTACTTCTTTCCTGCTCACCTTGCCGACATTGTTGGCTTGTTCTGGATCCAGCTGCCGTCTTTTGTCTGACCTTCAGTTTTGGGGACTTAAGCTAGCAGCTTACCTATCCATCTTGAGATTTGTCAATCTTCACGGCCTGCGAGCAACAGTCCTTCTCCTTAACCTACCAATCTTGGGTTTACCAGCACCTGTGGCTTTGTGAATCAGGAGAAACCTTGTGTTCTTGCCTGCCGACCTTAGGATTCCTCAACCTTCACAGTCTGTGAGGAGCCCTGCTCTTTGACCTGCTGCTCTTGGGTTCACCAGCTTCTGCAGCTCTGTGAATTGGAAAAGGTCTCTATTCTGATCCACGAACTTGGGAAGTTCTGACAACTACAGTCACGTGAGCTGTTTCCTTGATATAAATTTCTCTCTATATATATATATTTACATGCTTTACTGGTTTTGCTTCTCTAGAGAACCCAGCCTAAGACACTTGCACATGAGCAATTGATGGTCTGTTCTGCAGTCAGCCCTTGGCCTTGTTCTGACTGATGATATTGAGCTTTTCCATTGTCTCTTTCCACAGATGTAGGTGATTTGATTCCTATGCATTCCATCCATCAAAACCCATGTGTATAATTGCCATTTATGTTGTTGAAAAAAGGTATTTGCAATGAAGAAGTCACTGGTCTTGCAAAATTCTATCATGCCATCTCCGGCATTGTTTCTATCACCAGGGCCTTATTTTCCAACTACCGATCCTTATTTGTTTCCAACTTTCTCATTCCAGCCACCAGTAATTATCAATAATCTTGATTGCATGTTTGATCAATTTTAGACTGTAGAAGTTTATAAAAATCTTCAATTTCTTCATCTTTGGCTTTGGTGGTGTGTGCATGAATTTGAATAATGTATTAATTGGTCTTCTTTGTAGGCATATGGATATTATCCTGTGTATCACTGACAGAGTTGTACTTCAGGATAGACCTTGAAATGTTCTTTTTGACAATGAATGCAATGCTATCCTCTTCAATTTGTCATTCCCGGCAAAGTAGACCATACGATTGCCTGATTCAAAATGG
The DNA here is from genome assembly GCF_024166365.1 of Elephas maximus indicus. Classification (NCBI taxonomy): domain Eukaryota; kingdom Metazoa; phylum Chordata; class Mammalia; order Proboscidea; family Elephantidae; genus Elephas; species Elephas maximus. The sequence goes on along the minus strand of NC_064838.1, from coordinate 5,912,418 downwards.
CCAACACCAGTCCATTTCAGCTTACTAATGCCCTGGATATCAATGTTTATGCATTCCATTTCGCTTTTGACAATTTCCAGTTTTCTGAGATTCATACTTTATACTTTCCACATTTCGATTATTAATGGATGTTTGCCGCTGTTTCTCCTCATTTTGAGTTGTTCCACATCAGCAAATGAACATCCCAAAATCTTGACCCCATCCACATCATTAAGGTCAACTCTACTTTGAGGAGGCAGATCTTCCCTGTAGTATTGTGAGTGCCTTCCAACCTGAGAAACACATTTCTGGCACTATATCAATGTTCTGCTGCTATTCATTAGGTTTTCACTGGCTAATTCTTTTCACAGGTAGACCATCAGGTCATTCTTCCAAGTCTGTCTTAGTCTGAAGCTCAGCTGAAACCAGTCCACCATGGGTGATCCTGCTAGTATTTGAATACCGGTGGCATAGCTTCCAGTATCACAGCGACACACAAGCCACCACAGTGCAACGAACTGACAGACACGTGGGGGTAAAGTTGTTTATACCAGGATTTTTTTTTATTACAAAAGTAATGCAAGCACATTGTAAGAAATTAAAACGCTTGTTATATAAGAAAAAAATTATATTTGGAAGCGTTCTTTAAATCTACCTCCAGGAAATACAGCTTAAATTTACATTGGGATTCTACATGTGCGTGCAGTATATGTATGTATATATATATAATTACCATTACGGAAAGTATTCAACAGTCCAGTTATCCAGGTTAGCATTTGATTTCCCTTTGCTTGCAGCAACATAAATCAACTCCTTCCTCTGTGCTGGAGCAGAGGGCAGAGAGTGCTGCTGTTGTCCATTCAGTTACCAGGGCTGTCAGCAGATGCTGACTTCCCACCACAACAGTGGTGTCTCACATTTGGTAACACGTTTGAGCCTGGACTTTTATACAAACTATAATAATCCTTTCTCAGTGGTTTAATGGCATCTGTTTCTACGTCATTTATCTTAGTAAGGAGTGATGAGCTGAAAGATCAGAGCCAAAGAGCTGGTCTGAAAAGTCAGGCAGCAGCAATGGGACCCTGCAACATCTCAGTCTTCCCATAAGTTTGTATGGGGTTCATTGTGTCAAAAGCATATCCAAAGGTCATAGACTCATGGACACTGGGGTTTTCCCATAAACACTTTCTGGTGATAGAAACCTTCCTTGACTCTAAAAGAAGTTGCCATTTAAATATGTTTAGGGTGAGAATGATGTCACCCACTGACCTGCCTTCCCAGGTCATCCTGTGTCCCCTGCATCTTCTCCACTTCCTTCCCAGGTGAGATACCTGCCATTCAGATGTACAGCATGGCCACCTTTGTGCAAAAGAAGTGCCTCAAAATGGCCAACTGTTACTCAAAAGACAGCACAAATAAAACCTCCTGGAGCCACTAGGTAGTGCATCAACCTTGCCTTAAAAGAGTGTAAATCTGCAAGAGGCCACCTGTTTCATAATGTTGAGGGTGTGGCATTGTCCTTGTTTTGGTTTATGAACAATCAAGTGTTTACTAAGAACCTGTTGGATTGCCGGCACAGCACACAGGCAAGTCTCCTCATGTGAAGGAGAAGCACACTGTCACCAAAACCCATTCTCCCTCCTCCGTGAGAGTACAGTTTAAGATGCTAAAAAAGTTGGTGATTTTGCAGGTTGATCCGGGCTAAGGTTAATGGCAAAGGGAAAGGAGGAAAGATAGCATGCTCCTAGTCACAAGGTATTGGCAGGGTGGTCTTCCAGTCTCGGCAGACATTCTCAGACATGACAAAGCAGTACAGACAGGGCTGGACATCTAAGGAGATGATTTTGCCTAGTATTTTCTCTAACACTGGGCTGCAGAGTTAGACCACTTTCCCAAACCTCCCTTCCATTTAGTTCAACTTAAGGCATCAGGTGTGCTTTCCCCTTCCTGCCAGCTAGAACTGCCCATGGCCCAGCTTCAGACATGCAGGCGACAGCAGCATTCTGGATGGCAAAGAAATGACCTGGGAGTACCTGGTCCCGAATGACTGCCAGGAGCAGAGCTCCCCACAGACCTGCACTGGTCACCCAGGAATGGTTATGTGAGAAAGAAATGCATTCCTCTAGTCTGGAAGCCACTGTGGGTCAGAGTTTCTTTTTTCAGCAACTTAGCCTTACCCTAACTAACTTTACTGTTGGTTGAGTCAGCTCTGCTTCATGGCGACCCCATGCACAAAAGAACAAAACATGGCCCAGTCCTGTACCATCTTTGCTATTGTTGGTGTGCTCAAGTCCATTGTTGTAGCCACTGTGTGCTTTGAGTGCCTTCTAACCTAGTGGGCTGATCTTCCAGTACTATGTTGGACAATGTTCTATTGTGATCTATAGGGTTTTCATTGGCTAATTTTTGGAAGTAGATCACCAGGTCCTTCCTCCTAGTCTGTCTTAGTCTGGAAACTCCACCGAAACCTGTCCATGGGTGGTCTTGCTGGTATTTGAAATACCCGTGGCATAGCTTCCAGCATCATAGCAACACACACACAAGCCACCACAGTATGACACACTGACAGGTGGTGAACCTAACTAGCACACCATACTTGTTACAAGCATTAACTCTCCTTCCTCTCTACTTTCCACTCTGTCCTAAAACTCAGAAGAGAGTATCTGCATAAGATAAGTCATAAGCCCCAAATTGCAATTAGCATCATCTTTTTCCAAGGGACACCAAATATACATATCAGCCATCAGTAAGTTAGACTGTAAAATAAGGCATCTTTGTGGGGAAACCTGATTTCTGTGAGCCTCTTTTTCACTGAACTGATGATAAGGACCTGGTTAAGAGCTTACCCTCTCTGCTCACCAGAGACAAGACTGTGGCTATTCTCTGGTTGAAACTGTCCAGGTAGAATGCTTTGTTGCTGCTTCATAATGTACTCCTATCTCTACTTATCAGAAATCTAGCTCTAAGAAACCAGTTTATGGCAAAACTTTAAAATCCCGTATTGCTCATGAGCCTCACACTTAAATCAACAAATATTTGTTTGGGGATCCAGTAGGAGTAGAGCACTGTGCTCCTCAGTACAACAGAGAATACAGGGAACAAGGTGAGAACTTTGCTTTGTAAGATCTTATAGACTAGTTAGAAAGGAAAGTTAAATTCCAGTCAGTTTTTTTTTTTTAATTTTTATTGAGCTTCAAGTGAACGTTTACAAATCAAGTCAGACTGTCACATATAAGTTTATATACACCTTACTCCATACTCCCACTTCTCTCCCCCTAATGGGTCAGCCCTTCCAGTCTCTCCTTTCGTGACAATTTTGCCAGCTTCCAACCCTCTCTACCCTTCCACCCCCGCTCCAGACAGGAGATGCCAACACAGTCTCAAGTGTCCACCTGATACAAGTAGCTCACTCTTCATCAGCATCTCTCTCCTACCCACTGTCCAGTCCCTTCCATGTCTGATGAGTTGTCTTCGGGAATGGTTCCTGTCCTGGGCCAACAGAAGGTTTGGGGACCATGACTGCCGGGATTCCTCTAGTCTCAGTCAGACCATGAAGTATGGTCTTTTTATGAGAATTTGGGGTCTGCATCCCACTGATCTCCTGCTCCCTCAGGGGTTCTCTGTTGTGCTCCCTGTCAGGGCAGTCATCGATTGTGGCCGGGCACCAACTAGTTCTTCTGGTCTCAGGATGATATAGGTCTCTGGTTCATGTGGCCCTTTCTGTCTCTTGGGCTCATAGTTATTGTGTGACCTTGGTGTTCTTCATTCTCCTTTGATCCAGGTGGGTTGAGACCAATTGATGCATCTTAGATGGCCGCTTGTTAGCATTTAAGACCCCAGATGCCACATTTCAAAGTGGGATGCAGAACGTTTTCATAACAGAATTATTTTGCCAATTGACTCAGAAGTCCCCTTAAACCATAGTCCCCAAACCCCCTCCCTTGCTCTGCTGACCTTTGAAGCATTCAGTTTATCCTGGAAACTTCTTTGCTTTTGGTCCAGTCCAATTGAGCTGACCTTCCATGTATTGAGTATTGTCCTTCCCTTCACCTAAAGTAGTTCTTATCTACTAACTAATCAGTAAAAAACCCTTTCCCACCCTCCTTCCCTCCCCACCTCATAACCACAAAAGTATGTGTTCTTCTCAGTTTATACTATTTCCCAAGATCTTATAATAGTGGTCTTATACAATATTTGTCCTTTTGCCTCTGACTAATTTCGCTCAGCATAATGCCTTCCAGGTTCCTCCATGTTATGAAATGTTTCACAGATTCGTCACTGTTCTTTATCGATGCGTAGTATTCCATTGTGTGAATATACCACAATTTATTTACCCATTCATCCGTTGATGGACACCTTGGTTGCTTCCAGCTTTTTGCTATTGTAAACAGAGCTGCAATAAACATAGGTGTGCATATATCTGTTTGTGTGAAGGCTCTTATTTCTCTAGGGTATATTCCGAGGAGTGGGATTTCTGGGTTGTATGGTAGTTCTATTTCTAACTGTTTAAGATAACACCAGATAGATTTCCAAAGCGGTTGTACCATTTTACATTCCCATCAGCAGTGTATAAGAGTTCCAATCTCTCCGCAGCCTCTCCAACATTTAGTATTTTGTGTTTTTTGGATTAATGCCAGCCTTGTTGGAGTGAGATGGAATCTCATCGTAGTTTTAATTTGCATTTCTCTAATGGCTAATGATCCAGAGCATTTTCTCATGTATCTGTTGGCTGCCTGAATATCTTCTTTAGTGAAGTGTGTGTTCATATCCTTTGCCCACTTCTTGATTGGGTTGTCTTTCTGTGGTTGAGTTTTGACAGAATCATATAGATTTTAGAGATCAGGCGCTGGTCTGAGATGTCATAGCTGAAAATTCTTTCCCAGTCTGTAGGTGGTCTTTTTACTCTTTTGGTGAAGTCTTTAGATGAGCATAGGTGTTTGATTTTTAGGAGCTCCCAGTTATCTGGTTTCTCTTCGTCATTTTTAGTAATGTTTTGTATTCTGTTTATGCCCTGTATTAGGGCTCCTAGGGTTGTCCCTATTTTTTCTTCCATGATCTTTATTGTTTTAGTCTTTATGTTTAGGTCTTTGATCCACTTGGAGTTAGTTTTTGTGCATGGTGTGAGGTATGGGTCCTGTTTCATTTTTTTTGCAAATGGATATCCAGTTATGCCAGCACCATTTGTTAAAAAGACTATCTTTTCCCCAATTAACTGACACTGAAAAAAAAAAAAAAAAGACACTGAGCCTTTGTCAAATATCAGCTCCTCATATATGGATGGATTTATATCTGGGTAAATTCCAGTCAGTTTTAAATTATAGTCAAGAGGGAACTGGTATAATAAATAAACTATAAATAAACAAGCACACATAATAAATTATGGTACTGTATGAGACACTGTAAAGTCTCGCAAAATAAAAAAAGAAACAATGATTTTAAACTAAACCGGATTTTACAAAGAGGAAGTTGTAGCATATTGTCCTTATTATCGGGCTCAATATGGATGAGAGCTTATTTACATTCAGCATTGATCAAAAGCATTATTTTTTGAAAGCAGCACTTCAAGTGGCACCACTAGAAGATTGTATTATAATGCAGAGAAATTTGGAGTAGAAACCTGCGCGCAGTCTTTTCTTCCTCTGCATTACTAAGTTCAAAAGGGTTTGCTGTGTGCGTACTTTGAGTGCAGCCTGTGCCAGGTGCCGGGGGGGAAAAGCTGTGGTTATAAACCCATTTGGGAATGAGTTTTCTGTTATGTTAATGAGGCAGGACTAGTGTAGGATGTATCTTGAGTCAATCTCTTACAAGACAGCAGATTAGGCAAACAGAGATGGGGAAAGAGAGATGCCAAGCCACATGAAAAGTGCCCAGGAGCAGAAGCTCGGAAGAGGCAAGGACCTTCCTCAGAGTCAACAGAGAGAGAAAGCCTTCCCCTAGAACCGGCACCCCGAACTCAGACTTCTAGCCTCCTAAACTGTGAGAACTTAAATTTCTGTTTGTTAAAGCCACCCATTTGTGGTATTTCTGTTATACCAGCACTAGATAACTAAGACATATGGCCATCTCAATATAGTAGATAGCTGTCTCAAGCTAAAGATGCCCTTTGACTATACAAAGAGGAAATGTGCTTGCTTTTAAATCTTATACAATCAATAATGAAACCAAAATTGCATAACAGAGAATCCAATGTATTACCAGTTATCAGGCATTATAAGTTATAATGATGATAGAATTTCAATACCTACGTTGTACTAGGTTTTGTTCAAGTTAATCTTTCCTCCTTAAGGAGAAAATACTAGGCAAAATCATCTCCTTAGAGGTCCAGCCCTGTCTGTACTGCTTTGTCATGTCTGAGAATGTCTGCCGAGACTGGAAGACCACCCTGCCAATACCATATGTCTAGGAGCGTGCTACCTTTCCTCCTTTCCCTTTGCCGTTAGCCTTAGCCCGGATCAACCTGCAAAATCACCAACTTTCATTAGCATATTAAATTTCAATGAATTCCCTCATATTTAAAAAAATGTTTACTGTTGACCTCTCTTCTTTGTGGAGTTCAGGAAGGGAGCATGATAAATCCTGTGGCATCTAATCTGAGAAGGTGGCCTGGCGCCAACGACACTGCTCTCTTTCGTCCTTTTCTCTGGGGCGTTAGCAAGCATGAGCACCCATCCACCCCACTGTCCCTCAGTTACTGCCTCACTCTTTGCCAAGACTCTTCCCAGGCCACCCACCCATATCTAGAAATGTGTTCTTCAGGGTATTACGTGTTCAGTGTCTGCTAATTTCTTTATTGTTGGTGAGATCCATGACAAGACAGGAGGAGGGTGTTCTTACACCTTGGCCCTGTGACCGACCTACCACAATCCTTATAATCAAAACCAAATTCACCAAATCTGGAAACAGTGGCGATGATTGCACAACATGATGGACATAACCAATGTCGTCGAATTAGAACATAAAATATGTTACATTGGCAAGTATTTTGCTATGTATGTATTTATTACAATAAAACAACAAAAAAATTAGCCAGAGGGAAGAAAGATGAGGAAATTCTGCAAAGGTTCCTGGAGCCCCATTCCAAGTCTCATGACATTAACCTTGATGATCGGTGCCTGAGCATAGAGCAGAGCTGGTCTCAGACTTAGCTGAGCCCCCCCGCTCACCTGGTCAGAACAATCCCTGCCTTTCTATAGCCCTGTCATGGCTGATTTGAAATGTGTTCTTTTTCTCCCATACCTCACTTCACCATCCTGCCTGACCAGCCAGAATGTCTGCCCAGGTCCCTCGTGGCCAGAAGAGCTTCTCTGTGCCCTCTGTGGGGTGGGCAGAAGTCAGGGGGAGACTGGTGCTGCTGTGACGAGGACATTGTCGTCTTTCGACACCCATGGCACCTCCATCTAGTCCCAGGCTGGGACCTGAAATTTTCAAGGGGGCATCTGTGAAAGCGTGTGTGTGTGTGTGTGTGGCATGTGTGTGTGCATGTGTGTGTGTGTTTGTGGTGTCTGGGGGGTGGTGTGTGTGGTGTGTATACATGGTATGTGGTATGTGTATAAGTGTGGTGTGTGTATGTGACTTATGTGTGGTATGTGTGTGGTGTGTTTATGGTGTGTGCATGTGGTATATGTGTATGGTGTGTGTGGTGTGTGTGTGTTTGTTGGTATGTGTGTGATGTGTCTTTATGGGGTGTGTGTGTGTTTGGTGTATGTGTATGTATTGTGTGTGTAGTGTATGTTTTGTGTGTGTTTGTGGTGGTATGTGTGTGGTGGTGTTTATGGTGTGTATGTGTGGTGGTGTTTATGGTGTGTGTGTGCTGTGTGTGTTTGGTGTGTGTGTGTATGTGCTGCTTGTGTGTGTAGTATATGTTGTATGTGTGTGGTATGTGTATATGGTGTGTGTGTGTGGTGTGCGTGTTTGGTGCGTGTGTATGTGTGGTATGTGTTTGTGTACTGGGGAGAAGGTTGGAAATAAAACACTTTTCCAAGATTTAATAAATAATGACAAAGCTTATGTCAGTTCTGCTGTCTTAAGCAACGATTTATTTTAGTTCTTCAACTTGTCACCTTCTCTGGAAGGCCTCTTCTGAACTCCCCCTGGCAAAGGTAGGGGTCTTCCATGGCTCCTTGCACACACCAAAGTTTTCTCTGTCCCCCACTGGAATACAAGCTGTTTGGGTGTGAAACCTTCCTAAGTCCTATCCACTACTGCATTTGTTGAAAATATTAATAAATGTTTCCGCTGCTCTTGGAAGACATGAGAACAACTTCCCCTTTTGCGGGTGGAATGTGCCTGGGGAGCCAGTGACAGCCGCAAGTGAGGGTGAGTCGTTGGAGCTGCTACATCATGGGACAGCTCCAGTCCACATCCCCGTTGCTCAACATACTCATATCAGGACTAGGGATGGCCCTGAGCAATCTATTCTGGTTGAGAGGGTGCCTTAGAACAAAAAGGTGAAGGCATTTGTGAAAGCTTCTCTAGATCTGGAAGGAACGCCAAAGATGGTTTCAAACCTCAGGTAAGGCTTCTCTATAAAAATTTGAGAACTGAAAGAAGATGGAAGATGTAAAGCTTATAAACTTATAAAATAAATGAGTAAGGTAAATATAAACTACTCTTTCTACTTAAAGAGCCTATTATTCCAAGAAATAGAGCATATTGAAACGTAATAATTTCAAGGAGGATATACCGACATTCACAGATGTTAGCTCCCAGAATCTGAGTGCTTGTGGGTTCACTCTCAAGCTTCTGAAGTTGACATCATAGCAGACAACCAAGCTCTCCTAAAAAGGCTTGCATCAGTAAAAACATGGAGTATGATAGAATGAGTTCTGAAGTTGGAGTTAAAAAATCTGGACTCAAGTCCTGCTGTATGAACTTGGACACATAATTTAATATTCTGAGCCTGTATTCTTAATTATATCTACCAATTTCTTAGGTCAATGTGAGGTTTAAATGAGAAATTATGCTTAAAAGTGCCTAACGCACTGTGCCTGACACAGTTGTGTTATTCAGGAAAGTGTTTGTAATGTCTTGGCCCAACATGAAAGATGCAATTTGATTTGCCACAGTGAACGTTCCAAGCAGAGTGAAACAGCAGGTTCAAAGGTCAGCAGAAGTAAGGCTTCAAGGGATAGGAAGATAGTCAGGCAGCCTCAAACATGACCATGCTGGACAGCAGACTGAGCTGACGTTATTTATATGCACCAACTGACTTGGATCTTCCTGCTGAACTCCCCTGGATGGAGGAGTAAGCATTAGGATCATAAGAAAATAGGGTACAGTAAAATCAAGAAACCAAACCCACCACTGTCGAGTCAATTCAGATTCTTGGCGACCCTATAGGACAGAATAGAACTGCCCTGTAGAGTTTCCAAGGCTGTAGTGGATCTTTACGGAAGTAGACTGCCACACTTTTCTCCTTTGGAGCCGCTGGTGGTTTCGAATCACCAATCTTTCATTTGGCAGCTGTGTGCTTTAAACACTGGGTCACCAGGGCTCTTTCATGGTACAATAAGAATCACAGAAATCACCCATTTCTAGGAATTGTATGTTCAGGTACAGTTGCCTGATCTAGGGACATGCACCTGTGCACATGCACACGTGCACACACAGGCGGCCCCTAAATCTGACTGCTGTGAAGAGAGGGTGCTGATTTGATGAGAGAGGTTGCTGATTTGGGGAGTATCATTTGCATGTAAATCAGCTAGAACAAAAGCACCAAGGACGGCCATTCTGACCAGGAGTTTGTGACTGGCCAGGAAAAATATATTTCAAGAGCAGTAATAAAGAATTCCTAATGATTATGATAAGGTGTTCTCATTACTATCTGGGTTCACTGATCCATGCAAATCTCTTTTTGTACTTGCTCATACAAGTACAAAACCACATTGTACTCCTGTTGGCTGTGCCATGTTCCTTACCTGCAATGCCCTTTCTTCTTCTCCACCGACTCTGAGTCCTACCTAGGAACACGAGGGCCCAGCTAAGAAACTCCTCTCCAGCCTCCTGCAGCACTGCTGCCTTTACTCTTTCTTTTCAGTCTTATATAACCTAGTGCAGTGCGATAAATCACTTTTGTGTGGCCTTTCATGCCATGGTCTTGTAACAGTCATTTGGGTGGAACTGTGCAAATAGGTAATTGTGACCCACCAAGGGAACTGGTTAGTTTTGCCATCCCACTAGGCTTAAAAAGAAAGCCAATTCCAGAGCAGGGAGAGGATCCCACCACCACCAAGAGGGAACAGCCAAGAACAAAACTCATCCTTTGGACCCAGGATCCCTGCACTGAGAAGCTCCTAGGACCAGGAGACCAAGAAAGAGCTGCAGCACTGAAGACAGTGAGAAACGGTGGCAGGGAAATGGCAGCAGCAGAGACCAGCAGCCAGAGAAAATGTGGTAGGCTTCCTGGCTCACGGATGGAGAAAGCTGAGTGCTTGGGGCAGGAGGCTGCAGGCAGAGTGGGGTGTCTCTGGACACTTACTGGCAGGGACTGAAAGAGCTTTGTAATACTTGACCTGAGCAGGGCAGAGGCAGAGGGCCAGAGAGAGGTGCGCCTGCAAACATAGCCGGGAAGAGGCTGTCCTGATGGAAGAACTGGGTCCTGAGTGTTCCGCAACCTGAGTTATGGCCTGTTACTTCCCTAACAAACCCCGTAATCGTAAGTATGGTCTGTGAGGTCTGTGTGGCCATTGCACTGAATTATCGAACTCAGCAGAGGAGTAGACGGCCGTGGGAGGGACAGTCGGGGTCAGAATTGGTAAAAAGGCTGCAGGGCGGAGGCATGTCTGATCCTGCCTCGTAGAAATCAGCCAGGGCTGTGGATCTTGATTCCCCTTCCTCCTGGCGAAGTTAGAGGAAATCAGATGCTTCCCCCATGTCGTTTTTACACCTAGCTAATCTGCTGCTTGTGTGAAGCTAGATTGGGAGCCCCTACAGGCCACAAGTTTGTCTTTGTTCCTTTTGCCTCTGCCCCCACCCTGGCATGTGGCATAGGATGCACTCAAAGTCGGCACACAGCAAACCCTTTTGAACTTAGTAACGCAGAAGCAAAGACTGCGCACAGGTTTCTACTCCAAGCGCTCCTGCGTTATAATATTATCTTCTGGTGGTGCCGCCTGAAGTGCTGCTTTTAAAAATGATGCCTTTGATAGATTCTGAATGTAGATAAGCTTTCACCCAGATTACACACAATAATAAGGACAATATGCTACAACTTCCTCTTTGTAAAATCCAGGTTAAACTGTTAGTTTAAAATCATTGTTTTTTTGTTGTTTTTTGCGAAATTTTGTCTAATACAGTACTATAGTTTATTATGTTTGCTTGTTTATAATTTTTTTTATTATCTACTTTTTCTGAGCAAGCTTGACAGATTTTCCAATTCTTAGACCCTTGAAGCATAGCGTAACATTGGGGAACTTCTCTGGCAATTGATGGCCTCCCATGTTCTAACCTTAAGAGGAAAAACTATGGACTCATTTTTGGCCCATGAGATGTAAGTCTGCTGGAAAGGCTTTCAGCAAAGTTTTTGCTTTCATGATACAAAAGGCCAATCTCAGTTCATACAGGCCTTTGTCTCCTTGCCCTCCTGTCATATCAGTGCCTGGATCATGTAGATCTAGCAGCCATATTGAAACCATGCAGTGACTGGGAGGGAAGCTCTCAGGTGGCAAAAGGGCTAGATACGCTCCATTGCCCCTCTAGACCAGTGATCCACTCAGCTCCATCAGCTCCATGCCCAAGATGCTGACCTTTGTGGACTGCATCAGTGGGCTCCCTTGTCCTCTGGCTTCCAACTGGCTCTAGTCAGTGGTAGGCACCAACGGTAGAGTGGAGGGAGAGAGGAAATGAAGGTGATCTCAGGCTCCCTCCCGGTCTGTGTGACCTTCTGAAAGCTGCAACTGCTCTGTAGTGTCCCTTCCACATCTGCAGCCTGAGCCACAGCTACAGCTCTCTCCCAATCTTCTTTACTTCTCCCTCCTTTTGCCCTGTGTGGCCTGGTGGTGGTATTGTGGATTGAATTGTGTCTCCCAAAGAGAGATGTTGAAGTCCTAACCTCTGTACCTGTGAATGTGATGTGACCTTGTTTGGAAATAGGGTCTGTTAGAATTGACTTGTGTCCCCAAAAAATATGTTTTATAAATCTTAACCCCTATACTTGTGAATGTAATCCCACTTGAGGATACAGTTTTCTTTGTTATGTTAATGAGGGCATATCAGTGTAGGGTGTGTGTCTTAAGCCAATCACCTTTGAGATACAAAACAAGGAAATTAGGCATAGAGAAGCATGAGATGGGGGAGATAGATGCCAGGCCAAATGAAGATCACCATGAAACTGAGGAACAGAAGCTGAAAAGAGACAAGGACCTTCCCCCAGAGTGAACAGAGAGAAATCCTTCCCCTAGAGCCAGCACCCTAAATTCGAACTTCTAGCCTTCTAAACTGCGAGCAAATAAATCCTGTTTGTTAAAACCACCCACTTATGGTGTTTCTGTTATAGCAGCACTAGATAACTAAGACAGAGTCTTTGAAGATATTACCTATTAAGTTAGTATGAGATCCTAATATACGACTAGCATCCTTATAAAAGAGCAGAAACACAGAGGACAGGTAACTATGTGAGGATGAGAGGTAGAGACTGAAGTTCTGCTTCAGCTACAGGCCAAGAACAACCTAGGGATACCAGAAGCTGGGAGAGACAAGGAAGGATGTTCCCCTAGAGCCTTCAGAGAGAGCACAGCCCCGCCAGCACCTTGAATTCAGACTTCTAGGTGCCAGAAGTGTTAGAGAATAAACTTCTGTCATTTTAAGCCACCCGCTTTGTGGTGCTTTGTTTTGGCAGCCTTGGAAAATTACAGCAGGTGGTAACAGCTCCTGCAATGCTTCTCCACCCACTTGGTTTCCCCAGCCTCTCCCACACTTTGTATAGCAAATCACCTCTCTGTTTACTTCTCCTCAATCGCCCATGGGAGCATGCCATCCTTTTCTTGCTGGGACCCTGACAGCTGCTCAGAAAGAAAGAGCTGACAGCACTCTTGAGCAGTTGCACTGCCCTAATGCCAGTTTCAAAAATAAGGTAAACATGAGGAAATGCTCATGATCATTAGCCGTTAGAGAAATGCAAATCAAAACTATAATGAGATACCATCTCACCCCAACAAGACTGGCAATTAAGAAAAAATACAAAATAATAAATGTTGGAGAGGGTGTGGAGAGATTAGAACTCCTATGCACTGCTGGTGGGAATGTAAAATGGTACAACTACTTTGGAAAATGATTTGCCACTTCTTTAAAAAGCTAGAAATAGACATACCATACGATCCAGCAATCACTCCTAGGAATATACCCAACAGAAACAAGAGCCGTCACACAAATAGACATATGCACTCCCGTATTCATTGCAGCACTATTCACAATAGCAAAAAGATGGAAACAACCTAAATTCCCAAGAACAGATCAACGGATAAACAAATTATGGTACATACACACAATGGAATACTATGCAATGATAAAAACAATGATGAATCTGGGAAACATCTCACAATATGGATGAATCTGGAGGGCATTATGCTGAGTGAAATTAGTCAGTAACAAAAGGACAAATATTGTATGAGTTCACTATCATAAGAACTCAAGAAAACGTCTAAACACAGAAAAAAGCATTCTTTGATGGTTACGAGGGTGGGGATGGATGGGGAGGGGGAATCAGTAACTAGGTAGTAGACAAGGATAAACTTTGGTGAAGGGAAGGACAACACACAATACAGGGGTAATCAGCACACCTGGATTAAAGCAAAAGCTAAGAAGTTTCCTGGACTCATAGAAACACTTTGAGGGACAGAGTAGCTAGGGCTGGGGCCTGGGAACCATAGCTTCGGGGGATATCTAGGTCAATCAGCATAACCAAGTTTATTAAGAAAATGTTCTACATTCTACTTTGGTGAGTGGAGCCTGGCATCCTAAAAGCTTGCTAGCGGCCATCTAAGATACATCAATTGTTCCCACCCCACTCGGAGCAAAGAAGAATGAAGAACACAAAAGACACAAGGAAAATACTAGCACAAAGGACTAAGGGACCACATGAACCAGAGACTCCACTAGCCTGAGACCAGAAGAACTAGATGGTGCCCAGCTACCACCAGTGACCACCCTGACGGTGAACACAACAGAAAGTCCTGGACAGAGCAGGAGAAAAATATAAAATGGAACTCAAATTCTCATAAAAAGACCAGCCTTAATGGTCTGACTAGAGGAACCTCCGAAATTATGGCCCCCAGACACTCTGTTAGCCCAGAACTGAAACCGTTCCCAAAGCCCACTCTTCAGACAAAGATTAGACAGGACTATAAAACAAAAAATAATACATGTGAGGAATGTGCTTCTTAGTTCAATCAGGTATATGAGACCAAATGGGCAGCTTCTGTCCAAAAGCAGGAACGAATAGAAGGGACAAAAACTGGTTGAATGGACACAGGGAATCTGAGTGGAAAGGGGGAGTGTGCCGTTGCTTTGTGCGGGTTACAACTAATGTCATAAAACAATACGTGTATAAATTTTTGTATGAAGAATTAACTTGAGCTGTAAACTTTCACCTAAAGCACAATTTAAAAAAAAAAAAAAGACAAAAATAAAACCAAAATATATATATACATATATATATGGGAAAATACAGAAAGAAATGGAGAAATAGAGGATTCAAAACAAACAAAATAAATTTAAAAAAAAGTAAAGCAAACATCATGAACCACTGGGCTCTGGATCCAGAAGCAGAGGGTGCCCTCAGGAGTTGGTATCCAGGAAAAAGCAGACCCAGGATGTACTTCCCTCGAGGCCAGAGCCTGAAGTCAAGCTAGAGAACCCTGAGTTTTGAAAGGAGACTGAACCTGACCTGAGCTTATAGAACTCTCCCTTAGGGACCTGGGAAATCACAGATACAGGGCCAGGTATGACCCTGGTTCTGGACCCGGTAGTCACAACTCCAATACCAGGGCAGGACATCTGAGCTGGTTTTGGAGGGGAGTCCAGGAGTGTGGGTTGAGTCACCACAGAACCACTAGATAGGGAGGTGTCGGCTCAAAAGGAAAGAAACGGAAACCCCAAACAATACATCTTCAACACATAAACGTGCAAACCCAAATCCTGAAATGCATGAAGAAATTTAACCCTAACAATAAAAACTAGCCAAGTCAACTGTCTGAACAAGAACGTATTCTTTTTATATATATATATAATTTTTATTGTGCCTTAAGTGAAAGTTTACAAATCAAGTCAGCCTCTCACACAAAAACCCTTGCTCCACACTCCCAATTACTCTCCCCCTAATGAGACAGCCTGCTCTCTCCCTCCACTCTCTCTTTTCGTGTCCATTTTGCCAGCTTCTAACCCCCTCCACCCTTGCATCTAGCCTCCAGGCAGGAGATACCAACATAGTCTCAACTGTCCACCTGATCCAAGAAGCTCACTCCTCACCAGCATCCCTCTCCAACCCATTGTCCAGTCCAATCCATGTCTGAAGAGTTGGCTTTGGGAATGGTTCCTGTCCTGGGGCAACAGAAGGTCTGGGGGCCATGACCACCAAGGTCCTTCTAGTCTCAGTCAGACCATTAAGTCTGGTCTTATGAGAATTTGGGGTCTGCATCCCACTGCTCTCCTGCTCCATCAGGGGTTCTCTGTTGTGTTCCCTGTCAGGGCAGTCATCGGTTGTAGCTGGGCACCATCTAGTTCTTCTGGTCTCAGGATGATGTAGTCTCTGATTCATGTGGCCCTTTCTGTCTCTTGGGCTCATAATTGCCTTGTGTCCTGGGTGCTCTTCATTCTCCTTTGATCCAGGTGGGTTGAGACCAATTGATGCATCTTAGATGGCTGCTTGCTAGCATTTAAGACCCCAGCCGCCACTCTTCAAAGTGGAATGCAGAATATTTTCTTAATAGATTTTATTATGCCAATTGACTTAGGTGTCCCCTGAAACCATGGTCCCCAGACCCCTGCCCCTGCTACGCTGGCCCTTGAAGCATTCAGTTTATTCACGAAGCTTCTTTGCTTTTGGTTTAGTCCAATTGTACTGACCTCCCCTGTATTGTGTGCTGTCTTTCCTTTCACCTAAAGTAGTTCTTATCTACTATCTAATTAGTGAATGCACCTCTCCCACCCTTCCTCCCTCCCCTCTCTCGTAACCACAAAAGAATGTTTTCTTCTCAAACGATTTCTCAAGCTCTTATAATAGTGGTCTAATACAATATTTCTCCTTTTGCAACTGACTAATTTCACTCAGCATAATGCCTGCCAGGTTCCTCCATGTTATGAAATGTTTCACAGATTCCTCACTGTTCTTTATCAATGCATAGTATTCCATTCTGTGGATATACCATAATTTATTTACCCATTCATCCATTGATGGGCACCTTGGTTGCTTCCATCTTTTTGCTATCGTGAACAGTGCTGCAATAAACATGGGTGTGCATGTATCTGTTCGTGTAAAGGCTCTTATTTCTCTAGGATATATTCCAAGGAGTGGGATTGCTGGATCATATGGTAGTTCTATTTCTAGCTGTTGAAGGAAGTGGCAAATGAATTTCCAAAGTGGTTGTACCATTTGACATTCCCACCAGCAGCGTATCAGTGTTCCAATCTCTCCACAGCCTCTCCAACATTTATTCTTTTGTGTTTTTTGGATTAGTGCCAGCCTTGTTGGAGTGAAATGAAATCTCATGGTAGTTTTGATCTGCATTTCTCTAATGGCTAATGATCATGAACATTTCCTCATATATCTGTTAGCTACCTGTATGTCTTCTTTAGCGAAGTATCTATTCATATCTTTTGCCCATTTTTTAATTGGGTTCTTTATCTTTTTGCAGTTTTGTTTTTGCAGTATGATGAGATTTTAGAGATCAGGCGCTGATCAGAAACGTCATAGCTAAAAACGTTTTCCTAGTGTGTAGGTAGTCTTTTTATTCTTTTGGTGAAGTCTTTGGATGAGCATAGGTGTTTCATTTTTAGGACCTCCCAGTTATCTAGTTATTCTTCTACATTCTTTGTAATGTTTTGTATACTGTTTATGCCATGTATTAGTGCTCCTGATGTTGTCCCTACTTTTTCTTCCATGATCTTTATTGTTTTGGATTTTATATTTAGGTCTTTGATCCATTTTGAGTTAGTTTTTGTGCATGGAGTGAGGTATGGGTCTTGTTTCGTTTTTTTGCAGATAGATATCCAGTTATGCCAGCACCATTTGTTAAAAAGACTGTCCTTTCCCCATTGAACTGTTTTGGGGCCTTTGTCATACATCAAGTGCTTATATGTGGATGGGTTTATGTCTGGATTCCCAATTCTGTTCCATTGGTCCATGTATCAGTTGTTGTACCAGTACCAGGCTGTTTTGACTACTGTGGCGGTATCATAGGTTCTAAAATCAGGTAAAGTAAGGTCTCCCACTTTCTTCTTCTTCTTCAGTAATGAGTTATTTATCTGGGGCCTCTTTCCCTTCCATATGAAGTTGGTGATTTGTTTCTCCATCTCCTTAAAGAATGTTGTTGGGATTTGGATTGGAATTGCATTAAATATATAGATCGCTTTTGGTAGAATAGACATTTTTATAATGTTAAGTCTTCCTACCCACAAGCAAGGTATGTTCTTCCACTTATGTAAGTCTCTTTTGGTTTCTTGCAGAAGTGTACTGTAGTTTTCTTTGTATAAGTCTTTACATCTCTGGTAAGATTTATTCCTATGTATTTTGTCTTCTTGGGGGCTACTGTAAATGGCATTGATTTGGTGATTTCTTCTTCAATGTTCTTTTTGTTGGTGTAGAGGAATCCAACTGATTTTTGTATGTTTCTCTTGTATCCCCATACTCTGCTGAACTCTTCTATTACTTTCAGTAGTTTTCTGTAGGATTCCTTAGGGTTTTCTGTGTATAAGATCATGTCATCTGCAAATAGAGATATTTTTACTTCTTCCTTGCCAATCTGGATGCCCTTTATTTCTTTATCTAGCCTAATTGCTCTGGCCAGGACTTCCAGCACAATGTTGAATAAGAGTGGTGGTAAAGGACATCCTTGCCTGGTTCCCGATCTCAGTGGGAATGTTTTCAGGCTCTCTCCATTTAGGGTGATGTTGGCTGTTGGCTTTGTATAAATGCCCTTTATTATGTTGAGGAATTTTCCTTCTATCCCTATTTTGCTGAGAGTTTTTATCATGAAGGAATATTGAACTTTGTCAAATGCCTTTTCTGCATCAATTGGTAAAATCATGTCATTCTTGTCTTTTGTTTTATTTATGTGGTGGATTACATTAATTGTTTTTCTAATGTTGAACCATCCCTGCATACCTGGTACGAATCCCACTTGGTCACGGTGAATTATTTTTTTGATATGTTGTTGAATTCTATTGGCTAGAATTTTGTTGAGGATTTTTGCATCTACATTCATGAGGGATACAGGACTATAATTTTCTTTTCTTTTTTGGTGTGGTGTCTTTACCTGGTTTTGGTATCAGGGATATGGTAGCTTCATAGAATGAGTTTGGCAGTATTCTGTTCTTTTCTATGCTCTGAAATACCTTTAGTAGTAGTGGTATTAACTCTTCTCTGAAAGTTTGGTAGAACTCTGCAGTGAAGCCATCCGGACCAGGGCTTTTTTTTGTTGGGAGTTTTTTGATTACCTTTTCAATCTCTTCTTTTGTTATGTGTCTATTTAGTTGTTCTACCTCTGTTTGTGTTAGTTTAGAAAGGTAGTGTGTTTCTAGGAATTCATCCATTTCTTCTAGGTTTTCAAATTTGTTTGAGTATACTTTTTCATAGTAATCTGATAGGATTCTTTTAATTTTAGTAGGGTCTGTTGTAATATCGCCCATCTCATTTCTTATTCGTGTTATTTGCTTCCTTTCCTGTTTTTCTTTTGTCAGTTTGGCCAATGGTTTATCAATTTTGTTGAGTTTTTCAGAAAAACAGCTTTTGGTCTTGTTAATTCTCTCAATTGTTTTTCTGTTTTTTATTTCATTTAGTTCTGCTCTAATTTTTATTATTTGTTTTCTTCCAGTGCCTGTGCGTTTCTTTTGTTGCGCTCTTTCTATTTATTCAAGTTGTAGGGATAATTCTTTCATTTCGGCCCTTTTTTCTTTTTGGATGTGTGCATTTATTGATATAAATTGGCCTCCGAGCACTGCTTTTGCTGTGTCCCAAAGGTTCTGATAGGAAGTGTTTTCATTCTCATTGGATTCTCTGAATTGCTTTATTCCATCCTTAATGTCTTCTATAACCCAGTCTTTTTTGAGCAGCGTATTGTTCAGTTTCCAAGTGTTTGAGTTCTTTTCCCTGCTTTTCCTGGTATTGATTTCCACTTTTATGGCCTTATGATCAGAGAAGATGCTTTGCAATATTTCAATGTTTTGGATTCTGCTAAGGCTTGCCTTAGGACCTAATATGTGGTCTATTCTAGAGAATGTTCCATGTGCACTAGAAAAGAAAGTATACTTGGTTGCTGTTGGGTGGAGTGTTCTGTATATGTCTATAAAGTCAAGTTGGTTGATTGTGGCACTCAGATCTTCCGTGTCTTTATTGAGCTTCTTTCTGTATGTCCTGTCCTTCACCGAAACTGGTGTGTTGAAGTCTCCTACTATTATTGTGGAGCTGTCTATCCAACTTCTCAATGCTGATAGAGTTTGTTTTATGTGTCTTGCCGCCCTGTCATTGCGTGCATAAATATTTAATATGGTTCTATCTTCTTGGTGTATTGTCCCTTTAATCATTATATAGTGTCCTTCCTTATCCTTTATGATGGATTTAACTTTAAAGTCTGTTTTGTCAGATATTAGTATTGCCACTCCTGCTCTTTTTTGATTGTTGTTTGCTTGATATATTTTTTTCCATCCTTTGAGTTTCAGTTTGTTTGTGTCTCTAAGCCTAAGGTGTGTCTCTTGGAGGCAGCATACAGATGGATCTTGTTTTTTAATCCATTCTGCCACTCTCTGTCTCTTTATTGGTGCATTTAGTCCATTTACATTCAGCGCAATTATGGATAGGTATAAATTTAGTGCTGTCATTTTGATGTCTTTTTTTGTGCGTTGTTGACACTTTCTTTTTCCCACTTGATTTTATGTGCTGAGTAGATTTTCTTTATATATTGTCCTTTCCTCATATTTGTTGTTGTTGATTTTGTTTCTGCTGAGTCTCTATTTTTCCCTTGTATTTTATTTTGATGAGCAGGATAGTTTGTCTCCTTTGTGGTTACCTTATTATTTACCCCTATTTTTCTGAATTTAAAACTAACTTTTATTTCTTTGTATCGCCATATCTTCCTCTCCATATGGAAGGTGTATGATTACATTTCTTAGTCCCTCCTTATTATTTTAATGTTGTCTTCTTTTATATAATAACATCACCATTACCCTGGGTTGGGCTTTTTTTTTTTTTTTTAATCTTGCTTTGTTTTTTCATATTTCCCTGTCTGGGTTGACTTCTGGTTGCTCTGCCCAGTGTTCTAGCCCTGGGTTGATACCTGATACTATTGAGTTTCTAACCAAAGCACTCCCATTAGTATTTCTTGTACTTTCGGTTTGGTTTTTATGAATTCCCTCAACTTGTGTTTATCTGGAAATGTCTTAATTTCACCTTCATATTTAAGAGACAGCTTTGATGGATACATGATTCTTGGCAGGCAATTTTTCTCCTTCAATTTTTTAAATATGTCATCCCATTGCTTTCTTGCCTGCATGGTTTCTGCCAAGTTTATTCTTATTGGCTCTCCTTTGTAGGTGACTTTTTGTTCATCCCTTGCTGCTCTTATAATTCTCTCTTTATTTTTGGTTTTGGCAAGCTTGATTATAATATGTCTTGGTGACTTTCTTTTAACATCTACCTTATGTGCAGTTCGTTGAGCGTCTTGGATAGATATCTTCTCATCCTTCACAATATCAGGGAAGTTTTCTGCCAACAAATCCTCAACAATTTTCTCTGTATTTTCTGTTATCCCTCCCTGTTCTGGTACTCCAGTCACTCGTACGTTATTTCTTTTGATAGAGTCCCACATGATTCTTAAGGTTTCCTCATTTTTTTTAATTCTTTTATCTGATTTTTCTTCAAATATATTAGTGCCAAGTGATTTATCTTCAAGTTCAGAAATTCTAGCTTCTACTTGCTCAATTCTGCTCCTCTGACTTTCTATTGAGTTGTCTAATTCTGCAATTTTATTGTTAATCTTCTGAATTTCTGATTGCTGTCTGTCTATGGATTTTTCAAGCTTATTAAACTTTTCATTATGTTCCTGAATAATCTTTCCAATTTCTTCAGTTGCTTTATCTGTGTGTTCCTTGGCTTATTCTGCATATTGCCTCGTTTCCTTCCTGATGTCTTGAAGGGTTCTGTATATTAAACTTTTGTATTCTGCATCTGGTAATTCCAGGAATGCACTTTCATCTAGAAGATCCCTGGATTCTTTGTTTTGAGAGCCTGTTGAGGTGATCATGGTCTGTTTCTTTATGTGACTTGATATTGACTCTGGTCTCCAAGCTGTCTATAAGTTATTGTATTTAGCTTATGCTTGCTTGCTGTGTCATAGCTGCTTGCTTTTTTTTGTTTTGGTATACCCCTATGGGTTGCTTGAGTGAGCTAGCTTGATTATTTTCCCCTTTGGAGCTCTGGTGTCCTGTCCCCAGCTGGCTAGAGTTGTTATCAGGTATATCAGTCTAGGCGTCCATTCAGCTTTCTTGTATGAATTCAGCTCCGGTTTCCAGGTAGCTGATCATCAAGTATGTGATACAGGCTCTGTCCTACAGTCTTCGAGGGGCAGGAGTGATTGGCGTATATACCAGTATCTGATTGCAGCAGGGGGTCACACTCTGAACAAGGCAGAGGGCTAAGAATCGACCCCCTCGTGTCTCTGAGGAAAATGCGTCTCTGTTCCCTAGAGCATGCTGATGGGCGGGTTCTGCAGAGGGACCGTGGGCGCCCAAAGTTTTTGGTTGTAAGGACTGGGAGGTACTAGTTACCTTTGGACCCCTGCCACAGGTGGTTGGGTGACCTGAGTGGAGCTACCAGTCTTTAGGTCCCCGATGTGGGTAGGTGAGGACCTTGTTTAATAGGCAAAGCAATGTCAAAAGTCAAACACCCACCTCTCCACTGCACCGCTGAAATGGTTGGAGTTCACCAACAAGGCCCTATTCTCCCGTAACAGGCCCACACAGGTCCATGCAGAAGGGAAAAGTGCCCAAGTTCCACGGATGGTTTATGCCTGGACAGGAGCTGCTTCTGTCCTGAGCTCCCCTGGTTAATGGGGCTAGCAAATTAACTTTTTCCCCCAATTGCAGATTTTTTCCTTCCCCAAGGCCGGGAGGATGGCTCTAGGCACTCACCAGGGTCTATCTCAGTCCCATGGATTCAGCCCCTGAAGCTGGCTTGGGGATTGGGGGTGCACGGTAAAATATGCACAAATACTTAGCTTTTGCCAAGAGTGCCACTCTCTTCAGGTTCTGGAGGTGTGAGTAGGCTGTGTGGCTGGCTGCTTCTCCCTGAGCAAACTGCGGCCAAACGCTAGCGCCAGCCCACCACCCCCGCTGCCGCTGTTGCAGCCACTGCCACCCCTCTGGGAATGGTGCCTGATGACTCCCCGCAATTCAGGTCCGGTAACCCCTCTCCACTTCTGAACAGCCTCTTCCTCCCCCTGCCCCTCAGTTCATTGTTTAAGCTTGCCTTTGATGCTCAGGGCTCCCAGCTCGTCACAATTATACTCTTTTCACTTGCTTTTTCGGGTCTTTGGTGTAAAGAGGGCTCAATGGAAGCGTCTGTCTATTCCACCGTCTTGGCTCCACCTCTGATGCTGTCAAGAATGTATTCTTGATTAAGTTATTTCTATGGAACAGTTTGAAAAGACTTT
Source organism: Elephas maximus indicus (assembly GCF_024166365.1). Lineage (NCBI taxonomy): Eukaryota > Metazoa > Chordata > Mammalia > Proboscidea > Elephantidae > Elephas > Elephas maximus. The sequence continues at coordinate 5,889,583 of NC_064838.1, read as the reverse complement.
AAATTAAGTATGTTTAGACTCTTCAAAAACATGAGTAGAAAAATAATCCATAAACAAATAGAAACTTATTGCAAAGTGGGGAGGAGGCAGAAACAAAAGAAAACAGATGGATATAGAAAACAGCCAGTATCAGACAGTAAGGAAGTACTCAAGAAACAAAAAGATGGGGACATGTCAAAGGAATCCAGGACCAAACTGAAGGATGCCCAATGCCAGAGCTGGAGTAATATGAACAATGAAATAAATACTGTAGTATGGAGTATGACCCAAAGTATACAATAAATGTGCCTGAGTCCATGTGATAGAAATAAAAGATAGAAAAAATAAATAAATGAGGGAGAAGAGACCAATCTTCCTTACAAAAGAATTCCAAATAATATGTGCAGATATTCCCCCTCCAGGACATCAAGCTTAGTCCCCCTCCTCCCCAATTTTGAGTGTGAGCTGGACTTAGAGACTTGCTTCCAAACAATAAAGTCTGGAAAGGGAAAAATAGTAACTTTACTGTTCACGGTGGAGAACCTGGCAAACACAGGTCAACAACACCAGTGATAAGTTATATGGATACGAAGATGTGATGTGAAAAGCACTTCATCTTACGATATTCCTTCCAAAAACCCATAACCCCAGTGTAATCATGTGAGAAACATCAGACAAACCCAGTTGAGGGGTATTCTACAAAACACCTGACCAGAAATCCTCAAAACTATCAAGGTCATAGAAAACCAGAAATGACCGAGAAACTGTCACAGCCCAGAAGAGACTAAGGATACATGACAACCAAATGCAATAATGTGGTTTCCAGATGGAATCCTGGAACAGAAAAAGGACAATGTTGGAAAAACCAGTACCAGTTTCTTAGTTGTGACAAATGTACCACTGTAAAAGAAGATGATAACATTAGGAAGGACTGAATCTCAACGGGGGATACACAGGGATTCTCTATACCATCTTTGCAACATTTCTGTAATTCTAAAATTATTTCAAATGAAACATTTTTTAAAAGCTACCAGAGGAAGAAAAATCGATTACTACAAAGAATAACAATGAGACTGAGAGAAGACTACCTACCCATAAGTAGAACTTTCATAGATTAAATTGTGTCCTCTGAAGTCTGTGTCGACTTGGCTAGGTCATGATTCCCAGTATGGTTTGGTTGTTCATCATTTTGTGATCTGATGTGATTATCCTATGTTTCATAAATCCTACCTCTATGATGGAAACCCCGGTGGTGTAGTGGTTAAGTCTACGGCTGCTAACATAAAGGGATGGCAGTTTGAATCCACCAGGGGCTCTTTGGAAACTCTATGGGGCAGTTCTACTCTGTCCTATAGGGTCGCTATGAGTCGGAATCCATTCAACAGCGCTGGGTTTTTTGGGTTTACCTCTATGATGTTAATGAGGTGGGATTAGAGGCTGTTATGTTAATGAGGCAGAACTCAATCTACAAGATTAGGTTGTATGTTGAGCCAACATCTTTTGAGACATAAAAGAGAGAATCAAGCAGAGAGGAGAGGGACCTCATGCAACCAAGAAAGAAGTACCAGGAGCAGATCATGTACTTAGACCTGGGACCCCTGCGCTGAGAAGTTCCAGAACCAGGGGAAGATTGATGACAAGGACCTTCCCCCAGGACCAACAGAGGGAGAAAGCCTTGCCCTGGAGCTGGCATCCGGAATTCAGATGTCCAGCCTTCTAAACTGAGAGAATACATTTCTGTTTATTAAAGCCATCAACTTGTGGTATTTCTGCTATAGCAGCACTAGATAACTAAGACAAGAACCAGAAAGATGATAAAGTCATGTACTGAAAATTCAAGGGAAAATACCTGGAAACCATTAGTACTGTACCAAGCTAAACTCTCCTGTAACTAAGGACAAAAATAAAGACATTTTCAGACATACAAAAAAAAAAACCCTGGGAGCTTATCACTCACAGTTTCTCACTGACAGAACTATTAAAGAATGCCCTTGAGCAAGATGAAAAAACGACCCAGAGGAGACGGGTGAGATATAAAATATTGACAAATATAGTTAAAGTTTGACTATAAGAAATAAGAGCCAATTGTGTTTGTTTGTTTGTTTTTTTAAGATAAGCCCAAAACTCTGGTCAACAACAGAGGAGGATGGAAGGGTAGCTCCTTGGTCCAAGAGAGTGAGCCAGGTCCTTGTCACATTCAGGAGGAGGCTGGGGAGCCAGAGGCTGAGTGGGGGGCTCTGGTTTCCCTACCCTCCTCTAACCAGACAGCTCTTTTCAATATTGGTTTTTACCTCTGACAGGGTGCTGATTCTGGACTGGAAAGTTCTTTGAATACCTGAGTCAATTCTATTTCAAAGCTGCCAGCAGTTCGCCAGCTTGTTCAGCTAGTAGTTAAAGCAGAATCCACTACTGGGAAAAGATTGCCCCTTTCTGGGGAAGGCCTGGCGGGGGACAGGGAGGACACTTCAGTGAGTCTCTTGGTTATTCACAGCTAATGCTCAGGTTCTGCTTGGAACGGAGAAGCTGAGGCACAGAGCGGATAACTGCTCTTTTGATGATGTGTACCTTAGTTACTTAGTGCTTCTGTAACAAAAATGCCACAAGTGGGTGACTTTAAGGAATAGAAATTTATTTTCTCACAATTTAGGAGTCTAGAAGTCTGAATTCAGGGCACCCACTCTATGAGCCTTTATTGAGGAAAGAAGACATAGCAAGATTTATGGGCCTGGTACAGGAAAAGAATGGCCAAAGGCACTCCTGTCTTTCCTTTTCTTTCTTTTTTACAAAATAACTCCCTTTAATTTCCATAAACCTTCAGTAAACATATATTACCTCTTAAGCCTGACTTGGCTGTGTTTCCAAGCATTAATATAGAGGAGGCCTGCACGTGGAGAGTGGCTGCAGAGGGGAGCAGGCTGGCTGGCTGGGGCTGGAGGGAGATGACTTTGCAGGGCAACAAGCCCCAGCTTGGAGGGCTCCTGGAACTGAGAAGTCTTCCTTAGGAATGGCGGAAACATCTGGGGGAGAACTCCCAAAAGGCTGTATGTGCTGCATTCATGAAAGAAGGTTTGGCGTATGCCATTTGGCAATTTAAGGGAATGACGTCCTGCGGCCTGGAGAACTTGAGGAGGATATTTGGGTTACTTACATAATAGGCTTCAGTGTGACATTTCACTTGAAAAAGGTTTCTTAAATTTGCCTTAAAAAATTAAAATCCCTGCCTAAGGCTGTTTCTTAAAGGAAATTAATGGATTTGATCCCGGGAAGAATCTTAATTTGATTGGAAGAAGAAAAAAAAAAAAGGCTTGAAACCTAAAGGGAGCATGAGCAAGGTTGGGAAACTTCATTTTTCTTTCCCTCCCAAAGAGGAAATTTCTATTTGAACAGTGAGTTATTCCACATTGGTCTTCCTTCCTTTCCGCAAAGTGGAAACAGGTTTTTAGGTTGGTGAAACACAAAGTACAATCAAGATTACAGAAACTGATCCCATGCCAACACAGTATGTTCTGGAAAACTCAAAGCTTTTGGAAAAAAACCCACATTTTGTTTTTCTCAATTAAGGTTAACAAGAGAGTACAATAACCTCCGTGTTGCAACCCAGCCATTGACATCAAACGTCAGCACCAGCAGTCCTCGTGTGATTCCATCCCTGCCTGTAACACACCACCCCAAATTAAACACTTTTGGAGTGTTTATTTATTAACATATCACTGCATCTGAAACCCTGGGCTTAAGGAATGTGGAGAAATGGAAGGAAGAAAACTCTCAGGCCCCTTCTTCTGGCCCAGTTGGTCCCCACGAGCACTGGTTTGGAACAATGCGATTCCAAGCCGCAGGGAACAGTGACTGAGCTTCTTTCAGTGGGGACTTTTGAGCACTTCTTTGTGCCAGGCATCGGGGAACCCAAAGATGGTTAAGACTTTTACCCGACTTTCAAAGTATTTGTAGTTTATCGTAGATGTGCACAAATATTACTAATACTAGCTAACGCGTGCGTAAGAACCAAAGAAAGTGTGATAGGAGAGCAAGAGAGAAAATTCTCCTTCTGAGAGGCTCAAGGCAGAGCAGTTGAACTGAGTCTCAAATGATAGTACGATTCTCCTGTGGATTCCGAGTCTCAGTTCTAGAAACAAAATTTTAAACTAATAAATTAAGTCTTCATTTTTGCCCAGTTACGTACTACACTATATAGCAACCTGGGTATATATCTAGCATAATATTCAATACTTGGTGATAATTATTTGTTTCCTAACGTGGTTTCAGGGAGCCTTGGTGGTGCAGTGGTTAAATGCTCAGCAGCTAATCAAAACGTTGGCAGCTGCTCCGTGGGAGGAAGTTGTGGTAGTCTGCTTCCGGAAACCATATGGGGCAGTTCTACTCTGTCCTATAGGATCTCTGTGAGTTGGAATCAACTCGACAGCAATGGGTTCAGTTTGGGGAATGTGATTCCCCAAGTGTGCTCCTTGAGGGAAGGAACTATGGCTGTTTCTCTGCATCTTGAACGCCTAATATACAATCTAGCCTAGAAGAGGTACAATTTGCTGGTTTGATTATATTCAATGTATAAACATCCTAAGCGGTTCAGTGCCTCCTAACTCACAAGGAAGTACAGATAAATATTTTTTTAAATCCTCTCCCAAATTGATTTACTGAGGGCTGAGGGAAAGGGACCCAGGAAAGAGGGGAGATAAGGTTCAGAGAAGACAACATTATGTATAATTTTGTATGCATACCTTGTGCTTTCTTGAAGAACTATCTATATGGGATCAGATCGACAAATAGCAACTTGAAAGGTTAGATAGGATGCTTAGGGGACAGTGAGTTTATGTTAATGCAGGAGGAACAGTTCAGGAGGGTGAGAGTGGCTACACAACTTGAAGAATGTAATCAATGTGACTGAATTGTATGGGTAGAAATTATTGAATTGGTGTATGTTCTGCTATGCATATTTTCAACAACAAACAAAATAATTTTTTAAAGTTTATGCATACCAAAGTAGTGCTCACGGTCACACAATGGGAGGTAATTAAAAGAAAACACAAAGGATAAATGTATGGATTATGGTGAAGGTTTCTTTTAAAGTCTTGATACTCAAAGAAGAATCCCCTACCAGCAGAATTAGCACTGCCTGTGAGCTTGCTAGAAATGCTAGAAACCCCAGAATGTGCAGTCTAAGAGATTCCCCAGGTGATGCGAAAGCACATTAAAATTTGAGCCGCACTGTTTCGAAGGATTTAAACTTACAGATTTTCTACCCTGTCTTTACAGAAGGGAAAAAAAAAAAAGAGACTCTGTGAAGCCTAAGCGTTCCTAAAACTGCAAATTGAGTGCCCCACAGTCATCCAACAGGATAACTGTGCAGATTATCTTCCAGCAGGGTGTGAAGACCATCTCTAGGAAGAGGGTCTCTTTGGCCACTCTCCCAAGAGTCGTCCTTGGTTTAATCTGATGCTGTTGAAGCGGTTCCAGCTTGGGGAAGAGACACTACAGGATAAATCAATAACCCTGAGCCAAACAGCTACTCCTGATACAGCAGCTCATAGGTCATGACCAGAAAGAGGACAGGAAACGGCAAAACCTTCCAAACACAAACAGTGAAAGTGGGCTGAGGGGAGCTGCAGAAGGCAGGCAGGAGGTCAGGAAGAACCTAGCATTTTCAAGGGCTTCCCAGGCTCCCTGCATCACTCCCCTCATTTGACCCTCAGGACCATTCTGTGAGATAGAGATTATTTACTCCCTCCTGGCAACCAATAAGGAGAAAACAGGCTCTGCGAGATGAATAGCTTGCCCAAAGTTACACGCTTATAACTAGGGGAACCATTATTTGTACTTCTATCTGACAGGGTTTCAGACAATTCCATGAATAGAGTGGGGAGAGGGTAAGGTAGTGAGGGACATCTGCAAAGCAGACATTAAATTCAACACATGAGGACTTTCCGTGTGGTCATTGATCGAGCACAAGATCCTAACAGTGTTCTAATTTTATCATATAAATTTTCTCAATATGCTTTATATGCAATTGGTTTTATAGATAACAGATCGTTCTTCAACTACTTTAATCAACAAACATTTTTTAGTAGACTTTTGCTGTATATATGTGTATTTTAATTCTGGATTTATAGTCTTAGGCTTTTTTTTTTCCAGGAGTTTATCCAAAAATATTTAAAATATCCAAAGCTAAGAGTCAGATAAGCAAATAATCAGACTCTTGAAGCTGCGAATGGTCTTAACCAGTGTCTGATGGGTTTTCGATTGTCTGCTTAAGGAAATGAAAGTTCAAAGGATTTTATGACTTCTTCCATTTCACATAATACTGAGTGGCCAAGTCAGAAATGGAACTCAATCTTCTGATTCATAGGCTAGAATCTCCTACTACCCCAAACTTCCTTCAAAACACACGCTCTGCTGCCAAAAGCACAAGCAACAAAAGACAAATTGGACTTCATCAAAATTAAAAACATTTGTGTATCAAAGGGCTTTATCAAGAAAGTGAAGAGAAAATGTACGGAATGGGAGAAAGTATTTGGGAAACATATATCTGATAAAAGTTCAGTATCCAGAACATATAAAGAGCTCCTATAACTCAACAACTAAAAGACAAACAATCCAATTAAGAAATGGGCAAAGGAGTTGAATAGATATTTCAAACCAAAGTAGAAATACAAACGGCCAACAAGCACAAGAAAAGAAGCTTGATGTCATTAGTCATTAAAAAAAAAAGTTGTTATCAAGTCAATTCTGACTCATGGGGACGCCACATGTTATCAGAGTAGAACTGTGCTCCATAGGGTTTCCAATGGCTGATTTTTCAGACGTAGATCACCAGGCCTTTCTCAGGAGTCATTATTGCTGGAAACACAAGATCCCGCCCAGCGAGACACAGCCAGTAAACAAGAGGCCGAGGTGGGAGGTCAGAAATACAGCTTTATTTTTTGCTCAAGGAAAGGAACAGTTGGGGCTGGTGCCTCCAATACTGCTCAAGGATAGGGTTTAAGGAGGTCGATTTTATAGGGCTTACAGGCAAGGGAATCACGTAAATTACATCAGCAACATCATTAATCATTTTGTGAAAGTGAAGTAAGGGTAATATATAACTTCATACATCACATGTTCAAAAATGGCTGCCTGTCTCTGTACAAAAGGCAGGGAAGTTACTATGTATAAGGTACTTAATGAGCTAAAAGTTTACCTAGAATGTCAATATGGCACCTAAACCAGTTTCAGCCAGTTTTCCCCAGTTCTGGGCACCAGTTAAGGAAAGGGCAACCAGGATGTTAATGTAAATCTACTTGGGCTCCCTATGAAGTAAGCTGCTTGAGGCAGTGCGAGTTTCTGCGGCCTGGGGACCTCTGTCTTAGCATCTCTGGGTGGACTGGATTCTCCAACCTTATGGTTAGTAGCCGACCATGAAAATCACTATGAGATACCACTTCACTACCCCCAGATGGCCATCGTGATAAAAATAGAAAACAACAACAGAAATTGGAAACTTCATCCATTGTTGGTGGGATTGTAAAATGGTGTAGCCCCGATGGGAAACACTTTGGTGGTTGCTCAGAAAGTTAATCATAGAATTACCATGTGATCCAGCAATTCCACTCCTAGGTATATACCCAAAAGACTTGAAAGCATGGACTCAGACAGACAGTTGTACACTAATGATCATTGTGGCATTATTCACAATCATAAATTAAGTTCCAATATATGCTATGACATGAATGATTCTTGAAAATATTATATTATACTGAGTGAAATAAGTCAAATGCAAAATGACAAATATTGTATGATCCCACTTATATGAAATATCTAGAATAGACAAATCCATAGAATCAAAATTATATTAGTCGTTAGGGGGTGTGGTGAGGAGTTATTGCTGAAGGGGTACTGAATTTCTGTTTGAGGTAATGAAAAATTTTTAGAAACAGATAGTGGTGATGGTAGCACAACATGGTGAATGTAATTAATGTCATAAATGTTATACTTAAAAAGATTAAAATGGCAATCTTTGTTATATGTATTTTAAAGTAAACACATATACACACGCTTCCTTAGATGTGGACATATGGAATGTTCTAACAAGTAAGAGTAACATACTAAATATGACTCTTGAAAATATTCCAGTGAAAGCCTGAATACAGAGATGAATCTTGCTCTTCTTCCTAATTTCCTGCTCTGCTAAAAGAGAAAGGATGAGGACTAATTTATACCAAATATATTATTCTACTGCCTCTGCAAGAATCTCACAACTGAGATCCATTTATAAAAATATTTAGAGCTTTTCAAGGAATGCTATGGAAATAGAAATGTTTTTAAATAAACTAGAAATATAAACCATAATGCAATACTTACTATTTAAAATAGCATCCAGAGCCTACTAGTAGAAGATTGCAGAAGAATAATGTAACAGGCCCCATAAAGAAAACATCCCTAAGTGGTGGTCTCATGAAGTGGTTCTCAAAGTGTAACCTGTGGCCAGTAGCACCAACATCATCTATGCAAATTCCAGGATCCCACCCTGAACCTCTTGACTCAGAAAGCCTGGGGGTAGGGTCCAGTAATCTGCATTTAACAAGCCCTCTTTGTGATTCTCACACAGGTTAAAGTTTGAGAACCTCTGATCTGATCTAAGGTTTGTGACTTCTGTCTAAGGGAAGGCTAAGATAAGTGCCGTGACCGCAGTGGTTTGATTACATCCTTTACACTGGCATTTATGATGGTGATCTTCTTCACCCCTATGAAGAACAGTCTCCTCTCTGATTAAGAACATTGTTATTCAAATCAGTGACTGAAGTGTTAGTAACAAAATCAGATAATTTTACATCAACATGATTTATTATCATCAGTGTTATGTCTTAATAACAATTAAAAACATAACAAATACAGTCGTGAAATATTGCCTCACTCTGAGACAGGTAGCCTCAGAGTCCAACTCTTCTAAGAAACACCTGCTCTGGCTTATCCTCCTACCCAAAGCATAATAACCTGCACATTCTTCTGAAATGTCCTTGACAAGATAACCACAGAACGGGCCGTAGATGGCCTCAACCCACCTCTATCGTAGAGACTTAACATTTTATTGAAAGAAAATCAACCTTTTCCTCCATCCTGGGGATCCAACCATTGTCTAAAGAAAATGCATAGTCATCCCCAAGCTCTGAGCACCTAAGTGAAGGTCAATCCTGAATACTTGTGATGAATTTGCATTTCCTTGTCGGCTCTCTGTAAAAACCCACTTCCCCAAGCTGCCCGCAAGTAGTCTTGAAGGCAGCAGCCCCAGCTGTTTCCTTCCCTGTACAACGAAATAAGTGTGTCTTTCTGATCTCCTACCCTTACGGGCTGTGACAACCCATGCAGAACAAAACCTGGGGTTTCTGACCAGCGACAACTCCAAACCAAGAATCCAAAAATAAAGACCTAATAATAAACACTTAGATAATAATTCTCAGGTTCCCAGAGCACACAGGAAGAGGTTTAAGACACCAATAACTGAAAGGCTACTCCTTTGGGGCCCAGGCCCATTGAGTCAGAATCTGCATTTTAACCAGATTCCCCGGGACCTGTGTGCACATTCAAGTTTGAGAGGCACCCTTTACATGCAACTTGATGAGTATTTGTTGAAGCTGTTGAATCTCCTACCCTTTTGCCTTCTTTATGCAATGAAAACCAACTGCTGTCAAAAAGATTTATTAATATCAGTAACAGTATCTGGCAATTATTAAATACTTTCTGTATGCGTGCTATTGTAGTAGGTACTTTAAAAAAAAAAAAAAGGAAAATATTTTATCTTTCTAAGTTAAATAAAAATAACAATTGAAGACTTATGACTTATTTATACGTGGGAAGGAAATTTTGAAAAGCCTCTCGCAGAAAGACGTCTTCACCAAATTTAAGTTAAGGGGTATTTGAAATGTAGAAACTGGAGGAAAGGGAAATTTTGAAGGTACAAGAGGGAGTGGATTACTGAAAGAACAAGATGTTTTAGGAGAGAAGGGATGAAGTCACAGGTCTCTCCAGACCAAAAAGAAACCACAAAACCAGGGCGAGCTGGAGAAAAGTTGAGGAGGAAAGTAAGTAAACAGAAAACTCCAGTGTGCCAAATGGCCTCAAGCTGACCAAGTCGGTGCTGAGCTCATTTGCAAAGCCGAAGGGATTGGGCCCCTGTAGCGAGGGTCACGGGACCCGCCAGGGCTACGCGGGCGTGGGGCAGCGGGCTGGGCCGCGCTGACAGCGCGAACCTGAGACCAGAATCGGCCCAGGCGCTGATTCTCCCAGCGCTGCTCAGAACCGCAGCCCAGACAGCCGCGGGCTTTGCGAAAGATGCAAACCCTTGTTTTACTTTGTGAGGATTCAAAGGCGGTCCTGCTGAGAAGCCGAGTCTTCTCCGTTGGGTAGTTGTACTCTACTTCACAGTAAATGTACCTGTAATATTCTCTTTAGTGGGAAATGTGCTCAAACCCACTTTTTACATTTTTCATGGCTTTCCTGGGGACTTGCTTATTATTCTGATGTCTCTGATAGTTTCATCTTTTCATTTGCTTGCAGGTTGATGATTTTCGATTTCTGCCTTCGCGTTGGGGACACAGCGCCTTGCTTGTGAGTCAAAGACCGGTGGGTCCCTGGTTTAAGAATAAAATAACGTTCAGGCCCCCGCGCTCTCCTCCTGCACGTGTGTTTGTTTCAGAACCAGTTTGGATCAAGCACATCACCTTCGGAGAGAAGCTTCGCAAACCGTCTGTGACAGCTCCCCTTTCAACAACTGCTGACTGTGCTCAGCCGACAGGATTGTTAAGATTGCTATGAGGGTTCCATCCCCCTCACCGTGCTTCCAGGGCGCTAATTACCCAGCGCTGGGCGAGACTATAGGGTCGCTATGAGTTGGAATCGACTCGGTGACAACGGGTTTACAGGTGGGGGAGATTGAGGAGACCGGCTGGGAGCCCACACTGGAAGGCAGCAATGGAAGACCCAGAGACAGCTGTGTGCTTACATATGGCTGTGTTTGCTCTTAATTTCTTTATAACATATGTGACTATTGCGAAGTCCCTGGGTAATGCAAATGGTTGACACAGTGGGCTGATAAAGATTGGAGGTCTGAGTCCACCCTGAGGCACCGCTAAAGAAAGTCTGGGCAATCTATGTCCCAAAAAGCAGCCTAAAAACCCTACGGAACACAGTTCTACTCCGACACACATGGGGTCACCAGAGTCAGAGTCAACTCGACAGCGACTAGTTCTACGGCTGTTTAGATAAAAAAAATTATAACACTGTATTGGGTTTCTGCGTATGTAGATGTAATACAGGTGGCACCTATAGCATAAGGGAAGCTGTGGTAAATGGATGTTGTACGGTTGCAAAGTTCTAACATTTATATGAAGTGGTATAATATTAACTCTAGATTGTGATGAGTTAAAGGTGTGTAGTACAATCACTAGAGCAACCACTAAAAAAAAAAAAAGATATATCTTAAAAAGCTATATTAAATTAATATCGGAGTTAAATAAATTAAAAATGGACTTCTAGAAAAATCAATCAACCCAAAAGAAGGCAGGAAAGAAAGAGGAACAAAAACAAAAAAAAACCCGAGGAACAAACAGAAAACAAGTAGCAAAATAGTAGGCCTCAAGCATATCAATAATTACATTAAACGTAGTGGATTAAACTCTCCACAGAAAAGGCAGAAATATTCAGGGTGGACGAAAAAAGCAAGACGCTATGCTGTCTACAAGAGACACACTTTAAATATAAAGCCACAGATAGGCTAGAAGAAGACATGCCATATAAGCAGTTAAGTGTAAGAAGGCGAGAGGGGCTGCATTAATATCGGATGCAGGACCCTTGAAGACAAAGACTGTTATCAGAGAAAAGGAGGGATATTTCATAATAACAAAGAAGTAAATTTATCAGAAAGGCATAACAAACATAAATGTGTATGAACGCAGTAAGAGAGCTCCAAAACACGTCAAACAAGAATTGACAGAATTAACGGGAGAGGCAGACAGATCCAGCTGTAGCTTCCTCGGGATGCGGCCACACAAGGCACCGTGATGGTGCACACACAGTGCTCCACATCAGCGCCTAGCTGTGCATGTTCCTGCTTTTAATTGCCCACAGATCAAGAGAAAAACCCTTGTCCCCTGTTGTAATCGGAGATCCCAACCAGATCTGGGTAAACTCACCAAATCACAGGAAATTCTCCATTCTACCCATCATATTGTTTTTATCCAGAAGGAAAAATTGGCAGGTAGGTCCATTGTAATAAGCTTGTTCTTAAAGGTTTTAAGGTTTTTAAGCTTCTCACTGTACCACTGCTGAATGGGTCAGGCAGGTAAGCCGACACCTGACTCCAAGCTGTCCATGCTTGATCAGAGGTAAACCCTGTTCCTGTGGAGTCGACTCGGACTCATGGTGACCCCATGTGTATCTGAGTAAAACTGGGGTCCACAGGGTTTTTAATGGCTGATTTTTCAGAAGCACATCACCAGACCTTTCTCCCAAGGCACCTCTGGGTGGACTTGAATCCCCAAACTTTTGGTTAGCTGCCAAGTGTGTTAACCGTTTGCACTACCCAGGGACTCCTGCTTAGAGGTGGAGGTACTCTATTCCTTTGGCAAAGTCACATAACAGCCACACACTCCAACTCCTAACGGAGTTAGGTTTGGTTTTGGCCTTCTGGTCAGAGGATGACCAGAAGGATGGCTGAACTATTTCTGGGCAGGGCAAAGCCAAAGAAAACTCTGATGGAGGTCCGTAGCAGTCCTGATATGCAAATCTGTCATCCAACCTGGGTATGGGGTGACAGGCTAATCGAAACATCTAGTAGCTGGTTCCTTCCAAAGAAGCTTCCCTCAACTTCCAAAGAAGCTTCCCTCAGGGTAGCTGGCACTCGCACATTTTCAATCCACCCAGTTTTATTCAGTAAAGCCAATGATTAGAGGCCTTGGGGCTGAAATGATCTCATTCTCAACCTATTCTCAGACTTAAAAGGGTAAGAAACCCGGCTCCCTGGTGTGGAATGTGAGTGCCTAGGGGGCCACATTTGGTAAGCAAAAGCTGCCCTGCCAGATGGTTTCTCTTTGGTCTGGAGAGACCTGTGACTTCATCCCTTCTCTCCTAAAACATCTTGTTCTCTCGGTAATCCACTCTCTTTTGCACCTTTAAAGTTTCTCTTTCCTCTAGATTCTACATTGCAAATATCCCTTAACTTAAAGAGATTTGGTGAAGACATCTTTCTTCAAGAGGCTTTTCAAAGTCTCCTTCCCACATATAAGTGGCCAATTGTTATTTTTATTTAACTCAGTCTATTTAATTTTTTTTTTAGAAAGATAAAATGTTTTCTTTTTTTTTAAAAAAGTGCCTACTACAATACCATGTGTATAGAAAGTATTTAATAATTGGTGTTGATATTAATAAAACAGCAGTTAGTTTTTCATTGCATAAAAAAGGCAAAAGGGTAGGAAGTTCAACAAATACTCATCAAGTTTCATGTAAAGGGGTGCCTCTCAAACTTGAATGTGCACACAGATCTCAGGGGATCTGGTTAAAACACAGATTCTGATTCAATGGGCCTCGGCCCCAAGGGAGTAGCCTTTCAGTTAGTGGTATCATTAAACCTCTTCCTGTGTGCCCTGCGAACCTGAAAATTATTATCTAAGAGTTTATCGTTAGGTTCTTATTTTTGGATTCTTGGTTTGGAGTTGTTGCTGGTTGGAAATCCCAGGTTTTGTTCTGCATGACTTGTTACAGCCAGTAAGCAAGAGGCTGAGGTGGGAGATCAGAAGCCTTTATTTCATTGTACAAGGAAATGAGTGCAGGCAGCTTGGGAAGGTGGGTTTTTACAGAAAACAGACAAGGAAATATAAATTCATCATGAATGTTCAGTATTGACCTTCACTTAGAGCTCAGAGCTTGGGGATGACTACGCATTTTCTTTAGACGAGGGTTGGATCCCCCAGGATGGAGAAAGAGGTTGATTTTCTTTCACTAGAATGTTAAGTCTCCACCCAGAGGCAGAATGAGGCCATCAGTGGCCCATTCTGTGGTTATCTTGTCAAGGATAATTTCAGAAGAATGTGCAGCTTATTCTGTTCAGTGTTGGAGGATAAGCCAAAGCAGGCATTTCTTAGAAGGGTTGGACTCTGAGGCTGTTAGTACTAAGAGACGCCCTAAGAGATCTCCTGTATTCCAGACATACTCTTTTTTTACTTCCATTATGCAAGATCAATCCTATTCCTCATTGGTATTCAGGGTCAATCACACTGCCAATATGGTAACTCCCTTCTTTGCCTGTTGATCCAGAGGCGTGAGGAGCCCAAAGTGGTCAGGTGAGATTCTTAACTTCCTGTTCAATGGAATTAGTGTTGTGTCTCCAGGCAGGAGCATTTCTCCCTTTGGAAATAAGACCACCAGACCCACGGAGCATAGGGTTGCAGGATCAGGAAGCAAAAATTTTATGAATGGATCACCAGTGGTGGTAGTGAGTGGTGCCACTCCCATCTCCACACCTTGGTTCCTGGAACCATGAGTCCTGGCTATGGGAAAAAGAGCACCTTATATTGGATGCTGGTTTTGAGCATACACAACCTCCCAGAAAACATTGCCCCAACCCTGCAAGTGATGCCACCTAGTTGGCACCATAACTATGTCTTTAGAAGGCCATTCCATCATTCTACTTAGCCAGTTGCTTCAAGATGATGGGAAACATGGTAAGACAAGTGGATTTCATGAGCATGGGTCCATTGTCATACTTCATTTGTTGTTAAGAAAGTCCCTTGATTCAAAGTGATGCCATGTCAGATACCATGCCTTGGATAAGGCATTCTGTGAATCCACAGATGGTAGTTTTGGCAGAGGCATTGCATGCAGGGAAGGCAAATCTGTATCCAAAATAAGTGTCTGTCCCAGTAAGGATGAAAAGGTGCCCTTTCCGTGAAGGAAGAAGCCCAATATAATCAACCCGATACCATGTTGCTGGCTGATTGCCTGGAATTTGGTGTCATGTCCGGGACTCAGTGTTGGTCTCTGCTGCTGCCAGATTGAGCACTCAGCAGTAGCTGTAGCCAAGCTGGCATTGGTGAGTGGAAATCCATGTTGTTGAGCCTATGCATAACCTCCATCCCTACCACCATGGCCACTTTGTTCATGAGCCCATTGGACAAGGGTGAGAGTAGCTTGGGAAAGAGGATGACTGGTTTCCACAGAACACATCACCCTATCCACTTGATTATTAAAATCTTCCTCTACCAAGGTCACCCTTTGGTGAGCATTCACATAAGACACAAATATCTTCACTTCTTTGTCCCATTCAGAGAGGTCTATCCACATACCTCTCCCCCAAATCTCTTTGTCACCAATAATCCAATTATAATTTGTTATGGATTGAATCATGTACCCCAAAAATGTGTGTAAATTTGGCTAGGCCATGATTCCTAGTATTGTGTGATCATCCACTATTTTGTCATCTGATGCAATTTTCCTATATGTTGTAAATTCTACCTCTATGATGTTAATGAAGCAGGATTAGATGCAGTTATGTTAATGAGGCAAGACTCAATCTACAAGATTAGGTTGTGTCTAAAGTCAATCTCTTTTGAGATATAAACAAGACAAGCAAGCAGAGAGAAAAAGGACCTCATATCGCCAAGAAAGCAGCACTGGAAGCAAAGCGTGTCCTTTGGACCAAGAGTTCCTGTGCTGAGAAGTTCCTTCACCAGGAGAAGATCAAGGACCGTCCCCCAGAACCAACAGAAAGGGGAAGCCTTCCCCTAGAGCTGGTGCCCTGGATTTGGACTTGTAGCCTCCTAAATTGTAAGGGAATAAATTTATCTTTGTTAAAGCCATCCATCCACTTGTGGCATTTCTGTTATAGCAGCACTAGATGACTAAGAATTCTTCCAAGACCCTGACCATACAGCCAAGACATTGGCCACAGCCTAGGAATCATTATACAGTCACACATCTAGCCATTTCTCCTTCCAAGTGAAGTGTCAACCAGATGCGCTGCTCAAATTTCTGCCCACTGGGAAGATTTTCCTTCACCACTGTCCTCAGGGAGTTCCCAGAAAGGGTCCCCAGTGCTGCCACTGTCCACTTTTGAGTGGTGCCTGTGTATTTCACAGAACCATCTTTAAAGCAGGCACAATTTTTCTCTTCCTCAATCAACTGATCATAAGGAACTCCCTGTGAGGACACAGGTGCAGACTGAGAGAGGGCAGGTCATGTGGCAGGAGTGGAGACCATGGGCATTTGAGCCACTTCCTCACGCAACTTGTGCCTTCAGGTTCTACTCAAGCCCTGTCTCGTGTATATATCACTTCCATTTAATGATGGAGTGCTGCTGTGCACATCCGACTTCATGATTATGTCAGTCAGACAACATCCAGCTCATGATGGGTAGCTCAGGCTGTATGGTGAGTTGGTGGCCCATGGTCAGACGTTTAGTCTCTGCAATGGCCCAGTAACAAGCCAAAAGTTGTTTCTCAAAGGGAGAGTAGTTATCTATAGATAATGGGAGGGCTTTACTCCTAAATCCTAAGGGTCTGGGCTGTGATTAACCAATAAGGGCATACCAAAGACTCCAAACAGCATTTCTCTCTACCACTAACACTTCAAGCACCATTGGATCAGCTGAATCATATGGCGCCAGTGGCAGAGTTGTTTGCATGGCCACCTGAACCTGTTGCAGAGCCTTCTCTGGTTCGGGTCTCAAAACCAGCAGTTTTTTGTGTCACTTAGCAAAGAAGCCAGAGTAGCACACCCAAATGAGAAATATGTTGCCTCCAAAATCCAAAAAGTCCCACTAGGCATTGTGAGTCCTTTTTAGTTGTAGGAGTGGTTAAATGTAACAATTTATTTATTTTTTTAGAAGGAATATCTCAACATGCCCCACATTACTGGACTTCTAGATGTTTCACTGAGGTATAAACCAACTGAATTCTTGTGGGATTAATTTCTCACTTTCTAGTACACAAATGTTTTACCAATAAGTCCAGAGTCATTGATACTGCTTCCTTACTATGTCTAATCAGCATAATGTCATTAATGTAATGGACAAGTGTGACATCTTGAGGAAGAGAAAGGTGATCAAGTTTCTTCAGACTAAATTATGACATAGGGCTGAAGAGTTGATATACCTCTGTGGTAGGACACTGAAGGTGTACTGTGGCCTTGCCAGCTGAAGGTAAACTGTTTTTGGTTTTTCTTCAAAACACATTAGAAAAGTTGAGCAGTTCATTTGAAGTACAGTGTACCTCCTCCTGAGTCACACTTGTACTTCACCTTTGGGGCTCACTGGGACTTAAGTCTAGTTATGGGTCTAGAAGCAAGAATGTGTGGTGGGAGGGCCCTGGGAACATTCAGCAATGTCTTGTAAGGCATCTACCTCAGATAGTACCCCAGGCAATGCCCCAGGAACCGCCTTAGGCAATATCTCAGACAAAGCCTCTTCAGACACAGCCAGGTTAACATCATCAGATAGGGGCGGAAGGGATAATGATTTTACTGTGGAGGGTGGCTTAGCAGACAAAGATGGAGTGATCTTTTCAGGTTGGATTAAGAGGGCTAGTTCTGTTGGCAAGAATGATTCAGTGCAATTTTGTGGCTCAGTGCCCCCAGCTTCCTGATTATCTGCCCAAATATCCCCATCTAAAGTTTCAGAATCTTGTTTCTTCACAATCAATGCCCTTATTTTAAACTTCAGGCACAATTCGAGGTTGGGAATTCAGCTGTTGTTGTAATTCAGCCACTCTTACAATAAGACTCTGGGTTGGGTTTCCAGCAATATCAGCTCTGTTACTAGAAGAAATAAGGCTTTCTTTCAAGGCACAAGTGGACAGGACCACAAGAGCCTGTAGGACAATATCAAAAGGTCTAACATTTGGAGAGTCTCTTCAATAAAAGGTGTTGGGAAAATTGGATTCCCACATGCAGAAAAATGAAACAGGATCCATGCCTTACACCATACACAAAAAACAAATTCAAAATGGATTAAGAACCTAAATGTGAAAACTAATACCATAAAATTCTTAGAAGAAAATGCAGAGGCAATGCTATTGGGCCTAGCTTTTAGCAATGGGTTATCTAATAATATAACAAAAACACAAACAGCAGAAGACAAAATAAATAAGCAATATTTCATAAAAATTAAAACTTTTCTTAATCAAAAGACTACCAAAAAATGTGAAAAGACAAGCTATTGACTGGGAGAATATCTTTGGAAACCATATATTCCATAAGAATCTAATAACTGAAATATATATAAAATTTTTGACTCTTAACACCAAAAAGACAACCCAATCAAAAATGGGCAAAGGACTTGAATAGATATTTCACCCAAAAGGGCATTCAAAGGGCTACCAAATACATGAAAAGATGCTCAATGTCATTAGCCAACAGAGAGATGCTTATCAAAACCACAGTGAGGTACCATTTCACTCCCACTAGGATGGCTAAGATAAAAAAAAAAAAGAAAACATACAAAGAAAGAAAAACAGAAGATAAAGTGTTGGTATGGGCACCATGGTTTCAGTGGACGTCTAGGTCAATTGGCATAACAAAGTTTATTAAGAAAATGTTCTGCCTCTCACTTTGGTGAGTGGCATCTGGGATCTTAAAAGCTTGCAAGTGGCCATCTGAGATGCATCAATTGGTCCCAACCCACTTGGAGCAAAGGAGAATGGAGAACACCAAAGACACAAGGAAAATACTAGCCCAGGAGACAAAAGGTCCACATAAACCAGAGACTCCATCAGCCTGAGACCAGAACTAGATGGTGCCCAGCTGCCATCAATGACAGGGAACACAACAGAGAGTCCTGGACACAGTGGGAGAAAAGTATGGAGCAGAACTCAAATTCACATAAAAAGACCAGACTTAATGGTCTGACTGAGACTAGAGGAACCCCTGAAGCCATGACCTCTGGGTGCTCTGTTAAGCCACAACTAAAACCATTCCTGACGTCCACTCTTCAGAGAAAGATTAGAGTAGACTATAAAACATAAAATAATACTCGTGAAGAGTGTCCTTCTTAGTTTAATCAGATACACGAGACCAAATGGGCAGTTCCTGTCCAGAGGCAGGATGAGAAGGCAGGAAGGGACAGGAACTGATTGAATGGACACAAGGCCTGGGGTGGAAAGAAGGAATGTGCTATCACATTATAGGGATTGCACCCAATGTTACATAACAACGTATGTACAAATTTCTGTATGAGCTGTAAACTTTCACCTAAAGCACAATTTAAAAAAAAAATAGTTGGCTTGAATGTGGGGGAATAGGAACCCTTATCCTTTGCTGATGGGAATGGAAAAAACTAAAGATAGAACTACTGTAAAAACCAAAACCAAACCCGTTGCCATTGAATCGATTCCGACTCATAGCGACCCTATAGGACAAAGTAGAACTGCCCCATACAATTTCCAAGGAGTGGCTGGTGGATTTGAACTGTCACCCTTTTGATTAGCAGCCTGAATTCTTAACCACTGTACCACCAGGGCTCCAGAACTACCATATGACCCAGAAGTTGAAATCAGAGACTCAAACAGATACTTGTACACCAGCATTCCCTGCAGCACCGTTCACAATACCCAAAAGGTAGAAACACCCTAAATGCCCATTGTCTGAGTCATCCAGTGTTGTTATAAAAGAAATACCACCAGTGGGTGGCTTTAACAAAGAGAAATTTGTTCTCTCACAGCCTAGTAGGTTACAGGTCCAAATTTAGGCTGGCGGCTCCGGGGTAAGGTTTTCTCTCTCTGTCTGCTCTGGAGGAAAGTCCTTGTCCTCAGTCTTCCCATGGTCAAGGAGCTTCTCAGGCACAGGGACCCCGTGCCCAAAGGATGCACTCTGCTCCTGGTGCTGCTTTCTTGGTCGTATGAGGTCCCCAAATCTCTGCTTGCTTCCCTTTCCTATTATCTGTTGAGAGATAAAACGTCGTGCAGGCACCACCCCAGGAAAACTCCCTTTACATTGGATCAGGGAGGTGACCTGAGTAAGGGTGGTGTTACAATCCCACCCTAATCCTCTTTAGCATAAAATTACAAATCACAAAATGGAGGACAACCACAGAATACTGGGAATCATGCCCTAACCAAATTAACACATATCTTTGGGGGGACACAATTCAATCCATGGCACCCATCAATAGATGAACGGATAAACAAAATGTGGTACATACACGGAAACCCTGGTGGGCGTAGTGGTTAAATGCTATGGCTGCTAACCAAGGGGTCAGGAGTTTGAATCCGCCAGGTGCTCCTTGGAAACTCTATGGAGCAATTCTACTCTGCCCTATAGGGTCACTATGAGTCGGAATCGGCTCGAAGGCAGTGGGTTTGGTTCTGGTTTTTTGGTACATACATACAATGGAATGCTACTCGACCAGTAAGAGAAACGCAGTCTTTTGATACACGCTACAATATGGATGGAGCTGGAAGACATTATGCTAGTGAAATAAGTCAATCACAAAAGGATAAACTCTGTATTACCTCACTTATATAAAAAGACAAGACAAGGCAAATGGATAGAGTCCAAAGTTTCTTAGTGGTTACTAGGGCTGGGAAGGAGCGGGGGGAGTTATTGTTTATGAGGTACTGAGGTCTGGATTATGGTGATAGAAAAATCACATTGATTAAGAGTAGGGTTGCACAGTCAATTAATGTAATTGCTGTCAATAAATTGTAGCCATGTAAAAAGTTGAACTGGCAAAAGTTTGTAGGATACATTTACAATGATGACCAAAAAAACAAAAAAAGAGCAGTTTCTGAGGCTGCTCACAAACAAACACCTCATGAGATTTGGTATTTTGGTTTGGAGGTTTAGGATCATGGGTTCATGATAAATCCCAGTTATTTGGCCTAATAGCATGTTTAGTGCTTCTGTTCTACCTCCTAGTTCATTACATAATGCCTATGGTCTTTAAAGTTTGCAAGTGGCCATCCAAGGCACAACAATTCATCTCTATTTGCCTTCAGCAAGAGAGGAAAAAGGAGAGTTGCGAACAGGAGGGGGGATACAGAACGTGTGGCTATTTGCATCCATGAGGAACTGCCTCCTTTGCCGTGAAACCAAAACTGGATGGTGCCCAGCTATCATTACTGAACATTTTGACCAAAGGTTCCATAGAAGAATCCTGATCAAAAGGAGGAAAATGCAGAACAGAATTTCAAATTCTCATGGACTCCAGACTTTCTGGAGCCATGAAATTTGGATGAACCTCTGAAACTATTGCCCTGAGATAATCTTTAAACCTTAAACCAATAATATCCCCTGAAGTCTTCTTCAAACCAAACAATAGTTTAGCTTAACTAGTAAAAAATATCTGCCTTGAGCATTATGCTGTTTTAAGAACTGTCTATATGGGATCAAACTGATAGCAGCAACTCAAAAGATTAGATAGAAACCTTAGGGGGCAGTGAATTTATGTTAATAGTGGAGGAACAGCTCAGAAAAAGAGGGTGAGAATGGTTACACAACTCATAGAATGTAATCAACGTCATTAAGTGGTACATGTAGGAACTGTTGAGTTGATGTATGTTTTGTTGTGTATATTCTCAACGCAACAAGAAAATAAATATAATTATATTAAAAAAAAAAGAAGCTTTGTTGTTATCACTAGTGACCTAAACTGACAGCAACCAGGCTTATGTTGCTATCTTCTTAGCTCTTTCCGGAAGCCTCTTAGTAGAGGGGAAGAACAAGAAAAAGTAGGTGAGGGTGAAAGAGCCAGATCCAAACAGGAAGCAGAATTCTCCCCAATCATTTAATGAAAAAATCTTCAATGAAAAGACTATTTAAAGAGGTGTGGCCAAGGTTTCAAGAACAAATGAGGGAAGATGAGGCATCTGAAGACAAGTTGCACCACCCCCCGGGGTTGAATGGGTCAGGGAGGAGGCCAGAATTGGGGAGAGGGGCTGACCAAGGAAGGCGTACCTCTGACCTGCTGCCAGGGCTCTGCTGGCCAAGTCCCACCTGGAGGCAGAGGGCTGGCAGTCAGGGGGCACCTCTGAGCCCAGGTAGCAGAGAAGGCAGAGAAGCGTGGGGAGGATGAGAGCGGCAGAGGTGATAGCCAGCTCTGGAGAATCGTCCTTAGAGAACTCAACCGAGGGGACTGTCCCTAAAAAGTCATGGGACCACAGGTGACCCAGAGAGTAGACAGAGAATAAGACCCAAGGAGAATTATTGTCACAGCCCACCTTCCAGCAGTTGTTCATATTCAGTGTCCAGAGACAATTAAAGTGCAGAGCTGAACTTTGGGAGAGTAAGGAAGAAAAGCCAACGAATACCAAGGAAAAGAAGATACTTAATAAAGGCCTTCCTATCATTCTGATTATGCTCTAGTTTATAGCAACTGAAGGTATAAGCAGTGTTGCACAAGGTGGTAGGACTCCTCCCTCTCCCCTCTGTTTTTCTGGCCTTTCTTTGTTGCTTCCACACTCCAACCCCGGGAAGCTTGAATGTTAACTCTGGTGTAATCAAACACAAAAGGAAGAGTCAGGCCAAAGAAATTTCTGCCATCTTCCAACTTACACTTTTTTTTTTTACTTTAAAAAAAAATTATTGTGGTAAAATATATATAACAAAATATTTGCCATTTTAACCATTTTTAAGTGGACAATTCAGGGACATTAATTACGTTCACCACACCGTACAACCATCACCACTACCCATTTCAAAAAGTTTTCCATCACCTCAAACAGAAACTCAATACTCCTTCAGCAATAATCACCCATTCCTTCCTCCTGCCCCCCACCCCCAGCCCTTGGTAACCACTAACAAACTTTTGTTGCTGTTGTTGTAAAATACCTTCCAGTTGATTCCAACTCATAGCGACCCTATGTACAAAAGAACCCAACACTGCCTGGTCTTGCACCATCCTCACAATCCTTGCTACGCTGGAGCCCATTGGGCAGCCACTGTGTCAATCCATCTCACTGAGGGTCTTCTTCACCTTTGCTGACTCTCTACCCTATAAAACATGATGTCCTTCTCCAGGAACTGAGAGGGTCTATGTATTTGCCTATTCTGGATATTTATTTCATGTAAACGGGATCATATAATATTTGTCCCTTTATATCTGACTTATTTCACTCAGCATAATGTTTTCAAGGTTCCTTCATGTTGTAGCACATATTAGAACTTCATTTCTCTTTATGGTTGAATATTATTTCATTGTATTATACCACATTTTATTTCTCCTCTCATCTGTTTGTGAACACTTGAGATGTTTCCACCATTTGGCTGTTGTGAATAATGCTGTAATGGACACTGGTATATGTGTATCTGTTTGAGTCCCAGTTTTCAAGTTAGGGTATATACCTAGGAGTGAAATTGATCAGTCACATGGTAGTTTTATGTTTAACTTTTTGAGGAGTTGTCCACATGGCTGCACTGTCTTACATTCCCATCAGCAATGCACAAAGATACCAATTTCTCCACATGCTAGCCAATGCTTGTTATTTTCCGTTTTTCTGATAACAGTTATCCTAGTGGGGGTGAAGCAGCATCTCATTGTGGCTTTTATTTGCATTTCCCTAATGACTAATGAGCAACATCATGATAAACAGAGATAAGATTGAAGTTGTCATGGTTTTAATTTTACTTGGATCCACAATAAACAGCCATGGAAGCAGCAGCCAAGAAGTCAAATGACGCATTGCATTGGGTAAATCTGCTGCAAAGGACCTCTTTAAAGTGTTGAAAAGCAAAGATGTCACCTTGAAGACTAAGGTGCTCCTGACCCAAGCCATGGTATTTTCAATCGCATCATATGCATGTGAAAGCTGGACAATGAATAAGGAAGACCAAAGAAGAATTGATGCCTTTGAATTGTGGTGTTGGCAAAGAATATTGGATATACTATGGACTGCCAAAAGAACGAACAAATTTGTCTTAGAAGAAGTACAACCAGAATGCTCCTTAGAAGCACCGATGGCGAGGCTGCATCTTACATACTTTGGACATGTTGTCAGAAGGGATCAGTCCCTGGAGAAAGACATCACACTTGGCAAAGTACAGGGTCAGCAGAAAAGAGGAAGACCCTCAACAAGGTGGATTGACACAGTGGCTGCAACAATGAGCTGAAGCATAACAATGATTGTAAGGATGGCGCAGGACCAGGCAGTGTTTCGTTCTGTTGTGCATAGGGTCACTACGATTTGGAACTGACTCGACAGCACCTACCAACAACAACGACTAATGACATTAAACATCTTTACTTGTGATTATTGGCTGTTTATATACCTTCTTTAGAGAAATGTCTATTCCACTCTTTGCAATTTTTGTTGTCGAGTTGGAGTTCTTTTATTTTATTGTGCTTTAGGTGAAATTTACAGCACAAATTAGTTTCTCTTTAAAAAATTTATACACAAATTATTTTGTGACATTAGTTGCAATCCCTGCAACTTGTCAGCACTCTCCTTTCCACTCCAGGCTCCCCATTTCCATTTGTCCCATTTTCCTGTCCCTTCCTGCCTTCTTGTCCTTGTTTTTGGGTAGGTGTTGCCCATTTGGTCTTGTATACTTGATTGATCTATGAAGAATGTTTCCTACATGTGTTATTGTTTGTTTTATAGGCCTATCTAACCTTTAGCAAAAAGGTGGAATTTGGGAGTACCCACTTTAGGAGTACCCAGGGGTCATAGTCTCGGGGGTTCCTCCAGTCTCTGTCGTACCGATAACTCTGATCTTTTTTGTGAATTTGAATTTTGTTCTATATTTTCCTCCAGCTCTGTCCAAGACCCTCTATTGTGATACCCGTCAGAGCAGTTGGTAGTGGTAGCCGGGCACCATCTAGTTCTTCTGGGCTCAGGCTTGTGGAGGCTATGGCTCATGTAGTCCATTAGTCCTTTGGACTAGTATTTTCCTTGTGTCTTTGTTTTTCTTCATTCTCCTTTGTTCCAGATGGGATGGGACCAATAGATGTGTCTTAGATGACTACTTGCAAGGTTTTAAGACACGAGATGCTACTTACCAAAGTAAGAGGTAGGAAATTTTCTTTATAAACTACATTATGCCAACTGACCTTGCTATCCCCCAAGACCATGGTTCCCAGCCCTCAGCCCTGGTATTCACTTCCTTAAAGTGTTTTCATATGTGTAGGAAGCTTCTGTGACTGTGTGCCCTTTGTGCTCTATTAAATATATAAGTATACCTGCTGTTCATACAAATATGTATGTGAAAATATCCTCAGCCTAACCTATATATGTATGTGGGTATACTCCTATAAGTCCTCCTTCCTCTATTCAGCATATGTACCTGCCTATGTATCTGCTTCTAGTCATTACTTGCTTTTACTGCTGTTGTAGTGTTGTATATGCTGTAGTATTTACTGTGGCTGCCTCTTTTTTTTTTTCTTCTTATGTTCCTGTAAGTGTCATCTTTTCCCTTGGTCAAGTTGTACTGACTTCCCCTATATTGTTGTCTCAGATATCTAGTGCCGCTGTAACAGAAATACCACTGGTGGGTGGCTTTAACAAAAAGAAGTTTATTCTCTCACAGCTTAGGAAGCCAGAAGTCTGAACTCAGGGAACCAGCTACAGGAAAGGCTTTCTCTCTGTCGATTCTGAGGGAAGGTCCTTGTCATCAATCTTCCCTTGGTCTGGGAGCTTCTCTGCTCAGGGACCTCAAGTCCAAAGGAGGCACTCTGCTCCCAGAGCTTCTTTCTTGGTGGTATAAGGTCCCTTTCTCTGCGAGCTTGTCTCTCTTCTGTCTCTTGCAGGATAAAAGGTGATGCAAGCCATACCCAAGGGAAACTCCCTTCACATGGATCAGGGCTGAGACCTGAATAAGACTGTTGCATCCCACCCTAATCCTCTTTAACATAACCTAATCTTGCCTCATTATCAACAGACAAAGATGAGAATTTACAACACATTAGGAAAATTACATCAGGTTACAAAATGGAGGACAACCATACAATACTCAGAATTACGACCTAGCCAAGTTGACATATATTTTGGGGGGACACTATTCAATCCATGACAGTTGTGTATTGTCTTTCCCTTCACCAAAGTTAACACTTGTCTACTCTCTAGTTAGTGAATTCCCCTCCCCAGCTCTCCCCTCCCTCATAACCAAAGATTGTTTCTTTCTGTGTGTAAACTTTTTCTTGAGTTTTTATAATAGTGGTCCCATTTTATACATTTTCTTGTTGAAATCTGCTGTGGTCCACACCCCTAAATACCCAACTACCTTCTAGTCGTTAGTCCCTTAATAAGCATCTCAAATGCACGTGTCTTATAGCAGACTCATTCTTTCTTCCCCCACCTTCCCACAGCTCTAAGTGATCTTCCACCAGAAAGAGTTCATGAGGTTAATGGCAGCACCATCCACCCAAGCCCAGAGCTGGCAACCTCAACTCCCCCTTCTGCCCCTTTCCATTTTTAAGCATCCTGGGCCCCTTTCATGTCCCAGAAATATTGCCTGGCCTTCCTTGCTTGCCTCTCCTCTTTATCACTACTATCACCCACTTTGAGGTTCTGTCCCTTCCCCCCAAACCTGGCTGCAAAACAGGATGAGGTTTTTCCACTTTCCCTCCTTCCTGTTAATCCTGAACAAAGCCAGACAATGAAAGCCTGTTGTATTTTAAAGATGTCGTTGCCAATAACTACAGAGAAACTGACAAGAGATTAAGAAAAAAAAATCAGCAAACGAAAGGAAGTTACAAACATCCTACAATCTTTTAGAGTTCTTATAGTGGTTGTGCTTTGCCTCTAGTTCCTGTTCACTGCTGAGTTGCTAAGTGGAAGCCAAGACCCTTGCCATCTTCGGTTCTGAGAATGGAGCTCTCTGGCCCTGCCTGGTCTCCTGGGCTCAGTCTGGAAGACACAACCTGCTCAGAATGATCATCTGGTCATTTTCTGACCAAATCTGTAGGGATTCTTCTTTGCAATTCCGTGAGTTAAACACAGTTTTTTCTACTTTAGCCACCAATGAGTGTCTTACAACCAGGAAAAAAAAAAAGCTAAACAGATTTTTTGACTGAGAACAACTCTATAGGGAAACTTCCTCCCAACAAGGTGACTCAGACAGGGTTCTTTAACGTTTGTCCCTAAATAGTGTGTTACAAACAAGAAAAAGCACAGAACATTTTCTGTGACTGATAAAGCCCTATAAGGATATTCTTTTACTGCTTGAGTTAAACTCATTTTACTTCTTCCCAGACCCTTCCTGGACCTCAAAAGCCAGCAGCATGGACTATGAGCTGTGCATATGTGGAGAGCCTCCAGTGGTGTGGCCCTCAGCCTGGTGGTCACCACCTCTCACCACACTGGCACCTTTGTCTAGGTGGACTGTGGTGAGCAAAGGCATGTCCAATCACCATATCCTATCTCAGAGCTTTCAAATCAAGCACCTGCCCCCTCTCTGCCGCAGACTCCCCCAGCACAGTCTTCCTTCCCACAGCTATCACATCTCTCCCGGTCTCCTCGATCCTGATCTCGGCCATACAAATCTCCTCCCTATGGCTACTTATCTTCCAAAGCAAACATCACGAGCATTCCAGTCCTGTGCTTAAAAGACTTCCCACTGCCGACTGCAGCAGACTCCAAAGGGGGTGCAGGCACCTGAGGGTTTATACAATGTTTCCTTTTTTGTTGTTGTTATCTGCTTGGAGTTGGCATCCGACTCATGGCCACCACATGCACAACTGGATCAGACCATTGTGCACCATAGGGTTTTCACTGGCTGATTTTCAGAAGTAGACCCTCAGGCCTTTCCTCCTAGTCCACCTTAGTCTAGATGCTCCATTGAAACCTACTCAGCATCATAGCAACATGTAAGCCTCCACTGTCAGTGGCTGCCCTTGAGGTGCATAGACCTGGAATTGAACCCAGGTCTCCAGTATGGAAAGCAAGAATTCTACCACTGAACCACCACTGCCCCCAGTGTTTCCCCAGGGTGAGGAGAAAACCCAAAAAACCAAACTAAACCCACTACCACTGAGTCGATTCCAACTCATAATGACCCTATAGGACAGAACAGAACTGCCAGTTAGAGTTTCCAAGAAGTGCCTGGTGGATTCGAACTGCCGACCTCTTGGTTAGCAGCCGTAGCACTTAACCACTATGCCACCAGGGTTTCTAAGAGATGAAAACAGAATGCCTAAATATGCTTTGCATCTTAAAAAGAAATTCAGTTTTACTAATATCTCACATACATATTTACCGCCTGTGTACATCTTCTTGACAAAGTAAGAAGCATCCGAGGGGTGCAGGCTGGCACACTATGAGGGACACCACAGCCACTCTTGTGGGCTTTCTGTTTCAGGATATAGCTAAAGCATCGCAGTGCATAAATATTCTGTTAGGTGGCTTATAGGTCATGTTAACTTAAGTAGTAGCATCTTTATAATTCTTTGTAACGAGACGGAGATGGGACCATGAAAACCTCTGATACCCACAGATGATATGACCCTATACATGGAAAACCCCAAAGATTTCACAAGAGAACTACTGGAACTGATAGAAAGATTCAGCAAAGTAGCAGGATACATGATGAACATACAAAAATCAGTTGGATTCCTATACACCAACAAAGAGAACTTCAAAAAGGAAATCAAGAAAACAATACCATTTATAATAGTCCCTACAAAGACAAAATACTTAGGAATAAATCTAACTGGGGATGTAAAAGATCTCTACAAAGAAAACTACAAAAAACTATTGCAAGAAACCAAAAGTGACTTACACAAATGGGAAACATACATGTTAATGGATAGGAAGAGTCAACATTGTGAAAATGTTGATGCTATCCAAAGCAATCTACAGATATAACGCAACCCCGATCCAAATACCAACAACATCTTTAATGGGATGGAAAAGCTAACCACCAACTTTATGTGGAAAGGAAATAGGCCCTGGATAAGCAAAGTATTATTAAAGAAAAAGAACAAAGTAGGTGCCCTCACACTACCCAGTCTCAGACCTACTATACAAGTACTGGTACAACAACACACACATAGACCAATGGAACAGAATTAAGAACCCAGACATAAATCCATCCACCTGTGGTCAGCTGATCTTTGACAAAGGACCAAAGTCCATTAAATGGAGAAAACATAGCCTTCTTAACAAATGGCACTGGGAGAACTGGATGTCCATCTGCAAAAAATTGAAACAGGACCCATAACTCACACCATACACAAAAACTAACTCAAAATGGATCAAAGACCTAAATATAAAACCTAAAACAACAAAGATCATACAAGGAAAAAATAGGGACAAGGCTAGGGGCCCTAATACATGGCATAAATAGAATACAAACCATAACTAACAATGCACAAACACCAGACGATAAACTAGATAACTGGGAGCTCCTAAAAATTAAACACTTATGCTCATCAAAAGACTTCACCAAAAGAGTGAAAAAAGAACCTACAGACTAGGAAAAAATTTTGGCTACGACATATACAACAAGCGTCTAATCTCTAAAATCTGTAAGATACTTCAACTCCTCAATAACAAAAAGACAAATACGCCAATTAAAAAATGGGCAAAGGACATGAACAGAAACTTGGCCAAAAAAGACATTCAGGTGGCTAACAAACACATGAGAAAATGCTCACGATCATTAGTCATTAAAAAAAAAAACCAAATCCACTCCTGTCTAGTCATTCGGACTCATAGCGACCCTACAGGACAGAGTAGAACTGTCCCAGAGGGTTTCCAAGGAGCAACTGGTAGATTTGAATTGCCAACCTTTTGGTTAGCAGCCAAGCTCTTAAGCACTATGTCACCAGGGCTCCCATTAGATATTAGAGAAATGCAAATCAAAACTACAATGAGATATCATATCACCCTGACACTACTGGAACTAATCAGAAAATGACACATGTGGGGGAGGTTGCAGGGAGATTAGAACTCTTATGCAATGCTGGTGGGAATGTAAAATGGTACAACCACTGTGGAAAACTACATGGTGCCCCCTCAAAAAACTAAAAAGAGGAATACCATACAATCCAGCAATCCCCCTCCTAGGAATATATCCTAGAGAAATAAGAGCCATCACACACAAATAGACATATGCACTCCCATGTTCCTCACAGCATTACTCACAATAGCAAAAAGATGGAAACAACCTAAGTGCTCATCAACAGATGAATGAATAATATGGTACATACACACAATGGAATACCATAAAAAGATAAGGAACAATGACGAATCCACAAAACATCTCACAACATTGATGAATCTGGAGGGTATTATTTTGAGCAAAATAAGTCAATACAAAAGGACAGATATTGCATGAGACCACTATTATAAGAAGTCAAGAAGAGTGTTACACACAGAAAAAAACAATCTTGGATGTTTAAGAGGGAGAGGAAAGGTGGAAAGGGGAAATCACTAACTAGATAGTAGACAAGTGTTAACTTTGGTGCAGGGAAAAACAACACACAATATAGGGGAAATCAGCACAACCTGACCAAGGCAAAGCCATAGAAGCTTCCTAATCACATCCTAAAACCTTGAGGGGCAGAGTTAACGGTGCTGACGGCTGGGGATCATGGTCTTGGGGGAACATCTACAACAATTGGCATACCACAGTTCTAAAGAAAATGTTCAACATCCTACGTTGGTGTGTAGCATCTGGGGTCTTAAAAGCTTGCAAGTGGCCATCTAAGATACATCTATTGCTCCCATCACATTCAGAGCAAAAGAGAATGAAGAAAACCAAAGACACAGGAAAAATATTAGTCCAAAGGACTAATGGACCACACAAACCACAGCCACCACCAGCCTGAGCCCAGAACTAGATGGTGGCCGATTACCACCACCAACTGCTTTGACAGGGATCACAACAGAGAGTCCCAGACAGAGCCGGAGAAAAATGTAGAACAAAATTCAAATTAAAAAAAAAGCCCAGACTTACTGGTGTGACAGAGACTGGAGGAACACCCAAGTGATTAGATTTAGAACCCATCCTACTCAAGTATGGTTTAATTAACATAACAAAGAAAATCCTATTTCCATAGGTATAGGGGTTAGGATTCAAACACATTTTGAGGGGACACAATTTAATCCGTAACAGTGGGAGTCCATAGAAAGCAGCTTTGTCTTTAGAGAAATGGCCCAGAGGCTGTACACATTGTGCCTGCTCACATCTCATTGGCCCAGTTTTAGTCATATGGCCACACCTGACTCCAAGGGAGGCTGGGGAATGTAGTCTCTAGCTGGGTGGTCATGTGTTCAGCTAAAACTCAGGGTGTTCTATTACTAAATTTCCATTTTTTATATATCGATTTATGGACACAAGATATTAACGCAGCAATATATATACCAAACCCATTGCCATCGAGTTGATTCCAACTCATAGTGATCCAACAGGACAGAGTAGAACTGCCCCTTGGATTTCCAAGGAGTGGCTGGTGGATTCAAACTGCTGACCTTGTGGTCAGCAGCCATAGCTCTTAACCATCTGTACCAGGGATCCATACATACATACATACGTATATATATATATATATATATATATATATATATATATATATATGCACACACACACATATGTATGTATATATGTATACATATACATATATATGTTGTCACTGTTAGCTGCTGTTGAGTCAATCCCGACTCATAGCAGCCCCGTGTAACAGAGTAGAACTACCCCATAGGGTTTCTAGGCATAATCTTTACGGGAGCAGATGGACAGGTCTTTCTTCCTCAGAGCCACTTGGTGGATTTGAATCTCCAACCCTTCAGTTAGCAGCCAAACTCTTAACAATTGTGACACCAATTCTCCTTATTATATGTATGTGTGTGTGTGTGTGTGTGTGTGTGTGTGTTAAAACAAAAATCATACTAAGCCAATAATAGAAGTTGATTGAAGTTCTTTTAATTAATTAATTAATTAAACATTAATACACATTTGCTTTGTGACACCGGCTACCAACCCCACGACATGTCAACACCCTCCCCTTCTCCTCGCCGGGTTTTCTGTTATCAGCTTTCCTGTCCCCTCCTGCTTTTTTTCCTTGCCCATGGGCTGGTGTACCCATCTAGTCTTGTTTTGTTTTAAGGGGTAACATTTTGACTCTTATTGTTATGTGCTGTCCAGTTGGTTCCAAATCGTAGTGATCCCATGGACAACTGAATGAAACACCGCCCAGTCCTGCACCATCCTCACAATCATTGCTATGTTTGAGGCCATTGTTGCAGTGACTGTGTCAATGCAACTCGTTGAGAGTCTTCCTCTTTTATGATGACCGTCTACTTTACCAAGCATGATATCCTTCTCCAGAGACTGGTACTTTCTGATAATATGTCCAAAGTATACGAGATAAGTCTCACTATCCTCGCTTCTGAGGAGCATTCTGGCTATACTTCTTCCAAAACACATTTGTTTGTTCTTCTGGCAGTCCATGGTATATTCGACATTCTTCGCCAACACCATGATTTATATACATCAATTCTTCTCCCGTCTTCCTCATTCATTGTCCAACTTTTGCATGCATTTGAGGAGATTGAAAATACCATGGCTTGAGTCAAGCACACCGTAGTCCTCAAGGTGACATCTTTGCTTTTTAACACTTTAAAGAAATCTTTTGCAGCAGATTTGCCCAGTGCAATACATTATTTAATTTCTTGACTGCTGCTTCCATGGGCATTGATTGTGGATCCAAGCAAGACAAAATCCTTGACAACTTCAATATTTTCTCCATTTATCATTATGTTACTTGTTGGTTCAGATGTGAGGATTTATGCTTTCTTTACGTCAAGGTGTAATCCATACTGAAGACGATAGCCTTTGATCTTCATCAATAAGTACTTCAAAGTCCTCTTCACTTTCAGCAAGCAAGGTTGTGTCATCTGTATATTGCAGGTTGTTAATGAGTCTTCCTGCAATTCTGATCCTGTGTTCTCCATATAGTCCAGCTTCTCAGATTATTTGCTCAGCATGCAGATTGAGTAAATATGGTGAAAGGGTACAACCCTTACGCACACCTTTTCTGATTTTAAACCATGCAGTATCCCCTTGTTCTGTTTGAATGACTGCCTCTTCATCTATGTACAGGTTCTGAATGAGCACAATCAAGTGTTCTGGAATTCTCACTCTTTGCAATGTTACCCATAATTTGTTATGATCAGCACAGTCAAATCCTTCGCACAGTCAATAAAACACAAGTTAACATCTTTCTGGTATTCTCTGCTTCAGCCAGGATCCATCTGACATCAGCAATGATATACCTTGTTCCATGCCCTCTTCTGAATCCAGCTTGAATTTCTGGCAGTTCCCTGTTGATGTATTGCTGCAGCAGTTTTTAATTATCTTTAGCAAAATTTTACTTGCTTGTGATACTAATGATATTGTTCAATAATTTCTGTTCCCTGTTGGTACAACTTTCTTTGGAATGGATACAAATACGGATCCCTTCTAGTCAGTTGGCCTGGTAGCTGTCTTCCAAATGTCTTGGCATAGACAAGTGAGCACTTGCAGCACTGGATCTGTTTGCTGAAACAGTTCAGTTGGTATTCTGTCAGTTCCTGGAGACCTGTTTTTTGCCAATGCCTTCAGGGCAGCTTGGACTTTTTCCTTCAGTACCATCAGTTCTTGATCACACGCTGCCTCCTGAAATTGTTGAATGTCGACCAATTCTTTTTGGTACAGTGACTCTGTGTATCCCTTCCATATGCTTTTGATGCTTCCTGAGTCATTCAATTTTTGCCCAAGTTGTTGCTGTTGTTGCTATGTTCTGTTGAGTTGGCTCCAACTCATAGCGACCCTACATACAACAGAATGAAACACTTCCTGGTCCTTTGCCATCTGCACAATTGTTATGCTTGAGCCCATTGTTGCAGCCACTGTGTCAATCCATCCCGTTGAAGATCTTCCTCTTTTTCTATCACCCTCTACTTTACCAAGCATGATGTCCTTCTCTACGGACTGATCTCTCCTGATAACATGTCCAAAGTATGAGTCATAGTATCGCCATCCTTGCTTCTAAGGAACATTCTGGCTGGACTTCCTCCAAGACAGATTTGTTCGTTCTTTTGGCATTCGATGGTACGTTCAATATTCTTCCCCAACACCATAATTCAAAGTTGTCAATTCTTCTTCCGTCTTCCTTATTCATTGTCCAGCTTTCACGTGCATATGTGGCAATAGAAAGCACCATGGCTTGGGTCAGGTGCACCTTAGTTTTCAAGGTGATATCTTTGCTTTTTAACACTTTAAAGAGGTCTTTTGCAGCAGATTTGCCCAATGCAATGAGCCATTTGATTTCTTGAATGCTGCTTCCATGGGCGACTCATTAACAACATGAGTTACACAGATGATACAACCTTGCTTGCTGAAAATGAAGAGGGATTGAAGCGCTTACTGATGAAGAGCAAAGACTACAGCCTTCCATATGGATTACACCTGAACATAAAGGAAACAAAAATCCTCACACGTGGACAAATAAGCAACAGCATGATTAACGAAGAAAACACTGAAGTTGTCAAAGAGAAAAGATTTTGCCTGTAGGAAGCTTCAGTATTGCAACTCGAGGTTTGAAGGTTTCTGGCAATCCTGCATCAAGCAAGTTTATCAACACCATTTTTGAAACAGCACGTGCACACTTCATGTCTTTGTGTCACATTTCGGTAATTTTCACAATATTTCAAACATTCTTCTTATTATTATATCTGTTATTGTGATCTGTGGTCAGTGATCTTTGATGTTACTATTTGTTATGGATTGAATTGTGTCCCCCCAAAATATGTATCAACTGGGCTAGGCCATGATTCCCAGTACTGTGTAATTGTCCAGCACTTTGTCATATGATATGATTTTCCTATGTGTTGCAAATCCTATCTCTATGATGTTAATGAGGCAGGATTAGAGGCAGTCCAGTTAATGAAGCAGGACTCAATGTATAAGATTAGGTTGTGTCTCAAGTCAAGCTCGTTCGAGATTTAAAAGAGAAGCGAGCAGAGAGACATGGAGACATACCACGAAAAAACAAGAGGCAGGAGAACGGCACATCCTCTGGACCCCAGGTCCCTGTGATGAAAAGTTCCTAGATCAGGAGAAGATTGATGACAAGGACCTTTCCCCAAAGCCAACAGAGAGAGAAAGCCTTCCCCTGGAGCTGGCTCCCTGAATTCGGAATTCTAGCCTCCTAGACTGTGAGAGAATAAATTTAAGTTTGTTAAAGCCATTTGCTTGTGATATTTCTGTAGACCAGCACTAGATAGCTAAGACACTATTGTAATTGTTTTAGGGTGGCATGAACCGTGCCCATATAAAACAGCGAACATAATAAATGTTGTATGTATTCTGACTGCTCCACCAATCAGCCATTCCCCTGTCTCTCTCCCTCTTCTTGGGCCTCCCTATTCCCTGAGACAAGACAATACTGAAATTAGGCCAATTAATAACCCTACAATAGCTTCTAAGTATTCAAGAGAAAAAGAGTCGCAAGTCTGTCACTTTAAATGAAAACCTAGAAAAGATTAAGCTTAGTGAGAAAGGCTTGCCAAAAGCTGATATAGGCTGAAAACTAGGTCTGTTGCACAAAACGGTTAGCCAAGTTGTGAATGCTAAGAAAAAGTTCTTGAAGGAAATGAAAAGGGCTACTCCAGTGAACACATGGATGACAAGAAAGTGAAACAGCCTTATGGCTGATACAGAGGAAGTTTTAGTGGTCTGGATAGAAGATCAAGGCAGCCACAATATTCCCTTAAGACAAAGCCTAACCCAGAGAAGGCCCTAACTCTCTTCAATTCTATGAAGGCTGACAGAGATGAGGAAGCTGCAGAAGAAAATTTCGAAGCTAGCAGAGGTTAGTTCGCAAAGTTTAAGGGAAGAGGCCAACTCCACAACATAAAAGTTCAAAGTAAAGTAGCAAGTGCCGATGTGGTAGCTGCAGCAGGTTACCCAGAGATCTAACTAAGGTAGGTCACGAAGGCGGCTGCACTAAACAATGGGTTTTCAGTGTAGACAAAATGGCCTTATACTGGAGGAAGATGCCATCTGGGACTTTCACAGGTAGAGAGGAGAAGCCAATGCCTGGCTTCAAAGCTTCAAAGGACAGGCTGACTCTCCTTTTAGGGGCAAATGCAGCTGGTGACTTTAAGTTGAAGCCAATGCTCATTTACTGTTCCAAAAATCCTAGTGCCCTTATGCTAAATCTACTTTGCCCGCTCTCTATAAATGGAAACGACAAAGCCTGGATGACAGCACATCTGTTAAGAACATGGTTTGCTGAACATTTAAGCCCACTGTTGAGACCTACTGCTCAGAAAAAAAGATTCCTTTCAAAATATTACTGCTCATTGACAATTTGCATGGTTACCCAAGAGCTCTGCTGGAGATGCACAAGGAGATTAATGTTGTTTTCAAGCGTGCTAAAACAACATCCATCCTGCAGTCTGTGGATCAAGGAGTAATTTTGGCTTTCAAGTCTTATTATCTAAGAAATACAGTTTGCAAGACTATAGGTGCCATAGATAGTGATTCCTCTGATGGATCTGGGCAAAGTAAATTAAAAACCTTCTGGAAAGGATTCGCCATTCTAGATGCCATTAAGGTCACTTGTAATTCATGGGAGAAGGTCAAAATATCAATATTGATAGAAGCTTGGAAGAAGTTGATTACAACCCTTGTGAATGACTTTGAGGGGTTCAAGATTTCAGTGGGGGAAGTAACTCCAAATGTGGTGTAAATAGCAAGAGAATTAGAAGTAGAGCCTGAAGATGTGACTGAATTGTTGCAATCTCAAGATAAAGCCTTAAAGGATGAGAAGTTGTTTCTTATGGATGAGGAAAGAAAGTGGTTTCTTGAGATGAAATCTACCCCTGGTGAAGATGCTGTGAACATTATTGAAATGAAAACAAAGGAATTAGAATATTATATAAACTTAGTTGATAAAGTAGCAGTAGGATTTGAGAGGACTACACCAACTTTGAAAGAAGCTCTACTGTGGGTAAAATGCTATCAAACAGCACCTCATGCTGCTGAGAAATCTTTTGTGAAAGGAAGAGTCAATCAATGTGGCAAACTTCACCATTGTCTTATTTTAAGAAATTGCCACAGCCACCCCACGCTTCAGTAACCACCACCCTGATCAGTCTGCAGCTACCAACATCGAGGCAAGACCTTCCAGCAGCAAAAACATTACAACTCACTGAAGGCTCAGATGATGGTTAGCACTTTTTAGCAATAAAGTATTTTTTAATTAAGGTATATACATTGTTCTTTAAAAATATAATTCTATTTCACGCTTAAAAGATCACAGTATACTGTAAACATAACTTTTATATGTACTGGGAAATCAAAAAAAATCATGTGACTCACTTCATTGCAATATTCACTTAATTTTGCTGGTCTGGAACTGAACCCACAATATCTCCAAGGTATGCGTGTACGATTTACAAACACAGTAGTATACTTATTTAAGGTCTCTAGGTAGCACAGCTTGGTGTTTCTTTTTTTTATATTATTGTAGTTTAGGTGAAGGTTTACAGAACAAACTAGTTTCTTATTAAACAGTTCACATATTGTTTTATGACATTGGTTAACAAGCCTATGACATGTCAACACTTTCCCTTCTCAATCTTGGATTCACAATTACCAGCTTTCCTGTCCCCTCCTGCCTTCTAGTCCTTGCCCCTGGGCTGGCGTGCCACTTTAGTCTCATTTTGTTTTATGGGCTTGTCTACTCTTTGGCTGAAGGGTGAACCTCAGGAGTGACTTCATTACTGCGCTAAAAGGGTGACCAGGGGCCATATTCTCACGGTTTCTCCAGTCTCTGTCAGGCCAGCAAGTCTGATCTTTTTTTTTTTTTTTTTTTTGAGTTAGAATTTTGTTCTACATTTTTCTCCAGCTCTCTCTGGTACTCTCTATTTGGATCCCTGTCAGAGCAGTCAGTGGTGGTAGCTAGGTACTATCTAATTGTACTGGACTCAGTCTGGTGGAGGCCATGGTAGTTGTCCATTAGTCCTTTGGACTAATCTTTCCCTTGTATCTTTAGTTTTCTTCATTCTCCCTTGCTCCCAAAGGGGTGAGACCAGTGGAGTATCTTAGATAGCTGCTAACAGGCTTTTAAGACCCCAGATGCTACTCACCAAAGTAGAATGTACAACATTTTCTTTATAAACTATGTTGTGCCAGTTGAGCTAGATGTTCCCCAAGACCATGGTCCCCATGGCCCTCAGCCCAGCAATTCGGTCCCTTAGGGAGTTTGCATGTGTCTTTGGAGGTTCCATAACCTTGCCTTGTAGCACAAATGGTTTGCACTAGACTACAAACCTAAAGGTTGGTGGTTTGAATCCCCCAGTATCACCATGGAAGAAGGGCCTGACGATCTGCTTCTGTTAAGATTACAACCAAGAAAACCCTACAGAGCAGTTTTAATCTGTAATACTTAGGGTTGCCACGAGTCGGAATCAACTCAATGGCTATGGGTTTGGTTTTTTCCCATACTTGTTTAGGGTTTTTTTTCAATACTTATTTAACAAATGGGAATCAAAAAACATTGGAGACAGCAGCCCACAAGATGAAGGCTAAGCTACTTAACATGTCCCTCAAGCTCTTTCAGGATTTGGACCAACCAATGTCACGCTCTTCACCTCCACCCACTCTCCCAGCATACTCCAGTCATGCTCACAACTCCTTTGGACACTCCACACACCTCTAGAAGTTATTCCCTCTGTTCTGCCTGGAATGGCTCACCCACGTGTTCCACGACAAAGCCATCTTTCAAGACCCAGTTCAGCTTATATCTTCTGAGAAACTTCCAGTATCTAAGTATCCCTCTTCCATGTGTCCATAGCACTCTGTTTGAACTTTTATGATAATGCTTACCTTAATACGTTAAAATTATACATCTTCATGTTTGTGGTAGCAGAATAATGGTCTCCCCAAAATGTCCATCTTCTAATCCCTGGAATCTGAGAATATGTTACTCTATATGGCTAAAGAGGCTTTGCAGGTGTGATTAAATTAAGATATTAAAATACTTTGCAGGTGTGATTAAATTAAGGCTATTAAAATGAGGAGATTATCCTGGGTTATCTGAGTAGGCTCAGTATAATCACAAGGGTCCTTAGAAGTGAAAGAGGGAGGCAGGAAAGTCAAGTTAAGAGAAGACGTGGCAATGGAAGCAGAGGTCAGAGTGAAAGGAGTATTGGCTTGGAGTCAAGGAATGTGGGCAGCCTCTAGAAGCTGGAAAAGGTGAGAGAATGGATTCTCCCCTAGAGCCTCCAGAAGGAATGCAGCCCTGCCAACACTTTTCTTTTAACCCAGTGAGATGCATTTCAGACTTCTGACCTGCAGAACTCTAAGAACCTGTGTTGTTTTAAGACATTAAATTTGTGACAATTGGTTACAGCAGCCATAGGAATCTAGTACAATGTCCTTTTTCCCTGTTAGTTTGTGAGCTCCTTGAGGGCGTAGAGAAGCTCAAGTCCTCTCTACACAAAAGCAGTGGAGGGAGGGAGGGAAGGAGGGACAGGAGGGGAGCCTCACACCTGCGGACCCAGAAAGCTCTGGATTTGAATCCCTGATCTGCTATTCAACAGCTTTGAACAAACAACTTAATTCAGGCCTCGGCTTGTTCATTTACTAGATAGAGATGGCATCTTTCTTTCAGGTTTTTATGTAGATTAAATAAGACAGATGATACTGGGAGTTTATATGTTGGGTGATAACCAAAGAAACAGACTGTGCTCCATACTTCCTCTCCCCTGACCCTACACCCCTCCTCACTTCCACTTGATGCTCTAGACATCCAGTCTTATAATTAACTTACCTATAGCCTCACCCTCTCCCATATACTTCCCTATACCTCCTGGCCTTGTTGAAACCCAGCTCTTCCCACAGAAATCTGCACCTGTAGCCATCTCTTGTGGAAGGTCCCCCATGTCCCACATACCTCAGAGTCCATCCCTCTTTGCCCCTGCCATCTACCAGCCTCAGAGTTACCTCCCTCATTTCCTGAGGACTTGGGCACCAGGCACACAGCCTAGCTCTGCATCCTAAACCCTGCTACCAGTCTAAGGAACTTCCTCATACTCGAGCATGACTCACCCAAAACACTGGCTTCTCAGTTCCCTGACTTCCCCAAGCTGGTGACTTGCTTCACACCACTTCAGTCACCCAATCCTATGGCTGCTCTCTGGATTTTTCCACTATCTGCAGCTGCTCTACCTCTGAAACCATGCATTCACATAACCTCCTATCTGACTGGAATCTCTTTTCTTCCATCCAGATTGACTCATTCAATAACAAATTTGTAGATGCTTGGGTTATATCGGAAACCCTGGTGGTGTAGTGGTTAAGTGCTACGGCTGCTAACCAAAGGGTCGGCAGTTCAAATCCGCCAGATGCTCCTTGGAAACTCTATGGGGCAGGGTCGCTATGAGTCGAAATCGACTCGACAGCACTGGGTTTGGTTTTTGGTTTTGGGTTATATCAGTTGACAAAAAAAGATCCTTGCCCTCATGGAGCAAACATCTAGTTTTCACACAAGTACTCTCTTTCCACCAATTCCTCCTCCACAGGTGTCATGGATTGAACTATATTCCCCCAAAATATTTGTCAACTTGGATAGACCATGATTCCCAGTATTCTGTGATTGTCCACCATTTTTTCATATGATATGATTTTCCTATGTGTTGTAAATCCTGCCTCTATGATGTTAATGAGGCAGAATTAGAGGCAGTGACATTAATGAGGCAGGACTCAACCTACAAGATTAGATTGT
Organism: Elephas maximus indicus; assembly: GCF_024166365.1. NCBI lineage: Eukaryota > Metazoa > Chordata > Mammalia > Proboscidea > Elephantidae > Elephas > Elephas maximus. Next base: position 5,848,923 of record NC_064838.1, on the reverse strand, counting down.
GCCTAAAATCAATCTCTTTTGAAATATAAAAGAAAAAAGTGAGCAGAGAGACATGGCGACCTCATACCACCAAGAAACAAGAGCCAGGAGAATAATGCATCCCTTGGACTTGGGGTTCCTCTGGTAAGAAACTCCTAGTCCAGGCGAAGATTGATGACAAGGACCTTCTTCCAGAGCCAACAGAGAAAGAAAGCCTTCCCCTGGAGCTGATGCCCTGAATTTGGACTTCTAGCCTACTAGATTGTGAGAGAATAAATTTTGGTTTGTTAAAGCCATTTACTTGTGGTATTTCTGTTATAGCAGCACTAGATAACTAAGACACCAGTAGACCTCTGGGAGAAGTCAGCTTTCTGTCTACCTACTGGCATCCTCCTGCTTCTGATTTTTTCTTACCTTCCTTAGATTCAATAATGCCGCAACTGCTTTCTTGTCAGTATCTTAAATTTCCTTGCTCCGTTGCCCTTCCATTGCACCACCTGGAAAAACCCAAGTCGGGATTCAGTTACCTGTCTGCCTTCTCTATTTCTGCACCCAGCCTGGAGATTGGTACAAAAGAATATTCACACCACCCTGCAGAACAGGGCCCTTGTGAAATCATGGTCATGAACCTCAACCAGGCCCTCCCTCAACACTGCTAGAAATCCTAGTATAATTTTCTAGTCAGCTCTCTATTTCTCCCACTCTCTTTAAATCTTTACAACTCCCACCTTCCTCTCTCACTCTTAACCAATGTCCTCTCCTCCTTCAGAAAAAACTGAAACCACCAGAAGGGAATGCCCTTGAGCCCACTCCAAACCTACTGATCAAGCTGCATTCACATCCTTTCCTCAGCAGAGGAAGTACCTTCCTAGTAATTACAGTAAATCCCTGTTCTCAGGCTCTGATGCCAGACACTCTCTCAATTACCCAGTCTTTCTCCCTCACCTTCAATTTCTCTCCTCCTGCTGGATCTTCCCACCAGCATTTACATTTTCCAAGCCTCTTCCATTTTTAAAACAAAATAAAACCCCCTCCATATCACATTGTCTTCTAGCTTTCATTATCTTTCACCTCCCTTTCATAGTCAGCCCTCCAAAGAGTTGTCTGCACTTGCTGAACCACTTTGTCTCCAACTACTCCTTATCTCATAGCAGCCTGACTTCTGCCATGTTTCTCAAATAATTCTCACCAAGGTTACCAGTGACCCCACATAACTGGACACGATTCAATCTTTGTTCTGCTTCACACTGCCAATTCTTCTCCATCCTGGAACACACTGTGCTCACATGTGTTCTTCCTATCTTTTTGGACCTTCCATCTTGGTGCTCTTTGTGGCCTCTTTTCCTCTTCTCAAGCCCCAGGCTGTCCTAGCTCTTCGATTTCGCATCCTACCCTCTCCCTTGGGAAACCCTCGACTCCAATGGCCTCAGTCATCATTTGCAGGGTTCCCTATGGTTGATTCTCCAGCAACCTTCCACATGAAGGGGTTAGTCTCAGCTAAGCATGACAATTCTATTCCCCTTGTCAGGGATTGATACAGGCATGGACAGTCTGGCCCAACTGGACCTACAGAAGCAATTCTGAGCTCTTCCTACTAATTCAGATTCTTATGGTGTTGGCTGTGGAACCTGTTGACTATGGGACCTGGCTGTCTTCACAGCTGGTTTGAGAGGTTGGGTATTAGAACCAGGATGAGTGGAGGAATTAGAGATCATGGGGTAAACTTGGACCAATTGAAGACATGAGGCAGAGAGCTGACACATACACTGCTTTCTTCCTTTCCTCCAAAGGATTGTTCTTGCAAAGCACACTGTATCTGCCTAGCCTGTCTGGCAGACATCCTGCATGACTAAGCAACTATTTTCTTGTATAGCTGTGGTGAGTTCCATAGTACACAACCTTGAATTTGCTTCTCCTTCTTTACTGCCTCACTTTCCTTTTTCTTTCACTTTTGTTACATTGGGATTACATTTACCAATAAAATCTTAGCAAGTAAGTTATGACGTTCCCGAACACACATATTATTCTGCTATTCAAAAATGATGATGTCACCACCACATTCAAAAATGATGATGTAGTCTGTATTTATTAACTTTGAAATATGTTCACCACCTCTTAAGTAAGAAGAATTGGTTTTACTATGTGTGAATTATGATCCTGCTTGTGGTTTTAAGTAAGCACGCACATTTGGGCATAGGGAAAACGTCTGGAAATATACTCCCAAAATATTAACAGATATTATCGCTAGGGTAGGAATGATTTTTAAAAATATATTTTTCCATATTTTCTGGATGTTTTACAATGAGTGTGTGATGCTTTGATAGTAAAAAATATATTTAATCATCTATCCTATTTTTAAAGATATTTACTATAGTTATTGATGTTATAAGAGTCCCTGGGTGGTGCAAATGGTTAAGCGCTGCACTACTAACTGAAAGGTTGGTGGTTCAAACCTAGCCAGAAGCCACTGGGAAGTAAAGCTTGGAAATCTGCATCGGAAAGGTCATAACCTCGAAAACCCTATGGGAGCAGTTCTACTCTGCACACAATAAATTTAAATCATTCAAATATCATTATTCTCAACTGACTTCATTCATGGGACTAGACAACATAGACACTCAGGCAAACTATATACACTGGTACATAAAATCTCAAACTCTATTTAAGATTAAAGATTAAAAAAGGCCAAGCTAGCGGTACTGCGAAGGACCCAACAGAACGAAGCCCACTGATATCCCTCCATACTCCCCCAGTACATCTTGCTCTCTGTCTATAGAGCAGCCACAGCTCCACAGGTTCCCTTTATGGCTCTCAGAGGCCTCCTGGTTCATAACGTCCCAGTACAGATGAAAGGCGAGGACAGAGAGGCAGAGAGTCTGGGTTCGTTGATATCGGTTTGGGTAGACAGAAAAAGGTAACAAAGTGAAAGGAAAGGACCTTAACATGCCAGTTAGCTAAAGGAACTGATGGTTTGTCTTAACTATCTAGGGCTGCTATAACAGAAATACTACAAATGGATGGCTTTAACAAAGAGAAATTTATTCTCTTTCAGTCTAGCAGCCTATAAGTTCGAATTCAGGGTGCCAGCTCTAGGGGAAGACTTTCTCCCTCTGTTGGCTCTGGGGGAAGGTCCTTGTTATCAATGTTCCCCTGGTTTAGGGGCTTCTCCATGCACAAACCCTGGGTCCAAAGGAGGTACTCTGCTCCCGGTGCCTCGTTCTTGGTGGTATGAGGTCCCCATGTCTCTCCGCTCTCTTCTCTTTTATATCTCAAAAGAGATTGGTTTAAGACACAACCTAGTCTTGTAGACTGAGTCCTGCTTCATCAACATGACTGCCACTAATCCCATCTCATTAACATGATGTTGTCGTTGTTAGGTGCCATCGAGTCAGTTCCGACTCACAGTGACCCTAGGTACAACAGACCAAAACACTGCCCAGTCCCGCACCATCCTCATAATCCTTGTTATGCTTGAGCCCATTGTTGTTGCCACTAAGTCAATCCATCCGTTGAGGGTCTTCCTCTTTTTCGCTGACTATTTTACCAAGCGTGATGTCCTCCATAGACTGCTGCCTCCTGATAACATGTCCAAAGTATGTGAGTGTAGTCTCACCTTCCTTGCTTCTAAGGAGCATTCTGGTTACACTTCTTCCAAGACAGATTTATAAAATCACATCAGATGACAAAATGATGGACAAACACACAATACTGGGAATTATGGCCTAGCCAGTTGACATATATTTTGGGAGGACACAATTCATTCCATGAAATGGCCCCTTTCCCTGGGTGGCGCAAACAGTTAAGCGCTTGGCTACTAACTGAAACGTTGGAGGTTTGAACCCACCCAGAGGAACCTCAGAAGAAAGTCCTGGCGATTGACTTCCGAAAGGTCATAGCCATCGAAAACCCCATGGAGTACAGGTCTACGCTGACACACGTGGGGTCCCCATGAGTCAGAACTGACTCAGTGGCAACTGGTTATGTTTTGTTTGCTTTTTTTTTTTTTTTTCCCACACAAGAGACAAGTAACTCAAGAATCCATAAAATATTTTGATAAGGTATGTGCTGGGTAGCTATGAGTCGGAATCGACTCGGTGGCACTGGGTTTTGGTTGGTATGTACTTGTACATAAGGAGGATCACAAGTTAAAGAGATATTGGGATAGTCTGCATGGCCAAGCAGAACGGCAGGAGAAAAAAAGATGATGAAAACCATATACATCTTAGACCCCAGAAGACAGATCAACTGATTTCTGTGATAAGGAATCTACGGATACAGCAGCTTGATAGGCATGCAAAGGGCTTTTACCTCTGCTTATTGGGTCTCATATACTGGAATAAACCAGTTATTGAAAACTGATGTACTGAAGAGATGATTTTTGCATTTGCTGGTGTTTCATAATTGAACTCATCATGTGGCTACATCTCAAGGTCAAGGGGCTATAATGTGGATGTATCTCCATCAGGTTAACAGCTTGATTTACATCAGTGATTCTTAAAGCGTGTACACTGTATGTATAGGAACTGAGGCTGATGACAGGGTGGGGAAGACATAGCACACCTGATAGATGAAAAAGCAATGATTCTCAGTTATATAACATCCCATTGTATTGATGTAACATCATTTATCTAACCAGTTTCCTGTTGGTTGACAACTGGGCTTTCTTCTTTTTTTTGCTATTACAAGCAAAGCTTCAATGTTTCGCTCCAGTGTGATATATCTTTGTGCACTCACATGACATGGAGCAGAAATAAGGGCCAAGACGCCTCGAAGTCAAAAAGACTGATTCTTTGAGAATGAAGTATATAACAGTGAACAAGGCTTAGAGAGGAACATACAGAGAGAATTTGAAAGCCCTGATTCTGCCTTACCCCAACCAAAGGGACAAGTGAAGATCAGGGCTTGGAACCGGTTCATTCTGGTTCAAACCCTTGCTGATAATTTGCATTTCTAACAAATTCCCAGGCCATGCTAATGCTGCTGGTTAGGGATCAATTCTGAGAACCACTAATAGTGTAGTGGTCCTCAAAATTTATTATACACCACTAATAGAGCAGCACAAGCCCTGGTGACACAGTGGTTAGGAGCTCAGCTGCTAACCAAAAGGTCAGCAGTTTGAATTCACCAGCAGCTTCCTGGAAACCCTGTGGGGCAGTTCTACTCTGTCCTATAGGGTCGATCTGACTCGGGATCAACCCGACCGAAACAGGTTTGGGTAATAGAGCAGTGGTTCTCGAATCTGATTATACATAAGAACCACCTGGGAATCTGGTTAAAATGTAGATTCTGATTCATTATATCTGGGTGGAAATGCAAATTCTCAGCAGAGGTTCGAATCAGAATGAACAGGTTCAAAGTCCTGGTGAAGATCTAAACCTTCCATTCCACCCGCTCCCACACTGTGTCAGGGTCCAGAAATGAAAAGAGGTCACATTATTAGCAAAGACTAATTGAGCATAAGACTTCGAGAGCAATTTTTAATTATAATCCATAATGACCACATTGTTTCACAGAAGTAGAAAAGATTAGGTTAAGTTCATGTCAGGATGACATCATAGACTTCATATAGGACATCTACATTTACCCACAATCAGGCTGTGTTTCTGCAGTTAAGTTAGAGATGGCAGGAAAGAGGAATCAGTAATGGCTCTGGAGCAATAGTAAAAAACTAACAAATGGCAAATGTCATTACACAGCACTTCTCAGAACTTTCCAAGTGAAACACCCATTAGAGTCAAGGCATGCAAGCACAGCCAATGCAAACACTATTTCCTCCTGAGGTCTCCTGTTTTATCATTAAAAATTTCTGTGAGTGCCCCCCCAACCCAGGAAAAAAAGACCTTTGAGAAATATTGATACCTCAGTAAAATATTACTTTTTTAAGAAAAATCTTCTGGAATATAACCACAATCTTAATGCCGAAGATGCCCGACATAACGGTATTTTCTGTGACTCAAGTTTTCTAAGCCTGGAAGGTCTCTTGGCCATGTGAGGAGTTGCTGTTTAGAGCACTAACAACCTCTCTCAACCTCTGCTTATCTGCAGATAGAACAAAAGAACACAAACTATTACTGGTGAAGAATATTTAAAATAATATGGCTCTTGCTCAACACGATGTGGGTTTTCAATTGGCAGGGTGCCTGCCCTCTGGGCTTATTCTTAGATGAAGTGACACATGTGGTAAACAGGGTCTAGATACACTACACATGTCAACAAGATAGAACAATCTACTTTTTAAGATGGGAGCCCTGGAGGCCTCGTGGTTAAGAGTTGGCTGCCTAACAAAATGTCGGCAGTTGGAATCCACCAGGTGCTTCTTGGGAACCCAATAGGGTAGTTCTACCCTGTCCTATAGGTCGTTGAGTGGGAAGTACTCAACGGCAGCGGGTTTGGTTTTAAGATTATCTTTTATATTTTATTATTTTTCTTAGTAGTTTTGAGGGTTTGTTTTCCACATGCGAGGAAAGACAGAAACTAGAGGAAATTTTTGTATAAATGAAATTATTTACTTTTTTTTCGTAAAGGATTTTGTTTAAAAAAAAAAAATTGTAGAAAAGTACCTGTAACAACACATACATATTTAGAAACATACGCAATTAACAATACTGACCAAGCCCTTCCTACGTACCAGGCACGGCCGTCATCCCTGCATACATGAATTCATTTTAAATTAGTAGGTACGGTAAACATGAGCCTCACTGAGGGCTACAAAGGGGTCCCGTACAGGGAACAGGCGGGCGCCGTCATGAGGCGGGTCTGCAGCGCTTTTTAAAAAGTATGGCAGGTGAACCGAGGGCACCTGTGCAGACTCAGGGCCAAGCTGCTCTCCACGTCGAAGGGAAGATGGCCAGGGCAGAAGGGGCGGCTTATCCCACATCCGGGGAATCCCAGTCGCCTAGCCAGGTGATTCAGAGCCTGCGTGCGGCTGGGGACGCAGGTGCGGGGCTGTGTGCAGGGGTCGCGCCCCCGGACAGGAAGCTCGGGCGCCCCCGCAGCCCTTCCGCTTTTCCTGCGGCCCCGAGCGCCCAACCGCGCGGCCCGCCCGCCCCGGCCGGCTCCATCCTCTGCCGACTGCCCGCCCGCCCGCCCGCGGGCCGCGCCGCTGCGCCCCGCCAGCCCCGAGGCCGCCCGGTTTCCGGGGGCTGCCCGCCCGGCCCCGCCGCGGCCGCCAGAACCAGGCCCGGACCCCCGGCAGGCGCCCGCCTCGCGCCCGCCTCGCGCCCGCCCCTGCCGTCCCAGCAGTCGGGAGGGAAGGCGGGTGGTGTGTCGGCACGTCATATGGGCCGCCCGCCTCCCATTGGCTGCGGCGGCCTCACCCGACCGAATGTTTACCTGGCGCGCCGAGTGGGCGGGGCGGCGGCAGGCCGAGGCTCCGCCTCCCCGGGGCCGGGCGCGCGGGGCGGGCGCGCGGGGCGCTGCGGTAGGCTGCGCCCGGGTGACGTGACCGGGGCTCGGCGGCCCGCGATATAAGCTTTTACCGCCCGCCGGCGCTGCGGGGAAACTCGGGTCGTTCCCGCCGCGGCGCCTCCTCCTCCGCGAGCCCGCCTCCCGCGTCTCGGGCCGCCGGGCGCCTCGGGCAGGTAGGTAGGTAGGACGGGCCGGCGGGGTGCGCTCCCGGGGGACCCCGCGCCCGGCCGCCCGCCCGCAGGCTCCGTGTCCCTGCCCCCGGGGCTCCGAGCGTGCACTCGTGGCCGGGGTCGCGGCGGCCGCCCTGGAGGCCCGGCCGCCCACGGCCCCCGACCGAGGGGAGCGGGCGCCCCCAGCGCCCCTGCGGGTGGGACGTGCCGCCTTGCGCGCAAACGCTCGGGCGGAGCGGCCGGGGGTCCCCGCGGGCCGAGCGCTCAGGGGCGCCGCCGTCTCTGCCGCGGTCTCTCTGCTGCTGCTTCCCGGGCAGACCCGCCGCCTCCCGGGCCGCCTCCCGGGCAGACCCCGGTCTGTAACTTCTGCTGCCGGACGCCGACGGAGGGGCCGGGCTGCGGGGACGCGCTCGTGGCGCTGCTTCTCCAAGTTTGGCGCCGCGTGTAAGTCGTGTCTGGGAAACTTTTTGGCTCAACCAGCCAGCACTGCATGCTTTATATAAAGTAGGGGCGCTTGGCAGGCGGGCAGTTTTAAAGGGTTCTGCTTTGCTTTTAAGAGAAACAGTTATATTTATCTGTCCCTTCGCTTCTGCGTGCCTTGAGGCCACGTATGCATCACCGAGTTGGAGTATGTGGGTAGGTTTTTTTTTTTTTTAATATGTTTTGAGATGAGGTAACAGGCGCAAGTACAGTAAGTCAATTGTGGTGGTTAGGCAGCGTCTGCCACAGTAGTTACTCCCAACTCCCCTGAGGAACTTCTGTTTTTACTGTGTGAGTTGGCGATGCGGACAGGTAGAACGTTCAGCATCTGGCTTGGGCCACAAGACTTGAAGTGTAGCCTTCCCTGACTTCTTTGTCTCATTGAAATTGTACGATTTCATCTCCCCCCTCCTCTTTTTCTTTTCTTTTCTTCTAGGACACCCATCTCAGACTCTGGTGGGCACTGATGCCCAGGTTAGACGACCACTTCTGGAGTTGTTCCTGTCCTGCCAGTGAGAGGCATAAAAAACACCTGAGAGCCGGCGCTGGAGGGCTGGCAGCCAAAGTGGAAGCCATGCTCAGTCCCTCTGTGTCCAGCCCCTCTTTGCTGGTGGACCACGGTGCCCCACACAGCAGCCCCTCGCCCAGGCGTCACAGCGCTAGTGTGAGTGGCCACCATTGCAGCAGCAGCCGCCACGCGAACAGTTGGCATCATCACTTGGTACAGAGGAGCCTTGTGCTATTTTCAGTTGGAGTTGTCCTAGCTCTGGTGCTCAACCTGCTACAGATTCAGAGGAATGTCACTCTTTTCCCTGACGAAGTGATTGCCACCATCTTCTCTTCTGCCTGGTGGGTTCCTCCCTGTTGTGGGACAGCAGCTGGTAAGTAAACCGTTCCTTGTTTAGTGGAAATAAAAGATGCCTGTTTTGTTTTTTCTTACTGTTTTTTTTTTTTTAAGCTAACCTTCAGGAAACATTTATTTGAAAATGAAATCATCCACAAGTTAAAACTGAGTATCTGCAGTTTTTATATTTAGATAGAGGAGTGGGGCAGCAAGGATCTCAGACCCCCAAATCGTAGTCCACACCATAGCTCTCTCTTAACGTTTGAGGAGGCCCAGTGATGGAGATGAGGCAGGGAGATAACTAGCTGTTTAAGCAAATGCTTGTGCCAGACTGATTGCGATCTGGTCCCTCTTAGTGTCTGGGCAGGCTGAGGACAACCTCTCCTAGAGCACAGCGCTGTCATCTAGAGCTAGTGCCATGTGATTGGTTGCTGGCAGAACTGGTGAGTGGCAGTACCGCCTTGCTATTGGCTGTGTCGGTGAACATGCTACACTCTGGATAACTGAAAACAAATCGGTCACGTGTTCAGGAGGTGGTTGCCAAGGGAGCAACTCCTCAGCACTTCCTTTTGCCAGCATAGCTGAGTAAACTGTGGCCAGAAGCCAAGTCTTTTCCCCTAGACTTGTTAAAGCTGTATAGATTAAGTACTTAAGGAAAAGAGTAAACCCCTTGTTAAGAGTTTAGATTGTGGTAGACCTAACCAGTCACAAAAATGCTTAACATAGCACAGGATAAGTCTACTTGTGGACAGGAGGACTGTTTTAAGTAGAATTTCCTAGTTATCATTTAGCCAGTTTTATAAAAATACTAAATTGATCTTCAGATCACTGAATACTTCTCTAGTCACACAGCTTTCATTTATTTAACAAACATTTGCCAAGTCCTTTCTGTAGGCTCAACTCTGGGAATTGTTGGAATACAAAAGTGAGTACTACAAGCCCGTCTCCGTCAGCATCCCATAGTCTGATGGGGAGAACAAACGTGTCTAAGTAACCACAACGCACTGTGACAAGTGCTTAGTTTTCTTTGTAGCCGGCACTTGCAGACTGCTTACTCGGTTTTAAATGCTTTACTTCTTTTAATCTGTTCGACAATACTGTGCTATAACTCCATTTTACAAATGTGGAAACTGAATCATGGAGAGGTTAATGTAATGATGTGTCCAAGGGTACATAGCTAGTACGTCGCTTGAGCGGCCTGATTCCAGACCCAGCGTTCTTGACCCTGTGGCTGTGTGCGCTGCCTCCCTATAATGCAGGTGTGTAGCCACACGTGTAGTCTTAATAAAAAAATGGGCTCACTTAAAACAGTAAGAAGCAAAAAGCCTTGTAATAGATACAGAGCACTGTGTGTCATCTTTGCTGGAACGTCTATATTTAGGGGAGACTGTAATTATAAAGTACTGGGTAGAATGGTTTCATCTTTGTGAGAAATACATCTAGATTTGAAGTACCATTTTCACACACGCTTGGCACAGTAGTTTCCTTTTTTTGAACGGAAAACTTACCTCAAATGAAAAATAGTTTAGCCTTTAATGTTTATAATTGAAGCTTCCAGGAAACCCTGGTTGCGTGGTGGTTAAGTGCTACAGCTGTTAACCAAAAGGTCAGCAGTTTGAATCCGCCAGGGGCTCCTTGGAAACTCTACCGGGCAGTTCTACTCTGCCCTATAGGGTAGCTATGAGTCGGAATCGACTCAATGGCAGCGGGTTTGCTTTTTGGTTTTCTTCCAGGGATATCTGAAGCCTAATTCCTCATACCTTGCATATTTAACTAACAATCTGAGAACAAAAGGAAAAATTATTCCCTGATGACATTTTGACCTATTTAGCTTTTAACCTGAAAAGGTAAGATGAAGTTACAGTGATGAACATTATAGAATTACTTGGGTTCCATTTTTCAAAACTCCAAAATTAGAACTTGGTTAAACCTAATATGAAAATGAGAACTGAGAATCTTTCATCTGTTTGGCTGAAACAGGCTCTTTCTGTGTTTGTTGTTTCTTTTTCAGGAACCTAAAGTGGCACTGTCTCCCCACCTTATCAGGGTGAAGCTGTGCCTGCCTTAGGAGCCTCAGTGCTTTGGGTGCAATTTACACAGCTAATCTTTTTTTTACATAGTTCAGTCCCATTAGATCTGTATTGTCACTGTTCACCTCCATCTTGTTCATTCTTGTCTTTATTTTTAGCATTTTGTATCTCTTTTGGGATGCTATACCTTCCCACCAATCCAGATTCTCTTTGTATTCTATCACTTTTTAAAATTCTGCAGCTTCTTAATTATTCCAGACCGCGAAGATCTCTTCCTTCTCTGTCTTCCAGTCACATAACCCCCACAATTTTACACATGAGAAAACAAACGTAAAGAGCCACCACCCATTAGAGGGCAAATTAGGATTAGATGCTGGATATCCTATTCCTGGTCCAGTGCTCTTTCACAGCTTGGGCTTCACACATAGAAAAGATGAAGAATCATAAAAAGCTGTATATGGTAGTCTGTCTCCCCCATTTCTCTTGTGTGCCCGTCTTAGTTTCTTAGTGCTTCTATAACAGAAATACCACAAGTGGGTGGCTTTAACAATCAAATTTATTTTCTCACAGTTCAGGAGGCTGGAAGTATGAATTCAGAGCATCAGCTCTAATGGAAGGCTCTCTGTCTGTCTGCCCTGTGGGAAAAGCCTTGTCTCAGGTTCTCTAGCCAGCAGTCCTTGGAGTTGCTGGGCTTGTGGACTGGTCTCCCTCATTTGTCTCCCTAAAGCCTGGGTCTTCCCCTGTGTCTAGTTTTCTTCTATGCCTTATCTGCTCTTTTATGTCTCAAAAGTGATTGGCTTAAGACATACCCTGCAGTGATACAGACTAAAGAAAATCCTGTTCCCAGACGGGATCATATCCACAGGTATAAGGGTTAGGATTTATAACACATATTTTTGAGGGACACAATTCAATCCATAACAGCCCTGTAGCACTTAACCCCAGGCTTGTCTACACAGTAGGTGCCCGGGGTCTCCTAAATGCTTTAAGTCCCTTGAAAATTAAGTCCAGTCTCACCCTGTGGCGTGTGAAAGGAGTGTCCTGTTTGACCCGGCCCATCACATTCAGCACAAATGTGGTCATCGTTTGTCCGGCATCAGCTCAGGGTGGTATGAGGAAGGTAAGAACTTGTGATGTGACTTGTAGCCTCAAGGATATTCATGGAAGTTTACCTTTTCATTGTAAAATGGAAGTCACACTTGATAAAAATAGAAGGTTAATTAGGCAGGCATGTACTTCAGGCCTATCTAGAAAATTAAACCCCCTGCTTGATTCATTTCTCTGTTTATTGAGACATGTTTAACTAAACCAGGTATCAGTGATATTTATTAAACTTCTCAAAAGTTTGTTACTCAAAGAAGAAGATATAAAAGGAGTCCTAGTTTGAATATTAGAGCAGATTAACTCTCTAGGAAAAGGGCTTGTTTGAGTCCTTCATTAGTTGCCGTTAGTTACCATGGAGTTGGCCCCAACTCATGGCGACCCCACATACAGCAGAAGGAAACGTTGCCCTGTGCTGTACCGTCATGATCATCGGCATGTTTGAGTCCGTCGTGGACGGCTGTTTTGTCAGTTTATCTCATTGTGTCAGTTTGTCGAGGGTTTCCCTTTGCTTTTGACGGCCCTGTACTTTACCAAGCATAGTGTCCTTCTGTAGACGTCAGTCTTTCCTGATGATGTGCCCAAAGTAAGCAAATCAGAGTCTTGATATCCTCGCTTCTAAGGAATATTCTGATTGTATTTCCTCCAAGACCAGTTTGTTGTCTTTTTGGCAGTCTACACCATATGTGATTTTAATAACTACCACATCGAAGTCATTTCCTTTTAAGCTGCTGTGTTTTAATACTGTTTTCTTTTTCTTTTTGTAACAGCTGTCGTAGGCTTACTCTACCCCTGCATCGACAGTCATCTTGGAGAGCCCCACAAGTTTAAGAGAGAGTGGGCCAGTGTAATGCGCTGTATCGCAGTTTTTGTTGGCATCAACCATGCAAGTGCTGTATCCTTCAACCAGTGTGTTACGTACAGAAGGTGTTCGTAGATATGCTGAAGCATTTTGTTACTTTTTAAGAGTATATATTACATCATAGGTTAATTGAAAATTGTTTTTACACGTGTTTTATTCTAAAGCATATTACTTTAGTTTGCACTTAACAGGATTTTTAGGTATGGTTCCTGGAGTCCTTCCAGTTTATCTCAGGAAACAGAATAGTCCCAGATGGAGAACGAACATATGTCCTCTCCCCTTTCTCAGACAGTATCTTCTGGTTCTTAGGAATTAATTTTATAAATTCGCTTCTCTCCTTTCAGTGCAGGGAGATCTGACAGGAGTGTGACTGGGCCTGTTAGATGAGCTGGAGGAGCCTGTCTCTGCTTCTCTGCCCACAGAAGTCCAGTGGCCGGTCAAATACTGTCATCCTCCAGGATAAGGGTTCCTAATACAAGATCCAAAACTTCTGGTGTCCGTAGATGGAATTTGTTATAGGGAATAGTTTGTGTCTCTGTACGTAAGTGCCCTTTTCAGGAAGATGGTCTGTGGTTTACCAGGTCTCGAGTGATAGAGAGTTTCTGTAGAGCGACTAGACTCTATTTTAAAATCTTAGAGAACTATGTTTTTAGAGTTTTAAGTCCTTAAATCTGCTGTACTCTATTTTAATAAAAATATCAGAAGGATTCTATAAGGTATCTTCTTGTTAGCTGTCGTCGAGTCAGTTCTGCCTCAAGGTAACCTTATGTACAACAGAACGAAAGATTGCTTGGTCCTGTGTAATCCTTCAGTCACCACTGTGTTCGAGTCTGTTGTTGCGGCTGTTGTGCCAGTCCCTCTGACCAAGGGTCTCCATCACCCTCGTTGGCCCTCTTCTTCACCAAACGTGATGTTCTCTAGCAGTTGATCCCTCCCACTGATGTGTGTAAAGCAGGCAAGTTGGACAGTGTTGTGTTGTGATCTGTAAGGTTTTCATTGACTTATTTTTGGAAGTAGATTGCCAGGTCTTTCTTTTTAGTCTGTCTTAGTCTGGAAGCCCTGCTAAAACCTGTCCATTGTGGGTGACCCTGCTGGTATTTGAAATACCAGTGGCATAACTTCCAGCATCACAGCAACACACAAGCCACCGCAGTGCGACAGACCAACAGATGAGTGTTAGATATCAGCCCTGACCAGATTTGTTTTGTCACCAATGGATAAGTAGTGTGATGAAAACCAGCCGTGGGTCTCAGTGTACTGGCATGCCATCCTGACTAGGTTGTAATGCAGCCATGCAGATAATGGTTGTTCCCTTCAAATTATAAATAAAAAGAAATAGGAATGGGACTATAGATGACTTAATACCAGAAAGTTAACAGGGTTTAAATACCAGTAGAATTTTTTATATAGCTTTCAGAAAATTTACTCAACTTTTATTACTCAGTGATCCCAGAGAAATTTCAGATAATTCTAGTCATCCCAGTAACCCTGAATCCAGCAAACCCATCAGCTCACCAGGTAGTTTTTATGGGTTGTGAATTATTTGGTACACGGTAATAAAAACCCATGTGTAGTTGTTGTTTTAAAAGAAAATGTTTTTGATCTTACTAAAAACCTTAAAACTTTTCCTTAACTTCTGCCTCACCAGAAATTGGATTTTGCCAATAATGTTCAGTTGTCCTTGACTTTAGCAGCCCTGTCTTTGGGCCTCTGGTGGACATTTGATCGTTCAAGAAGTGGTCTTGGGCTTGGAATTACCATAGCTTTTCTAGCCACTCTGATCACTCAGTTTCTCGTATATAATGGTGTTTATCAGTGAGTATATGTTTTCGAATATTGATGTTTTATATCCTCAGCATAGAACTGCTACTTTTATTAAAAAGACCCATTAAGCTTTTGGTTTGTTTTTATATTTTATTTAGCTTTTATAAAATACATGACATACATGTATTAGATTTAGATAAGAAATTCTCAAACATGCTGGTTTTTCTTGACTCAGGTTTTAAAAATGCACTGTCTATAATTTAATGTAGAAGAAAATCAAGCAGTAGCATTAAAATGTACCATTCAGATACTAACATTTTGTCGTATTTCATGATTAATATGTATTCTGTATAGTCCCATTAAAGAAAGCTTTTAACGCCAAATTGGCGCACACTTGGTGAAATTGCCTGCTAAGACATAAAAGTATTGTGATTTTACACATGTATCTTGTTGTTTTAGGTATACATCCCCGGATTTTCTCTATATTCGTTCTTGGCTCCCGTGCATATTTTTCTCAGGAGGTGTAACAGTAGGAAACATAGGACGACAGCTGGCTATGGTGAGTAAAATTGTATTATTTCTTAAAGCTTTGGGGTTTTTAGTGTGATAGAATTGCTTTACATAAAAAACCAAACCCATTGCCGTCGAGTCAGTTCCGACTCATAGTGACCCAAGAGGGCAGAGTAGAACTGCCTCACAGGGTTTCTGAGGCTGCAGTCTTTGAGGAAGCAGACAGCCACATCTTTCTGCTACAGAGCAGCTGGTGGATTCAAACCCCCGACCCTTCAGTTAGCAGCAGAGCACTTAACCACTGCACCACTAGTGCTCCTTTGCTTTACATATTATAATTTGCATTGATATATATCTAAATCACTCTCAAAAGCAACAGGTTTTTTTTTGTTTTTTGACTTTTTTTTGTGTGCTTTAAGTGAAAGTCTACAGCTCAAGTTATTTTCTCATACCAAAATTTATACATACATTGTTAATGTGACCCTAGTTGTTCTCTCTATAATGTGACAGCACACTCTTCCTTTCCACCCCAGGTTTCCCATGTCCATTCAAACAGCTCCTGTCCCTTTCTTCCTTCTCATCTTTCTGCCTTATCCTCTGGACAGGAGCTGCCCATTTAGTCTCACGTATCTACTTGAACTAAGAAGCACACTCTTCACGAGTATCATTTTATGTCTTATCATCCAGTCTAATCTTTGTCTGAAGAGTTGGTTTCAGGAATGGTTTTAGTTCTGAGTTAACAAGAGAGTCCAGGGGCCATGTCTTCCGAGGTTCCTTGGTTCCAGTCTTAGTCAGACCATTAAGTCTGGTCTTTTTACTAGAATTTGAATTCCTCACCCCACTTCTCTCCTGCTCCGTCAGGGACTCTGTGTTGTATTCCCTGTCAGGGCAGGCATTGGTGGTGTCCGGGCACCACCTAGTTCCTCTGGTATCAGGCTGATGCTCAGAGCAATAATGCTTGAGAAAAGCATACATGAAGAAAAATAATGATGTTGGGTAATCCTTTGTTAAATTAGCAAGACTCATAGATTTGTAAGCTTACGATATTAGAGCCAAAAAGGAACTAGAGTTCCAGCGCACCCTTTATTTTACAGGGGTGTTCAGTGGCTTTTCTGAATCCATGTAACCGCTCTAGTCACAACAGAAAAAAAGTTGTATTGAAGTGGCTAAAGCGAATGGTTTATAATGGATGAGCTTCTTCTCCTTCAGTATCAGAAACAAGTTTGGATGCTTGTATGCAGTGACGCTTTGGTCCCCGAGGATCTGTAGATCAACATTTCTTTTTAACACAAAGTGGGTTTCATGATGCTAAGGAAGATAGTGACCTCTTCAGCTGGATGTCAGCCTGGGGATGCAGAGGCCTGTTGCAGGTGCAGGGCACAGGCTGGGTAAAGAACCACGGGTGCTCCAAGGGCACAGTGCACCCGTGCACAGGAGGAGACAAGTCACTCAGCATGGCCATCTGTGGCCTCTGTCACTGGTGAGGTGGACAGGTGGATGGTGGCTCAGACCTGAGCACTACCCCTGTTCTTACTGGAGGAGAAAGCAGTAGTACCCTGACAAAGACAGAGCGACACGTGAATTCAAGGGCAATTGTAAAAGTTCTTTTTGGTAGTTAAAAATTGGCGCTTAAACACTTTAATAAAAGAAGATTAATTGTGGACATTCAAATGCTATTTTATTTTGAATTGACTTGGACTCGAGGGCTTAAGTAAAATAAACTTAAAAAAAAAAAGTAGAGTTATTATGAGGGCCATTGGTCTCAGGGATGAACTCTGGGGCTTTCTCAGGAACTTATCTTGGCACCTCATGCTATTTTTAATAATGGCACTTTTATTTGTGCCAGGCGATACCCACTTGTGAGGAGTTGAATTTGAAGTCTGCTTGGCTGTTCCACAAAAATCTTAACTACTCACAAAAAGATAGAATCTGTGAAGTATTCCACTAGTTACTGAGTCTAAAACATCTTTCTCTTTTTTGTAATTCATCTTCGCCGCTGCTAAAACAGAGAAAACTCAGTTGTAAAAACTTTTGTTTCTCATGTCCCTTAGTGGAGAAACAAAGGATTTTGCTTTTTTTTTTTTAATACCAAAATCTGGTCAAAAAGTTCCACATGAAAATCTTGTGCTTCTTCCTCCATGCACTCAACTCCCCCCTTATGACCTACCTTCTGAGTTTTCCAAGAGGAACGAGGCAGCCCCATAATTGTTTTTATTACTTTGGGATTTTTTATTCTAATACCTTTTAACAGAGAATTCGTAATTAAGGCTTTTGGAATAAAACTGTCTTCAACCCAGGTTGATGACTTGTAAAATTAAAATGTGTGCTATGAATAACATTCAAGGAGTGAGTTAACTTTTTCATGACGATGGATTGATGCTGTTATGCGTTCATGATGAAGGAGTTTTAGAACCAGTTTTAGGGGGAAGTGTTTTGGTGAGTTAGAGAGAGGAATTTTACAACATGCCCAAGTTCTGAACATCTAGAAATACTTTTAAAAATGTGAAAATCATACCTTTTGAAAATAATACTGTTTGAAGATAGTTGTATTACATAATCTTCCCTGTGCTCCTTTGATACCAGAGCAAAAATTTTTAAGATAACTTAGGATGTTGTCATTGTGTGCCGTGGAGTTGATTCCAGTTCATAGCGGCCCTATATAACAGAGCAGAACTGCCCGTTGAGATTTTCTTGGCTGTGACCTTTAGGGGACGTGGAGCCGCTGGGTGGCTTGGAACCACCTCCTTCTGGTTAGCAGCAGAGCCTTCAACCATTGCGCCACCAGGGCGCCTTTAAAACAGCATGGTTGGCATAATCATAGTTCCCCTTACTTAAGCTTCTCTTTTTACTCTTTAAAATGGAGGGAGAACTGATACTTGGATGTTAAGTTGTATCTTGAAACTGGAGGAGAGAATTAATCACCTTCCCTACTGGGCCATCAAAATGAAACAAACTTCTCAGATCTCTCAGTCCCATCCCCAGCCCCACCTACTATATGTTCTATCTATGAAAATTTAAATCCTTACCCCTGGATCCCAGCTAATGAGAAAATTGGCAGACTTCTCAAAAGTTTGAAGCTTAGGTACAGTCTAAGTAGGTCCTCCACAACCAGATGGATAATCATAGCCGGTTTTACCTATCCTGCCGCAGACTATACGCACCTAGCATTAATCCCTGAAGTGAACTGATGGTTTTGGGGCCACTGCAGGCTGCTGCAAAGGAAGAAGAAAGCCTGGTCCTATTCTCAATATTTTCAAACTCAATAAAGAACGTAATGGGAAGTGTGAATAAGTGGAAAGCTTCTGTTACGTGTATAGCAGTATTTCTGCCGTAAGAAATCAGGAGAGTGACTAGAATGATGGCATGTAACTGCTGTTAGAGTTACTCAGGTGAGTTTGCAGAGGCCTTAAAGAGCCAACTCTTAAGTGATTTTAAAGCCTTGTTCAGTCTGATTTGGCCAAGAACAGTGGTGTGAGATACTCTTACATGGTACGGAAAGACTGATGTGTGTTGGGCAATAAAGAAGAGTAAGACTGTAAAGGAATTAAAAGTGGTTATTTCTGGGAAGTATATTTGCAAGTGGTTTTTAAGGTTTGTTTTTTGTTTCTATTCTGCATCTAAAAAATTTTTATAATGAAAACATTACTTGTATAGTCAGAAAGAAGTAAGATGTGTATAGGAAATTGTAATTATTGTGTCCGTTTAGAGGCTAAGTATTTATAAGGCTAATAGGATGACTCGTTGATGAGCTTTATTTTCAGTGCGTGGACTTGGAGGTCATAGCAAGACCCTCAGCTTTGTCCTTGTGCCTTCACCACCACCAAAACACCTCTGTCTCTACTTCTGACCTCCTGTTTCCGTAAATGACACTGTCATTTTATTGGGAGCAAAACGTTGGAGTTAAGTTGTGGATAAGGAGGAAAGGCGGGGATGAGTCACTAAGCCCTGGCAGCTCCCTTCCCCTTGGCCTGGTGTCTCACTACTCACAATGCTGCTGCCCTCATCCACACCTTAGACCCCATGCTTCTCAGTACCCCCAAGCCCGGGCCCTGAGAAGAGCCTCCACCTTTGCCTCTTTGTTTCTCGTTTCCCGTCCCTCAGAATAAATGAAGTTGTCCTGAAAGCAGTAGAGAGGCATAGAAAAGCACTGCTGTGGGGGAAATCCACAGTTAGTTCTCCAGCAGGCATTAAACGCCTTCACGTTTTAATTCACTTGACTCTTAGA
Organism: Elephas maximus indicus; assembly: GCF_024166365.1. Classification (NCBI taxonomy): domain Eukaryota; kingdom Metazoa; phylum Chordata; class Mammalia; order Proboscidea; family Elephantidae; genus Elephas; species Elephas maximus. The sequence continues at coordinate 5,829,551 of NC_064838.1, read as the reverse complement.
CCTTACATCTTCTTCCTCCCCCAAGCAAATGCTCTATCCACTGCAGCCTGAAATATGAATACTGCCCTTCAGAATACAGGGAGTGGATCCAAAATTCATGTTATTACATCAGCTAAAAGATAACAGAAGATGAAGCCAACATTGTATTCTTCATGGCAATAGAATTTGAAGTATAACCCATTGCTGTTAATTCAATTCCAACTTCTAGTGACCCTGTAAGACAGAGCAGAACTGCCCCATAGGGTTTCCAAGGAGCAGTTGGTGGACTCGAACTGCCAGCCTTTTGGTTAGCAGCCACCAGGGCTCCAATATTTGCTTCAGAGTATGTCAGAGACATGAAAAATACATTTATAATAGGGCGTGTTTTAGAAAACTGATTTCCTGAGGCATTGATTGTCCCTGTCTAGAGCCCCACCCCACCGCCACATAAACAAACTACCAGAAGATGGTTGTAATGAGCAGGGGTGAGAGAATTGTTCTTAAAGGACCCAGCCAGGTGCAGCCTGAAGCCCTAGTTCACAGGGCCAGACTAGGGCACTGATTGCCAGCTGCCCAGATAGGAATTCTGCCCAGTTAGCAAAAGATCCATCAGCCGTGGGAGAACTAAGTCTTCATGGCATCTTCTCAACAAATCAGGAGACAGCGTGACTTGTTCTGCAAGTTTTTGTGTTTGTGCCCTAACATGGTCAACTTTTAAATGTTTAATCTCTTAATATGCTTTTGTGGAGCCTTGAAAATTTAGGCTGTGATATAAATTACCTCCTAACCAGAATCTTTATTATCCAAGAGTCACAATTACAACATCTTTAGAAGAGCAGCTTCAACATTTTCTCTCTTAAAGAGGGAGTTAGACTACTTAAGCCTATAAAAAAAACCTCATAGATTTCTTGCTTCATTGTATTTGTAAAAGTAGGTTTACTCTTTTTCTACTCAAAATTTAAAAACACATTTCTACCTTAAAACTCAGGAAAGCGCTCAGCATCTTAAAAATGGAATTAATCGGCACAGCTTGTTGTCATTTACGTGGACTGAGCCAGCTGAAGTTGTATACGTGGCTGCCGTCTTCCCCACATCCCATTGCATTCGTGCTGTTTAGACAAAGAGTGGCGCTGACTTGATGTTTTCGGGACAGTGTTTAAGAACCAACTTTTGGTTTAAAATCAGCACATACACCAAGGGTGGTTGTGAGGGGCTGTGACTCCCTGAGAAGATGAACAGTGAAGGTGAAGAGGTTAGGTGCTCCAGCAGTTGGTGAGCCCAGCAGTGTGCTGCAACTGGGCCAGATCCGTGTCCCCCAAGGTTCATGTTTGATGCCAAGGGTACTTTGCCCAGAGCCCCCAGCTTCCATCTCCCTCATTCTCTGTCAGCATAGCTCCTAACACACATTTTCGGTTCTAACGACTTTGGTTCGTCTTTCTCAAAAAGAAATGTAACTATTTTCAAGGAGAACCATGCTCAGAAGCTACAGTTGGTCTTGCTTACAGTCAGGTGGTTCTAGTAGCTTTTCCGATGCGGTATTTCTTTGTCTTGCCTCCATGCCATTGTCATTTGTGTCCAAACATACAGCTTTTGCATGTGTTACCAGCCTGTATGTTTAAAAGAAAATAATGAGTCTGTGGCCATCATTTTATGGACTTCTGCATTTATTGCTATTTGTCATTTGAAGCCTTTCCTCCTCAAAAAAGTAAAGCTTCAAACTACCAACAGCCATAAATGCTGGATCCACTTCCCGTTGTCCAGCATTCCACAGCAATACTTGGCCGCAAAAAGTTGTGCCTCAGTGTCAGCATAAAATTTGCTTTGCTTTTCCTGTGTTGGGCTGACCCAGTTAGCTGCTAACGGTCATAACACCACCACCAATATTGTTATTGAGGGCGAACATTTACTGAGCACCTATAATACATGAAGCATTGTGCTAGACATTTTCATTGTTATCTAATGTAGTCCTCATAACGCATGAAGTGGGAACTCAGAGCCTGTTTTCAAGATGAGGAAATTGAAGCTTAGGACTTTGAACCCTATCTTCATCGTGTGCCCTACTGCTCTTTTCAGCATAGTTAGTTCGTGTCTTGCCATTCATCCTCTACATGTGGTTTTTTCCTGGATTTGCTGCAGGATCCCTCTTGCCATTTAATACATGTTGCTATAGGCAGTTCTAGTGAAGCCTAGTGTGCTGACCGGTGGCAGTCTCGGGCTGACCACACTAATCGCTGCAGTTGTTTGTAATCTCTCACAAATGCCAGCCTAAGTGTAGCCTCCCCAGACCAGGGCTTCTGAAATTCTGTTTTCTACTTGTTTAGCAGCACGTTCGTGAACATGTAGTAAAATTGGATGACAGCGTTGGTGCTCTCTGCTTTCTCCAGCTGAAGTTGGTTTAGAGTCCTCCTCAGGTCCTGTGTAACAATTCCTAATGCCTTTTTTTTTTTCCAAGACCAATTTTTGAAAGTGTACACTCCCTAGAATGTCTCATTGTGTCTGCGTCCCCAGGGAAGTAATTAGCAAACCAAAACTCCTGGGTGACTTAACCAAGAGTCTTGGGGTTTCCTGCGTATCTGTTTAAATGGGAAGATCTTATGGTCTTCGAGGTAAGTGATGTTAAAGTTCCGCTCCTTCATCTTAATGCAGGATTGCCTCGAAGGGGGAAAGTTGAGTAAAATAGAAAGACATTAGGTTCAGAGAAAAATATTTGTTCCCTGAAGTTCCTCTTCTGTGCTCTAGTATTTCTGTGACCTTAGGAAAGTCATTATAATCTCTTTGGATCTGTTTCTTCAGCAACGAAATATCCATTCTATCCTGAGAGTTTATCATGCAGTGCCTGGCGTATGGTACTAACCGCAGTATCGACCTCACAGGGTTTTTGAGAGGATCTAATGAGAAAGAATTGGTAGAAAGGATTCCTAAACTGTAGATAAAGCTCTATGTTAATTTAAGGTTGAGTTGTTATTATTATTCGGTATTATAAAACATGACCTATTTCAAATACCTGTTTCACCACACTGCCGGTAGAGTATAATGGAAGCATCAGATACTAATAATGGCAGGCATCAGCTACTGATAATTTATGGCAGATACTGCCCTTTCTTCACATAAACAAACTTAAATTACAGGAAGTTAGAACTAGGAGCACCTAGAATAAGCATCATCTTATACTTTGATTTTGGAGACCTGGTGGCGCCATGGTTGAGCGTTTGGCTGCTAACCAGAAGGTTGGCAGTTGGAATCCACCAGCTGCTCCTTGGAAGCCCTATGGGGAAGTTCTACTCTGTCATATAGGGTCACTCTGAGTCAGAATCAGTGGCAGTTGGTTTTGTTTTGTTTTTTTAGGTTTTATATGCTTTAATTAAATTGAATATTTCTTTTGTATAGATATTAAATTAGTCATACTTTCAATAATATCTTACACTTACATAACAGTTTATCTGAACAGTTTCAAAGTAAGTTCATTTAAGAGAAGTAATTACGCTAATTTTATAGATAAAAGAACCACGGTCCTACAGCCCCAGTAACTATAAGATCACACAGTGAATAGTTAGTAGAACGCCAGTCTTTGGCTCCAGTTCTTTCCACTTTTCTAATATGTCTCAATCTCTTACTGCAATCACGTGCATTTTTAATCCTTTACCTTTTACGACATGTTTAATTGATAATTAAAATATATATTTACTGCTGATTTTTTTTTTTTTTTATATTATTAAGGGAAAGATAGGCAGTTGTGTGGTAGCAGTCATATGGAAGTTAAATTACATTTTTGAAATGCTCATTGAAGTCTCTCTTTTTCTTCTTTTTATATGTAGGGTGCTCCTGAAAAGCCACATAGTGATTGAGTCTTCAGACCCACTGATTCTGAAGAATAAACACGATCTAGGAAGAAAATCTGTGTGACTGGACTATGACAAAGATGATCTTTTTCCTAAATAATCTATTTAGATTGGGCTGATTGTATAAATGACTCCTAGAAAAGTATTCACTATTTTAGAATGATGAAGTGGAAACAATAACCACTTATCTTGAAATCTGACCTGAATTCACTGCGCTGGTACCTGTCTGTGCTCTGGGACCTGTGATACAGCCTGTGGGTGGGAATTCAGGCCAGAGGCAGTTCCCCAAGTATTAGATTTCATTTATGTTATTAAAACAAGTTGCCATATTTCAAAGCCTTGAACTAAAACTTAATGACCAACTCTTGGTTTTATATCAGTGCCCAAAGGAGACAGGTTGATGGTGCTTAACAAAGACAAGTATGGTATAATAAGAATAATATTTATCCAAAAGTTTTTTAAAATAGGGTTGTGTTGAAAAAAAAAAAAAAAATCCTGCGTGGGGAGATTGTTCTCCGAGTGGGGTCACGGCACTGCGGGGTCTGTGGAGCCCCTCCCCCAGCGCTGCCGAGCTGAGCACGCACACTCACGCACGGGGGGGGGGCCTGCGCCCTCGCGCTAGTGGGCACACTGAGGCACGCAGCATCGGTGGGAGCTAGGCTTCCCCTACCCATGGAGTTTTGTGTAGACAATCTTACTGAAAGTAAAAGGCTTTGAAAAGTCATAGTTCTACACTGGTCTGTTGAAATTTCCACCTCAGTTTATGAAATTGTATCCAAAATCCATAATCACCTAAAAGTGAATACACCTTTGCTATGTATTTCAGTCTTAGTGAGCCAAAATGATTTCTCTGATACTCCAGAATAGAGATGACTTTTTTTTTTCACAGCCCTATAGAATTTGCAATCTGTGATTGCCTTGTAAAAAGAAGAGTGCGTTTGTCACTACATTACACATTTGGTGTTTCTAAATAGTCAATTATATTGGTGAGCACAATGTATTCATCTAATGGCCTAGACCATTCAGACCCAATTTGCAAGCGTTGGGTCGTAAACTTCAAGTGCAATGTATATGAAAACCAATCTGAGCCTTCTATTCTCTTAAAATATTTATTTTTTTTTTAACGTATGGGATGTTGAAGAGAGGGGTTCTGCATTCATTTCAGCGCTGCGTGAAGGCAAAATTCAGCAATAATTTCTTTCAGCTGCAGAGTGACTTTATTGTTGCACTTCTACTGAACGCTGTCCGTTGAGATACTCCAGTTTTGTAGTTTTAGTATACTTTTAATTTTTACTTACAAATTTACCTTTTCGTATTATGCAATTTAAATGTTTTTGGCTTGTTTTAAATTCTGTTACAGTGGCTTAATTAAAAGACTTTCCTTTTAAATAGAAGTCACCAGTCAGCAGAATGGAAATTTAGACTAACTTGCCTGTGAGCGTTGATGTATGCATTTGATTTTGTTTATGTGATGATCCTTGCTGGGTTGTTTTGACAAAGATATCTTGGGGGTAAATCTTAGGTTACTATAGCTAATTTGTTTTAGAGGAAATTTGTTTAAAAGAAAATGGATCGTTCTGAACTTTGGAATGACCCCTTATAAATTTTCTGAAATAGAAAATGAGTAGTTATGTAAAAAATTTTTCAATGAACATGTCAGCATTTTATGAAAAACCAGAAGTTATTAGAAGAAAGCAGTGGATGAATCTTTAAAATATACTTGATAATGCACAAACAAGAAGTATTTTTTTCTCTTCAGCTGGAAATCTCTGTTAGAAATAATGTAGCCAAAAAAAAAAAAAAAAATGTGAATCTGAAGGATTTCTTTGCCAATAATTAATAGCAAGCGTATGAACCAAAGTGATTTGAGTTTGTGAAATAGTATGAACAAACTTTGCACTCTACCAGATTCAAACATCTAGTGAGATTCACATTCAGACTAAGTTTGTGTTCTTTTTGCATTCATTTTTTACTTTTATTAAAGATTGAAAACCAACAGTAGTATTTTTGGGATTTTCTTTAAAGGGTATTTTCCGTGTATTATGTTGGCCTTTGAAATCAAAGAATATTTTATAGCTCTTCAAATTTACTGAAAATGTTACTGAATTTCAACACAACCTCTTGGGAAAAGAGAATATAATTTGAGTACATTTTTTCCTTATGGTGAAAGTTAAGTGCCATAAAAGCTAACCTGAACTTCCCACTTGTCCACCACCTCCCCACTGATAGATTGAATCGCGGCACCTCCTTAGCATACTCTGTCCTCTTCAGGGATACTGGTCCACGCTATGAGTGAGGGTCTTTTCCTCTCCAGGCTACGATATAGACCCCAGGAAGAGGTATGGAGCATCACGGGTACCAGCCAGGAAGCTTGATGGGTAGCATGGATGACTACATTCTCCTCAATTCTTACTGGGTTGAAAGTAGCCTCATATGACTCTAAAAAGCTATACTTTTTAACAGTTGGTATATTCTGCCATTTTTTATGTGATCATTTCACAAATACTTGTTGACTGCCCACCGAATGATATGCGCTATGCTGGGTCTGAGATTAAGAGACACTCACCGTAAAGCACAATAAAAATTATTTAAAAAAAAAACAGACACTCACCAGACAACATAACCTCTTGTCTTAAAGTGCTTTCATTCTACCAGGGGAGTCAGGAAAAAAAAAAAAAGAACTAGGCAGAAAAATCCAAAGCTTAGAGGAGTAGTAAGTGAAGGAAACAAGATACCTAGAAAAGGACTGGGGTGGGGGGGGAGGGTGGTGTGTATTTAAGATAATTCATGAAAAAGATAACCAATACGTGTCATTTTGGCACATTCAGTAGCCAAGAAGCAGTAGCCATTTGAGTTGGAATACTGGTCACACAAACTCTTAAGGAGGGGTAGTAGTTTTCTCAGTTTGACGACCCCTGGTAGCTAGAGGTCTGTGCATCTTAAAAGGCTTGGCTCTACTGCCAAATAAGAGCTTCAGGAAGCAGTTTGGGATTTGCCCAACTCTTAGGACCTTCTTGCCCCTGGGGTGATAATGACAGGAAAGCTTAAGAAAAAAGATATTGGGGAGGAAAAACAAGTGTATCATCCCATCTAGAGGGACAATGGTGAGCTCTTTTCAATACTGGGTGATAATTTCAGGAGCCCTGGTGGTGTAGTGGTTAAGAACTCTGCCATTAACAGAAAGGTTGGCAGTTCCAATCCACCAGCTGTCCTTAGAAACCATATGGGGCAAGTACTCTATCCTATACAGTCGCTGTGAGTTGGAATTGACTCAATGGCAATGGGGTTTTTTTGTTTGGTTGGTTGATTTTTGGATACATTTCAATCAGTGTCTTAGTTTCCTAGGGCTGCCGTAACAAGATATTACAAAGAATTGGAAATTTATTTTCTCACAGTCCTGGAGTCTGAATTCAGGGCGTTGGCAGGGCCATGCTCTCAGCTGGTTCGAGGGAGTCCCTGGCGCTTCTTGGGGTTCCTTTGCCTGTAGACTAGTCTCACATGCTGTCTTCCCCCTTTATGGGATTGTTTCCGTGTTGTCTTTATAAGACATAACAAATACCACAAGTGGGTGGCTTTAACAAATTTATTTTCTCACAGGAGGCTAGAAGTCTGAATTCAATGCCCAGCTCTAGAAGGCTTTCTCTGTGTTGGCTCTTGGGGAAGGGCCTTGTCTCTCCCGCTTCTGTTCTTTGGCTCCTTTTTGGTCTTCATGTGGCAGGGCATCTCTCTTCCTCCTTCTCTGCTTGCTTGCTTTCTTGCTCTTCTGTATCTCAAAAGAGACTGAATTAAGACACACCCTACACTAATACCGCCTCAATAACATAACAAAGAAACCCCATTCCCAAATGGGATTATAACCACAGGTGTATGGGTTAGATTTACAACACATTTTGAGGGAGACACAATTCAGTCTTTAACAGACACCATTCACAAGGGTGTCCTCACTTCGGTATGACGGCAAAGGTCATATTCACCGGTGCAGGGGTTAGGATTTCAACATATCTTTTTGAGGGACATAATTCAACCTGTAACAGGCAAGTACACTGTGAGGCGGTTAACACCCACAATGTGTTCACGCAGGATGAGCAGGTGAGCCTGACAAATAGCAAGAGCACCTCTTCTCCAGCAAGCAGCGCTGGCTACCTGTTTCAGGTGATTTGCTCTCAGGGGCGCTGATTATCGTGAACCGGATGTCGCTCCTGTGGTGAACTTTGCCGAGGCGGCCGCTTGAACTGAAAAGACGCCTGAGCTCCCAAAACTCGAATGCCGTGTTTAACACAAGTTTTTTTTTTTTTTACTTTATTTTTAGTTGTGAAATAGCGTTTCAATGCTAGTAGGAAAAGACCTCACCTTTTTCTTCAGCCTATTACATTTATTAATACAGGTCCAACAAAGAAACTGCTCATCCAGGAACGGAACGATCTTAGTAGAGCTAATGAGGCAAACATTCCTTTATCACGGCAGCTCCAAGGCTGGCCTGAGAGTAACCCAATCTACATGGCTCTGACATGGTAGTAAGGTCCCTGGGTGGAGCAAACAATTTGCAGTCAACTACTAACCTAAAAGTCGGCAGTTTGAACCCACTCAGCGGCACCACAGAGGGAAGACCTGGCAACCCGCTTCCGTAAACGTTACAGCCAGGAAGACCCTACGGAGCACAGCCGCACCACAGAAGAAAGACCTGGCAACCTGCTTCTGTAAACGTTACAGCCAGGAAGACCCTACGGAGCACGGCGGCACCACAGAAGAAAGACCTGGCAACCTGCTTCTGTAAACGTTACAGCCAGGAAGACCCTACGGAGCACGGCGGCACCACAGAAGGAAGACCTGGCAACCTGCTTCTGTAAACGTTACAGCCAGGAAGACCCTACGGAGCACAGCGGCACCACAGAAGAAAGACCTGGCAACCTGCTTCTGTAAACGTTACAGCCAGCAAGACCCTACGGAGCACAGCGGCACCACAGAGGGAAGACCTGGCAACCTGCTTCTGTAAACGTTACAGCCAGCAAGACCCTACGGAGCACAGCGGCACCACAGAGGGAAGACCTGGCAACCTGCTTCTGTAAACGTTACAGCCAGCAAGACCCTATGGAGCACAGTGGCACCACAGAGGGAAGACCTGGCAACCTGCTTCTGTAAACGTTACAGCCAGGAAGACCCTACCGAGCACAGCGGCACCACAGAGGGAAGACCTGGCAACCTGCTTCTGTAAACGTCACAGCCAGGAAAACCCTAAGGAGCACAGCAGCACCACAGAAGAAAGACCTGGCAACCCGCTTCTGTAAACGTTACAGCCAGGAAGACCCTATGGAGCACAGCAGCACCACAGGAGGAAGACCTGGCAACCTGCTTCTGTAAACATCACAGCCAGGAAGACCCTACGGAGCACAGCGGCACCACAGAAGAAAGACCTGGCAACTTGCTTCTGTAAACGTTACAGCCAGGAAGACCCTATGGAGCACAGCGGCACCACAGAAGGAAGACCTGGCAACCCGCTTCTGTAAACATCACAGCCAGGAAGACCCTACGGAGCACAGCGGCACCACAGAAGAAGGACCTGGCAACCCGCTTCTGTAAACGTTACAGCCAGGAAGACCCTATGGAGCAGTTCTGCTCTGTAACACATGGGGTCGCCTTGAGTCAAAATCAACTCAGCAACAGGTTTGGTTTTTACGGTAACATAGCAATCCCTGTTGTGAACTAGTCTTAATCCATGTTTTACAATACGACTTACGTGGAAGGTTTCCTGGAATTTTCAGATGTGTGAGCAAGTAATTATAACATTTCATTAAAGGTGAAGTATGTGATTCACAGAAGATTTCCTCTTTCACGTCCGTTGCGTGACAAGGTTGAGTAAATACGAGCTAAGGACTGAGACGGGGCGTTTTGTTTATTTATCCATCACCCGAACCCACTGCTAAAGAGTTGATTCCAACCCATATTGACCGTATAGGCAGAGTAGAGCTGCCCCATAGGGTTTCCAAAGCTGTAATCTGTACAAAACCAGACTGCCACATTTTTCTCCCATGGAGCGGCTGGTGGGTTTGAACTGCTGATCTTTCAATTAGCAGCCAAGCACTTAACCACAGCACCGTCACACATAAGGAAAGTTTCTGGCAGAATTGTCTAAAGACAAACCCACCCTTGAATTACAGACGTCCCCTTTATCTTGGTGGTGAAAAGGAACTAGGGAAGGGAACCAATTTAAATCTACATTTGCCTTTCTACTTCATATATTAAACAACCTTTTGCTAAGGATGTTCACCTTCTGAGTTTCAGATGATCTCTTCGTAATAATGTAACTATTTAGCAGATAAAGCCTTAAAGTAGGTTATACTCTTTGAAGAGTATTAATATTATAAGATACTGACATTAAAATTCAGCCTCAGCGTATCTCATGCAATGAGAAGCTGACCCACCACCCACTAATCTACCCTCCGGCTTACTCCCGGAGTGGAGGTGGGTTTATAGACAAGAAAATAGCCACTAGAGGAATTTCCTACTGATTCCTCAATGTAGTCAAATATGCAAAGAAAGCAACAAAAAAGAAAGTGCATGAAATATATTCAAGTCCTAATACCCAAATGCGGTGCTCTCAGGATTTTCACTACACATGCCTGATAAGATTCACACCTGAAGAATTTTATCTTAAGTAACATTTACACACACACCTAATAGCACCTGGCACAGGATCTGCTCTCTATAAATGAGAATTTCCTTTCTTCCCTACTTTTCTTTGGAAAGAATAATTGAATTGAGGTAGTGCCATATGTATGGTAGTTGTAGTCTAGATCTGTGATTTTAAGAATAAAATGGAAGCACATGAAAAGTGGCATCTCTTGACTGCTTCCGTTCATTAGACACTGTTTTTCTCAGTGCTTTGTCATCCTTTTTAATAGCTGTGCTCTGCATTTGTTTTGTTCCATGTTATACGCTTTCTCAAGTTCAGAAATATGAAGAGGGCAGTAAGAGAGGTGAAGTTAAAACGCCACAACTGAGTGTGCCCACTTGATTTTCTTGTTAGAGCCTAGCTCTTCACATGTTTTGTGTGTCTCAAGTTTTTCATTGAAACTTGCTCAGTGTATTCCTGTTGATCCTTCAGACCTCCGCCCAAAGGCCGTTGTCTTACTCTCCTCATGACACCAAAACTCCCAGGAGTTTCTTAACGCTACAGAGCCCATGGCACGGTGGCATTTGAGTGTGGGAATTACTTGATTAATGCTCTTCCCACCAGGCTGTAAACCCCCTGAGAGGAGGAGTCACTTCTTTCTGCTCCTCTGCATACTCCAGGCTAGCCTTAGGGCCTGCCTAATACCCTACACTCAATAAATGCTCGTTGAAAGAATACTGAATAAATGAATTCATTCACTCATTCATCAGCCATTCAGCACATATTTTTTGAGTGCCTGTTGCATGACAGACCTACCACCTGTTTGTCATACTGTGGTGACTTGCATGTTGTTATCATGTTGGAAGCTATGCCACCAGTATTTCAAATACCAGCAGGGTCACCCATGTGGTCAGGTTTCAGCGGAGCTTCCAGACTGAGAGGGACTAGGAAGAAGGGCCTGGCAATCTGCCTCCAAAAATCAACCAGTGAAAACCTTATGGCCACATCATCAGCAGGGATCAGTCACTGGAGGAGGACATCACATTTGTTGAAGTAGAGAGCCAGGAAGGGCGAGAGAGACCCTTGGTGAGATGGACTGGCACAACTGCCACAGCGATGGACTTGAACATGACGCAGGACCAGGCAACGTTCCCTCCTGTTGTACATAGGTGGCCCTGAGCCAGAGCCGACTCGACAGCAACTATCTGTCTATACCTGTATGACAGACAGAGGCAGGCATCCCGACTGTCAGCCGTCATATCTCCCTGCCCCTTTAGTCTCCTACCAATTTGTTATCTCCAATCTGCTGTGGCTGAGAAACTAAACAAAGTTGTTAGCCTCACCCATAAAAGGAGAGATCTGAGTCAAGCTTCCAGGAGGATTCTTCCAAGTTCAGTGAGTTTTCGTGCACGGTTTGTTTCAAACAACAGTAACACCGGTTTGCGCTGATTTGAGCTTCTTGCCTCCCTCGCCTCTGGGCTCCCTGCCCTTAAGTGTAGGTATTTATTGTCCTGGATTATAGTGTGGCTCAGTGAAGGATCTGCACTCAGGGGAGCTGCTACAGGGTTTTAGATTGCTTTTTCCAGAAATGGAGTTGGATTTGCATTGAGCCATCTTGTCCTCCTTCCTGATGCCCCTTGTGGCCAGCATCTGTTGGATAAGGCCATCGGAACTGTAGGGCTGCCTGCATGTCAGAAGAGGGTGTTGCCCAGAGTGGTGTCCTGGTTGCAATGGGTCCTGACCCCATTAATGTCACTACAGCCTTCGCCGACCCCTAACTGCTCACTTGCCATCTCAGTGTACATGTATGCCCTTAGAATTTCAGTCTTTTCAAGGGGGAAGGCTGCTTACCTTGCTAGGTGATACAGTATACCTTTTGCTGCCCTTCAGATTTTGTCTTACTTGCCATCTGCCAGCTTTCAAATCCATCCTAATTTTCTTCTGTGCCCAGGGGCCTACTGACCCTTGCCAGTTTGCACAGTTGGCAGCAGTACTCTTTCCCCTAATTTAGTGTCAATCATGTTAGTTGCAAAGACCCAACTAAGGTGGGGTGAGAGTGAACGGATTAGCCATGAGAAAATTCCAAGGTGAGGGAGGGCCAGCCAGGCATGGACTCTCTCAAGTCAGCAGGTGCTCCAGTGACTTCCCTCCTAACTCCTCGTTTGGCCATCAGCCTGCAGGGGAGAGGGGAGCTCTGCACCCTGAGAGCCTGTGTGTATCATATTTTTATGCAAACAACATGTGCCTTCTACGTTTGTTTGCCAACCATGCCCCGCCCATCAGGTATTTTCCTAAGTGCCACTGTGACAATATTTTTTTTACAAGTTGCTGTAAAAAAATTAACATGCCATGCTTATGAAAATACCTGGGGGGGTGGGAGGGGGGAGTGGTTGGCAAACAAACTTAGAAGGCATGCATTATTCACGTAAAAATACAGTAATCACTAGCTCCCTGAGCCCAGTAAACGTTGGGTCAGTTCTGGGGCTTCCCTTCTGCCTGCTCTCATCACACACGGCTAGTCACGGCTTCTTCCAGCATCCAGCGGGCTGCATCCAGAGTCTCCTGAAAAAAGGTCAGCATGCCAACACATGATCTGAAAGATCATTTCAAAGCTTCATCCACCCAAAAGGAGGAAGAGCCTGCACTTTACTGCATCTCGCCAGGATTAGAAACACAGGGCTTCTAGTGCGTTAGTCAGATGGGCACATGGAAAGCCCTTTCCTAAGGTCCGTGGCATCACCAGGGGTGTGTGGGGGGTGTGGACAGCACCGGGTGACACTGTCAGAGGGAGTGACACCAAAATGACTGTCCATAAAATTTTTATGTAGTGTTTTGGCAGAAATTATTTTTAAAAAAATACCAGTGTAGTTAGTTATAACAACAAACACATTTTTTATAAGCCCACCTTATATGCATCAATGTACCTACAAGGCTAAAACTCTGTGCTAATTTACTTTTTGAACCTTCTAATGTGCCCAGGTCAGAGCTGTCGTCATTACCCAATCACAGTGACGCTCCGAATCCCGTGGTTGTGTCTACATGCACTACGAGCATGCGCTGTTGTTTTCCTTGGGCTGGGGATTTTATAGTGGCTGATTTTGTCAGATTTTCCGGTGTTTAAGCTTCAATATTATGGTAAATAGTATCTGTGAACCTATATCAATACTTTTTTTGAGAATGAAGTAGTAATTGAAGGAAAAGAAAGAGTGATATATGGGAATTATGACCTATAAGTAACATTAGCACAAAAAGCGTAACTAAGGATTCTGTATGGTCTGGTAGGGAAGGAGGTCTCTGGGGGTGCTGACACCAACTCTGGTGACGTCACTGCCTAAGGTTTCTCATAAAGAAACTTCAATTTCCTAAGATTCATATACAGCTATTTGTAATTATTCAATTTTTATTTACAATTGTCTTAGTTACCAATTGCTGCCATAATTAAGTATACCACAAGTGGGAATTTACTGTCTCACAGTTTTGGAGGCTAGAAGTCCAAATTCAGGGCATCAGCTTTAGGGCAGGGTCCTTCCATATCAGTAGCCCCAGGACCTCCTTGGCATCTGACTTGCCCCTATGTGTGTCTCTGTGCCAGTCTGTTCTTTTTATAAGATGCTTCTCAGAAGATATCAGGCTTAGGACCCACCCTACTCTGGTATGAGCTCCTTAACATAACAAAAAACCAAACCCGTTGCCATCGGTGGATTCAGACTCATAGGGACCCTGTAGAACTGGCACTACAGACCCTGTAGGACTGCCCCCGTGAGGTTTCCAAGGCTATAATCTTTAAGAAAGCAAACTGCCTCATCTTTCTCCCATGGAGTGGCTGGTAGGTTTGAACCACCAACCTTTGGTTAGCAGCTGAGTGCTTAACCACTGTGCCACCAGCACTCCCAACATAACAAAAGAAAATTCCTATTTCCAAACAGGTACAGGGGCAAGAACACCGACATATATTTGGTGGGGGGAGGCACAATTCAATCCATAACAAACACCATTACAAAAAATGTTGGCACTGTGAGCTGTGCATTGGGCACACAACACTGTGCAAAGTAGGTCCCTGCCTGGTATTAGCTGTTAAAAGTCCTCCAGTTCTCCAACGAGGTATAGCTTATGCTTCTGGAGATCTAAGCTCCTTAGAAGCACTGTTATGGATTGAATTGTGCCCCCACAATTCAATATGTTGAAGTCCTAACCCCTATACCTGTGACTGCGACCTTGTTGGAAAATAGGGTCTTTGAAGATGCTATCAGTTAAATTGTTGTTGTTGTTGTTAGGTGCCGTCGAGTTGGTCACGACCCATAGCAACCCTGTGCACAACAGAACGAAACACTGCCCGGTCCTGCGCCATCCTTACAATCGTTGTTATGCTTGAGCCCATTGTAGCAGCCACTGTGTCAGTTCACCTCATTGAGGCTCTTCCTCTTTTCCGCTGACCCTGTACTTTGCCAAGCATCATGTCCTTCTCCAGGGACTGATCCCTCCTGACAACATACCCAAAGTATGTAAGACGTAGCCTCGCCATCCTTGCACCTAAGGAGCATTCTGGTTGTACTTCTTCCAAGACAGATTTGTTCATTGTTTTGGCAGTCCATGGTAAGAGATCATACTAGGGTAGGGCGGGCCCTAATCCAATCTGAGCAGGTACTTATAAAAGAGGAGAAGACACAGACAGATAGAGGGAAGACTGCCCTGTAATGACAAAGTTATGCTGTGGCCACTAGCCAAGGAACACCTGGGACTACCAGAAGCTGGGAGAGACAAGAAGAGACCCTTCCCTAGACCCTTTGGAGAGATCACGGCCCTGCTGACACCCCAGCACTGAAAGACAATAAATTTCTGTTGTTTAAAGTCCCTCCTTTGTGGTAATTTGTTAAGGCCACTCTAGGAGATGAATACAGGGCACCGTTTCTGGTCCATCTTAGTGAGAAGTCCTGGAATCCAGATTTCTCGGTTACAGGGAGTTGGAATGACCCACCCAGGTCACTGCCCTTGAGATCTTCTTTTGAACCTTCAGCCTTGAGCAAACTGGTTTCCTAAAGTCACCTTTAAGTCAAAAGATAGCCTAGTAAGCGCTTAGTGGAGATGGTTTTCCCTCAGGCATTGTGCTCTTTAGAAGAAACATCTATATGCAGCCAGTTTCTGGAAGCAGAAGCTCCAGGCTGGAAGCTGTGTTTGACGGCAAATTGTTGTGACACAAACACTGTTCCCAGGCATTTTTCCATGGCAACCCCCATAAGATGGGATGTAAGAGTCTTTAGATCTCTCATCTTCAGAACATTTTGACCCCCTAGTCAAAATGTTACCCCGATTTAAAAATAACACATTAAGTAAACTTCGATCAATTTCTATTATTGGCTTAATATAACTTTTGTTTTAACGTTAACAACCTTCATCCATGCCTATAATATGGATTCAAAAAAAGTAATGAATCAAGACAGAAAACAGGAAGGAAAGAAGTTATCAAACATCACTCAGGTGCCTAAAGAGTTGTTAAAAGGAATAATTATATTGTGCAGCATTATAAAACCAACATTTAACTTAAAATGGTCCGTAGTTCTAAATCTAAAATCTGAACTTAGTCCTTGGTTGTTGGTTAAGAGCATCAGAGAGTAGCTGTCCTTGAGGATCTTGCCTCTCCATGAACTGAAAATGGAGGAAAGAGCTGCCCAGTTCCAAAACAATTTGCCTCCTATTTCTCATCCAGCAGCTGGGAGTCATCCACATGGAGCGAACTTTCTTTGAGAATCACTGCTCTTTCCGATGACTCCAGACCTAGCTGCAGGATACAGTGTGTTAAGGAGGCATCAAGGCTGCTCAGGTTCCAAGCTTCAAGTAGGAAGAAAGTGCAGCTGCACCACCTCATTCATCTGGAGAAGCCTGGGGACGATCCCAGGCCTTGGTTGATTGTGTTGTGGAGCATCCTCAGTAGAGACAGCTGAGCACCCCGAACCACGCCTGAATGCTGGTGCAGAAAGTGTAAAAGTGAAACCCAGTGGACTCTGACGTAACATACAATACGGCAAGCTAAGTTAGATGGTGCTACAGACTGAATTTGCAACGGGTTTGGTTTTTTTTTAATGAATTGAATTATGACCCACCAAAATATGTGTTGAATTCCTGGCCCTTGAACATGCGGATGTGATCCTGTTTGGAAATAGGGGTTCTTGCTTGTTATGTTACTGATGTCATACCAGCGTAGGGTAGATTCTAAACCTAATCACTTCTGACTTATAAAAAGACTAGAATAGGCACAGATGCACACACTGGGAAAGACAGATGCCAAGCAAGAATCGTCTGCAAGCCAAGAACACCAAGGAGCCAAGGACCACCCAGGGCTACCAACAAAGAAGGAATCAGCACGGCTGAGACCTTAATTTAGACTTCTAGCCTCCAGAACTGTGAAAAAATAAATTTGTGTTTTTTGAAGTCATCCACTTGTGGTATTTGTGTCACAGCAGCACTAGGAGACTAACCAAAACTCAAACCAAACCCGTTGCCATGGAGTTCATTCCGACTCATAGCAACCCTATAGGACAGAGTAGAACTGCCCCATAGTGTTTCCAAGGACAGCCTGGTGGATTCGAACTTCCGACCTTTTGGTTAGCAGCTGTAGCTCTTAACCACTATGCCACCAGGGTTTGGCAGAAGGCTATCCAACTGGGAGTGTCAGATTATAAAGAGATGGCAAGAGTTTGAGGAGTAGATCCAGTGATGCCGGAAAAAGATGAGATAGGCTTGAGAAGGAGACATCTCCTTAGTGAGGGAGATGCATGATCATGGCCCGGCATCCTCAGTAGAGAGATTGAATTATGTTCCACCTGTTCTATTTATAGCAGTAAGAAAGTATGTAAAACATGTGAGAAATATTCCATTAAAAATGATTAAAATAAAAGCACTCTACCACTTGAAGCAAAAGCTTGTGATCTTTTGAAGATTCAATTATGTGGAACCATGGTATTTCCCAGGCAGGGCGAGAGATGGGTAAGAATGAAAGGGAAAGCTGCCACACTTCAGATGGAATGGGAAACTAGAAGCTGAACTATGGAAGCCAGATACTTAAAAGGCTCTACTTAGCAAATAAGGAAGTTTGCTGGTCATTGTGTAAATGTAATTGGCTCAGATTAATATCAGCACTCACCAGATAGAATTTCAACATCCAGTGTCCGTTCTGCCAAGAAAAATTAGCTAATTTCCTTTCTGCAGCTTGATCTGGAGGACAACTGACTCGAGAAAACAAGCAAAATAGTAAAAGCAGGAGGTAGAGAGGCCTCCCCACCTTGGATCTGACTTCAAGCCGAGACTCAGTCAACTTCCTCCCTGTGGCTTTTCACTCCAAGGGGACTCAAAGGAAGTGTCCCCAGTAAAAGTGAATGGCTGGAATCCTCTGCTACTATTGAGAATACAATCCCACTTGACCTGGGAATATTTTTGGCTTGTCCACATTCACTCCTTCTTCTCCAGTCTGCAGCACAGGAACAGGACACCAGAGGGGGACAGGTCTGCTCAAGGCCTCATAGTAAGTGACACCCCATCTCCGTCCCACCTGCGGCCCCCAGCTCCTATGACCAAATCCAAGCAGCACCCATGCTTGAGCCATCCTTCCTACTGGTGTGGCCCAGGATTACTCAGTGCCAGTGCTGACCTCGGTTCCCAGCGAAACCCCAGGCAGTGGCATGAGCCAAGATGCAGGGATTGCAGCTGCCCCTGGGAGTCCACACTGTTCTCTGCACACTGCCCTGAGCAGCCTTCGTGATTCTCATATGTGCTTCCCTCTGACTCCTCCATCTATCCAAATTCTGCTAGTTCTCAAGGCCCATTCAAGTCCTCCCTCCTCTTTCTATAGACCTTACACACCTACTCCACTATACATTTCAGTCTCTTTTCCTTCTCTTTACTCCTCTTACCCATTGGCATTGACAATTAAAATCCAAATGCCAAAACAAGACGGGATACAATGGTTTTATATGGGATAGGTTGCCTTCCTAGGTAGAGTGCAAATCCTGCAAGTAAATAATGTCTCTATTCCACATTGGATCGCCTACATTACTTGAAGAGACAATCAACAAATGCTACCATATTAACGAACGAATGAGTAGAGGAACCATGCAATAAGGGCATTTCTGCTGGATTCAGAGTTTTTTAGTTGAAATAGTGGAAATACACCAAAGAAAAATTGCATCTGAGCATGAATTTGGAATGAAGCGGGACAGCTCCATCTAATCTCCTCTTCTGGTGCCTCTAGTCCTCCTAATGGTTCTGAAGGATAGTACCTTATGCCACACATTATGCTATATAGCCTCAGCCATATACGCTGTCATGGAATCAACGATTTCAGAAAAAGCCATTTAGAAAGTGGAAAAGTCTTTGAGTGGGTAGCCAAGGCTTTCTTGTCACTGTTGAATGCCCAATATTCATTCCAGAGAAATACGGTGTTTGTTCTAGAACCTAAAGATAAACATGCTAAAGGCACTGATGATGAAAGTTTTATCTAAAGCCACAGATAATTCCATAAATAAGAGACCAGTTCAAATCTGAACAGCTTCCAAGAGAGAGATGAGGGGTCAGTGTGGAGGCCAGAACTGCTGAGGCGTCCACATAATGCTAAAGATGCTGATAACAGCAACCTCAGCTACCATTTACTGAGGACCTGGCATGTGTCAGGCCCTGCTTGAGCACTTTATATGTATTATCTCCTTTAATCCTCATAATAACCCTAAGGAGATGAGGAAACGGGACCCAGAATGATTATGTAACTTGTCCAAGGTCACATAGTTAGCAAGTGGCAGAGCTAGAATTCAAGTTCAAGCATCTGAATCTTAACCACAGGTCAGAAAAAAAGGGCAGTTATTCACCTCAGCAGATCTTCAACACAGGTGAAAATTTGGAGGAAAACCCTATAGAACAAATTGAGCTAAGAGGACAAGAGAGTGTCTGTTTTAAAAGCTATAAAAGATTAACTCCCACTCCAATTTGATGAAATGCCTCTAGGGGCTTTATTTTCTCTCTAAAAACAGCCTTTCAGAGCCTAGGCCATCCCTAAGTAAAGGAATCCCTGTACCCTCTATCTCAGGGGCTAATAATCAAGATTTAATGCCTGGTCAACCTCTGATATGGATTGAATTGTGTCCCTCCAAAATATGTGTTGTAAATCCTAACCCCTATGCCTGTGGTTATAATCCCACTTAGGACTGGATAGTCCTTACTATGTTAATGAGACAGGATTAGTGTAGGGTGTGTCTTAAATCAATCTCTTTTGAGAGATTAAACGAGCAGGTGAAAGAAGCAGAGACATGAAGATCACCCAGGAATAGAAGCGGAAGGGACAAGGACCTTCCCTCCAGAGCCGGCAGAGAGAAAAAGCCTTCCTCTAGAGCTGGCACCGTGAATTCTGACTTCTAGGCTCCTAAACTGTGAGAAAATTAATTTATTTGTTAAAGTCACCCACTTGCAGTATTTCTGTTACAGCAGGACTAGACAACTAAGACAACCTCCCACTGGTTATATTAATGGAGGGAAGACGTGTAAGACGCAAGAATGAGCACTCATCAGTCACCTGTATTTGACCTGGGAATATGCCCAGAGTTATGCGTCTGGCCACAGAGCCCCCAGTGATCTTTACGACTGTCAGGGAATTGAAAAATCAATGCCACTATCCCTGATTCACTCAGAATTATATCCAGGGGTATTTTTTTTTTTTTGGTCAGAGGTGCACCATCACAACATTGAAGGACTTGGAGGTCAAGCTCCTGAGAACTGAGGTGTGTATGAATATACTGATGAACTGTAACTGGAGGCAGGTTGTGGTTGTGACTTTAAGGACACAACCGTAATGATACAATGGAGCCACATTCTCTAGTGTGGTGCGAGCACCCGAGTATCAAGTCAGCTGGTGGGACAGTCACCTTAGCTCCGGCTTCGGTCCACAGACCATTAGGCTCAAATTTAAGCGAACCCCTCAAAGCTACTAGAAAAAAATTCAAGATAATGCCCTACTGAGGATGGTCTTCCAGTTACTTGGATAAATCTGTCAAACACAAGGAGCCCTACAAGGAACCACCTCAGGGCATTTTCTGAGGAACATTTTTTTCCCTGCTCTTTTCTACACCCATTCACTTTTTGTCTCGTGTTTTGTGGTGAGTGCAGGAACATAATGGGGAACGTGAAGAGAAAGGCTGGGAGGATGCACATCTTTTACTCTAAGCACTTAAACTTTGCCCAGCCCCCAAAGACTGCCTCCTTAGAAACCCTCTAGGAAGAGGGTTCTTTTGTGTGTTTGAAGTGAAGGGGCCATCAAACGTCTGGGAGAGGGAGGAGAGAGGAGACCTCTATCAGGAATTGTGCTCTGTTAGGAATGCTAACCACCCAAGCGGAGTGATTCTGCCCCCTGCACACTGAGACCCCGAACATGCCAAGCCTCTGGGCTCTGCTTTTGAGATACTGTGTTTTCTTTCGTGGCAGGGACACCCACATCAGCAGGCATTGCCTGCCGGAGTGGTAGGGGTGCAAACACAAGCACATTTAATTTGGTTTTGAATGTTCGTATTTCAGTGAAGAATTCATCCTTGTTATTTGTACCACCTTTATCGAGTCGATTCCGACTCATAGCAACCCTATAGGACAGAGTAGAAATGCCTTATAGGGTTTCCAAGGAGTGGCTGGTGAACTCAAACTGCTGACCTTTTTGTTGGCAGCCGAGCTCTTAACCACTTGGCCACCAGGGCTCCATACTTCTGTATCTACAGAATTAAATATTTTATTTCTGAGCTACCGTGTAAAGTTATGTGTCCAAGGCTCCGTTTTTCTCTCATTGAACCGGACAAAAAGAAAGAAGCTGCCCCAGGTCATCAGACATAACAGGGTAACCTATGACTCTGATGTGGTGAGGACAGTCACCTCACTGTGGTAGAGTGTGAATGACAGAGAGAACTGTTAAAAACAACAAAAACATTGCTTATATTAGTCAGGGGAGGTTAACAGTAGGAAAAAAAAAAAAAACAGTAATATAGGTTTATTTCCTGTTCACATCATGGTCCTGCTTGGGTATTCAGTGGGGCAGGGGGTGGGGAGCTTGCACCCAACAACTTGGAACCAGGCTCTTTCTATCCAGTGGCTTTGCCATCCAGGCTTCTGCTGGAACACTTGCATTTGGTTGTCCAATGAGTAGACACAGTGCAAAAGGCCCAGAGAGGCACACATCATGTCTCACATCCTATTGGAGAGAACTAGTCACATGGCCACACCTGGATGCAAGAATGCTGGGAAATGTAGTTCCTAGCTGCCTAGCTGCCTCACAGGAAGAACTCTACACTGTGGAAGCGAAGCCCCACTCTGGTGGACAACTGACTATCTCTGTACACCGGGCTGGTATTCCTAATAGGTATTTAACAGCATTTTATCTAATTGTCACAGCAACACTCTGAGGAAGATATTATCACTTTCCTGTTTGATAGAAGAGGAAGCTGAGGCTCAGAATCATTTGGGAACTTGCCCAAGGTCACACACACCACAGGAAAGGGGCAGAGCTAAGTGAGATCAAGCCCGGGCCCTTCTGCTTCCCAGCCATCTTTGGCGCACATCCACAGCTTACAGACTCTTCCCTCCATGAGCAGGATGGAGAGAAATCATTGCATACTGCCCGCCTCTAGGGTGGAGTGCAGATCCCTTCCAACAGACAGACACATATCCCTGCCCAGGCCTAGGGGAACCAGACACCCTCCCCTAGACCACACCAGGAAGTACAGTGAGATTTCGAGTTCAGTTTAGGCAGGGGAGCTTTTGTCCCCCAGTTACCTTCTCACACTTGTGCAGGTGTGTTACCTTCACTTCAGATGCAGTGCAGAAGCTGAGACAAGCTGCAAATACTAATGACAAAGATGAACACTTACTCTCAAGGTTTTCCAGCTTGTTCCTCTGGCAAAGTTGAATCCAGAATTACTTTCTTGTCAAAGTGCTTGCCTTTGGTTTGTTTATCATTTAAATTACGTGTTCTAATAGCTCCTCAATATAGGCAGTGACTTTTTAAAGGTAAATCTGCTATTTTGTAATCTGAACTTTTTAAAACACATATTAATGGTTATTATTGTCATTACAAATTAATGATTTGCTTTTGAGAAATTGATTCACCATGCACGAAGGCCGAATAATGGCCTTCCCCAAAAACACCCACATCCTAATCGCTGGAGCCTGTGAATGCTACCTTATAGCAAAAAAGAGTCTGCAGACGTGATAAATTGCGGATCTTGAGTTGGGGGAATTATCCTGGATTATCTGGGTGGACCCAAAATGCATCACAAGTGTCCTTATAATGGGGAGGTACACAGAGAAGGCCACATGAAGACAGAGCAGAGGGAGATTTGAAGATACTGGCCATGAAAATTGAAACAATGCAGCCACAACTCAAGGAATGTCAGCAGCCAACAGAGGCTGGAAACCAAGGAATAGATTCTCTCCTAGGACCTCCAGAGAGAGCGTGGCCCTGCCAACAACTTCATTTCAGTCAATGACAATTATTTTTAACTTCTGGGCACTAGAGCTGTGAGAGAATAAACTTCTGTTGTTTTAAGCCATCAAGTTTGTGGCAATGCGTTACAGCTGCCCCAGGAAATCAAAGCACCATGGTAACTACAATCTCCTCAAGAGTATCACAGTGCTTGTTTCTGATTCTGCACGCCCATAACAGAAACAGAACAGATCATATTTATTCAAAAGACTTGATCTGGGGACTAAACTCTGATTCTCACTGCATTAGGACCCTCATCTAATTGCTCAGAGATTAGTTTCTTCATTTGCAAAACTGGGAGAAAAAAAAATATTCACGCTTCTTATCACAACAATTGTAGTGAGGATCAGTTAATGTCATGAATATGAAATGGTTTTATAAACTGTAAAACACTTGCAATGTTAACTGATACTAAAGCACAGTCAAAAAAGATGAGCCGGGTCTAAGGAGAACTCTGTTTCCCCATTCATTGATGTTAAATTTCACAATGATTATAATAATAGACTTACTTTTACGTCTCGAAAATTTATAATTATTATCATTAGCATCAAGGCCTGGAGTCGCAGTGGTTAAGTGCTCAGCTGCTGACCAAAAAGCCAGCAGTTTGAACCCACCAGTTGCTCTGCAACCTGCTTTCATAAAGATTACAGCCTTGCAAACTGTGTGGAGCAGTTCTACTCTGTCCTGTGTGGTGGTTGTGAGCCGGAATGGACTTGACAGCAGTGGGTTTGGATTTGGGTCTATCATTACTATCACTAGCAGGAGTATAGAATAAGAACACATCTTACCTTTTGTTTCTGGAGTTGTTATTTGTTGCTGTTGAGTTGATTCCAACTCACAGCAAACCCATGTATGTGGAGTGGAAATTCTCCATAGGGTCGCACCAAACAGAAAAGAAAAAATAGTCAGCAGTTCCGTATAAAAATAATAGAAATATACTAGAGAAGTAATTTAGGCACAATAAGTAAACTTTTCTATATAGCAAAAGTTCACAAATAAAAACACACAAACATCTGATTCTAAAACCAACGTGCAGCTCTTCATGCCACACTCGTCGCCAAAGTCTTAAGTGACCATTACTCTTAAACAATTCTTGGTACAAATTAATTTTAGGATTAAAAAAAAAATAGTGGCCATCGAGTTGACGCTAACTCATGTTAACTGTTGGCACCACTGACAGAGCCAACTTTATGACACTAATGGTCTTCCAGTAACAGTCAAGTCGTCACTGATTCAGACATAAAACTAAAAAAAATAATTCCCCCACAACAACAGGGACGGATTACCCCATAAGCAAGGTATGCATGGGCTTACTTGTGTTTACTTACTAATTTGTAGTGCACAATTTCACCTGTTTTTCACCTTGCTTACTGTAAGCCCATGTGTACCTTGCTTAATGTAAGCCACTGCATACCTTGCTTACAGGCTAATCCACTCCTGCATAATGATAATGGTTCCCTTTGGGGGAAAGTACAGAGCTGGGACACAGAGTTATGTGCAAGCTATGGGTAAGGTTTTAGTTCCTGGTGGTTGAGAAGTTGACACACAAGGGTAACTTACATGTTACACATATTTTTATGTATTAAAAATATTTTTCAATAACAAATTAAAAGTGAGAAGAGTCCATGTCGAGTACCTTTCTTGGGAAGCTCACGATATTTCAGCAATTGCTCCTGTCAAACATTTCCTTTTTCTTGTGTCCTCCTGCCAGTTCAATTTATTTCCAGGATTCACTGGAGACCAAGATGGTTTGGGGGCATCATTGCCGTTACATTATCATCTACCTTTTCCAGTGTATACAGAGAATAACAGGCAATGAATTCTGTTACCCTGAATTGAATTCCTCTTGTTAACATCTTTCCCCAATTAATCTTTACCTAGTGTTTTGCTTAGGTTAGGATAAGCTGTTCTAACAAGAGACTACAACAAAAATATGGCCTAAGAACAAAGAAGATAGTTTTCGCCCATGTAAGAGTCAGAGATGAGTGATCCCAGTTGGTGGACAATGTCGCTCCATGTGACCACTCAGGTACCAGCTTCTGTAACCTTGAGCCAGTGGCTTCCAAAGCTGCTCCAGTCATTGCCATTCCAGCCAATGGGATAGAAGTGGAAATCAAGGGCAAGAGATTTCCTTCTAGGCAAGAGAAGTGGAAATCGCCATATTATTTCTACACGCATTCCACTGGGGAGAACTTATCCGCATAGTGGCCACACCCAGTTGTAAGTGAGGCTGGGACATAGGACAGCCATGATCCAGCTACGTTTCTATTACTATGGAAGAAGGGAAAACAGATTTTAGTTTGCAGTTAGTCATCCTTGTCTCAGGTAGAGAAGGCTCCAGAAGTGTTGATCTGTGTAACTACGGGTGCTATAGGCACACCATCAGAGTCTGGTTTATGAGTGATGACGTTTTATAGTGACAGTAGCAGTAGCATCTTCCTAGCCTGGTAGTAGAGAATACTAAAAAGTATAAGACATGTCTTAAGAAACCCATCTTTTATGTAAATAAACAAACACAAAAGCAATCAGAGAACACTTGTAGACCTGATTATAAGTGCAATGGGAATTAGAGAAGAGACAAAGACTGTAGCAATGAGGCAAAACCTCATCAGAGGCAGGATTAGCTGGGCCCTGCATGGCTTCAGTGAGTAGAGGATGGAGAGAAACACAAGATGGATAAAGGCATGGCAGTGGGAATGATACGATGAGCCCAGTGTCTGGACCTCTTCCTGTGTTTGTCTGGTTCCTGGCATTTTTGGATGATGCTGCTCCATGTGGCCACTCAGGGACCAGCCTCTGCTATATTGAGCACATGGCTTCCAAGGCTTCTCTAGTCACTGCCATTCCATCCAATGAGATGAAAGTGGAATCCAAGGCAATAGATTTCCTCTTAGGTAAGTGAAATGGAAGTTGCTCTGGCTTCCTTTGTTCCTGCACCTCTTCCTATCTTCCTAACCCCATACCCTTCCAATACATTTGTTTTCTGCTTAAGTTAATCACAGTTGATTTCTGTTGCTTGAAACCAAGACCCTTGACAAAGAGATCTGCTAACCTGGGATGGGGTGCATGTCCAAGAATGAGGTAGAGTACAGAGCATGTACCGTACAAAGCTTCAGAGGACAACAAATGCAGAGTTTATCTTTAAGAACAGATTTAATATATAGCATGATATAAAATTCCAACTTTGCTGTGGGTTTCATTTATTCAACAAATATTTACTAAATGCTTACTATGTGCATCAAACATTGTCCTACACATTAAGTCTTAAGATTTCTGGCCGGGAAAATGGGAAGAAAGATGATGCTACTGGCTGCAATGCTGGTTTTAGAAAGGAAATGAGGAGTTCAGTAGCAGATGGGTTGAGAAAGAAATGATGAGGGGCCGGAGAACTAGAAGGAGGTCAGGATTGGGGATGCAGACACATGAGACACATGGAGCTGGGATCCCCCCGAGAGGGAGTACTCAGAGAAAAGACAGATCAAGGCATTGGGGAAGCCCCTCAGCCAATGGAGAGAATAGAAGAAAGCATGTTCTAAGGAGATAGACAAGGCATCAGGGAGGTAAGATAAAATCCAGGAAAACTCAACAACACAGAAGCCAAGAGGTGACAAGCTGCAAGGAAAAGGTACAACTTACTTACCATTTATCTGTAAGCAACTGTTTAAATAAGCCATGGGTCATCCATGTATTGGAAAACTGTTCTGAACATTAAATATTACATGTAGATGAATATTTGTTTTCATGAAAAGATATTTACAATATGTTGTAAAGTGAAAATAGGAGATTATGAAATAGTATGCATAGTGTGATGCTATTTTTTGTTTTAAATATGTATATATATGCCTAGCAGAAACGGAAAAGCCAGTCCTCAAATTCATATGGAACTGCAAGGGGCCAAAACATTCTTGAAAAAGAAGAGCAAAGTAAGGGGAGTCACTTTTCCAATCTCAAAATATACTATAAAGCTACAGTAACCAAAACAGTCTGGTACTGATATAATGATAGACATATTGATCAGTGGAATAGAAAGTAGGGTCCAGAAACAAACCCATACATTTATGGCCAATTGATTATGACAAGGGTGCTAAGTCCACTCAATGCAGAGAGAATAGTCTCTTCAGTAAAGGATGCTGGGACAACTGGATCTTCCCATGCAAAGAAATGAAGTTGGACCCATACCTCACACCATATACAAAAACTAACTAAAATGGATCAATGACTTAAATACATGAACTAAAACCATTAATCTCTTAGAAGAAAGCATAGGAGTAAACTTTCAATACCTTATTTTTGACAATTGATTCTTGGATAGGATGCCAAAAGTGTGTGCAACAAAAGAAAAAATAGGCATATTGGACTTTACCAAAATTGAAAACATCTGTGCATCAAAAGAATTTGTCAAGAAAGTGAAGAGACAACCTGCAGAATGGGAGAAAATATTTGGGAACTATATATCTAATAAAGGCTTAATATGCAGGAAATAAGAAGAACCCCTACCTACAACTCAACAACAAAAAGACAAAACAGCCCACTTAAAAAATGGGCAAGGACTTGAATAGATATTTCTCTAGAAATATATATAAGTGGCCAGTAAGCACATGAAAAGATGTCTAATATCACTAGTCATTAGGGAAATGCAAATCAAAACCATAATGGACAATAAAAACACAACGAGATGCCACTCAGTACCCAGTAGTATGCCTATTATAAAAAAAAAAAAAAAAAAAACAGCGAGTGTTGGTGAGGATGTGGGAAAACTGGTACCTTTGTGCGTTGCTGGTGGGAATGTAAAATGAAGCAGCTACTGTGCAAAACAGTTTGGCAGCCTCTCAAAAAGCTAAACATAGAATTACCATATGACCCAGAAATTCCACTCCCAGGTATATACCCAAAAGAATTGAAAACAAGAACCGTAGTATAACATGTTGAATGTAACTAATGTCACTGAATTGTACACTTAAAAATTGTTAAAACAGCAAACTTCTTGTTGTATATACTTTACCACCATAAAATAAAATAAAAAAATAAAGTATCTATTCCTAACACAATAGAAAGCGGAGGCATAGCAGTGCTTACATTTAAGTGTTAACATTATGAGTGTTTTCAAGTTTTTTCTTGGATATAAACTTGTGATTTTTCTATAATGAACATATATAGGTCTATCAGTTAATTAAGTCAGCTGTGACTAGCAGAAAACACTGAAGTTTGAGTGGCCCAAACAAGTTGTTGTTCTTAGCAGTCATTGAGTTGGTCTCCAACTCATGGTGACCCCATACACAATGGAATGATATGCTGTCTGGTCCTGTGTCATACCCATGATTGGTTGCAGATTGAACCGTTGTGTTTGATCTGTTCCACACCTTTTCTTCTTAGTCCATCTTAGCCTGGAAACCTGCTCAGCATTGTAGCAACATGCAAGCCTTTACCGACAAAGAGGTGGTGGCTGTGCATGAGGTACCCTGGCCAGGAATCAAACCTGGATCTCCCGCCTGGAAGACAATAATTCTACCACTGAACCACCACTTCCCTTGACCCAAATAAACATGCCATCTATTTCTCTCAGAGGCATGTGGCCCAGGGTGGCAGGGAAGCTCAGCTCCTAGAAACCTGGGGGCCCTGGCACCCATCAGCTCTTCCTTCAGAAGGAATAGTTCTGTTGTCAAGGTCCAACACTCCCTCCGAATTTCAGGAGAAAGGGACAGAGAGAGAAGAAGGGGCAAAAGACACATGCCCTCTGCCTCTTAAGAAGAGGTCCTGAAAGTCCCTGGAATTCTGCTCACATCCACTGACCAGAACTTGATGTTGTTAGGTGCCATTGAGTTGGTTCCAACTCATAGCAACCCTATGTACAACAGAACAAAATACTGCCCTGTCCTGCACCATCCTCACAATCATGGATATGCTTGAGTCCATTGTTGGAGCCACTGCGTCAAACCATCTCACTAAGGGTTGTGATGGTTAAGATTGTGTGTCAATTTGGCTAGGCCGTGATTCTCAGTGTTTTGGCAGTCATATAATGTTGTGATCACTTCCCTGTTGAGATATGATATGTGGTCATCTCCATGATAGGACCTGCTGTGAGTAGCAGAACAGTTGAAAGGGAGTTTCCTTGGGCATGTGGCCTGCATCTGAATATAAGCAGACATTTTGGCAAGGTTCAGGAACTTTTGCTCATTCTGGATCCTGGATCTGGCTCTTGTTTATCTGACCTCTGGTTCTTGGGATTTAAGCTAGCAGCTTACCTTCTATCTTGCCTGTTGATCTTGGGATTCATCGATCTTCACAGCCTGCGAGCAAGATCCCTGCTCCCTGACCTGCAGATATTGGGTTTGCCAGCCCCTGCAGCTATGTGAAGCCTCTATCCTGATTCACGGACATGTAACATTCAACCGCTACAGCTGTGTCAGCCATTTCCTTGATATAAATCTCTCTCTATATATATTTATATGCTTTACTGGTTTGTTTTGCTTCTCTAGAGAACTTAGTCTAAGACAAGGGTCTTCCTCTTTTTTGCTGAGTGTCATGGATTGAATTGTGTCCCCCCAAAAATATGTATCAACTTGGTTAGGCCATGCTTCCCAGTATTGAGTGGTTGTCCTACATTTTGTGATTGTAATTTTATGTTAAAAGGATTAGGGTGGGATTGTAATACTACTCTTACTCAGGTCACCTCCTTGATCCAAGGTAAAGGGAGTTTCCCTGAGGTGTGGCCTGCACCACCTTATATCTCTCAAGATATAAAAGGAAAGGGAAGCAAGCAGAGAGTTTGGGACCTCATACCAATAAGAAAGCAGTACCAGGAGCAGAGCGTGTCCTTTGGACACAGGGTCCCTGTGCCTGAGAAGCTCTTCGGCCAGGGAAAGGTTGAGGACAAGGATTTCCTCCAGAGCCAACAGTGAGAGAAAGCCTTCCCCTAGTTCCAACACCCTGAATTTGGACCTAGACTGTGAGAAAATAAATTTCTCTTTGTTAAAGCCATCTGCTTGTGGTATTTCTGTTATGGCAGCACTAGATGACTAAGACACTGATCCTCTACTTTACCAAGCATGATGTCCTTCTCCAGGGACTGATCCCTTCTGATAACATGTTCAAAGTATATGAGACAAGTCTCACCATCCTCATTTCTGAAAAGCATTCTGGCTGTACTTCTTCTGAGACAAATTTGTTCATTCTTCTGGCAGTCCATGGTATATTCAATATTCTTCGCCAACACCATAATTCAAAGGCATCAACACTTCTTCAATCCTCTCTATTCATTGTCCAGCTTTTGCCTGCATATGAAGCTTGAGTCAGGTGCACTTTAGTCCCAAATGATATCTTTGTCTTTCAATGCTTTAAAGAGGTCTTTTGTAACAGATTTGCTCAATGCAATGTGTCTTTTGATTTCTTGACTCCTGCTTCTGTGGGTGTTGACTGTGGATCCAAGTAAAATGAAATTCTTGACAGCTTCAATCTTTTTTTCCATTTACCATGATGTTGCCTATTGGTCCAGCTGTGAGGATTTTTATTTTCTTTATGTTGAGGTGTAATCTATACTGAAGGCTGTGGTCTTTGATCTTCATTAGTAAGTGCTTCAGTCCTCTTCATTTTCAGCAAGCAAGTTTGTATCACCTGTGTATCACAGGTTGTTAATAACTCCTCCTACAATCCTGATGCCCTGTTCTTCATATAGTCCAGCTTTTCAGATTTTTTGCTCAGCATACAGATTGAATAAGTATGGTGAAAGGATACAACTCTGACACACATCTTTTCTGATTTTAAACCACTCAGTATCCCCTTGTTCTGTTTCAACAACTGCCTCTTGGTCTATGTACCAGTTCTTCATGAGCACAATTATATGTTCTGGAATTCCCATTTTTCTTAATGTTATCCATAATTTGTTATGATCCACACAGTTGAATGTCTTTGCATAGTCAATAAAATACAGGTAAACACCTTTCTGGTATTCTCTGATTTCAGCCAGAATCCATCTGACATAAGCAATGATATCCCTCGTTCCACGACCTCTTCTGAATCTGGCTTGAATTTCTGGCAGTTCCCTGTCGATACACTGCTGCAACTGCTTTTGAATGACCTTCAGCAAAATTTTACTTGCATGTGATATTAATGATGTTGTTCGATAATTTCTGCATTCTGTTGGATCACCTTTCTTTGGAATAGGCATAAATATGGATCTCTTTCAGTTGGTTGGCCAGGTAGCAGTTTTCTAAATTTCTTGGCACAGACAAGTGAGTACTTCCGGAGCTACATCCGTTTGTTGAAACATCTCAATTGGTATTCCGTCAATTCCTACAGCCTTCTTTTTTCCAATGTCTTCAATGCATCTTAGGCTTCTTCCTTCAGTACCATGGGTTCTTGATCATATCCTATCTCCTGAAATAGCTGAACATCAACCAATTCCTTTTGGTACAGCGATTCTGTGTATTCCTTCCATCTTCTTTTGATGTTTCCTGCATCATTCAATATTTTGCCCAAAGAATCCTCCACTTGAATATTTTCTTCAGTTCTTTCAGCTTGAGAAATGCCAAGCATGTTCTTCCCTTTTGGTTTTCTAACTCCAGGTCTTTGCACACGTCATTATAATGCTTTACTTTGTCTTCTTGAGCTGCCCTTTGAAATCTTTTGTTCAGCTATTTTACTTCATCATTTCTTCTTACTTCATCATTTGTTTTAGCTACTCGACATTCAAGAGCAGGTTTCAGAGTCTCTTCTAACATCCATGACCAGAACTTAGAGACTAGAAAATATGGTCTCTGTTCTGGCTGCTACATGCCCACTGAAATATTTTATTTTCTTCCCATAGAAGAAAGAATGGATATTGGGGGCTATGAGCAGCCTTTGTCACAGCTATTAAAATAAGTCAAAATTTTAAAAGGTGTTTTTAAATTTTGGAAAGAGAAAGGAAAAAAGGAAGAGGCAAAGAATGCAAGGAAGGTTGAGAGAAAGAGTGAGGAAGGGAGGGAAGGAGAGCAAGAGAAGGGCAATAAGGTCAAATTCTTCACAGCCATGGTGGACAGTGGGTGAGGCTATGAGAACCTAAAAGAGTGGCAGAATGGCAGGACCAGGACCTCACCAAGAGAGGAAGGGGCCTGGCAGGCCTGGCATCAGGCTTGAGAAGGGGAATCCCAGGAAACTGGTGAAGGCAGCCTCCAGTACTTGGGCAAGAGTGCCAGGGGAGAGAGATTGAGGACACAATCTGGGGTGTGGGCAGCTGATGTAACCAGGGCAGAAGCACTGACAGTGAGAACGGAGCCTGACTCTGGGCCAAACTTTCTCACCACAGAACCTCTTGGAAGTGTAATACTGTGCAGCCACACCAGCCTCCTGGGGTGACCTGAGCCTGAGGATATCTGGCTAGAGGAGGGGCTAGGAAAAAGGGGGTTTTGGGAAGTCCCTGAGAGTGATGGGTAGTGAGAACCCGATTACAGATGTCTAAGAGGGAATAAAGAATCTCCTGTAAGGATCTCATCACTTACATGGCTGTAGCTGTCACCTCTAAGTGGAGGCCTCCAAATGTCTTCAGGACACCTCCACTTAGTTGTCATCTTAACAGGAGGTTGCATATGCATCCTTCCCAGTTCATTCCAGTCCTCAACTGTTCTCCAAATATTATGAATGGAATGATCTGTTTGCTGTGTGGTCTATTTGCATCAAACTAATGTTTTGTTGGGAGACAAATCTCCATGGGTCTCTTGAGTTTCTGCACATCTGGAAAGCAGAGGCATCGATGCCTTTGTCCCAGGATATCTTTTCGATGATGTTTGAACACATACAGCTTTTGTATATAAGACAGTGTCTCCCTCCAGAGTAAAGATTCAGCTTCCCTGAGCTCAAGGCTCCTTTCCTGTAACACAGCCTTCTGTGTGCAGGTGTCACCCTGGAGGAGTTAGGGCTTGAGGAGCTTACACTAGAAAACATTATGACACTCTGATCACTGCTACCGCTGTGAGTAGGAGGCTCCTTCGTCTCTCGGAGTCTTGTGTCTTCTGCCAGCATCTGGGAAACTGTGGCTGGTGACTTGTTAGCTTACACTACCACCGCCGGTCGCTGTCAAGCTGACCCCAACTCAGGGAAACCCCATGTGTGTCAGAGTAGAGCTACATTCCATAGTGTTTTCAATGGCTGATTTTTCTTCTCAGGCACCTCTGGGTGGACTCGAACCTCCAACCTTTCATTTAGCAGACAAGGGTGTTAACTGAATGCATCACACAGGGACTCTAACAAGGTAAAACCTCAGACCCTTCACAGTTCTTGGCACTTACAGGATGAGCAGAAAAAAAAAGACAAAACAAGTGAGACAATCTAATTAAAGGAACTGGAGTTTTATATGATTTCTGAAGATGGAAGCTTGTCCTGTGCTACCTTTCTCCATTCCCTACATGCTATCCATCACAGTGCTGAGCATACAATACATGCTGAGTGTATACCGAGATAGCTCTTGTTGCCTGTTTCTAAAGCAGGACTATCACATTTTAATAAGCTGCTTTGAATGCCAGCGAGTCAGCCACCCTCTTTGATCTTCTGCTGCTTCAAGTCAACACCAACCAACAAGACCAGCACGGCATGTGTCACTGAGGTGAGGGTGAGGATGTGGCCAACGCCCTTCAGTGAGGCTCAGATACTTGACACACATTCTCTCCTCAATTCTCAACACAACCCTGTGATGCTGGTATTTTCTCTGCCCACTTAGCAGACGAAGAAAGCTCAGCTAGACCACCATCACATTGCCCGTAAGTGGCACAACTGAGCTTAAATCTATGTGCTGGATATCTAACCAGTGAGCCACAAAAAGCCAGAGGAGGGAGACGTGGAGTGTCTTCACGTGCACTGGGAACAGAACCCAGAAATGTTTAAGGATGAAGGCCACAGGAAGGTGCTCCCCTGGCCTGTGGCATGATCTCTGTGCCAAAAAAAATGATGCTTTGTTTGGACAAGATGGAGCTCCTTAGTTGGCCTTGGGGCCATCTGGTTGTTTGTGGTGGCAAAGGTGACTATATGGGTGCTGGGCGGTGGAAGCCACGTGCGGGCTTCAGGAGAGCCTCTGGTGGACTTGTGGGCTTCCCTAGTAGGGCGGAGCTCTGCGATGGCCCCTGGGCATGACCCACCTGGAAATGAGTTATATCTCTCCTGATGTGCCCTCCAAGTCCTTCCTTGAATTTTCCCATCTAACTCACTTCTAGTCCTCATTTTATTTTCCTGCCTTTCTTCGTGTTCCCTCCTTTCCTTCTTGCTCCTCCAGTTCTTTTTTTTTTCCTGCCCCTTTCTTTTCTTCTCTCTCTTCTCCCTTTCTCATCATTCTCTTTAACCAGGAAAAAAAATACTCTTTTTATGTATTTATCTGTAATTTTACTTATAAATTGTACAAATTTTTAAATGTTTATATTATAATTTAACAATATTTATTGTTAAATCACAAAATCCAAGGGAATTTTATGGCCGGTGCCACCCACTTCCCTTGGCAGGTTCTTTCAGGTGCTTGGGAACTCTGAGATAAGACCAGGTGGCCCCTGGCTGGCAACTCAGCCAGCTTCAGCTTTGCTGGATCAATAAAGAAAGTCTTGAGTCAACTTGGCTTCTGAACTCCCTGTAGGCTCTCAAGGAGAGGTTTCCCTTCATAAAAGAAAGCAGAGAATCTTGTAAGGTTGTGTTCTGAAAAACGTGGTGCTCTGACAGATATTATGAGGCATTTTCTTTATCTGCTTAATTCTTTTTTTTAAATTTCAGAGGTAGAGTTGGAGCTAAGTTCTCTTTCCCTAAATGACTGGCCTTTCTTTATGGGGCCTCCTGAGGTCCTCTAGAGAGGCACCCTTTTGTGGAAGGAGAACATGGGCCTGTGGATGGTATCATGACCTGCCAACAGTCCCAGAATGCAGTTGGCCCCTCACAAACACTGGGTCCTTTCCAGAGGCCAAGACCTCCCATTAATCCTGGTCCCCTGGGGTGAACTGGGGGTTACCTTTGGACCCACTTCTTGTGGGAGCAGTCCCAGCTCAAGCTCCCACTGAGTGTGGCCAGCAATGGGGTCACTGGTCTATCTCATCAAAGACGACTGTCTTTCAGGGACCAGCTCTCAAGTACAAGCAAGTCTTCCCTCCCACCTTCTAGAACCTACAGCTAAGGCCTGGCACGCACTTATATTCAGACATTGCACTGGGGCTGATGTTCAAACCACTCTATAACAATCCACATACAGCAGTCCAGCTTGGGATCTCAGGCCTGAGGACTTCGACCACCTCGGGGAACAACACAGTGGGCTAGAGAGTGAGTCTCGTTAAAAGTGGCATTTGCCTAGGGGTCCTAGTGCCCAGTGACCCTTTCTAAGATGGGGTGAAGGGCAGGACAGAGAGTGGAGGCTAAGGAGAGAGACATGATGGAGAAAAGTGGGAATGAGGTAAGGAACAGGCAGAGTGACGTGAGGTAGAAGCTGAGAAATTGCAATGCCTGGTTTCTGGGGTCATGGGGAAGAAGTCACAGCCAGGTACTGTCCCAAATCCACGCCATAGGCTCTAACTAGGAGCCCCATTCCACTTCAGGGGGTGTAGAGAGCACTGCAATAAACACATCTGTCCCTGAAACTTGGGGGTGTCTCACCTATGCCAGACAGTCACACACAGTGGCACAGACCTGTGGCTCTCCTTGTCTGACAAGCACGAAGACTCAGGATCACAAAACCAGAGTACCTCAGGGAAAAAAGGAACCTTGGAGGTCTTACGGCCAACACCGCGACTAGTACAGAAGCCCTCCTGGCAGTGACGGAATTCGCCACCTTCACAGTCACGTGCTCTGTCATCAGATGCTCTGGTGAGTCTCTCTCTCTTGCAAGGAGTTTTTAGGCTCCACCTGTCTACTGGCTTCTTCCTCTCAGCCTACAAATAGGTGCAAGTCTCTTCCATACATTAAAACACTCACACACGACACACTGTAAACACACCACACCCACATACACACAGCACACATGCCACACACCACACACACACCAGAAACACACCACAGACACACATCACAAATACATGACACACCATATGCACACCGCACACACTTACACAGAACACACATGCCACACACCAGAAACATACTACACACACACATCACAATTATACACACCACACACACCAAAAATCACATGCCACAAACATACACACATGCCACACACTATACACACATCATACCCATATACCCACCACACATACATACCACACACACGCCCCACACCACAAACACCAAAAATCATACACCACACACACTACACACACGCCACACATACATACCACATACACACCACACGCACATACACACACCATGCATACAACACACATGCCACACACACCACATGCACACACAACACAAATACCATACACATATACACACACCACATACACATATACCACACACAATACACACATCACACACCATATACACACCCACACACAACACACACAACACACATGCCACATACCATACACACACTACACACACACCACATACATATCACACATACCCCACACACCACAATACATATAGACACATCACAAAAAGGCCATATATCATACATGATACACACAACACATACAACATAGGCACCCCATACGACATATACCCACAGGAGCCCTGGTGGTATAGTGGGTAAGACCAAAAGGTCAACAATTCAAATCTACCAGCTGCTCCTTGGAAACCCTGTGGGGCAGTTCTACTCTGTCCTATAGGGCCGCTGTCTTAGTCATCTAGGGCTGCTATAACAGAAATACCACAAGCGGATGGCTTCAACAAAGAGAAATTTATTCTTTCACTGTCGAGTAGGCTACAAGTCCAAATTCAGGGCATCAGCTCCAGGGGAAGGCTTTCTCTCTCTGTCAGCTCTGGACCAAGGTCCTTCTCGTCAATCTTCCTCTGGACTAGGAGCTTCTCGGCACAGGAACCCCAAGTCCAAAGGACAAGCTCTGTTCCTGGTGCTTCTTTCTTGGTGGTATGAGGTCCCCCGCTCTCTGCTTGCTTCCCTTTCTTTTTATCTTTTGTAGGATAAAAGGTGGTGCAGGCCACACCCCAGGGAAATTCCCTTTACATTGGATCAGGGACATGACCTTAGTAAGGGTGTTACAATCTCACCCTGTTTTAGTCATCCAATGCTGCCATATCAAGAAATACCACAAGTGGATGGCTTTAACAAAGAACAAAGAGAAATTTATTCTCTCACATCCTAGTAGGTTACAAGTCCAAATTCATGGCGTCAGCTCCCGGGGAAGCCTTTCTCTCTCTGTTGGCTCTGGAAGAAGGTCCTTGTCCTCAATCTTCCCATGGTCGAGGAGCTTCTCAGGTGCAGGCACCCTGCGTCCAAAGAACACGCTCTGCTCCTGGTGCTGCTTTCTTGATGGTAAGAGGTCTCCAACTCTATGCTTGCTTGCCTTTTATCTCTTGAGAGATAAGAGGTGGTACAGGCCACGCCCCAGGGAAATTCCCTTTACTTTGGATCAGCGATGTGACCTGAGTAAGGGTGATGTTACAATCCCACCCTAATCCTCTTTAACATAAAATTACTATCGCAAAATGGAAGACAACCACAGAATACTGGGAATCATGGCCTAACCAAGTTAATACACACATTTCTGGGGGGAGACATAATTCAATCCATGACATACCCTAATCCTCTTTAACATAAAATTACAACCACAAATGGAGGAAAACCACACAATACTTGGAATCATGGCCTAACAAAGTTGACAGATTTTGGGGGCGGGGGGACACAATTCAATCCATGGCCGTCACTATGAGTCGGAATCAACTCAGTGGCACTGGGTTTGGTTGGTTTAGTTTCGCCCCTGTAAGGGCTGTATTCTGTATTTATTATCGCCAGTGTTTAGCGGTCTCTCTGTATTTTTAGTTCTACTAGTTGTAACCTTTATAATTTTCTAACCCGTTCTTTAGCCTTTTGTTCTCTAGTTATCAATGGCAAGAATGAAATTATATATTCATTATGCCCACCCAAGGTACTTCGCATATCTCTGCTTTCCCTGCCTCTTCTTCACACTCCACTCCCAATTTCCTGGTATGTTAATACATTAAATTTTTATATCTTCTCTTTTGGAATACTTTATAGCTCCCTTGCCGGAGGTGGGGCCACCTGCTCCCTTCCTCAGGGGACTAGCAGATGGAAGAATGACTTGGTCTTGCTTACCTCACCCTGCACATGACAGGCTCCCATTAAATATCCATTGAATGAATGTTGAAGGAGTTGAAGTGGTGAGAGGAAGCCTGTACATGGAGGTGTCCCAGGAGTGGGGCGGCGGGTGGGGGGAAGTGAGCCAGCCTTACACTGCCCCGCGGGATGTGTCTAAAATGCTTATCTGAGTGATTCGGTGCCCCACCTCCTCTGTGTTCCCCAAACCCCTGGGGACACCTCTGTCAGCACGCCCCCCTAGATCAGGGTTTCTCCACCTCAGCACTACTGACATTGGGATGGGTAATTCTCTGTGTGGGGGAAGAGGTTCTGTGCATTGTGGAATGTTTCCCACCATCTGGCCTCTACCCACTAGATGCCAACAGCGCCACCCCCTCCTGAACCAAAAATGTCTCAAGACATTGCCCAATGTCTCCTTGGGGGGCAAAACCACAGGGACTGAAGCACAGGGTCCATGCCTTGTTTATCTGTTTTCTGTGCCTGGCCTGTTGCAAGCGCTCAGTCAGCATTGTGGAACTGCACAAACCTCCACAGTGAGGTTATTTCGCCTTAGGCCTTGCCTGCCATCCACCCCTGGGTTCCGCCAGCCCTGGGTCCCGCCAGCCCTGTCCTCTGGAGCAGCTCAGACCCAGTCTGCTCGCTCCTCTCGGGATGCCTGGGGGTGAGGGGATGCGTGTTTGAACTGAAGGTCGGTTCAGACTGACCCTTTGAGAAACATTTGCAGCATTAGAGGTTAAACCTTACTCAAATTTAACCAACAGAAGCAAGTCTGTGATGACTCAAACCCACAATGGGTGTACTGCCTTAGCTTGACTTTTCTGAAAACCTCTTCGAACTACTGTGTGGATCCCCAGTCCGAAAGTGGAAGAGCTGGGCTGATCTGGGTTTTTTTTTAAAAACCCTTTTGCGGCCAGAAATTGTCTCCTCTGGTTTTTTTGGTTAAATCAGTCTTTCCTGTAACGTGTGTCTGCATTTGAGTAGAAGGATGCTTTCTGTCACGTCTTCCTCAGACAATGCCCAAATGTGTCTATATATCACGTCCCTCCTTCTCCTCACCCCACAGTGTGGAATGACCGTCCACCGTCAGCGCGACATTTTGCCAAAAGAGGAAGATCTAGGCAGCAATTGCCTCGGGCGTATGTTCTCCCACAGTTCCGGGCATGTGCTCTTCCAACAAGTCCCTCGGAATTTCCTGCTAAAGCTAGGACTGACGGACGAGAACACCTTTCCTGTTAACTGTCTGGTCTTTGATTTTCACTAATGGTCTTTGTGATTTTCATTAAATGGTATCAGCGCCCCCTTGTGGTCACTCTGACACCTGCGTTCTCCCCCCCACTCCTTTCCCCCCTCCGGCCCAACTCACCAATTTCAGATTTGGGGCATCTCATTAGAGATAAATTGGGGGGTTATAGGTTTTTTTTAAAGGCAAATCTCAGTGAGAATTTTGACACTGATGAATGCTGTATGGAATATATTCTCTTTCCTTAGACCTTTTGGCAATTTATTCAATAAGGTTACAGGAGTCTGGGACTTGGGGTTTGCTTTCCAGATTGCTGAAAATGAAAGTTTGAGAAAGAGATGACACATAAGTGGCCAGAATGTAAACACCAGAAGGTCGAATTAATAATGCAGTAGAAATAGCCATCAGACACTGCCCAGACCCCATCCCCAGCCACCTGACAATCTGTTGATTTTTCTTAACTAGCCGCTCACACCGTATCATAACCAACCGCTCCTCATTCGGTGGGTTTGCAGGGACTCCGAGATCCACACAAAGACAGCGCTCGCCCTTCCGGCATCTAGGCCCCCCAGTCTTCCCGGACAGTGGGCTCCTGCATAGGCCCCGATTTCAGAGGCCAGATCCCAGGAATCGCTGCAGTGGGCGCTGCTGGTCTGAGGCCGGGAGGCCGATGAGAGGGCGCAACTGGGAGGGGCTGTGGGCAAACCGGGCATACCTGCCTTCAGGTGTCTCCGGGCTGCCAAATCGGCCTGTCTGACCCAGTTGGGAAACGGGGCCTCCCATGAATCCCCAGCTGCTCTTGCCTGCTGTCCAAGCCAAGCCAGCAGAGAGGAGATACTCAGGCCTGATAATTTGAAGCCAGCAAGGTAAGAGCCTTTGCCCTTGGGGCCCAGGTAAAAATTAACAGATGCTCCAGCCTCTGCCAAAATGAATTTTTAAAGGAGTCACTTTGGTAGCAGGCACATGAATGGAGAAAATCTGCTTATTTTTCATTCATGGGGTAAACAGCTGGAAAATAATATTAGTAAGGGGGAAACAAACCCCAAGAGCAGGCTGGGGGACCCTTCCAGCAGGAGACAGATCCCTCAGTGCTGGTAGAGATAACAAGGGCTCGCCTGCCCCCTCCATGCGGAGTTGGTATTCCTCTCTCATCCGCAGCCTTGTCACTGCCACCGCCTTGCCCTTTGTCGCCAAGGACAGAGCAGTGAGCTGGAGAGGGAGCACGACAGGGCTGGACTCTGCCTGACTGTGAAGGGGACTCCTCACCTTCCCAGGCCGTGGAAACTGCAGACAACTGGACAACCAAAGGGAGTTCTCACAGGAGGGGCAGGGGCCCCCAGATGCTGCTGAGGGTCTCCCAGGGCACGGGGACAGCCAGGGGCCTCTCCAGACCATGGCTGTCCTCACCACAAGCATGGCCTAGAGCCAGAGAGACAGCTGCTCCCTGCATCAATCCCAAAGGCGTCACAAGTGGGTTTCCAGCCAGAAGCATGACTGTGGGGGGCTCCTCAAAGTCCAGAAGACGGAGAAGACACTTCCTGGGACATCTCCCCTACCCCAAAACATCTCCCCCACCTTAAAATGTCCTCTCTTCCAGCCCTACCAAGGTTGCCCAACATCTCCACACTCTGCCCCAGGTAGGATCAAGGCCTCAACAGCTCTGTTAAAACCCCGCCATCCAGGAGAGTCCCCCTAGCCCAGCGCTTCTCAACGGAGGTGATTTTGCCTCCCAGGGCACAGGTACACTACCTGGAGACCTTTTGACTGCCACTGCTGGGGAAGCGCCATTGGCTTCTAGTGGGGAGAAGCCAGTGATGCTGCTAACTGTCCTACCATGCACAACACAGCCCCACCACAAAGGATAATCCAGCCCCAGTTGTCAATAGTGCTGATGTTGAGAAAGCCTGCTCTAATCTTCATGTCTCCGGGTCCTTGTTGTTCAAGAGCAGAGCTAAACACATGGGTGCTGTGTTTTGATACAGCCATTTTTTTTAAATGTCTAAGAATGTAATTAGATTGACACAGTGGCTGCAACGATGGGCTGAGGCACAGCAATGGTTGTGAGGATGGCGCAGGACCGGGCAGTGTTTCATTCTGCTGTACATAGGATCTTTATGAGTCAGAACTGACACAACACCTAACGGTAACAAGTGTGCAAAAATTTCATTTTTATTTTTGTCAAAATGATTAAATTTTAAAAGCAACACAGTTCCATGGACTTGTAATGAAAACCAGCAGTCTCCTGCCCTACTCCCAGCCCACCTTGTATTTCTACACCCCAGAGACAGCAATCTGCAACTCTCTTAGCTGTTTTTTCTAGGTGCTTCCTCGTATTTATAAATAATGTGAATAAATCACTCTTTCTTGATCAATTCCTGCCATGGAAACCAATGATTCGGCTCTCCCCTACATTTCTCCCCGTCCACATTCTTTCTACGCCATCCACCCAATACGTTTGGTCATAATTTTTCATTAAACTGATGTTTACAATACTGTGCCTGTGTAAACGTTATTCATTGTGAAGCCAATCAGTGTATTTTGATTACATTTATTGTGCAACTTTTCTTTTTTAAAAAATGGACTTTATTTTTTAGAGCAGCTTTAGGTTTATAGAAAAACTGCCCGCACAATTTCTCTTTTGATTAACATCATACATTTATGCAGTATATTTTTTACAGTTGTTATTTTTGTTGTTGGGTACTATCAAGTCAGTTCCAACTCATAGAGACCCTATGTACAACAGAACGAAACACTCCCTGGTCCCGCGCCATCCTTACAGTCATTGTTATGCTTGAGCCCACTGTTGCAGCCACTGTGAACCAATATTAATACATTATTACTAAGTAAAGTCCATAGTTTACAAAAGGGTTCCCTCTGTGTTGTACAGTCCCATAGGTTTTGTTTTTTGTTTTTTAATTTTTATTATGCTTTAAGTTAAAGTTTACAGATCAAGTCAGTCTCTCACACAAAAATTTATATACCCCTTGCTATTGGAAACCCTGGTGAAGCAGTGGTTAAGTGCTATGGCTGCTAACCAAAAGGTCGGCAGTTCGAATCCACCAGGTGCTCCTTGGAAACTCTGTGGGGCAGTTATACTCCGTCCTACAGGGTCGCTATGAGTCGGAATCGACTCAACGGCACTGGGTTTGGTTTTTCTTTTTTTTTTTTTTTTAATATGTACTCCTAATTGCTCTCTCCCTATTGAGACAGCCCGCTCCTTCCCTCCACCCTCTCTTTTCATGTCCATTCCGCCAACTTCTGACCCCCTCTACCCTCTCATCTCCCCTCCAGATAGGAGATGCCAACATAGTCTCAAGTGTCTACTTGATCCAAGAAGCTCATTCTTCACCAGCATCTTTTTCAATCCCTTTTGTCCAGTCCAATCCCTGTATTAAGAGTTGGCTTTGGGAATGGTTCCTGTCTTGGGCTGACTGAAGGTCTGGGGGCCGTGACCACTGGGTCTTTCTAGTCTCAGTCAGACCATTAAGTCTGGTCTTTTTACGAGAATTTGGGGTCTGCATCCCACTGCTCTCCTGCTCCCTCAGGGGTTCTCTGCTGTGTTCCCTGTCAGGGCAGTCATCGGTTCTATCTGATCACCATCCAGTTCTTCTGGTCTCAGGCTGATGTAGTCTCTGGTTTCTGTAGCCCTTTCTGTCTCTTGGGCTCATAATTACCTTGTGTCTTTGGTGTTCTTCATTTTCCTTTGCTCCAGGTGGGTTGAGATCAATTGATGCATCTTAGATGGCCACTTGCTAGCGTTTAAGACCCCAGACACCACTCTCCAAAGGGGGATGCAGAATGTTTTCTTAATAGATTTTATTATGCCAATTGACTTAGATGTCCCCTGAAACCATGGTCCCCAAAATCCCACTCCTGCTACGCTGGCCTTCAAAGCATTCAGTTTATTCAGGAAACTTCTTTGCTTTTGGTTTAGTCCAGTTGTGCTGACCTCTCCTGCATTGTGTGTTGTCTTTCCCTTCACCTAAAGTAGTTCTTATCTACTATGTAATTAGTGAATATCCTTCTCCCTCCCTCCCCATCTCGTAACCATCAAAGAATATTTTCTCCTCTGTTTAAACTATTTCTCCAGTTCTTATAATAGTGGTCTTATACAATATTTGTCCTTTTGCAACTGACTACTTTCACTCAGCATAATGCCTTCCAGGTTCCTCCATGTTATGAAATGTTTCACAGATTCATCACTGTTCTTTATGGTTGTGTAGTATTCCATTGCATGACTATACCATAATTTGTTCATCCATTCATCCGTTGATGGGCACTTTGGTTGCTTCCATCCTTTTGCTATTGTAAACAGTGCTGCAATAAACACGGGTGTGCATATATTTGTTTGTGTAAAGGCTCTTATTTCTCTAGGATATCTTCCAAGGAGTGGGATTGCTGGATCATATGGTAGTTCTATTTCTAGCTTTTTAAGGAAGCCCCAAATCGATCTCCAAAGTGGTTGTACCATTTTACATTCCCACCAGCAGTGTATAAGTGTTCCAACCTCTCCACAGCCTCTCCAACATTTATTATTTTGTGTTTTTTGGATTAATGCCAGCCTTGTTGGAGTGAGATGGAATCTCATTGTAGTTTTGATTTGCATTTCTCTAATGGCTAATGATTGTGAACATTTCCTCATGTATCTGTTAGCTGCCTGAATGTCTTCTTCAGTGTTCATATCTTGTGCCCATTTTTTAATTGGGTTATTTTTCTTTTTGTAGTTGAGTTTTTACAGTATCATGAAGATTTTAGAGATCAGGCACTGATCAGAAATGTCATAGCTAAAAACTTTTTCCCAGTTTGTAGGTAATCTTTCTACTCTTTTGGTGAAGTCTTTGGATGAGCATAGGTGTTTGATTTTTAGGACCTCCCAGTTATCTCGTTTTTCTTCCATGTTTGTAGTAATGTTTTGTATACTGTTTATGCCATGTATTAGGGCTCCTAACGTTGTCCCTATTTTTT
The DNA here is from genome assembly GCF_024166365.1 of Elephas maximus indicus. Classification (NCBI taxonomy): domain Eukaryota; kingdom Metazoa; phylum Chordata; class Mammalia; order Proboscidea; family Elephantidae; genus Elephas; species Elephas maximus. The sequence goes on along the minus strand of NC_064838.1, from coordinate 5,785,247 downwards.
CTTCCATGATCTTTATTGTTTTAGATTTTATATTTAGGTCTTTGATCCATTTTGAGCTTGTTTTTGTGCATGCTGTGAGGTATGCGTCTTGTTTCATTTTTTTGCAGATGGATATCCAGTTATGCCAGTACCGTTTGTTAAAAAGACTGTCTTTTCCCCCATTTAACTGCTTTGGGGGCTTTGTCAAATATCAACCGCTCATATGTGGATGGATTTATGTCTGGATTCTCAATTCTGTTCCATTGGTCTATGTGCCTGTTGTTGTACCAGTACCAGGCTGTTTTGACTACCGGGGCAGTATAATAGGTTTTAAAATCAGGTAGAGGGAGGCCTCCTACTTTGTTCTGCTTTTTCAGTAATGCTTACTTATTTGGGGCCTCTTTCCCTTCCACATGAAGTCGGTGATTTGTTTCTCCATCTCCTTAAAGAATGTCGTTAGGATTTGGATCGGAATTGCATTAAATCTATAGATTGCTTTTGGTAGAATAGACATTTTTACAATGTTAAGTCTTCCTATGCAGGAGCGAGGTATGTTTTTCCACTTATGTAGGTCTCTTTTGGTTTCTTTCTGTAGTGTCTTGTAGTTTTCTTTGTATAGGTCTTTTATGTCTCTGGTAAGATTTATTCCTAAGTATTTTATTTTCTTGGGGGCTACTGGAAATGGTATTGATTTGGTGATTTCCACTTTGATGTTCTTTTTGTTGGTGTAGAGGAATCCAACTGATTTTTGTGTGTTTATCTTGTATCCCCATACTCTGCTGAACTCTTCTATTAGCTTCAGTAGTTTTCTGGAGGATTCCTTAGGGTTTTCTGTGTATAAGATCATGTCATCTGCAAATAGAGATACATTTACTTCTTCGTCACCAATGTGGATGCCCTTTATTTCTTTATCTAGCCTAATTGCTGTGGCCAGGACCTCCAGCACAACGTTGAATAAGAGCGGTGATAAAGGGCATCCTTGTCTGGTTCCTGATCTCAAGGTAGTCCCATAGGTTTTGAAAATGCATGCTATGTGTCCACCATTACCAACTTATTTTTCCTAAAGTGAGTAATTGTTTTTTCCCCACTAACTTTAGTTTATATATGACCCATTACTCTTGACTAATAATCTAAAAGTTGGCAGTTCGAACCTACTCAACAGCTCTGCAGAAGAGCTGACAATCTGCTTCCATAAAGATTTGTTGTTGTTGTTGTTGTTAGTTGCCATCAAATGACTCCAACTTATGGTGCCCCGTGTGTGTCAGAGCAGAACTGCACTCCATGGGGTTTTTAAGGTGCTGACCTTCTGGAAGATCGCCAGGCCTTACTCCTGCAGAGCCACTGGTCGGGTTTGAACTGCCAACTTTTCAGTTAGTAGTTGAGAGATTAATCCTTTGTGCCACCTAGGGACTCCAGAAAACCCTATGGAGCAGAGTTCCACTCTGTAACACATGGGGTCACCATGAGTCAGAATCCACTTGATGGCAACAGGTATTACCAATTTCTCTCCATATCCTCTGACAAATACTCTCAGTACCATCAAACACACCCAAGGGCCCATCAGTTTTATTTCTTTCTGGAGTCCCTGGTCCTCCTGTCCCCTCTGGGTGTGATTGTCCTAGGGCTTCCCTTCACATTCATCATCCTGGGAATCTCCTTTCTTCCTCTTGTGGATTCTCCCATTGCCAGGACCCCATGTCTGTCTCCCTTTTATTAAATTCCTTGCTCCATTAAGGGATGCACACCCTCCAGTGGCCCCCTGACAAAGGGTACAGGGAGGCTAATATCCAGAATGTCTGAGGAGATTATCTGTGTCCCACCAATATACTTGATAAATAGTTGGAGGAGTACAGATCTCTAACTTAGAAACTATTTTCCCTGAAAAGGTTGAAGGCATTGCTCCATGGTCTTCTAAATTCTAGTGTCTTGGAGAAGGAGTCAACATGGCACCCTAGACAGAGGAACCATGCTGTCCCTATGCAGCAAAGACCTGAAAAACGAAGTAAAACAGATACAGATGTCAATCCTGGAACCCTAAGCATCAAATGAAGGGATAAAGAACTGGATCAAACACCAAATGGAAGAAGAAACTGACAGAAAACAGAGAGCAAAGAGAGATGCAGAGTGGAGGTCACCTGCCAACTGAAGTGGCATAATGTGGCCATCTTAAAACACAGCCAGAAACAACCCCGGACAGTGTATATGGGAAGGCAACTTCATGGAGCTCCAAACAGGAGACAGAGCACCTGGTAACCAGAGAAACACACTTTCCCGTCCCTCATCCTTCTAGTGAGTAGCAGCAAGAACTGCCCCCTACCCCAGCAGCCCCCAACAACAGGGTCCACAATATGAGCCACCTCGCCCCCCACGTCTGCCCCACCACCTCCCATCACACAGCTTTTTTTTTTTTTTCCTACCTTTTCTTTCTCCCTCCCACCTAACCATGTGTTCCACCTCATCTTTCCTGCCGGCTCCTGCTGCACTGCCATTTTTTTTCCCTTTTTTTTTTTTACTTTCTCCCTCCCACCTAGCCCCATATGCTACCTCCCTCCTTTCCCACCAGCCCCCAGGTCAGCCCCAGCCCCACTCATTGGCCACCACCACCAGTTTTTTTCTTTCTTCCTTTCCTTTCTCCCTCCTATATAGCCCCATACACACCTTCCCCTCTTTTTGCTGGACTCCACCACACCACCACAGCTAGAGAGCCACCAGCACACTGGCCCACCCTCTCAGGTCTGCCCTTCCTCCACCCATCAGCTCCCACCATGCTGCCATTTTTTCCCTCTTTTTTCCTTTCTTACTTTTCTTTCACCCTCCCACCTAGCCTCATATGCCATATCCCCTTCCTTCCAGCTGCCCTCACCATGCCACTGCACGTAGACTGCCACTGGCACAGAGGCCCATTGCTGCCCTAGGTTCACCTCCCCGCCACCTGCCAAACCCCTCATCCTTACCATTTTCTTTTTTCTTTCTCCCTCCCACTTAGCCCCATAGGCCACCTCCTCCCCCAATTCCAGCCAGCCTCCGGGTCTGCCCTGCCCCCACCCACCAACTCTCACCACACTGCCCCATTTTTTCTTTTTCTCTCTTTTCTTTTCTTTCTCCCTCCCATCTAGCCCTGTAGACCACCTCATCCCCCTTTCTACCAGCCCCAGCCATGCTGCCATGGCTAAAGCTCCCCTGGCAGGCACTCAGGCCCACTGCTGCACCAGGCCCGCACTGCCTCTTGCATCCCACATCTAAACCATCTGCTGACTGGTGGGAAGCAAGCTCATACCAATCCCCACCTGACACCCCCCGCTTACATGGCAAGAGGCTGTGAACACTCCCACACAGCTGGACCAACATCAGGAGCCAGTAGCAACCAACCACTCTGGCCTCAGGCATCTCGCCAAACTAGTGAACAGCAAAGTGGACTCACCCTGCCTGTTGCTGTGGTGCCCACCCAGACAAGGTGGTGAGAGCTAGGGTACTCACAACCAAGCAAGCAGCAAAGCACCCCAGCCTGCACGCCCTGACATATCAAAACAAAACAAGAAATCAGGACAAAACAAATGAACATACAATCAATCAATAATACCTTAATGTCTCAGACACAGCAAACAATATCAAAACATATACAAAAAAAAAAAAAAGCAGGACAAGATGGATTTAGCAAGTGACCAAAATAAAGAATCAGATAACCTTCTGAGAGAAATAAAGGCAATGGAACTACCTGATATGGAATTCAAAAGACTGATATTTAGGGTTCTCTGAGATTAGGAAAGGGATCAAGGAAAACACACACAAAGCCAAGGAAAAAATAGACAAAATTATGAAAAACACAGGATAAAACAAATGAAAACACAGCAAAAATCAATGAAAACCCTGAAAAGCAATATAAGAATTCAGGAAAATAATATAAGAACAAAACAAAATAAATAAATGGTTCAAAATCATACAAAAACAGGAACTAGAACTCCAAAAGATAAAGAACAAAATTTCAGAAATAGAGAGCTTAATTGAAGGTCTTAGGAGAAAATCTGAAAAAATGGAAGACAGAATCAGCAAGATTGAAGACAAATCCATGGATGCCACTTTATTTGAGGAAAAATCAGAGAAAAGAATGAAGAAAATCTAAGACCTATTTGTGTGTGATCAGAGCTCCAGAACAGAGGAAGAAAATGGAAAATATAGAGAATATTGTTGAAGATTTGCTGGCCGAACACTTGCCAAATATCATGAAAGACAAAAAGCTGACCATCCAAGAAGCTCAATGGAATTTATATAGTATAGACCCCAAAAGAAAGTCACCAAGACATATCATAATCGCATTTGCCAAAACCAAAGACAGAGAAGAGTCCTGAGAGCAGCTCAGGAAAAACAAAAAGTCACATACATAGAGGAAACAATAAGACTAAACTGATTACTCAGCAGAAACTATGCAGGCAAGAAGGCAATGAGATGACATGTATAAAACCTTGAAAGAAAAAAGCTACCAACCAAGACTAGTATATCCTGCAAAACTCTCTCAAATATGATGGTGAAATTAGGACATTTCCAGATAAACAGAAATTAAGGTAATTCAAAAAAACTGAAACGAATTTACAAGAAATATTAAAGGGAATCTTTTGGTTAGAGAACCACAACATCAAACAACACTGAGTCTAGGACACAGGACAACATCAGCCAGATACCATTCTAGGTAAAGAACTGTCTATAATAAAACAAAGCTAGCTAAAAGACTTAAAACAGAGAACCAGAGACATCAATCTGTAAATTGTGACAATGTAAAAACAATAAAAGAGGGAATAAATGCTGTGGGTACAGAATTTTCAAATGGAGAAGTCAAGGCAATATCAAGTAATAAAAGATCAGTTCAAACTTAGGAAGATAAGGGTAAATTTCAAGGTAACCACAAAGAAATAACAAACTTACTCACTAAAATAAAAAAGAAGAAAAACATAAAGACTCAGTAAACACAAAATCTACAATAATGAAAGAAAAGAAAATCCACAAACAAAAAGAACTCAGCACAGTAAAGTAAGAACAACAAATCAGATGTCAGGCACAAACACACACACAAAAAAAGCACAACAATATGACAGCAATAAACTCATACCAACTGATAAATGGCTTAAATGCACCCATAAAGAGACAGCTAGTGGCAGAATAGATTAAAGAAAAAGAAAAAAAACTACCCATCAATATGTTATCTACAAGAGACACACCTTAGACACAAAGACATAAATATATTAAAAAATCAAAGGGTGGAAAAAATATATCAAGCAAACAGTAACCAAAAAGAGCAGGAGTGGCAATACTAATCACAGATATAATAAACTTTAAGGCAAAATCCACCATAAAAGACAAGGAAGGGCATTATATAATGATTAAAGGGACAATCCAACAAGAAGGCATAAATGTAATAAATATCTACGTACTTGCAGTGCAATTAATTACTTTTGTGTGTGGACTTTCTAGTTATGGCCTCATAACTCCCACCCAGGTGATTGTGTGATAGGGTAATTGTGGCCTACCAAGGGGATTGGTCGGTTTTGCCTTAAAAGAGAGCCAATTCCAGAGCAGACAGGAGGATCCTACCACCACTAAGGAAGAACAGCCAGGAGCTTGAGTGTCCTTTGGACCTGGGATCCCTGCATTGGGAGGCTCCTGATACCAGAAGGCAGAGAAAGTGAGGTGTAACCCTGAAAACAGTGAGAAGCAGTGGCAGCAGAGACCAGGCAGCAGGAGATTGCACGGTGGGCTTCCTGGCCCATGGAGAGCGAAAGCTGATGCCTTTGGGCAGAGACTAAGGGCCAGGGAGAGGCGTGCCTGTGAGCACAGCTGGGAAGAGGCTATGCTGATGAAAGAACTGTATCCTGAGTGTTCCTGAGCCTTAATTTAACTGTTACTTCCCTAGTAAACCTCATAATTGTGAGTATGGTCTGTGAGTTCTGTGTGGCCATTGCAATGAATTATTGAACCCAATACAGAGTGCTATGGGAGGGATGGATGGTGTCAGAATTGGTAAAGATGGCAAAGAGAGGAGGTGTGTCTGACCTCCATCTCATAGGAATCAGCCTTGGGCTGTTGATCTTGGTGCTTCTTCCCCCATGTAGGTTTGGAGGGGGTCAGATACCACCCCCAAGCCACTATTAAAACACCCAACGATGGGGCTTCAAAAATACATAAAACAAATTCTAATAGCACTGAAAAGATAATAGACAGTTCCACAATAATAGTAGGAGACTTTAACACACCACTCTCGGTAAAGGACAGAATATCCAGAAAGAAACTCAAGAAACATACATAAGATCTAAAGGACACAATCAACCAACCTGGCCTCACAGACATATATAGAACACTCCACCCAACAGCAGCAAAGTATACATTCTTTCCCAGTGCACACAGAACATTTTCCAGAATAGGCCACATTTTAGGCCACAAAGCAACCTTCAATAAAATCCAAAAGACTGAAATAAGACAAAGCATTTTCTCTGATCATAACACCATAAAAGCAGAAATTAGTAACAGGAAGAGCAAGGGAAAAAAAAATCAAATACATGGAAACTGAATAACACCTTGCTTAAAAACAGCTGGGTAATAGAAGAAATCAAAGAGGGAATCAAAAAATTCCTAAAATCAAATGAGAATGAAAACACATCATAACAAAACCTTTGGGACATAGCAAAGGCAGTGCTCAGAGGTCAATTTATAGCAATAAATGCACACATCAAAAAAGAACAGGCCAAAATCAAAACATTAGCCCTACAACTCATATAGAAAGAGAGAAGCAAAAGAAGCCCACAGACACCAGAAAAAGGAAATAATAATGATTAGAGCAGGAAAAAACGAAATAGAGAACAGAAAACAATAAAAAGAATCAAGACCAAAAGTTGATTCTTCGAAAAGATCAACAAAGTTGAAAACCACTGTCCAAACTGACAAAAGAAATACAGGAGAAGAAGCAAATAACCCAAATAAGAAATGAGATAGGGGACATTATGACAGATCCAACTGAAATAAAAAGAACTGTAACAGAATACTATGAAAAACTGTACTCCAACAGATTTGAGAACGTAGAGGAAATAGACAAATTTCTCAAAACATACTACCTACTGAAACTAACACAAACTGAGATAGAAAATCTGAACAGACCCATAGAAAGAGAGGAGATAATTTTAAAAACTCCCAACAACAACAAAAAGCCCTGGCTCGGATGGCTTCACTGGAGACTTCTACCAAACATTCAGAGATCTCAAACCAGTACTACTCAAACTATTTCAGAGCATAGAAAAGGAAGAAATACTTCTGAATTCATCCTATGAAGACAGCATAACCCTGATACGAAATCTAGGCAATGACACCACAAAAAAAAGAGAAAATTACAGACCAATATCTCTCATGAATATAGATGCAAAATTCTTCAACAAAATTCTAGCTAATAGAATTCAGCATCATATCAAAAGAATAATACACCATGACTACATGGGATTCATACCAGGTACGCAAGGATGTTTCAACAGTAGAATATCAATCAACATAATCCACCACGTAAATAGAACAATAGAAAAGAATCACATGATCATCTCAGTCAACAGAGAAAAGGCATTTGATAATGTCCAACACTCATTCCTGATTTAAAAAAAAAAAAAAAGAACTCTCAATAAAATAGGTTGTTGTTGTTAGGTACCATACAGTCAGTTCTGACTCATAGCAATCCCTATGTACAATAGAATGAAACACTGCCCAGTCCTGTGCCATCCTCGCAATCGTCATTATGCTTGAGCCCGTTGTTGCAGGCACTGTGTCAATCCATCTCACTAAGTGTCTTCCTCTTTTTTGCTGACTCTACTTTACCAAGCATAATGTCCTTCTCCAGGGACTGGTTCCTCCTGATAATATGATCAAAGTACATGAGACAAAGTCTTGTTAACCTTGTTTCTAAGGAGCATTCTTGTTGTACTTCTTCCAAGACAGATTTGTTCATTCTTCTGGCAGTAAATGGTATATTCAATATTCTTTGCCAACATAATTCAAAGGCATGAAATGGGAATATTCCTCCAACATGATAAAGGGCATCTATATAAAACCAACAGTCAACATCATTCTTAATGGAGAGAGGCTGAAAACATTCCCCTGAGAATGAGAAAAAGACAAGGATGCCCTTTGTCACCACTCCTATTTAACATTGTGCTGGGAGGCCTAGCTACGGCAATAATGCAAGAAAAAGAAATTAAGGGAATTCAAATTGGAAAGGTTAAGAAAAACTACCCCTATTCACAGATGGTATAATCCTATACATACAGAACCCAAAAGATTCCACAAGAAAACTACTGAAAATAATAGAGAGATTCAACAGAGCAGAAGGATACAAGATAAACATACAAAAATCAGTTGGATTCCTATACACCAACAAACAGAACTTCAAAAAGGAAACAGTACCATTTATAATAGCCCCTGAAAAAATAAAGTACTTAGGAATAAATCTAACTAGGGTCATAAAAGATCTATACGAAGAAAACTACAAAATACTATTGCAAGAAACCAAAACAGACCTACATAAATGGGAAAGTATACCATGCTCATGGATAGGAAGACTCAACATTGTGAAAATGTCAATTCTACCCAAAGCAATCTACAGATATAATGCAATCCCGATCCAAATACCAACAACATTCTTTAACAAGATGGAAAAACTAACCACCAACTTTATAGGGAAAGGAAAGAGGCCCCAGAAAAGCAAAGCATTACTGAACAAAGAACAAAGTAGGAGGCTTCACACTACCTGATCTTAGAACCTACTATACAGCCACAGTAATCAAAATAGCCTGGTACTAGTACAACGAGAGACATGTAGACCAATGGAACAGAATCGAGAACCCTAATGTAAATCCATCCACCTATAGTCAGCTGATCTTTGACAAAGGACTAAAGTCCATTACATGGGGAAAAGACAAGTCTTTTTAACAAATGGTGCTGGCAAAACTGGATGTCCATCTGTAAAAAAATGAAACAGGACCCATACTTCATACATACACAAAAACTAACTCAAAATGGATCAAAGACCTAAATATAAAACCTAAAACAATAAAGATTATGCAAAAAAATAATAGGGACAATGCTAGGGGCCCTAATACATGGCACAAACCACTGCCGTCGAGTCGATTCCAACTCATAGTGACCATATAGGACAGAGTAGGACTGCCCCATAGAGTTTCCAAGGAGTACCTGGTGGATTTGAACTGCTGACCTCTTGATTAGCAGCTATAGCACTAAACCACTACACCACCAGGGTTTCCACATGGCATAAATACAATATAAACCATAACTCACAATGTATAAACACAATAAGATTAACTAGATAACTGGGCACTCCTAAAAATCAAACACTTTTTTTTTTTTTTTTTAGATAACTGGGCACTCCTAAAAATTAAACACTTAGGCTTTTGAAAAGACTTCACCAAAAGAGTTAAAAAAGAACCTACAGACTAGGGAAATTTTTTGGCTACAACATAGCCAACAAGGGTCTCATCTCTAAAATCTACAGAATACTTTAGAACCTTGACAACAAAAAGATGAATAATCCAATTAAAAATGGGCAAAGGATATGAACAGGCACTTCACTAAAGAAGCCATTCAATGGCTAACAGACACATGAGGAAATGCTCACAATCATTAGCCATTAAAAAAAAAAAAAAAAAAGCCATTAGAGAAATACAAATCAAAACTACAATGACATACCATCTCGCCCTGATACTACTGGCACTAACCAGAAAATAACAAATGTTGGAGAGGTTGCAGGAAGATTGGAACTCTTATGCACTACTGGTGGGAATGTAAAATGGTAAAACCACTATGGAAAGCGATATGGTACCTCCATAAAAAGCTAGAAATAGAAATGCCATGTAATCCATCAATTCCACTCCTAGGAATATATCCTAGAGAAGCAAGAGCTGTCACATGAATACATATATGCACACCCATGTTCATTGCAGCATTTTTCATGATAGCAAAGAGATGGAAGTGACCTAAGTGCCCATCAACAAATGAATGAACAAATTACGGTACAAACACACAATGGAATACCACACATTGATAAAGAACAATGATGAATCCTCAAAACGTGGATGAATCTGGAGGGCATTATGCTGAGTGAAATAAGTGAATCACAGAAGAATAAATATTGTATGAGACTACTATTATAAAAAAGTCAAGAAAAGGTTTACACATAGCAAAAAAGAACCTTTGGTGGTTATGAGGGAGGGGTGGGGTGGAGAGGGAAAATCACTAACTAGATAGCAGACAAGTGTTAACTTTGGTGAGGAGGAAGAAAACACACTATATAGGGGAAGTCAGCACAACTTGACCAAGGCAAAGTTATAGAAGCTTCCTAGACACGTCCAAACACACTCAGGGACCAAATTTCTGGGGCTGAGCGCTGGGGACCATTGTCTTGGGGGACATCTAGGTCAATTAGCATAACATAGTTCATAAAGAAAATATTCTACATTTGGAGTGTGCTGTCACATTATAGGAATTGCAATTAGGGTCACATAATAATATGTGTATAAATTTGTATATGAGAAATTAACTTGGGCTGTAAATTTCACCTAAAGCACAAGAAAAAAGAAAGAAAATATTCTACATTCTACTTTGGTGAGTAGTGTTTGGGGTTTTAAAAGCTTGTGAGCAGCCATCTAAGATACATCTATTGGTCCTACTCCACCTGGAGCAAAGAAGAATGAAGAAAACCAAAAACACAAGGAAAATATCAGTTCAAAGGACTAACGGACCACATGAACCATAGCCTCCACCAGCCTGAGCCCAGGAGAACTAGAATGTACCCTGCTACCACCAACAATCACTCTGACAGGGATCGCAATAGAGGATCCTGGACAAGTGGGAGAAAAAAGTAGAACAAAATTCAAATTCACACATACACACACACAAAAAAGATCAGACTTTCTGGTCTGACAGAGACTGGAGGAACCACTGAGACTATGGCCCCCAGACACTCTGCTAACTCAGAACAGAAGCCACTCCCAAAGTTCACCTTTCAGCCAAAGATTAGACAGACCTATAAAACAAACAATAACACAGGTGAGGAACGTGCTCCTTAGATCAGTCAAGTATGCAAGACCAAATGGGCAACACCTGCCTGTCAGCAAAGATGAAAAGGCAGGAAGGGATAGGAAAGCCGGACGAATGGATGTGGGGAACCCAGCGTGGAAAGGGAAAGGGGGAGAGTGCAGAAGCAATGTGGGCATTGCAATCAATGTCACAAAACAATCTGTGTATAAATTTTTGAATGAGAAACTAATTTGTGCTGTAAACTTTTTTTAAAAAGACTAAACTTTGATTACTCGGCAGAAACTATGCAGGCAAAAATGCCGTGGGATGACATATATAAAACCTGGAAAGGAAAAAACTACCAACTAGGAATAATACATCCTCGAAAACTCTTTCAAATACGATGGCAAAATTAGGACATTTCCAGATACACAGAAATTAAGGGAATTCATAAAAAACTGACCAACCTGTAAGGGAGTCCTTTGGTTAGAGAACCAACAACATCAGACAACACCTGAGTCTAGGACACAGGTCAGCATCAGCCAGACACCATCCTAGGTAAAGAACTGTCAATAATAAAACAAAGCTAAAAGACTTAAAAAGGGAACCAGAGATATCAATCTGTAAATTATGACATAAAGACAATAAAAGGCGGAATAAATGGTGTAGGTAGAGAACTTTTAAGGAAGTCAAGACAATATTAAGTAATAAAAGACTGGTTCAAACTTAGGAAGATAAGGGTAAATTTCAAGGTAACCACAAAGAAAGTTAACAAACCTACACATCAAATAAAAAAGAAGAAAAACATAAAGACTCAGTAAACACAAAATCTTTAATAATAAATGAAAAGAAAATCCACAAACAAAAGGAACTTAGCACAGGAAAAGTAAGAGGAACAAAGTAAACATCAGCACCACAAAAAAAACACAACAATATGACTCATACCTATGGATAATCACACTGAATGTAAACAGCTTAAATGCATCTATAAAGAGACAGGTAGTGGCAGAATGGGTAAGAAACACTACCCATCAATATGCTGTCTACAAGAGACATACCTTAGACACAAAGACATAAATATATTAAAAATCAAAGGTTGGGAAAAACATATAAAGCAAGCAGTAACCAAAAAGAGCAGAAGTGGCAATACTGATCTCAGATAAAATAGACTTTAAGGCAAAATCCACCATAAAAGGCAAGGAAGGACATTATGTAATGATTAAAGGGACAATCCAATAAGAAGACATAACCTTAAATATCTATGCACCCAATGACAGAGCTCCAAAATACATAAAACAAACTCTAATAGCACTGAAAAGAAAATAGACAGTTCCACAATAAAAGTAGGAAACTTCAACACACCTCTCTCAGTAAAAGGATAGAACATCTAGAAAAAAAACTCAACAAAGATACAGAAGATCTAAAGGCCACAATCAATCAACTTGATCTCACGGACATATACAGAACACTCCACCCAACAGCATCAAAGTACACTTTCTTTCCCAAAGCACATAGAACATTCTCCAGAATAGACCATATTTTAAGCAACAAAGTGACCCTCAATAAAATCCAAAACATCAAAATAATACAAGGCATTCTCTCTAAATTCTAGTGTCTCTGTGGAGGAGGCCAAGGAGTTTCAATTCCTGAAACCTTCTGCCTCTGGAAGACTTTCAGGTTCTTTGCCCTCAGTGGTCTGAAGCCTCACTCTTCACTCAATTCTTATTTTGGGGCCTGTACCTTATTCTCACCTCAGCTGTGCTTGCGGTCCTCAAATTCAAAGCCTTTCTGGTTCATTTTCTCTAGAAACCAACCTCTAGTCTTCTGCCAGAGCTGGGAAGGAAAGTATTGATTTCTGGACCATCCATCTGACAATTCTCTTACTGTTGTGGCTTGCGTGTTGTTACGATGTTGGAGGCTGTGCCACCAGTATTCCAAATACCAGTAGGGTCACCTGTGGTGAACAAGTTTCAGCGAAGCTTCCAGATTAAAACAGACTAGGAAGAAAAGCCTTGTGATCTACTTCTGAAAATCAGCCAATGAAAACCCTATCGATCACAACAGAATTTTGTCCAATATAGTGCTGGAAGATGAACCTCCTGGGTTGGAAGGCACTCAGAGAATAAACAGCGGCCATGACAATGGACTCAAGCATACCAACAATCGTGAAGATGGCATAAGATCTGGCAACATTTTATTCTGTTGTTCAAGAGGTCACTACGAGTCTGCAGCTAACAACTGCTCCATAAAAAGATGTTCAACCATTCCTTCTCCTCTCACCCTACCCCTTATTCCTGCCTTCAGAAGTCTCAGTGTCTCGATTCGTAAGTCTGCCTGGGGCCATAAAGCATTGATTTGACTGGCTTCTTGGTGTCTTTCATCTCTGTGGGCACTTAGGGTTCAGCTTTTTCTACTCTACTGAGTCAACTTCATCAACTTCCAGTCTATAAAATATGATTGGCATCTATTATAATTCCTATAATTCCTTCTTCTCTCCTTTACTAATGTGCATTTGGATCTTTTATTCTTTGCCTCATTCAGACAAATAAAAATATATAATAATAATAAAATGGATCTGTTGTCCCTACCCTGATAAGAAATACAGTCTTGCCACACAGCTATATCCCTGTCACGTTCCCCTCCCTGCTCACCTCTCCCTACTTCCCTCCAACCTAGATATAAATCCTTCAGGCTGAGTTTTTTCCCAATTTCTTTAGCCCCGTCAGAGGACATGAAGGGAACATGACAGAGAACAGGGAGGGTGAAATGGCATAGGAAAAATCTGGGCAGAGATTCTATTGCTGGAAAGGAGACCCCACCAGCATTGCAGCCTGGTCTGAACCCATCTGGAGTCCACGTAACATCTGTTCTGGTCACAGCCAAAATATCTACTGCAGGATGAGGCCAGCAGGTTGAGATTCTGGGTGAAGGGAAAAGCTTTATCTAGCACTTCTTGATTCCAAGACTACCTTGGCCCTAGGGGAAGCACCGTGCTTCAGCATGTGTGTTATGTAAATGGGCCAGAGATGGCCCTAGTTTATTAATCTTAAATGGCCCTCGTGGGGTCTACTTTTTCAACGTAGGCTGGGACCTTTAGCTTAAAGCCTACAGCACCACACTCAAGTTCTTACACATACAGTTTCTTTAAATGTAGCCCAAAGAAGCATGTTTGAGCCATCTAAAGCCTACTTGTTTTGCATAACTGGAGAAACCGCACTCAACATCTGCTGACCATAGAGGAGACAAACCCTGTGGCTATAAATGGCCTCAAACTTCTGTTCGCCTTTGGAGCTCTCTGACCAGACTACCGCCTTGCCGCTGAGTGCCATCACCTAGACACACAAGCCCTCTCTCCAAGTCCCCTCTTCTCCAGGAGGTCCCTTGCCTTATGCCTTTTTGGGGAGGTGGCCTCCACACCACTGTCTCTGGAAGGTTCCTGCTGGGAGGAATTTCTCCTCTCATGCAACCTTGACCAAGCATCACCCAATAAAAAGCTTATTGTGCCTGCTGCCATCTCATGGTCCTGTCTCTTTCTTGATGAGCCCCGAAATCCTTGAACGTGCCATAGTGTGACTGAGAGGCACGTTGGACAAGTTACTCCATCTCTCTGTGCCTTATGAGTTAAATGTAATCACCTGCCACTTTTGTGGCAGGATCTACTCTCTTTCCCCTAATAACTATTCTTCCTTCTTCCTTTTAGTAACAGAACCTAAGCTTTACCTGGAATAACCTGCTAAAGACCTCACTTCCCAGCCTCCCTTGCAGCTACGTATAATCATGTGACTAAATTTTGCCCAATAGGATGCCAGTGAAAGTGACATGTAATACTCCTGGACCATGTATTTACAAGAAGGCTTCCTGCTCTTTCTCTCTGCCCTTCTATGCAGGCAGAACACAGCTGCCACAGTGTTCAAGCTCTGAGCATGCAGGTGAGCCGCCATCCTGGGGAACAAGGGAGGACAAAGAAACCATAGCAGTGGTCAGCTCCAGGGAGGAGTCCCAGCTTGGGGGCTCAAGGCTGGGAGGAAGGCTTACACTCCACAGTACACCCTTTTCATCTGATTTTTGTACTGTAGGCACCAAAGCTGTTGCTGTGAGTCAATTCCGATTCATAGCGACCCTGTAGGACAGAGTAGAACTGCCCAGTAAGTTTTCCAAGGAAAGGCTGGTGGATTCAAACTGCTGACCTTTTGATTAGCAGCCAAGCTCTTAACCATTGTGCCACTAATACTGTAGGCAAGTATTGGCTATTCAATTTTTTTAAACAAAAATAATAGTAACAATAACAATAAAATGTTAGTGACTAGGTGTCACGTACTGGGAACTAGGCTGAACACTAAAAAAACTAGCATACAGTAACTCATTTCATCTTCACAACAGTTCCATGAAATAGGGACTGTCATTATCCCCATTTTCGAGATGAGGAAGCTGAGGCTGAGAGAAGTCAAGTGACTTGCCCAAGGTCACGCTGCTAGTAAAAGGCAGAGATGGGATTTCATTCCTAATTCTCCCATTTTTTACTGGATGAACTTGGGGAGGTCTCTGCTCTGACTTTAAATTTCTTCACTTGTCCCAGGGGGAAACGATACTGACCTCTTAGGGCTGCTGTGAGGATTCAGCAAGATCAGTATGAGGTGGGACCACATGAAATGCCATTTTGTAGATCAAAAATGGTTGAAGATCTGCAACTCCATACTGCTTAACCTAATACGTAAGGAACCAGACCCAGGGTCGGGGCAGATTAGCCGTAAGCACCGTGTGCACCGGCTTGCAATGAGCAAGGTACCAGCAGGCTTAACTGTGTCTACTTGCTAATCTCTGATGTGGTGATGGCCGGTGAAATTGTGCACTGCAGATGGGTGGGAAGGCACACTTGGGCCCGTGTGTACCTTTCTGATTGGGTAATCCGACCCTGCTCATGGTCAGCACACAAATGTCCTTGACCCCTAACAAAGGGAGCTTTTAAAAGAAGAACAGGACTAGAAAGGCCAAGGAGCTTCCCCAAAGTCCCCGAGGAGAACAAGGAAAACCGATTTGGAAGATGAATTATTTTTTAACTGCAGCCTTCAGTCGTAGGAGTAAGCTTTCTGCCTTGTGGGGAGGTTATTGGGTTTTTATTTTTAACCTGAATGACTGTGGTGAAAGATTCAAACAGACCAGAAAAACAAAGCCCTTCATTAAGATAGTCTAAATTACAGATCAGAGCAGGTGCAATATTATCATTTAATTTGTCCCTATTCAGTTTTTTCGGCTGCAAAGGCTCTCATGAGCCTTCAAAGGAACTGGTTTAAAACGTTCAAGGCACCACTAATTTCAGCATCTTTTAACAATTTAAGACCAATGGAACTACCAGGAGCACTCCACCACCAAAACAATGCAAATAACCCACTGGAAAAGATCCCACAGAACATGACGTACTTAAATAGGGGTTTACTTTCAAATACAGGTGCTGTCTCGAAAAAGGACACTGTTAGAAAAATGGTTTTCTCCAGAGCAGATGTAATGCTGCGTGGAGATGCTCCAAAGATCTCCAGGCACAAGCCTGAGTCCTCATCCCTGGAATTCTCAGGAGCTGAGCTGGCATGCACCCCTCACTGGGACACACCAGCCCTGTTCCTGCACAGATGGCCAGGTGAGGGCTATAGAAACCCACACAGAACAGCTGGCTACACCCTTCATCCTAATGCAGCCATTTGGTAAAAGTGATCTCGTCAGTTGCTCACAGGGTAGATGGGGTGAAAAATTGAATTGGCGTCCTACCACCTCCTGAGTGAGGGTGTATGGCCTTGTGGATGGATGCAGGGATGGAAGGCTCACCAGGATGAGCAGACAGAGTGCCCTCAGAGGTTTCCCCACCGCCGGCTATATGGCATGTATGTATTGTGAAGGCCCCTTCACCCCTTTTTCTTAGATTTTAATCAGGAATGATCTTGTTAAATATTTAAGATTGCCTTTTGAGGATGATATTTTTAAAGAACCACATGGCAAAGAGAAGAACACGGGGAAGCATAAATTTTTAAAATTCTTTCCCTCTATATAATAATTATACAAGACATTTATTGCTGCTCAGCTATAAGCAGAACCAATCAGCAAGTATCTTTCATGTGGCCAATTACTTTTTTTTTTTTTTATCAGCCCCAGGACCACCCCTCTGCAATCTCCAATCCCAGCTCTGTTTACGTAAAGTAATAACCATTTTGACTGAAGAGACAGGAAGTAGAATTTTTTTTAAATGGTCTGACTTTGTATTCCCACTAAATTGGTTGGTTCTCTTACCGAATTAAAGAGATTATCTATTTTGGCACAGGAGGGCCCAGTCAAAGCATATACGTGTGTGCCCTCACATATACACCCATACCACGCATACACCACACACCCTACAACTAACACCACACACATACAACACATAATCACACGTTCCAAATTCACATCCCACACACCACGCACCCTACAACTAACACCGCACACATACAACACATAATCACACACGCCACATTCACCTCCCACACACCACACACCCTACAACTAACACCACACACATGCAACATATAATCACACACTCCACATTCACCTCCCACACACCACACACCCTACAACTAACACTGCACACCTACCACACATACACCACACACCCATCACATTCATACCACACACACCATACACACCACACACACTCACACACACATACATACTGCACACTACCCACACAACTACAACCACAGACACACACCACACACACACACACCAAACACACATCACATTTATACCACACATACTCTACACACCACACACACACACACCTTTCACACTCATACTTCTTTTTACACCCAGGCTGCCTCCTGGGAGGTTGTGGAGGATAGAGAAGCCAGGATAACAGGAGACCGTTTCTGGCCTGGAGCTGCCCCTTCCTCTCTCTGGGCTCAGGCCACAGTGGCAGAGGAGGAGAGGCAATGTGAAGAGCCTCTGCTGGCAAAAGCTAGCCTCTGAGGCTGCGTCTTGTCTACCACCAGGGGCTACAGAACCCGAGAAGCAAAGACTATGGACGAAAGGCATACATTGGGGACAACCCAGACAGGGACAGGCAGCACTATGTCACTGGTGGGACCCTTGGCTCAAAGCTGTCTCCCCCACCCTTCCTTACAGTGCTCCTTTGCACTTTCCATGGCCCCTAGCAAATGCTTCCTGTCCCCATTACCATCTCCACCCTCAGCTGACTGACAGCTCATTCCAACTGAGGTGTGAACAGATACCTAAGACTTCAACTTGGCAATGATTCTGGCAGATTTCCCCAAGGTGAGTTCTCCAAAATGCAGAACAGCTTCTTTGAAGACTCATTTGTCTCTCCAGTGAAAGGCAAAACGGGGGGTGACTGGTGGCAGGCTGGTCTGCTCCATAGCTGCTAGTGGCCGGGCTCCTCCTATGCCCCTTGCTACTTCCTAAGTGTCAGCTTGGTCCCCCAGCCACCAGGAGGCAGACAGCTCGGAGGGCAGGCTGCTTCTTTGCAAAGACGTGCCCCCTCCACTTCCCACCCACTGTCCTGTCCACGTCTGACTGCAAAGGGGACTGGGAGGAGTCTCAGTGCTGAGCATCCACCTTCCAACTATAACATGAGTGGTTCTAGTACTGAAGGGCAGAAGAGGGGCCAGTTAGCCACCCCTGCCACACTGAATGACAACCTCCCCACCCCCTTTGTCTTGCTGTACTTAGTGACCACACCATGAACCTATTTGAGAAGAGTTGGCCCAAGGTACGGTCCTTCCAAAGGACTATTTGCACTTGAAATTGGGACTCAAAGAAGAAAAGCCTTCAAGCTTCCAAACACAGCAGACAATGATGGGGTTCATATTTGGGGTCAGGAGCTACCTCCTAGATGATAAGAACAGCCTGGGAAAAGGGCAGGAGGTATTGTAGGTGGACACACAGAGCCGGCCTTTCCCCACCCCTTCCTCCCGGCTCGCTGTCCCTGAGGGTCTGGTGACGAGCTCAGACAACTCTCAGTGGCTCTGAGGGACAAGAGGCCTCCCGCTCCGAGTCTGAACCTCTCACAGGCCACTTTCTCAAGCAGCTCCTGTGTCTTCCAGCCCCTGCATACAGTGGGCATTCAATAAATGTTTGTTGGGAGTCCCTGGGTGGCACAAAAAGCGCTTGGCTACTAACCCAAAGGTTGGCTGTTCAAACCATCCCGGAAGCGCCGTGGAAGACGGGACTGGCCGTCTGCTTGGGAAAGGCCACAGCCCTTGATGACCCTATGGAGCAGTTCTACTCTGCACACACAGGGTCAGAATCACCTCTACGGTAACAACAACCCTCCGGGGAAAAACGTGTTGGCTGAATGGGAAGAGTTGGAGGGCACAGCCGAGGTGGGCAGGGGGGACGGTGGCGGAGGGGAGTTGCCTTCACCGGAGGTGTTTGTTTCCCAGCAAGGTCATCAGCAAGGTCACGGACTGCGGAGGAACCTGTGCCAGGACGCTGCAGCGGCTGACCTGCAGCCTCTCTGCACAGAGGTGGTTTTCTCTCCTCGCTCCTGAGCCTGTGCGTGCTCTGGGAGGACAGCAGTGCCGCAGAAATGCCAAACGGGCGGAGAGCGAAAGGGGGGCAGACCATTGCAGCCGTTCTCCGGGAAGCTCAGTGGTTTACCAACAGGCAGGTTGGGTTACAGCGCCTGTCTGTCAGTTTGTCCTGCTGTGGTGGCTTGTGTGTTGCTGTGATGCTGGAAGCAACGCCACTGGTATTTCGCCCACCAGTGGGGTCACTCACGGTGGACAGATTCCAGCGGAGCTTCCAGACCCAGACAGGCGAGGAGGAAAGCGATGGTGATCTCCCCCCAAAAGTTAGCCAAGGAAAACCCTATAAATCACAACAGAACATTCTCGGACTTGCTCGCTTCAGACACGTCACCAAGAGGGAGGATCAATCGCTGGAGGAGAACATCGTGTTGGGCGAAGGAGAGGGCCAGGGAGGGCAAAGGAGACCCTCAGTGAAATGGACTGGCACAACAGCCGCAATGATGGACTCGAATATGCCAGGCATCACGAGGATCCCACAGGACCAGGCAATGTTTTGTTCTCTTGTACATGGGGTCACCATGAGTCAGGGTCAACTCGACAGCAGTTATCTATCTAATACGGATTAATAAATATTTTCTAAACTGCTATCAGGAGCTTTTCTCCACCATCCCCTATACTTATACCAGGACACATGTATGTTTGTAATTATTTTGCTTTGTTTTGTTTTGAAGGAAACCAGAAACCTGCTCTAAAACAGCTCCCTCTAGTGGGCAAACCTCTCTCGTCTAAGCCAGAAATCTAAGGCAACTGGGATTCCAGGGCAAGCTAACTATGATTTCAATATTTTTAAAGGATTGTAAAGAAAAAAAGAAGACAACTATGTGGGCAGAGAACATATGTGGCCTGCAAATCCTAAAATATCTACCTGACCCTTTACAGATGAAGCATACCAGCCACTGTGTACGCTTCTCTAATTTTATCCCTCCCAGGCTTTCTTAACCCACATGTCTGTCAGGGATATCATTGCTGATGTCAGATGGATCTTTGCTGAAAGCAGAGAATACCAGAAAGATGTTTACCTGTATTTTATTGACTGTGCAAAGGCATTCAATTGTGTGGATCATAACAAATTATAGATAACATTGCAAAGAATGGGAATTCCAGAACACTTCATTGTGCTCGTGAGGAACCTGTACATGGATCGAGAAGCAGTTTTTTGGACAGAACAAGGCGATACTGCATGGTTTAAAGTCAGGAAAGGTGTGTGTCAGGGTTGTGTCCTTTCACCATACCTATTCAATCCGTACGCTGAGCAAATAATCCGAGAAGCTGGACTATATGAAGAAAAACAGGGCACCAGGATTGGAGGAAGACTCATTAACAACCTGCGTTATGCAGATGACACAACCTTGCTTGCTGAAAGTGAAGAGGACTTGAAGCACTTACTGATGAAGATCAAAGACCACAGCCTTCAGTATGAACTGCACCTCAACATAAAGAAAACAAAAATCCTCACAACTGGACCAATGAGCAACATCATGATAAACGGAGAAAAGATTGAAGTTGTCAAGGATTTCATTTTACTTGGATCCACAATCAAAGCCATGGAAACAGCAGTCAAGAAATCAAAAGAGGCATTGAATTGGGTAAATCTGCTGCAAAAGACGTCTTTAAAGTGTTGAAAAGCAAAGATGTCACCTCGAGGACTAAGATGTACCTGACCCAAGCCATGGTATTTTCAATCACATCCTATGCATGTGAAAGCTGGACAAAAAAATGAATAAGGAAAACAGAAGAATTGACCCCTTTGAACTGCGGTGTTGGCGAAGAATATTGAATACACCATGGACTGCCAAAAAAACGGACGAATCTGTCTTAGAAGAAGTACGACCAGAACGCTCCTTAGAGGCAAGGATGGCGAGACTGCGTCTTATATACTTTGGACGTGTTGTCAGGAAGGATCAGTCCCTGGAGAAGCATAGCATGCTTGGCAGAGTACAGTGTCAGCAGAAAAGAGGAAGACCCTCAACGAGATGGATTGACACAGTGGCTGCAACAATGGGCGTTAAGCATAGCAACGACTGTGGGCATGGCACAGGACCAGGCAATGTTTCATCCTGTTGTAATAGGGTCGTCATGAGTCAGAACTGGCTCGAGGGCACCTAACAACAAGTCTTTCTTCACACTGTAGAAGTCACCATTTTTTTGACATTCATTCCTTATTTACCCTAAAGTGACTCTATTCTTACATAAATGTACTTCACTCCTTCATTTCAGGTTTGTCTGTCTCCCCAACCAGAACCTAAGCTCCCAGGCCCTAACTGTCTTGCCCACCAAGGTGTATTCTGCACCCAGAATAGGACCTGGTTCACAGCAGGTGATGAATAAATAATTGTTGAATGAAAAAAAAATGAATGAATGAATGCTTCCATTAAATAGATAGTGCCTCTGCCCAACTTTCCAGTGTCTGAACTTCTGTAAGTAGAGCTCACTGATCGAGTTAATGACCTTCTGTGAAAATGCAAAGACCCTGTGGGAGAGGGGCATGCACGAAGGCTCCTTACCACACAGAATTTAAGCAATATCCATCAGTTAGTCATTATACCTTAGTATAAGTAAGTTTTCCATCCTAGCCATGAAAGTTAATTTGGAGGGAGGAAAAAGATGGGCAAGAATACGAGTACTGAGTACACAAGAGGCTGGAGAGAGAGACCCCTGATGGGGAGGGAGTGGAAGAAAAGGGAAGCTGTGGGCATCGAGGACAAACTCCCTCTACTTCATCCTTTCACCCAAGGGTTAGCCCAAGTGCCTGTTCGTCAAACCTTTCATCTGTCAAAGACTGCTTGGCTATCAGGTCACAAAGACAGAAGCCATATGCATTGTGAATTTGCTCCCAAGCCATGTCCCCACAATGTTGTTAAACAAGTTCCTCTCAAAGCATTTCAGAACACCAGACCTTCAAGGATTAGGCAATGTTAAAAAAATAAATAAAACACCTGTTGCCTTCAAGTCGGTTCTGACTCACAGTGACCCTACAGGACAGAGTAGAACTGCCCATAGGGTTTCCAAGGAGCGGCTGGTGGATTTGAACTGCTAACCTTTCAGTTAGCAGCAGAGCTCTTAACCACTTCGCCACCAGGAGAAATATTCCACGGAAAATGCTTGGTTAAATAAAATCAAACAGGTTTAGGGCTTTTCAGAGCCTTCGATATGCTTCTATAAGCATCTTCATCTCCGGGAGGAGGCCCTAAATGTGGTATTTCCCAAACCATTTCCACTACGGAAACTTCTGCCCTTCTTCATGCATGTCATATGATATCAGCATCTAACCGGTAAATCAAGTGTCATCGAGTAGATTCTTACTCACAGCAACACATGTGTCAGAGTAGAACTGGGCTCCATAATGCTGTCAGTGACTGATTTTTCAGAACTTGATTGCCGGGCCTTTCTTCTGAGGTGCCTCTGGGTGGACTCAATCCTCCAACCTTTCAGCTAGCAGTCGAGCTCATTAACCATTTGCACCATCCAGGGACTACTAACATCTAGAGAAACTAACATTTCAAGGAGCCCTGTTTGGCAAACACTGACCCCGAGATTCGTAGTTTATGGAAACTTCCCTGGTACTCTGAATATGGTGCTCACTTCCAGGGAATAATTATTAGACACGGGGAAGCATGGGTCTATTTGCTTTGAATGGTGATTTAATCATGTAATAAAATACCACAGGCCCTGAGATTCAAAAACGATAAAGAAGGGCCATCCTCTTCCAAACTTGCCTCTGACCCCTGTCCTGCCTTCTGAAGGGATGAGGATTGGACGGAGGTGGGGTGGGCGTCAGAAGCAGAAAGGAGAAAGGGGGCTAGAGGAGCACGAAGCTGGCTGTCCTGAGCCTCCCTCTGAGCGGGAAAGGACTCAGCTCCTGCCCCCTACCTTTAGCTTCCTGTCCCCTCCGGCTCTGCCCTAAAGCCCCAGACAGTCAGGGTGGGAGAGGACCAGACCCTGAAGACAACAGTGTGTACCCGGCCCTCGTCTGCGACCTCGAGGCTGTGTTGTCACTACACAGACAGAAAACCCTTTCATCAACATATTTCAAGACAGATGTGCAGCTAGATTCTCACGGCTCCCTGCATGGGGGTCTGACACATTTCTAAGCTGCGTTCCCTCTTCAAGGTCGCCGGGGCTCTGGCTCTTCCGGCACTAAGCAAACACCTCTGTAGCAGAGGGAGGAGGCTTGCGCAGGCCTGGGACGGCAGATGGTTAGCAATGTCACGTCCCTGGGCGCTGGGGCGACACAGGAGAGCTCCTGTGGTCTCCGCGCAGGGGCGGCCCCGTGGGCAGCCAGCGCTGTCTTTAAGCCCCCACACTCACTGTGAGCAGAGCCTCGCGAAAGCCATCTGTGTCTTCCCATTTCCTGAGCCCATCACCCTTCCTTTCTGACTCCTCCATCCCATCACCCGCCCCGCCCCAGGGGCCAGCTCTGCTGTGCCCTGCGTCCCTCCCTCCGCCAGCGTGACGTCAAGCCCTCCCTCCGCCCTTGGGGTCGTCACCCTGGGGGCTGGGTTAAAACGCAGGTCTTGATAAATGTAATCACAGACTTTCAAGAACCGTGGCAGCCTGAGGACAAGTTTTTAGGTGAAGGCTGGGATTTGGAGGACTAGGGAAAAGCAGAAGCTTCCAAAATTCTCCAAGCACCCCTTCCCCAGGAGGCTTTGCACGGCCCCTTCCTCAGGGACCCCCAGACCAGGACCGGTAGAACAGGCAAAACCAAACCGGCCTTGGAGCCTGGAAGCTGGAGGTCCACGCAGCCCATGCTGCTTCCCTTGGGCCTCTTCACTTCACACAGCACACATTTTTCTTCAGAGCTTCGCCCTTGTGCCTGGGTTCCTCCCCACTCCTTCTCTGTGTGAGGGGCCAGCTAGGAGTCCGTAAGTGTGACAGTGCTGAAAGAGCCCAGGATATATACCTGCCGTGTCCCCTTAAAGTCAGGGGACAGCTATGGTCGAAAAATGCTCAGGGCCAAAGTACAAGCAACCGGAGTTTAGCCCGGAACTTACCCTTTGAGGACAGATAGGTCATTTCACCTCTCTGGGCCTAATCCAAAAGATGAACACGTTGAACTAAATGATCCTCTCTGAATTTCCTTCAAGGTCCAAAGTTTTAGTTGCATCGTTCTAAGGAAGGCAAGATGGGGAGCAGTGATGGTTCAGGGGCAGACTGCTAGCCGTGCCAGAGACCTGGGTTCAATTCCTGGCCAACCCACCTCATGTGCAGGTACCACCCATCTGCCAGTGGAGGCTTGCATGTTTCTATGATACTGAACACGTTTCAGCAGAGCTTCCAGACTAAGACAGACTAGGAAGAAAGGCCCAGTGACCTAGCCAATGAAAAAGCTATGAATTACAATGGTCTGATCCGCAATTAATCATGGAGATGTCTTAGGACCAACGTTTCCTTCGGTTGTGCATGGGGTCACCATGAGTCAGAGCCAAGACCATGATTTTACTGAAGAGCATATTGACTTGCCCAGGGTCACACAGCTAATGTTGACAGAGCAGGTGCAAAACCCAGATGTCCTGATCCTTGGCCAGGGTTGATACCATGGTGGTATGGAGCTCCTCACCCCCACCATCCCTTCCTCATCCACTTACAAACTGTTCCTTCCCTCTTGGGCACCACCCAGGGCACCTGGCTCTTAGCCCCATCAGCACTTGTCTCCCTGTGCTATCATAATTCGCCTTTGCTGTATCTTCACTCTCTGGAAGTGTGCAACAATATCATTCATGCTCAGTGGATGTTTGCTGAATGAAGAAATCAATGAGAAAAGAACTCATGAGTAAATGAGAAATGGCTGGGAGGCTGGAGGGACGTGCCCAGTGGTTAAGTGGGTCAGGATGGCAAGTGAGGTTCAAACAATAATAAACCCAATCAGAGCACATCAAATCCACAAACATTCCACACAAAACAGGGAAATCGCATGTAAGAAATCCTCCGGCTTGAGGAGCCAATAAGTTAACTGGAGGTGAAGGGAAATATAAGTATAAAAATAGATCTAAATAATTTTAAGATCATTGAAAAAAATGCCACAAAGTACCCAGGCAACTATTAGAGGAGACAGGAGCTAACATTTCTCAGGCATCTACTCTAAGCCTGATACTATGAAAGCTTGTTGGATAATCAGCAGCTTGGGCAATTCAACAATTTCTACGTGTACAATTCAGTGACATTGATTACATTCTTCAAGTTGTGCAGCCATTCTCACTCTCCTTTTCTGAGTTGTCCTCCCTCGTTAACATCAATTCGCAGCCCCTCAAGTTTCCTGCTTGATCTTTCGAGTTGCTGGTGTCGATTGGATCCCGTACAGGTAGAGCTTAAAGGAGCTCCATGCTCAAGGCAGACAATCTGGCTAAACTATTGTTTGGTTTTGAGGAAACTTAAGGGGATATTTTTAGTTTGCGGTTTAAAGGTTATCTCAGGGCAATAACTTCAGGGGTTCATCCAGACCCCATGGCTCCAGAAAGTCTGGAATCCATGAGATTTTGAAATTTTGGCCTGCATTTCCCACCTTTTGATCAATATTCTTCTAGAGAATTTTTTAACCGAATATTCAGTCTGGAGTATTGGTAGGTCTCAGGATTGGGAGGGGGCGTCAGAGGACTCAATGCGTCAGAAATGCCCACCGAGCACAGCCCGCCGGTCCCAGGGTGGCACCGCTGTATGGGCTACAAGACAAGAGGAAATCCCCAAATCCCCTGGGACCGTCTCCGCGTCCACCCCACACACCCAAAGAGCTGCATTAGAAGAAGGGAGGGGGACGCCAGCTCTCGTGGGGTCCACGCTCCAGGACAGTGTTGTTGTTAGCTGCCATCAACCCATGGCAACCCCTCGCACAACAGGACAAAATGCTGCCTGGTTCCTCACTAGCCCCGTGATCGGCTGCAGATTAGACCATATGATCCACAGGGTTTTCATTGTCTGATTTTCGGAAGTAGATCGCCAGGCCTTTCTTCCTGGTTTGTCTTACTCTGGCAGCTCTACTGAAACCTGTTCAGCGTCACAGCAACACACAAGCCTCCACCAACACACAGATTATGGCTGTAATGAGGCACACTGGGCAGGAATCAAACCTGGGTCTGTGATATGGAAGGTGAGAATTCTACCCCTGAACCACTACTGCCCCCTAGGAAAGAGGGGAAACCCACTAAATACCCCATCCTACCCCACCCTTCCTGTTCCCCTATTATTTGCTGGTGAGCCCCTGAGAACCTGTTTTCTCCCAGGCGTCTTGGAATGGGTTTATTAATTAGATCAGACACGGCGCGTCACTTCAGGGACCGCCTAACACTGACTGTTTCTGACCTAATTCACCAGACCCTCCCGTAGCACCTCCAAAGGGGCCAAAACTCATCATCTCTCTGTGCGCAGGTGCTTGGCGAAGTCCTCCACCTCAAGATGAGAGCCCTCAGTTCTTCAAGCTGAGAGAGTACCTTCATTACATTTGGGGTACTCGTATCTAGGCGCCTCTAGAGCAGGCTTCCGGCTCAGCAAGAGCTGAGTCATTGCTAATCACTAAAATATCCACCAGGCACATTCACATAAATCAGAAAATAAATGAGTTCTGCAGAACGTAACCTCCTTGCAGCGGTTCACAAAGTTCCCCGTGCTGAAATGAGCGTGGGAGACATGTGGAGCTCTCCTGGAAATCACCTCCAGGTAAGACATCGCCCTGTAGGGGGAGTAACTAAGACACCGGGCTCATCCTAGAGTTGATCTAAGCTGCCACCATTGGAAAAACATTATTTATGCACAGATTTCACAGGTAATAATGAAAAACTGATGTGCTTGAGGATTGGATAATCCAGATGTTTATCCAATCTATGTCTCAACCTTACCTTACCTGAGAGCCTCCTTACTAAGCCCTGAGGTGGCTCTGCCCTCAAGAGCATCCACTCCAGGGAGGGCACCTCAGAGGGCGGCCAGCTATGGGGCAGGATGCCTGCTGGGCCACGCAGACCCCCCAGTGTCCTGGAAGCTCAGCAGGCCCTCTGGGGTCAGGGGGATGACATGAAATACTTTGTATTCGTAGACCACATTTCAATGTCAATGGCCTCATCTGATGTTGAGCTGTGGGTGGGATTGGCAAGTCTGCAGCAAATATAACCCGACTGGCCCTTGGCGGAGGGGCCTCTGGTGGCTTCGCCAGGCTGCTAAGGGACAGGAGGTCCTGTAGTATCTACAGCCAGTCCTGATGAGAGGTGGGAACTGGGCACCTCGGCTGCCAGGCCAAGCTGTGATTTCACCCACACCGTCTCGGCAGACGTGCAGAGAACGAGACCGCACGTTACTAAGGAAGGAAACTCTTCAGTGGGCCTGCACCACTGCAGCACTCTGCCCCAGCCTCTTTCTTATTTTGTCCTCAAAACTGGTTTGATTTTCTCTGAATGAAAATCCATTTGCCACCTGCAAAGCGACAAAGGCCTCGGCCCAAACTTCAAAGGCTCCCCCACCTCCCAGGCCCCAGGGATGAGCAGGTGCCCCCTTTCACAGCCTTTAAGTTTAGAACTTTAAGTCTGAAACTCTGGATGAAGCCACTGTCAAGAGTTTCATAGGTTTTGTTTTATTTTGTTTCCAGGAAAGATCGGTGACATGGTGAGCACAACCACAGAGGCAGGAAAGCCAGAGAAAGGTGCATGACAGGTTTCTATTTCCTCTGCAGATAGACATATCTAGACAACACTAGGGACCAATCAAGTCAAATCTCAGTTATTTGGGGGTTGTTACTATCTTTGTGAGTCCCTGTGTGGTGCAAATGGTAAAGCGTTTGGCTGCCAACAGAGAGGTTGAAAGTTCAAGTCTACCCCAGTGAAAGGTCTGGCCATCTGCTTCTGAAAAATCAGCCACTGAAAACCCAGTGGAGCACAGTTCTACTCTGACACACACGGGGTCTCCACGAGGTGGAATCAACTCAATGGCAACGGGTTTTACTATCTTTGGGAGTGGAGGCCTCCCAAGCCCTCAATTTCTTTTTCTGCTTCACCCAGTGGGGACTTTGTATCCCCTATTCCAAAAGGGTCACCAAAGAAGGAGAATAAAGATTAAATTTAAATCAGCCCATTTCTCTACCTGTCAGATGGCTCAGTATTAAAAAAAAAAAAAAAAACAATAATTTCTGCTACATGTGCTTATGTGGCTCTGGGTACAGGAAGGTTGCTTTGAAATGGGCAATTTCCCTGCACTTCTTTCAAGGTGGCTTCCATGCCTGGCAGAGGTCTATTCCACAAAGCTTTAAACTCTGGAACCATAAGGTAAACGAGGTTTTGTTTTATAGGCAGCTGGTGTGTAATATTGAAGAAAGGCAGTTAGGACCACTGTAGAGGAAAGTGTGTAGTCTCCTCAACACAGATGCTATGGATTGGATTGTGATCCCTATAAAGTTGTGTTGGAGTCCTGACCGCTGTACCTGTGAATATGACTGTGTTGGAAATAAGACTTTTCTTTCATTATGTTAATGAGACCATACCAGAGTAGGGTGGATCCTAAACCTAATCACTTCTGAGTGACGTCTTATAGAGAGAGGAATAGAAAAGAAGACAGCACAGGGAGAGGCGGGGGCTGTTATGTGAGGATAAATCTCCAAGCAACAGAGAAACACCTGGGCTACTGAAGTTCAGAAAGAAAGGGAGCCTAGCCCTGCCAACGCCTTGAACTCAGAACTCTGGCCTTCAAAAACTCTGAGACAATAAATTCCCATCCCTTAAGGCCACTCGCTTGTGGTGCTTTCTGTTATGGCAGCCCTAGGGAACTAAGACAACAGCCAATGCAGAGACATGGACTAAGTGCCCACTCTTGGTAGAAGTGCAAAGACAATTCACCCTGTCCTCAAGGAGTTTATGGGGGGAGGGCATGAAGAAGAAAAATGAAATAAGCACCGGGAGGCCGGTTAAATGTCGAAGTAATTCTAGGATTATCCAGTGAGGCACACAGGAATACACACTCTGAGGCCTGAGTTCCACTGAGGACCATGTACTCTGAAGGCTAGTGGCAGGATGCTGCTCCCAAAAGTAAGTCCCCTGTGTCCCCCACTCCCATGCCCCTCATTCTACCACTCCCTCCTTTTCTTCTTTCTTTTCTCCCCTCCCCAAGCTCTAGCCCTGCAATATTATCTGTTGGTGCCAACAGGCATTCCTGAGTGTGGGTGGTCCCACCAAGGAGGGTCAGGAGGAAAGAGATGGTAACAGGCGTTGAGCACTTACTAAGTGTTTTGTTCACATCAGCTCAGGGGATCTTTGCAGAAACGCTAGTTGTTGTGGGCTATTGAGTCAATTCCGACTCAGAGAGACCCCATGGCTGTAATCTTTACGGGAGCAGATCACCAGATCTTTTGCTCCCGCAGAGCCGCTGGTGGGTTCTAATGGAGGACCTTTCCATTAGCAGCCCAGCACTTCAACCACTTCGCATCAGGGCTTCTATGATGTCTGTAACTACCCTCATCTGAAGGAAAGAAAACAAGGCTTAGAGAAGTTGGGTGACTCGTACAAGGCCACACAGCTGAGGAGAAGAGCTGGGCTCAAACCCAGAGCTGGTAGGCCCAAAACCTATGCTCTTAGCCAACCATCCCAGAGGGCTCCTAAATCTTTGTTTCCTTAATGAGTTAAATTTTCTAAATGTCTAATAAGAAAGCACTTGAACGTTTAGTACTGTTTTACCCACTTTGTTGGAAATCTTCTAACAGGTCATTAAACATACCTCCTGACTTTTCAATTGCAGGGCATTAAATATGCTTTCAGTAGGGGCAGTGGTGGTTCAGTGACAGAGTTCTCTCCTTCCATGCAGGGGACCCAGGTTCAGTTCTCAGCCAGTGTACCTCATGTGAACCCACCACCCACCTGTCAGTGGAGGCGTATGTGTTGCTATGATCCTGATTAGGTTTCTACAGAGCTTCCAGGCTAAGAGAGACAAGAAGGAAAGGCCTGGCAATCTGCTCTGAAAACCAGCCAATGAAAACTCTATGGATCACAATGATTCAATCCACATCCAATCACTGGGATGACACAAGACTGAGCAGCATTTCATTTCGTTGTACATGAAGTTACCGTGAGTCGCGGGTGGCTCCACTGCAGCTAACAAGAAATAAGCTTTATCTTTTTCTTGATGATTTGGGGATCATTTACTGTCAGGGAGTGACAGCCTCACTACAGCTGCGTTTGTGCAAACTTGTGGGAAGGCAGGAGGCTTTCGGAACAAGAGGCGGTGGTGGGAACAGGCAGGTGTTTGGGCCAAAGAATCCCAAAGAGTCTGGCGCTGCTGCCCAGATGGTGGACGGAAACAGGCGGATGGAGGCCAGGTCACCAGCAGGGATTAAGACTCATTAGATCAAAGCCAGAGAAAGAAGGGAAGCAGAAGCCAGGGCCAGGGTATTAAAACAACATCTGGAATCACTCCCAGCATGGGTTATTGAGCTAATGACATGTGGGAACAACTGTGACCTTTTTTCTGGGGAGGTTCGAGGCTTCCTTCATCAAGTCTGCCCTCAGGGATGGGAGGGAGGCTCTGAGGATGAAAGGCTGGGTCCAGGTCCCCAGATGGGTGGACATACCCTTGTTTGCCCTGCTCTTTCTCTATCCTCATCTAACTGCTCTTTCTCTATCCCCATCTAACCATCTCTATACCCATCTAACCGAGCTGGAGGGCAGTGCTATCTCCTTGGGGCAGGCATCTCTTCAGGAGAAAGAACTGCGCAGTGGCTGGAGTGCAGGCTCTGGAGCCGGGCTGTGTGGTTACAAAGTAAGGCTCCACCACTTACCAAGTGTGAGATCAAACCTCTCTGTACCTTGATTTCCTCATCTGTGAAATGGCAATAATAATAATAGTACCTGCTCTAGAGGGTTGTTGTGGAGTTGCACTAATAAAAGCATCAGGACTGATGGCTCGCACACAGAAAGTGCTATACAACTATGCGTCATGACTGTTACCTGACTCAGCTCCCCTCCACCAGACCCACGGTCGGGTCCTAAGAGTTGATCTCTTGGCATTTCTGGAACCTCATTCCAAACCTATAAAGTGGAGATGCGTGCACGGGCAGCTTCTGGAACAAAGCCAGGCTCTCAGAAAGTTTGACCTCTGCCCCTTCCTATCTGCTACCTGTCCCATTGCCACAGCTGGCTTTCCACAGCCTCGACACTAGAAAGCTTTGTGTACTGTGTCACTTGATATTTTACCTCCATAAACGATGTACCCACGTACTTGGAGTGGTGGGAGGTGGGAGCTGGCTTATTGGGACGGCCAGAGACAAGGCCACCTCTCTCGGGTCAGTGGTCATGAGGTGTCAGGGCTTGGAGTAGAGAGGATGGGGTGGGCGTGGAGTAAAGATACATCCACACTGAGATCAGGAATGGCTGTACCAGGCAGTGTGGTCCTCAGATCCCTGAAGGCATGTAAAGGGTTGGCCTTATATGAAATGGCTGGTTTCGTGTGTGCACGCACCGATGTAGGTATAGACATACCTGTAAAAAAAAAAAAGTTGCCCTCGAGACAATTCCGATCCTATAGGACAGAGTAGAGCTGCCCCATAGGGTTTCCAAGGAATGGTTTGTGGATTCAGACTGCCAAACTTTTGGTTACCAGCCGAGGTATAGATATAGATATCATAGATATTCATTTATATATATCATATATCCATTTATTCATTTATTTATCCCCCACCCTGGACTTGACTGTTCACTCACTAGTGTATGAAGACACTTGGACACAAGAGGTGCAGCCCAGCTCCACAAACCTTACATAAGTGCCTCTCGGGGCAGGCTCTATGCTGGGATGCAGGGGTAAATGCAGGAGAAGCTAACAGTTAAAAGGAAGTTGTGAGACATTAGTAGGTTTTTCCGGGGCAGTGCAGATACTTCTAGATAGCTCTGTTGGTTTAGAACCTAGAGATCCATTTATGTTAAACTGCCATTAACTACGAGGCTATGTTTGAAGGCATCTTCTCTGAGTAAAGAACACGGACTTCATAACAAGTTTTGGGGGCTGCAGCTCCAATACATTTGCATACCCCCCAAATCCACCTAATGCAATCTTTGGCCAACCAACCAACCCATTGCCGTCGAGCTGATTCCGACTCCTAGTGACCCTATAGGACACAGTAGAACTACCCCATAGGGTTTTCAAGGACCAAATCGTGGATTAGAACTGCCGATCTTTTGATTAGCAACTGAGCACATAACCACTAGGCCAGCAGGGCTCCATTTGGCCCATAGTAAGTAATCCATCGTAAGTAATTAATACATATTTGTTTATTACTGATGCCCAGAAATTTCTGGGCTCGAGCATTGTTTCTCTGGTAGGACTCTATCCCACCACACCTGATATCCTCTCAGGTCAATGACTTACTGAGTAAATGTGGATCTCTTTGATGATGTCAGCAGTCTAGAATTCCTCAAAGCGGCCCACTACTCAGAGAGCAGGACTTCGGCAAAGTGCAATGGGAGGAATCCAACCTGCATGCGATGCTGAGGTTCCGCAACAACATCCTCAGCAAAACCTTGTATTTTAAGAAATTCCTACTTTCTTTTAGCTATGACATTTCCGATCAGTGTCTGATCTCTAAAATCTACATGACACTGCAAAAACTCAACTACAAAAAGACAAATAACCCAATTAGAAAATGGGCAAAGGATATGAACAGACACTTCACTAAAGAAAGACATTCAGGCAGCTAACAGATACATGAGGAAATGTTCACGATCATTAGCCATTAGAGAAATGCAAATTAAAACTACGATGAGATTCCATCTCACTCCAACTAGGCTGGCATTAATCCAAAAAACACAAAATAATAAATGTTGGAGAGGCTGTGGAGAGACTGGAACACTTATACACTGCTGGTGGGAATGTAAAATGGTACAACCACTTTGGAAATCAATTTGGCACTTCCTTAAAAAACTAGAAATAGAACTACCATACGATCCAGGAATCCCACTCCTTGATAGATATCCTAGAGAGATAAGAGCCTTTACACAAACAGATACATGCACGCCCATGTTCACTGCAGCACTGTTTACAATAGCAAAAAGCTGGAAGCAACCAGGGTGGCCATCAACAGATGAATGGATAAATAAATTATGGTATATTCCCACAATGGAATTCTACGCATCAATAAAGAACAGTGAGGAATCTTTGAAACATTTCATAACATGGAGGAATCTGGACGGCATTATGCTGAGTGAAATTAGTCAGTTGCAAAAGGACAAATATTGTATAAGACCACCATTATAAGAACTCAAGTAATAGTTTAAACAGAGAAGAAAATATTCTTTGATGCTTATGAGAGAGGGAGGGAGGGAGGGAGGGAGAGGGGTTTTCACTAATTAGATAGTAGATGAGAACTATTTTAGGTGAAGGGAACGACAACGCACAATACAGCAGACTAAACCAATGGACTAAGCCAAAAGCAAAGAAGTTTCCTGAATAAACTGAATGCTTTGAAGGCCAGCGTAGCAGGGGAAGGGGTCTGGGGACCATGGTTTCAGAGGGACAACTAAGTCAATTGGCATAATAAAATCTATTAAGAAAACATTCTGCATCCCACTTTGGAGAGCAGCATCTGGGGTCTTAAACGCTGGCAAGCAGCCATCTAAGGTGCATCAATTGGTCTCAACCCACCTGGAGCAAAGGAGAATGAAGAACACCAAAGACACAAGGTAATTATGAGCCCAAGAGACAGAAAGAGCCACATAAAGCAGAGACTACATTAGCCTGAGACCAGAAGAACTAGATGGTGCCCGGTTACAACCAATGACTGCCCTGACAGGGAACACAACAGAGAACCCCTGAGGGAGCAGGAGAGCAGCGGGATGCAGACCTCAAATTCTCATAAAAAGACCAGACTTAATAGTCTGACTGAGATTAGAAGGACCCTGGAGGTCATGGTCCCCAGACCTTCTGTTAGCCCAAGACAGGAACCATTCCCAAAGCCAACCTCTTCAGACAGGGATTGGACTGGACTATGGGATAGACAATGACACTGGTGAAGAATGAGCTTCTTGGATCAAGGAGACACATGAGACTATGTTGGTATCTCCTGTCTGGAGGTGAGATGAGAGGGTAGAGGGGGTCAGAAGCTGGCCGAATGGACACGAAAAGAGAGAGCGGAGGGAAAGAGTGTGGTGTCTCATTAGGGGTAGAGCAATTAGGAGTATATAGCAAGGTGTTTACAAATTTTTGTATGACCATCTGACTTGATTTATAAACTTTCACTTAAAGCACAATAAAAATGAAAAAAAAAATCCACTTTCAAATCACGCTCTCATCCTTTTTAAATCTGGGCTTTACTTGCTAAGGAGGTAGGTAAGACTGGCTGCCACCACTCAGCTGTCGGTTTTCGGTACTGTGTTGACTTGCATTTGCTGTGATGCTGGAAGCTATGCTACCGTCAGGATGCAGGACAGGTTTCGGGGAGCTTCCAGACGAAGACAGGTTGGGGAGAAAGGCCTGGTGATCTGCTCCCAACGTTCCTTCTGTTATACATAAGATCGCCAAGAGTGGGAGCTGACAACTAACAACAAGGGCTGGCTGATTACCTTCATCTTACAGGCCTGTAACCTCACACCCAAGTCACAGGGCAGGACTAAATTGGGGGTTTGCGTGAGGGCAGCGTCCTTTCTACACCAAGCTGTCTGGAACACAGAAGGGGCCACCTGGTGTGGTGGTTCTAGACACAGGCTGCCTCAGCCATGTTCAGCCCGCTTACTAGCTGTGCAGCCTTGGAAAAGTTATTTAACTTCTTTGTGCCTCAGTTTCCTCATGCTTAAAATAACTGTAAAATAACAAAAACTGTACCTATCTCAGGAGTCCTGGTGGCACAGTGGTCAAGAGCTGGGCTGCTAACCAAAAGTTGGCAGTTCAAATCCACCAGCGGCTCCTTGGAAACCCTATGGGGCAGGTCTACTCTGTCCTATAGGGTTGCCAGGAGTCCGAATTGCCTATACTGGCATCGGTTTTTTGTTTTGTTTTGGTTTTGTTTGGTACCTATCCGACTGAGTTGCTGAAAGGGTGGAATAAAACAACCCACGTACAGCGATTACAAGGCAGCTGGCATGCAACAAACACGAAATAAACCCTAGTTGTTACCGTTATAAACGCAGTGTCTGGTGCCAACCGTTCCCCAGCCCCTGTCCACCTCTCCACGTCGCGGTTGAGTATTCAGAGGAACCATTCCTACACTCTTCAGTATTTAGCTGGGATTCTGCAAGTATCCTGGCATGCTCAAGGGAACAGTTTTGGGGCCCCCACAGGACTCGGTAACAGCCCTACCAGGTGCCCCTAGCCCACATGCAAGGGTTTCACTCTCTAGCCCCATACCTGCTGAGGGAAGCCAGGAGGCCACCTCCAACTTGCGCTGATCCCTCTGGCCCCGACGGCTTTTCTATTTCCCATTCTTTGTCAGCCAACAAAGGCATCTCAATGCTCTCTGCACCTGGGAACTGTATCATAGGAAGCGGAGGCAAAGGGGCGCAAAATGAAACATAATCTGATCAGCGGTTATTGGCGGGGTGTTCAAGAACAAACTCCCCTTTGTATTTTCTGGCTCCGTGTGCGAAGATAATAAAGTCAGCTAGGAGAACGGGAAACAATTTCGCAGCCCGCTCCCCGCCCCATTCCGCGTTAGAGGCGGACCCACCGCGCGGTGCTGGAACCCCGCCTCTCCACCTGGGCATCAGGGCGCTGCCGACGTTGGGGCCTGCTGCGGGCGCTGAGGGGTTCCTCGCCTGCGCCGGTGCACCCTCCCGGGCTCCCCTCGTCAGGCATGCAGGGCCCAAACCTTGACGCCGGGCCTAGTAGGGGAACCAGGCCCCAGGCTTTCCTGGGCGCGTTCAAAGGCGCTAAGGTCCCGCGGCGAATGCTGGTCGCCGCCTCGCAGAGCTTCTGGAAAAGTCTGCGCTCCCAGCCCCAGCCTGCTCGAGCCGGCAGCACCCTCTCCGTGGGCACCGCCCAATCTTCGACAAAGGCCAGGTCGGGTGGACCGTCTCAGACCAGAGCCACGCAGCAGTCCCCGGGCCCTTCTAAGGGTCCGCCTTCATCTCGCCCGCCCTTCCCCGCCTCGGCCTCCCTTCACCCCGGCGGCCTGGGGGCGGGTAGCATCGGACTGAGGGTTCGGGACTGACTGAAGAACATTCTGGGGAGAAGGAATGTGCGGTTCTTGACCACGCCAAGGGTTAGGCAGGAATGGGGGTGGGTGCCGGGAAATGTGGGTTAGAAAAGAGCTAGGTTGGGCTCCTTGCAGGCGACGAGGGGAACCGAGCCAGCTTCCTTCTCATCCCGGGACAGCAGCCAATACTAACAATGCGGGTGCACACTGAGCTAGTCTCCAGCTCGGGTTCAGACGCTGGAACCCTCCTACAGTGTCCAGGGGACTCTGCCCATCGCGGCGCCGAGGGCGCTCACTTCCCACATTCGGACGCCGTGGCTAAATAAGTACCCCCGCGGCGCAGGTGGCCCAGTGGCTGGGTAGAAGCCCAGCCCAACGCAGGCTGACTCGCGGGGTCGCTTCTCACCGACGAGACAAGCTCGAGACCCCACCCACATCACCACTCTGAGCTTTGCGACCTGGGCTGGAGGCCTCGCCCCTACGGGAGCGCACAGGCTGGGGCGACGCCACCTTCCCGTCAGGGGCAAGAGGAAAGCGTGTTTCCCTTACTAGAAATTCAGAAAAACTGAGTGATAGCGAAGCGTGGTCGCTGTTTCTCTCTGAGTAGCGTTTGGCCAAGAGGGAAGGGCCGAGAACGCCTGCCCACCCCACCCCCTGCAGAGCCAGGATCCCTCCTTGGTCACCGCCTGCCCCAGAAGTCGGACCTCCTGCTGAGTCAACGCACAGACAAGCCTTCAGGTTTCTGGGTATCTGCAATCAGAAACACAGCTTCAATAATAGTGAAAGCAAAAACTGGTGTTGAAAAGGCACCTCCGTTCCACAGGTTCACCCACCACGGCTAAAGGAAGGGCCTGCTCCCCCCCCCCAAAAAAGCAAGGGGTGCCCGTGCGAACGGACCGAAATTAATAATTTCCTCGGGCATTTCCACTTCCGAATTCACTCTAAAATTCGCCAGGATCTCATCCCTACGCTCTAAGAGACAAGAATCGCCCGTTCCCGGAATCTCGCAAATCACTTTTGGTGGTTTCCGAGCCTTGACTTCTGAAAAGCGTTATTACGATCCGGCCCCCATTTCCCTACGCAACCCTTCCGCACCCCACTCTTCTGCCCCCGTATGGTCCCTTCCCGGACAATAATTCAGATCCTAAAATTTCTCAGGCTAAGCCTCCTGAATGACTCTCTCGAGCAAAAAAGAAAGAAAGAAAAGACAGAGCCTCTGCCTGGCCCCTTGGAGGCCGAAGCAAATTCCGCGGCCGCCGGCACCAAACACTCCAATCCCAGACACCGAGCCCCGAGTTCAACGGCTCACGCTTCCTCGCGGACGTTTGCAGCTCTCTGAATACACAGCCTCGTTTATTTATGTTTTTTTAATGTAGTAAATGGGCAGCTAAATGAATTTCAATTTGTAATTTTTATGGTTAATTTGAAATCTCGCCCTTGTTGGCTAATCCTGTTAGTTGGTGGCAAAACAAGGCGAAACTCGTGTTGAACGAGCAGCAATTCTAATAGGCATTTTATGTTAAATTACAGCCAGCGGCCCAAACAAAAGGAAGAGAGAACTTGCCGGCCGAGCGGCGGTGGAGGGGTCAGGGCGGCCTTTGTGACCGAAAACCAAAAGGATCCCAAGGCAGGGGGTCCGCATTCCCCGCACCCCACCCTACCCCGAGCCACACACTCCCAGCATCAAAACGAAGACGCCGAATTTGGCCTCCCTATTATTTTTTATTATTTGATGTGAAGTCTCGGTGCCCTGAGTGCACGCGGGTGGCCTGAGCGCTCCCCAGGCTCCAGGCGCGGCTCCGGGGGCCCGAGACTCCCGGGCAGGGGGGGGCCCGCGGGGCACGTAGGGCGCCGAGGCCGGAGGACCGGGAGGCCCAACCAAGCCCTTCCCCTCGGCCCTGGTTCTTCTCTCCTCCCTCTGCCTTTCGCCCTCTCTGCCTCTCTGTCCCCTTCGGGAAGAGCCCTGGGAGCGCGGCGGTCTGGCAACCCGGCCTTTCTCCCCCGCAGGTCTCCCGCCCAGCCTCCCGGGCCCGCAGGTGAGCAGCCGGGAGCGGCCGGCGCCGAGGCTCAGTGTCACAGACTGCAAGAGCAGCGGGGGCGTTCCAGCCGGCCGGCCAGGAACTGGCTCCTGGGGACAGCGCGGGGCCGGGGTAGGTTCCCCGCGCCGAGAGCGCGCGGGTAGAGGCACTGGAGCGAGCGGTTCGGCTTGTTTGGCGCGTTGTCACCGGCGCCGTGTTTCTTGTCACTGGCGCCTGCTCGGTGCCGTTCCAGTGCGTTTGATTGAAACGCGCTTGCAGGAAGGTGTAGAGCAGAGAATGCGGGGAGCCGGGGCGGGAGGGGCAAGGAAGGAGACCCGCGAGAGGGAAGGCGACCCGACAGGGGGACTGAGAAGCGCGGCGCGGAGCGGGCGGGCGGGCCTCACCGGGCGCGTCCCCTCCTCGCGGCGCTGGGCAGGGACTGCTATTTTGAAATCCGGCGGCTGTCCCCTCCGGGCGCAGGATGCAAGGGTCAAGTGTCACTTCCTCTGCCAGTCAATCTCCAATATTCCTTGTAATGTTTTTAAATGGACGAATTCATTACGCAGGGACATGTGAATGGGGAGAGGCCGTGCGCGCAGGGCCGATCAATGGAGCCCACTAATGGTCCATTTTGCACAGCCGAGCGCGGTATTGTGGAAGCGGAAAGAGGAACCTAATCAATACTGTTTACCTTCCTAGCAGCGACCCGGCTTCGAAAGGTCACTTAGGGAAGGTGGAAAAGTTCAGACGCCTGGACAAATCCTAATTGCCTTTCTTCTTTCCCTTCTACCAGCTTCCCCGTCCACCTCCTCCACCCTCGTCTCGTTTTTGTTTTTTTTTTTAATGCAGTCTGAGGGACTGCTGGGGTGATGGAGACATAGGTCTCGCCAGAAAGACGCGCGCACAGGCGTGCCCGTGCACACACGACACGCCTACGCCCGGCGTCCACGTGCTGGCAGCAATTGAGTCTCGGTTCGGCTAAATCGCAAGTCGATTTTTCAAACAGCATGGGGACGGGGGTAGGGGAATAAGGTCACTTTTAAAGCAAGCCAGCCCTTGTAGCTATGGGAATGGCGACGGAGGCGGAAAGCGAATAGGTAAGATCGCTGGATCTCCCGCTCCCGTCTTTTTTAAAGGAAAATTCCCCCTTGCTCCTCCCCGGCCAGCCGTGGCTTGTCGGCCTCCAGCTCGCAGCTGAGGTGGAACAGCCCAGGAGCACACAGGTTCTTGCTGGATCTTAAACACAGCAGTCCTGAGATGGGGGGCGGGGTTCACGATAGTCCGGAAAAGGCACTGCCCAGAGAGAGAAGCCAGCCTTCCTTCTGCAGCAGAGATTGCCTCCCCAGGTGGAAAACGCATCCAGGGACGTTTCTCCTGGCAGTTCTAAAATGACCTTTGGGATAGGTTAGGTCGCTGGGATGAATTACTGGTGACCTGCTAAATGACCTGCTCTCTAGGAGTCCCTGCACCTCCTGCCCACCTCAGACACCAGAAAGCTGCTCCTCTCTTTCCCTTGCTTCCCTGGGCTCCACATGACAGAGGAGGCTCAGGCTGCCAGGCGGTTGGGCACGGCTGCAGTTGACCAACTAAAACCCATGTTCTTCTGGTTAGAAATACCTGTTCACTCACCTTTTGCACACACATTCCTTACAGGGCAGGCTTCACACAGCCCCACTTGGCTGAAAAGTGATGTGAACGGTGCAATTCACTTTTCCAGGTGCAGTGGGCATCTTATGAAAGGTGTTTCCACCCAGGCATTCACGCAAAGCGCCCGGGGACCACAGAGTACTTGGTATGCATTCCACAAGAAAGGAAACGTGTGCTTCTGTTCTCTTAGGCTTTGGTTGCTGGAGCCCATGAAGCCTGGAGCCCAGCCGTCCTACAAAACATCAAGGAAGTCAGGGACCCAAATGTAGTCGGGAGGCATCTGCCTTTTTTTAGATAGTAGAGAGAAAAGTGGAGAGGGAATAAATGGCATTCTGTTTAAGGTACACTTATTTTGGTTGTTACGAACTTCTCATCTCCCCAAGTTCTAGACTTCCCTCTCCCTCCCTAAACTCACTTTTTTAAAAGTCAGATTCGAGGATCCTTCATAATGAATCACATTTCAGTTTATGATCGGACTCTTCATTTTCACCACTTAGGAGAGTTTTAGCTTGAGCAGGGTGTTTTTAAACTGTTAGCAATTTTATTCACCTGGAAAATACCCCTCTATAAAGAAGGTATAGTTTTTTCTGGTTCCATTCCCAAAAACACGCGTTACACATGAGGAGATCATTTCAAAACATGTTTGTATTCTTGGTCATGTAGTCCCTCTCAGTGAAGAAAGAACAGTTTGCTTAATTTAAAAAAGAGATACGTGTAAACAGCCAAATACAAAATAACACAACAAAGCTAAAATATTTGACAAATTAAACCTTGAGAGTCTTTGCAAAATTCCCAATTTTAAAAGTTATCCATTTAGTCCTCAGTTATAATATTGAAAAGGGCCACCATTAAAAGGCCTTTGGCACAAATATTTTCTGTAAAGCAAGCTTCTCTAAAACTTCCTTTCCACAAAAATACATTCTTCTACTTAAACTTGTCTCTAATCGAGCCACTTAAATAATATGAATGCTGAGTTCTCATTTTTCTGCCTTCCATAAGCCTCCGTGCAGAAATAACCTAAGGCCGAGCGCTTGCTTTTTATTTACACATATTAGAATTTCCTGGAAGAATGGAGTTTCCAAACACAATGAGTCAGGACAGGAAGCAAATGTTGTTTTAGGGGAAAGTTCTAATAACAACCCTATTTATGCAAGCACATTAGAGCAGAAAGAATCATTTCTGTTAACATTTTTGACTCAGAAAATTAAAAACAAATATTTAACTTCCCAATTTGGAATTCGGGCTAGCATTGACTGCTAAACTTTTACAATGCATACTGAGTGAATTAAACCCAATCTTAGTAGCCAAATAAAACTCCCTTCATGTGGCTCAAAAATAAGTTTGAATAAACTAAAGAATAAACAAAATGCACGGGGCTGCCCATCGAGGGCAGCTGACCTGTGTGTGCATTGTGAACTCTGCCAAGGGATGGCTTTTGGGACTCCGCTCAGTTCTGATGTTTTGACACATTTACTAAAGCTATATTTACATACGACAAATATTAAGTAAGTATATATACTGACAAACGTATTTACAGTTTTTGCTTTGTTCCCTTCCAAACCTTCTTCTGTAGCCATTTATTGGAAATGAATTTCCTCTTCTTTTTTTCTTATCACAAATGTGGTGGGTTTCCAGAGCTTCCCATTTCTCCCTTCTTATGTAGGGTCCCCCACCTGATAAAGGGGTTTGTGATTGTGGGTGGATTTTCTTTCATGTTCCCCTGAACAGGCTAGCGGTAGGAAGCATTGGGGCTGGAATCAGGAACCACCGGAATCCCTTGTGGCAAATGTGTGTGCATCAAGACTGGTCCTTAAAGGTTGTAAAGGAGAGAGATTTGTAAGGTGGGGGTTACCCCAAAGTATCAACCTTCTCGACCTAGCAATATGTCCCTTCCCATCCCAGGCCACACTTGGCTTGGTTTCCCTAAAGTCTAGTTTAGATGGGATCCTTGGCTCTGGGGCTGAATCCTTGCCCAGTGCCCCCTGCACTCTGCCAGTACAATCCACCTTCACTTTCCCCTGCGTACCCAAAACAAAACCAGAAACCCTAGAGCCAGGAGCCCAGACTCAAGCATGACCCAGGGTGGGCAGCCTGGCAGTACCAGCCCCAACGCCTTGGCAGACTTGGTTGGCTTTGCCACCTGGACCCAGTAACCCCACGCTAATCAGCGTTCGCTGAGTGCCCAGAGGCAGCTCGCTTCCCCACCACCGCAATGACGCTGTTGGATCCCCAGCTCTCAGCAAGACCCCAGCGTTCTGGTCCTGTGAGCTGGAGGCCACCAGCCCAAGCCCAACAAAGGCACCAATACAGTGGCCAAGGACTCATGTGCCTCTGCTGTTCTTGTTGTTGTTATTATTATTTGCAGCATCTGTGGGTTGGGGATGGGGAGGCAGGGGATGCAGATTGGATGATCTGGAGGACAGGGGCAGGCCTCTGGGGTTTGCCAGCCTAGCCCTGGATTTACTCAGTACTCCGTACACCGCTACCCCCTTTCTCCCCGGCCCCTCCCACAGACACAAGTGAACAGGAGGTTTTGATGATCTCAGTTCCAGATGTAAGTCTTCACCTAGGAGAATGGCTCATCTTTGGTTTGGGTTTCTAGCTAAGTGAACGATACTGTTAATAAGGATAGCAACAGCATCCCTTTAATAAATACATCTGCTGGTTAGAAACAAGCTTAGGAAAATCAGCACAGGGATTTACATCCCAGGCCTGCATAAAGGTGTGTAAACAAATACAGGTTGCTGATGTTCTCTCCACCTTTGGTCAGCTCGCAGCCCCTAGAGATCCCCCACTCCCACGCAATGGCTTTCCCTTCCTTCTTTCAGAAAAGTCGTTC
The DNA here is from genome assembly GCF_024166365.1 of Elephas maximus indicus. NCBI lineage: Eukaryota > Metazoa > Chordata > Mammalia > Proboscidea > Elephantidae > Elephas > Elephas maximus. Next base: position 5,742,062 of record NC_064838.1, on the reverse strand, counting down.
AGCATTTTCCAGTCTTGGTACCCCTTCCCATCAGATTAAGCTCAGGGTACCAGCAAAATAAAGCAAGAGAAGGATGAGGCAGAGGTGGGAAGGAGCCAGGTGTGCGGGTTGGCCCTGTCATTCCCACTCCTGTCATACGCAGCATCTGCACTGGAGTCTCAGGGACTGTGGCTGTGCAGCTGAGAATGAAAGCCTCACGAGAAGGTATGGGCTCGACTACAGGGAAACTCCTCAAAGACATTACAGCTGAAATACATACGGGGAAGGGGAAGCAAAGAGGGTCAGCCTCTAGGCCTTTAGACTGCCAGTTGTCTAACAGAAATAAATAACTTTAAAAACGTATGTACTAAATAACCAGAATCAAATTTAGACCAAAGAGGCCCGAGTCTTATCCCACCTGAGGGAAGATAACAGATCTTGGGGGTCTTCAGCCTTAGCACTGAGCTGGATTATTGATTAGTTTTTAAAGAGTCACTCATGCATGAATTTGCAAACCAAGCCATTAAAACACGGAATCAGCAAGATTTGGTCTTGCAAAACTCCATCACTTCTTATAGACACACGTATCCACACTGATTATGGAAAAGAGGAAGAAATTTAAAAAATAGACAAAACCCTGACCCTTCTTTTACCAGATTAATTAAAATGGAATTTTGGCCTTCTTCTTGGGTTGCCTAAATGTACCACCCAGAGAACACCAGGGAGCTCGCCAGCTTAGCTGTGAGACACTCAGACAATAGTTCAACAAGAGAGGCAAAAAAACCCCTCAGATTAAACCAACTTCTCCATCCATTCCCCCACCATGAAGAAAACAGTCTGCCTCCGGGAACCTACAGAAGCCCCCACAGAAAGACATCCGCCTGAACTTTTCCAGAACTCTGAGCCTGGATAGTTCTTTGGGGGACACCTGTCTCTACCTATGGAAGGTGATATTCCAAACCCAAATGCTTCCCCCTTACTGTAAGCAAAGAGTCTGAAGAGGAAGCCGGAAGCCCGTGGCCGTGCTCTCTGCCATCCTTGCCCCCAGAGGGAAAACTTGAACCAAACATAACTTTCCTTTCTTTTGGCCCTGAGCCTCTGCAAACCGGCGTGTCACTCTCAGCCAGAACCTCAAAAATCTTTTGGATTTGGTTCTGTTCCCTCTGGCTTTTTGTCTGCAGTTTAGCCTGGAAAGGACCTTCAGAAATGCCACAGACAGTTTGATCCAGTAACTTCCAGAGGGTTGATGAACTGTCCTTGGCTGCCTGGGGACCACAGCCCTCTCGCCACAAAGTTAATCACTCAATGATCTGCAAACTTAAACAATTATAAATGCTCTCTTGCCTGGCCCCCAAAAAATCGTGTTCACTAGTGACACAGACATGAGCCTGAGGAACACATCCAAGCTGAATTTCTATGTGACAAAATGCAACAAGGATATATTTTTTAGAAATAACAAACAGTAGTTTTCGCCATAAAACTCCAGCTGTGGTTTAATGATCTAAGGTTCCTGGTCCTAAGTTTTTTAACACCCGTCTCTGTCTGGGTCTTTACAAACGGGGGCGACTCGCAGCCATCTCCTTGTGTGCCTGTGGGGAAGGAGGGCTCGGTGGCTAGCAGACGGCGCAGCGGCGGAGCGTGGGGTGTCCTTCCATCAAAGCGACGCCAGGGGGCAAGAGGCGTTAACAAAGGGCCCGCCGGCGCGGCGCTCTCCCTTTATCTACCCGTGCGTGTCACACTTTACAGGGCGAAATGTCATTTCGCAAGGTTATAGGTTTCCAATTGCACACAGCGCCTTATTGCTCATCATTTACCTCTTGGGCACGAACAAACAGCCTCTTTAAATAAAACCAGGGAAAGGAAGTATATACCTTTGTACAATTAAAAATTGCAGAAGAATGCCAAAATGTATTGAACCTTGCTGTTAATCCGACTTACCTTGCTGATACTTTGGCCTAATCCTATTTTCTCCTCGCATGAGAATGGCTCTGAAAGGCTGGGTTTTGTCCTTCGGGAGGATGATTCACCTGGCCAGTGGGCGGAGGGCGGAGAGGCCCCGGCCACCTAAGGTGATGGAGAGGCCGCCCGCCGGCCCGGCGCGCTGGAGGTCCGAGTGCAGAGCCTGGCCGGCGAGACAGAAAGCAAACGAAATCACTCAAGGGAAACTTCGCTGGAGACAAAAACACATTCCGTTTCCTGGCTCCTCTGCTTTCTCTCCTGACGTATTTGTTTTTGCAGAGGCACATTAAACAAATTAAACACTAAAAATGGGATCACCTTTGCTCCCTGGCTCAGAAAAGAGTGGTTTTTTTTTTTTAATAAGAATATGGGAATAACAATAATAAAAACGAAAGAAAACAATAACACCCTCGCTCTTCAAAATAAACTCATTCTGGCACCTAAAGTCCGTTTTGGCAAATTCTTATCTTTCAGGGCAGACAATGGGCGCCTGTGCTCAGGTCTGCTGTTACTCCGCTAACCGTCCGGGAAGGCTAAACGCTTCGCAGTTGGCCATCTTTTCACACCTTCACCTCCAAAGATCACCCCAGTCATCCTGACTTGATCGCCCTGGCTTCCCAGAGGCTTGGGATCTCCCGCCCCATCTGGGTCTGGAAGGGTGGGGGTGGGGAGTGATGTGTAAGCAATGGTTACCTTGATATTTTAGAATTTTATTTCTCCTGTACCCCCTTCCCCCCACCATCATTTCTCTTTCAAATGTCATGAACTTGGCGCTTTCAGACCAAACCGCCGGCTCAGGCCCGAGACAATGGGATTGTCAGAGGGCCAGCGTTGAGCTTTTTCTGCGTGTTCACGGAGCGTTAAGCCTTTATCCCACAAAACGGCTCTGTCTGACCGGGTCAGACAAAAGCCAACTTCCATCTTCCGCCTGCGAGGGCTTGGGGCAAAGCCTGGCGTACAGTACTGCGCCGGAGGCGAGGGCTGGGCGGCGCCCCAACCCATCCCGGGGCCCCAGGGCGCCGCCAGCTTGGGCTCCCAGGGAGAAGTTGGAGGTGGGGACGGAGGAAGGCCCCCTTCGGGGAGAGTCTACCGAGCCCTTCTCTCCGTGGGGCACCTTCTTTGCTTCCGGCCTAGCCTCCTCCGCCCTCGGCGCCTCCTACTCCTGCAGCTCCCAGGGTGGCCTCCTGGCCGGCCGCCTCATTAGTTCCAGGGCCTTTAACCTGCTCTAGTCCCTTGGTGTAATTGGCCTAATTGAGGCGCAGGAAAATGGCCTGCTAGCGCTCTCGCCCCGCGCCGCCTCGGTCCCCCATCCCCTCCACCTTGCCCCCATCCCCCACAGCAGGCCTCAGCCCCTCCCTCTACCCGTTTCTCGGGGTCGACCCCCAGCCTTCTTGCACCACCGCCTCCGCTCCGCTCCGTTCCTGGTGGGGTGAGAGGGGCTCTGGCGCTGGCCTCCGCAGGCCATCTGCAATTCCGACAGGAGGGCCATGAGGGAGTGTGTGTGGGGTGTGTGTGTGGGTGTGTGTGTTTGGGGCGAGTGTAAGGGGCGGGTGTCTGAAGGCTGACTTCCTACACCAAATCTCAGAGGGGAACAAAAGTCAAAACCAGGTCTGAGTTCCAGAAAAACTGATCAGAAGTCTGTTGTGCGCGCCCCGTGCCCCGCGTGGGTGAGTGTTCGGGCCATTTCTCTCTAACAGCCCCTGTGCTGTGCTGTGCTGTCCGCTGGCCCTGGGGGCTCGGCTGCTGCTGGTTCCCCGCCCCGAGCCGTCCCGGCCTCCCCACCCCCGGGCGCCCACCCCAGGCGCACTTCGCTTTACCAGCCGGGCACGACGCCCCCAGATCCGAGCGGACCTTTAGGGTCGGCGGCTGAGAGCAGCTCCTAGTGACCCCGCCCTATGGCGAGGAGCCGGAGCGAGTGGGGTGTGCGCTGGAGGCGCCCCTGGGAGCCCGCACCCCGGCCTCCGGCAGTGACCGGGCTCCCGCGTCTCCCGGGCTGGGTGCGCGGAGAACCGGCGCCGGCCCGCTTTTCCCTGACTGAGTGAAGGGAGCGATAAGGCTGCCTCGTCCGCTTGTTTTTCTTCCTCCCCAAGACCCCGGCTCAAGTCAGGATTTAGACGACAATCTAGGCAGTAAGGTAGGCAGGGGATTCTGGTCTTTCTCACCCCCTCACCCTTCGATTCCCCAAATTTCTTGACTGGCTGAGGTGGGAGGGAGGGAGAGAGTGAGGAAGAGGTGGTGAGCCCCGAACACATCATCTGCAGAACCTTGGCAGATGAGGGGGTCACTGCCAGAGCGAGGTTTCCGGGGAGGGAGTCTTCACCGAGAAAGGGATTTTGGGGGGCTCCCGTTCCATTCCGGGCCGGTTCCGTGCGCCCGGAGAGCGGATGGAGGGACTGGACAGGGCTGGAGGCGGCGTCTGGGGCGAGAGGACGGCCGCGGACTTCCGCAGTCCTGTCTGGCCCCCAGTCGACGTGGCGTAGGCTGGGGACGGCTGTGAAGCAGCTCAGGGAGGAAGGACCGTGGAGGGAAGGAAGCGCCTGCCTATGTCCCAGGGCCTCTGCCCCCGCGGTGTGGAGGCCAGTGGTTGACGAAAGACCAGAGGCCAGCGGTCCAGGGACTGAGTCCTGGTTGGCTCTGCCACTCACGAGTGTGTGACCCTGAGCAAATGCTCTCAGCCTCAAGGACCTCATCTGGAAAAGGGGCTGAGCGGATTCAAAGATGGCTGAAGTTGCTTCTCGCAGGAGCTTTTTTCTTTTTTTGGTCTGTGTGAAAAAATTGACTCCTTCTCTCACCGTGCCATTTATTGTGTTACAACTCGGGAGGGAAGGTGGCGTTCCTGCTTATTCCTAGGGACAGTGACACCTTAGGAAGGGGGTGCACACCATTAAAAAATGACCTTACATTGGGTGGGGGCAGCTTATTTAGGAAGTAATCAAAAGAAGCTAGATAAAAATAGATTTCAAAATGAAACAAACCGGAAGCTGTCAGACTGAACCAGCAAGTGGACAGGCTGGAGAGGAAGGGTGAAGTGTGATAGGGGTGGCTCTGGGAGTCCTCGTGGGGGGCCCTGGCTGGGTTCAGTCTGGGGCAGCCAAACTGGGCAGACTAGTTTTAAGGCTTAATTAAAACATCAGTATAGTTCATCCTGCACTGGCCCTCTCCCAGCCAGGGCTGAAGTTTTCCCTCCACGCGGCTGAGAAGCTGGCCATGCTGGGGAGAGAGTACCCTGCCACTGCTGTAAAACCGTGCAGGCTGAGGCCTCAGAATACTTCACAGGCGGCTGAACGGGCGGCTTCCCTGCTCTGGGATGGGGGTAGGCATCGTGTGGGTGCTGGCCAGCCTAGGGACAGCAGTGCTTATTGGAATTATTCTGAGTCCCTTCTGTGTCTAGGTGCCAGCAGGTTCTGGGAGCCCAAGATGACTAAGGCACATATTCCTGTTTTGAGGCTTACAACTTCTCCTCTCCCTAGGAGGGAAACACGGTGTGGGCTCTGGCCCCCACCCTTCCAGTTCCAGCCCCCTCTTTCTGGGCCTTTCCTGTCTGTCAAGTGGGGCTGTACACCACCAGCTGCTCTCTAAGGTGCTCCCCCCCCTTCTGTCTGGCCTCCTCACCAGCTCTAGCTCCCAGGCATGCACAGCCCCCAGCCTCCCCACCCTGCCCACCTGGCTGAGCGTTACCTGCCAATCTTCACTTCACCCATCTCAGACCCTAGAGATAGCTGTGGGTGGCTCTGAGAGGTGACAAAGGTCCAGGGCCATGATGAGTCCCTGAAGCCCAGGAGACACAGGGGCAGCCTGGACAGCTATAAGCAAAACAGCAAAGCAGGCAGGGAAAGTCCTGCTGCATTCTTTCTCCCCTCTCCTGAGGATCCAGCTCTGGGGATCTCTGCAACGCTCTCTGGGAGGCCCTTGCTCCTCTGGGTCTCACCCACAAGCCCTGCTTCTGCTCTTCACTAAAGCCCAGGGTGAACTACGGGAAAGCAGGACAGCTCAGATACCTTTACGCAGACCCAGCAAGGGCCTGCGAAGACAATGGCTCACCCTGAGGACTAACTGTGGTGGTAAGAACTGGGGTTCCGTGGCCGTCTCTAAAGTGAGGGGCTTTAGAGGAAACAGTCTGGGCCTGTAAATGACACCACCTTGGCAGCAGCTCCATTGCATCTCCTCTGGCTGAGGGCTGGTCACACCCAGTCAGCCCACAACCAGCACCTGGGTCCTGCCGCCCTGCTGTCTGCCTGGGTAGTGGAAGAGCAGGCACCTGGCTGGCAAGCTTAAGACTCGATGCCTGGTTCTTGCTATACACATGACGTTTGGCAACTCCCTTTGTTGTTGTTAGCTGTTGTCTACTTGGCTCTGACTCGTGGTGACCTTACGTATGATAGAATGAAGCCTTGTCTGGTCCTGTGCCATCTTCATGATCACTGGTGTATTTGAGTCCACTGTCGTGGCTATTGTACCAATCATCTCACTGAGGGTTTCTCTCATTTTTGCTGACCCTCTACTTTACCAAACATAATGTACTTTTCTAGCGAATGGTCTTTCCTGATGACATGTCTGAAGAAAGTGGGTTGAAGTCTTGCCATCCTTACATCTAAGGAGCACTGTAGTTGTATTTTTCTAAGACTGATTTGTTCATTCTTCTGACAGGCCACAGTATTTCAATATTCTTTGCATATACCACAGTTTGAATGTATCAGTTCTTTTTCATCGTCCAGCTTTCAGATGCAGACAAGGTGACTGAAAAGACCAGCACTTATACATAGGGTTTTCATTGGCTAATTTTCAAAAATATATCCCCAGGCCTTTCTTCTAACCTGTCTTAGTTTAGAAGCTCCATTGAAACCTGTTCAGCATCATAGCAACACACAAGCCTCCAGTGACAGCCGGATGATGGCTGCACCTGAGATGTATTGGCCAGGAATCAAACCCAGCTTCCTGTAAGGAGGCAAAAATTTTACCACTGAACCACCACTGCCCTGGCTGCACATTGGAGCTTCTTAAACCTCTCAAGCATTAGTATCTCTTTTAAGGTCATCCATTTTGTGCTTCTAACCAGCAGGCAAGGTTGACTTAGCCTTGGGGTCACTACCACCTGAAATCTGCCCTTACTTCCTAGTTCTTGCAAGAAGGACCTGGGTGATCAGCTTCCCTCAAAGCCCCAGGGGCAGGAGCAACCCCTGGTGGACAAGAAGCCTAGGGATCAGGCAGAAAAGAGTCATCTGTGAATCTCTTCTCCCATTTATTCCAGAATCCCTGTTTTTGGTTTTTTTTGGGGGGGGGGGTTCACGTTCTCAAGTCATTTTATAATACTAAAATAATTTTGATACCACAATCAGATGAGAGTAAAGTGGAGGTATAGGCCAATCCACTCATGAACTGAGACGCAAAAAATTTAGACACAGTGTTGGCAAACCGAAGCCAGGTGATATCCATAAAAACGGGATAAATCATATCCAAATTGGTTATATTTCAGGAATTCAAGGTTGTTTTGACATCAGAAAAATCCATCAATGAACTCAGCACATTAGATTAAAGGAGAAAATTCAGATGCTATTCTGAATAATTTCAGAAAAATCTTTCAATATAATTCAAAATACATTTGTGATAAAAAAACTTGTAAAGGAGGACTAAAAGTAGGTATCTACTAGCAATTTATAGTAAGCATTACACTTTAAGGCGAGATGATAGAAGCAAGCCTTTCCAATCACTGTTGTAATCAGTGTTGTTTGTGAGATCCTAATCCATGGAGCCCCCACACGTCTGTCAGTTTGTTGTACTGTGGGGGCTTGTGTGTTGCTGTGATGCTGGAAGCTATGCCACTGGTATTCAAATACCAGCAAGGTCACCTATGTTGGACAGATTTCAGCTGAGTTTCCAGACTAAGACAGCCTAGGAAGAAGGATCCAGCGGTCTACTTCTGAAAGGAATTAGCTAGTGAAAACCTTGTGAATAGCAGCGAACATTGTCTGATATAGTGTTGGAAGATGAGGCCCTCAGGTTGGAAGGCACTCAAAATACGACTATGGAAGAGCTGCCTCCTCAAAGTAGAGTCGACCTTAATGACACGGATGGAGTCAAGCTTTCAGGACCTTCATTTGCTGATGTGGCATGACTCAAAATGAGAAGAAACAACTGCAAACATCCATTAAGAATCAAAACGCAGAATGTACAAAATATGAATTTAGGAAAATTGGAAATCGTCAAAACTGAAATGGGTTGCATAAACATCAATATTCTAGACATTAGTGAGCTGAAATAGACTGGTATTGGCCACTTTGAATCAGACAACCATATGGTCTACTCTGCGGGGAATGACAACTTGAAGAGGAATGACGCTGCATTCATTGTTAAAAAAAAAAATTTCAAGATCTATCCTGAAGTACGACACTGTCAGTGATAGGATAGTATCCATACACCTACAAGGAAGATCAGTGAATACGACTAATATTCAAATTTACACACCAACCACTAAGGCCAAAGATGAAGAAACTGAAGATTTTTACCAACTTCTTCAGTCTGAAATTGATCAAACACGCAATCAGGGTGCATTGATAATTACTGGTGATTGGAAAGTGAAAGATGGAAACGAAGAAGAATGGGTAGTTGGAAAACACAGCCTTGGTGATAGAAATGATGCCAGAGATCACATGATAGAATTTTTCAAGACCAACTACTTCACTGGAAATACCTTTTCTAACCAACATAAATGGCAACTATACGCGTGGACCTTGCTACATAGAATACCCAGGAATCAAATCCACTACATCTGTGGAAAGAAGGATCGGAAAAGCTCAATATCATCAGTCAGAATAAGACCAGGGGCCGACTGTGGAACAGATCATCAGTTGCTCATATGCAAATTCAAATTAGAAAATTAGAACAAGTCCAGAGAGCCAAAGTACTACCTTGAGTTTATCCCATTTGAATTTAGAGACCCTCTCAAGAGTAGATTTGATGTGTTGAACATTAATGACCGGAGACGAGACGAGTTATGGAATGACACCAAGGACATTGTCCATGAAGAAAGCAAGAGGTCATTAAAAAGACAGGAAAGAAAGAAAAGACCAAAATGGATGTCAGAAGAGACTCTGAAACATGCTCATCGAGTAGCTAAAGCAAAAGGAATAAACAATGAAGTTAAAGAACTGAATAGAAGATTTCAAGGGCCAGCTCGAGAAGGCAAAGAAAAGTATTACAACGACATGTCAAAGACCTAGAGACAGAAAATCAAAAGGGAAGAATACGCATTTCTCAAGCTGAAAGAATTGAAGAAAACATTCAAGCTGTGAGTTGCAGTATTGAAGGATTCTATGGGGAAAATATTAAATAACACAGGAAGCATCAAAAAGAGATGGAAGGAATACACAGAATCACTACACCAAAAACCATTTCAGGAGGTAGCATATGATCAAGAACCAATGGTACTGAAGGAAGAAGTCCAAGCTTCACTGAAGGCATTGGCTAAAAACAAGGCTCCAGGAATTGACGGAATACCAATTGAGATGTTTCAACAAACAGAGGCAGCGCTGGAAGTGCTCACTCATTTATGCCAAGAAATTTGGAAGACAGCTGCCTGGCCAACCAACTGGAAGAGATTCATATTTATGCCTATTCCCAAGAAAGGTGATCGAACAGAACGTGGAAATTATTGGACAATATCATTAATATCACATGAAAGTAAAATTTTGCTGAAGATTATTCAGAAGTGGCTGTAGCAGTATATCAACAGGGAACTGCCAGAAATTCAGGCCAGTTTCAGAAGAGGACATGAAACCAGGGATATCATTGCTGATGTCCGATGTATCCTGGCTGAAAGCAGAGAATACCAGAAGGGTGTTTACCTGTGTTTTATTGGCTATGCAAAGGCATCCGGCTGTGTGAATCATGGCAAATTATGGATAACATTGTGTAGAACGGGAATTCCTGAACACTTAATTGTGCTCATGAGGAACCTGTATATAGATCAAGAGGCAGTTGTTCAAACAGAACAAGGGGATACTGCTTGGCTTAAAGTCAGGAAAGGTGTGTGTCAGGGTTGCATCCTTTCACTATACTTATTCAATCTGTATGCTGAGCAAATAATCCGAGAAGCTGGACTGTATGAAGAAGAATGGGGCATCAGAATTGGAGGAAGACTCCTTAATGACCTGTGTTATGCAGATGACATAACCTTGTTTGCTGAAAATGAAGAGGACTTGAAGCACTAACTGGTGAAGATCAAAGGTCACAGCCTTCAGTATGGATTTCACCTCAACATAAAGAAAACAGAAATCCTCACAACAGGACCAACAAGCAACATCATGATAAAAGGAGAAAAGATTGAAGTTGTCAAGGATTTAATTTTATTTGAATCCACAGTCAACACCCATGGAAGCAGTAGTCAAGAAATCAAAACACCTACTGCATTAGGCAAATCTGCTTCAAAAGACCTCTTTAAAGTGTTGAAAACCAAAGATGTCACCTTGAAGACTAAGGACTAAGGTGAACCGGACCCAAGCCATGGTGTTTTCAGTCGTCTTATATGCATGCGAAAGCTGGACAATGAATAAGGAAGACAGAAGGAGAATTGACACCTTTGAATAGTGGTGTTGGCAAAGAATACTGAATATACCATGGACAGGCAAAAGAACAAACAAATGTGTCTTGGAAGAAGTACAACCAGAGTGCTCCTTGGAAGCAAGTACGGTGAGACTACATCTTACATACTTTGGACATGTTATCAGAAGGGATCAGTCCCTGGAGAAAGACATCATGCTTGGTGAAGTAGAAGGTCAGCAAAAAAAAAGGAAGACCCTCAACAAGATGGATTGATACAGTGGCTGCAACAATGGGCTCAAGCACACCAACAATTGAGAGGATGGAGCAGGACCAGACAGTGGTTCATTCTGTTGTACCTAGGGTCACTATGAGTTGGAACCAACTCGACAGCACCGAACAACAACAATAATCCATGGAGTGGAGTCCCTGAGTGATGCAAACAGTTAATAAGGTCTTCTGCTAACCTAGAGGTTGGCAGTTCAAGTGCACCTAGAGGTGCCTCAGAAGAAAGGCCTGGTGATCTACTTCCAAAAAATCTGCCACTGGAAACACTGTGGAGCACAGTTCGGCTATGAGACACATGGCATCGCTATTAGTTGGAATCGACTCCACGGCAACTGGATTGGTTGTTGGTAATCTATGCAGTAAAACACGTACAACAAATAAGGAGCATAAAGATTAGTAAAGAGCTAACCAAACTGTCATTGTTCATAGAGGATGTGATTGTCCACGTAGAAAACCTCAAAGAATACACAAACGAATTACTAGAATTAAGACAGTTTAGCAAATTGTTGGATATATGATTAATTAAAAATATTTGATTGCCAAAAAAAAGGCTTTTCTACACTCCAGAAACTAGTAAACAATGAAAAACTTAAATTTACAATGACAACAAAAGGTACAAGGTACCTAAAAGAAAATTAGCAAAAGTTGTGCTTGAGACTCTTAACCATCGCAATTCCCACAGCCCTAGGTTTCCAACTGCCGTTTCCCACGGCCGGGGTGACAAGATGGCGCTGGCCGGTTCTCTCAGAACTACTGTGCGGGTTTGCACCTCAGCCCCCAGGACAGTGTGGAAGGTCTCCAGGAACGCTGTGTAGGATGAATTTGCTTTGGACAGCATTAATTCAAAATAGTTTGTAGTTGAGACAAGTAGGTTCCACTCCTTACAAATCAGGTCCAAGGTGTGTTTCCAGCTCTTAAGTCTTTCATAAGCTACCAAATGTCTGGAGTAGTTCAGGGTGGGAAGCGATAGGCCAGGGTGGTTTGTGTGAAGATGAAAGGATCAAACTTCTTAAGAATTGAGGCCCAAGGTGTGTCCCCAAATCTATCTTCTAGATTGCATCGAATATCTCAGATAAATCTGCACTTTTGGGGGGTGTAATTCATCATGTTTCCTTCAGAAACAGTAGATCCAACTCGTTACAAGATCGAGGTCCAAAGTGTGTCATTTCCTTTCGGCATCCTAACCACATGAAATGGCTCAATGGAGGGTCACAGGCCAGGATGGTTTGCTCTGGAGACACAGGTGGATGGAACCTCTTAAAAAATAGAGGCCCAAGGTGTGTCCCCACCTCTTGAACTTCCCAGATGTATCAAATGTCTCTAGTAAATCTGCACTAAGTAAATCCTCTCTGGAGAGTCTTTCTAAATGGAGAAGAATAAATCAAACTTCTTACAAGTTTTGTCTTCAACTCTATCAAATGTCTTGAGTAACCTGACATTGGAAATACCAGCACATGTCAGTACAGTTTGCAGGGAAGACTAGTGGCCAAGGACCTACCTGACTCTGTTCTTACTAATATTATTATTATTTGAGGCCTAATGCGTGTCTCGACTCTTCAGCTGGGGACCTTGGGAGACCACTTGCTCCCACCTGCCATGAAGTCCCAGGCTGACAAATTATTTTTGCATGATGTTTATCTTAGGAAGCTGCCAAAAGAGATTACTGAAATTTGTTAAAGGACTAGAAATTTCCTAGCCATGGTTCCTGAGGAACTCAATCCTGCCTCACTGCCAGCCTGTGGCCAAGACTCTGCATGAGGGACTTTGGTGGTGGTAATCTGAATGCCAACCTTGAGCAGGGGGAAAGGTTGGACTGGGCCTTCCTCATTTTTATTATTTTTTAACATTTTATTGTGCTTTGGATAAAAGTTTATAGAGCAAAGTAGTTTCCCATTCAACAATATATACACATTTTATTTTGTGACATTAGTTGCAATCCCCTCAATATGACAGCTCTCTACCCATTTCCTCCCTGGGTTCCCCATTTCCATTCACCCATCTTTCCTGTTCCTTCCTGCCTTCTGAACTTTGTTTTTGGGCAAATGCTACCCTTTTGGTCTCATGTGGTTGACTGTTCTGAGAGGCATGTTCCTCATGGGTGTTATTATTCACTTTATAGGCCTGTCTATTGGTTGGCTGAAAGGTGATTTCCGGGAGTGGGTTCAGTTCCAGGTCTGGAGGGTGTCTAAGAGCCACAGTCTCAGGGGTTCCTTCTGCCAGTCTCCATCAGACCAGTAAGTCTGGTCTTTTTATGAATTTGAATTTTGTTCTACATTTTTTTTTTTTTTTGCCCACTCTAACCAGGACCTTCTAATGTGATCCTGGTCAGAGCAGTCAGTAGCGGTAGCGGGGCACCATCTACTTCTTCTAGTCTCGGGCTAGTAGAGGCTGTGGTTCATGTTCCCTGAGACTGTGATCCTAAGCCTTCAAGCCCAGTGATTCAATCCCTCAAGGTGTTTGGTTATGACTAAGATGTTTTCCTAACTTTGACCCTTGTGGGCTCTGCTATACACATGGATATCTTGCAGTACATACAAACAGGAATGTAGAAATATCCTCTACCAAACCCATATATGTTCATGTGTGTACTCCCATATGCCATCCTACACCTGTTCAGCTTACATATCTATGTATCCACTCATAAATTATTGTTTGTCACTATTATTATTGCAGGATTGTGTATGTAATAAAATTTACCATTGTTGCCTTTTACTCTTGTGTGACTCCCAGCGTCTTCCTTTGCCTTGGTCATGTTGTGCTGAGCTCCCCTTCTTGTGCATTGCCTTCCCTTCACCCAAGTTAATACATGTCTACTATCTAGTTAGTGATTTTCCCTCCCTCCCCCTTCCTGATAACCATCAAATAATGTTTCTGTGTGTAAGCCTTTTCTTGGCTTTTTATAATAGTGATCTCATACAATATTTGCTCTTTTGTGATTGACTTATTTCACTCAGCATAATGTCCTCCAAGTTCATCCATGTTGTGAGATGTTTTGCAGGTTCATCTCATTCTTTAATGTTGTATAGTATTCCATTGTGTGTATGTACCACAGTTTGTTCATCCATTCATCCATTGATGGGCACTTAGGTTGTTTCCATCTTTTTGCTATGGTGAATAATGCTGCAATGAACATGGGTGTGTATATATCTATTCCTGTCACGGCTCTTATTTCTCTAGGATAAACGCTTAGTAGTGGGATTGAGATTGCAGGATCATATGGTATCTCTATTTCTAAATTTTTAAGGATGTGCCATACCATTTTTCACAGTGGTTGTACCATTTTACAACCTTACCAGCAGTGTATGAGAGTTCCAATCTCCCCACACCCTCTCCAGCATTTGTTGTTTTCTGGTTTTTTGATCATTGCCATTATTGCTGGGGTGAGATAATACCTCATTGTTGTTTTGATTCGCATCTCTCTAATGACTCGGTGTTTCGGGTTAATGGCTAATGATTGTGAGCATCTCTTCATGTATCTGTTGGCTGCCTGAATATCTTCTTTGGTGAAATGTCTGTTCATGTCCTTTGCCCACTTTTTAATTGGATTGCTTGTCTTTTTGGTGTTGAGGTGTTGATGTTTTCTAAAATTTTAGAGATTAGTCCCTTGTCAGACATGTCATTGCCAGAGATTTCTTCCCAGTTTGTAGGTTATATTTTTACTCTTTTGGAGAAGTCTTTTGATGTGCGTGTTTAATTTTTAGGAGGTTCCAATTGTCTAGTTTATCTTCTGCTGTTTGTGCATTGTTTGTTTATGGCTCGTATTGTATTTATGCCATTTATTAGGGCTCCTAGCATTGTTCATATTTTTTCTTCCATGATCTTTATTGTTTTAGGTTTTATATTTAGGTCTTTGATCCATCTTGAGTTAGTTTAGTATATGGTGCGAAGTGTGGCTCCTGTTTCATTTTTCTGTAAATGGATATCCAGTTTTGCTAGCACTATTTGTTAAAGAGACTCTCTCTTCCCCATTTAATGGATTTCGGCCCTCTATTGAAGATCAACTGTCTATAGGTGGGTGGATTTACTTCTGAATTCTTAATTTTGTTCAGTTGGTCTATGTATCTGTCGCTGTACCACTATCAGGCAGTTTTGACTATCGTGGCTGAATAGTAGGTTCTGAGATTGGGAAATGTGAGGCCTCCTACTTTGTTCTCCTTCAGTAGTGTTTGCTTATCCAGGGTCTCTTTCTTTCCCATATAAAGTTGCTGATTAGTTATTCTATCTCCTTAAAGAATGCTAGTGGAGTCTGGATTGGGATTGTATTATATCTATAGATTGCTTTGAGTAGCATTGACATTTTCATGTGCCTGGTGTGTTCTTCCATTTATGTAGGTCTCTTTTGGTTTCTTGCAGTAGTGTTTTGTAATTTTCTTTGTATAAGTTTTTTTACATCCCTGATTAGGCTTATTCCTAAGTATTTTATATTTTTGAGTGTTATTGTAAATGGTATTGTTTTCCCTATTTCCGTTACAGAGTTCTCTGTTAGTGTAGAGGAATCAAGCTGGTTTTTGTATGTCGATGTGGAACCCTGCCACTTTATTGACTCCTTTTTTTTTTTTTTTTTTCTATTAGTTCCTGTATTGGAAACACTGGTGGTAGAGTGGTTAAGTGCAGTGGCTGCTAACCAGAAGGTCGGTAGTTCAAATCCACCAGGCACTCCTTGGAAACTCTATGGGGCAATTCTACTCTGTCCTGTAGGATCACTATGAGTCGGAGTTGACTCAACGGTAATGGGTTTGGGTTGGTTATTAGTTCCAGTAGCTTTTCTGTAGAATTTCTGAGATTTACTTTGTATAGGGTCATATTATCTGCAAACAGGGATAATTTTATTTCTTCCTTACCAATTTGGATGCCTTTTATTTCCCTTTCTTGCCTTATTGCTCTGGCTAGGACTTCCAGTACTATATTGAACAAGAGTGCTGATAAAGGGCATCTTTGTCTGGTTCCTGTTATCAAGGGGAATGCTTTCACTCTCTCTCCCTTGAGAATAACGTTGGCTGTTGGGTTTGTATATATGCCCTTAATTATTTTGAGGAATTTCCTTTCGATTCCTATTTTGCTGAGAGTTTTTATCAGGAATGGGTGTTGGATTTTATCAAATGCCTTTTCCACATCAATTCATATGGTCACGTGGTTCTTTTCCTTTGTTTTAGTTATGTGGTGAATTACGTTGATTGATTTTCTAATGTTGAACCATCCTTGCATACCTGGTATGAATTCTACTTGGTCATGATGTATTATTATTTAATATGGTGTTGGATTCTGTTGGCTAGGATATTTTGTTGAGAATTTTTGCATCTGTATTCATGAGGAATATCTGTCTATGATTTTCTTTTTCAGTGGTGCCTTTACCTGGTAGCAGGGTTATGCTTGCTTCATAGAATGAATTTGGGAGTATTCTATCCTTTTCTATGTTCTGGAATAGTTTGAGTAGAATTAGTGTGAGTTCTCTGAATGTTTCGTAGAATTCTCCAGTGAAGCTGTCTAGGCTAGGGCTATTTTTTTATTGGGAGCTTTTGTTGTTTTCTCATTTTTTGTGATCTCTTTAAATTTTGTTGTTGTTGTTATGCATCTGTTCCAATTTTCTACCGCAGTTTGTGTTAGTTTAGGTAGGTAGTGTGTTTCTAGAAATTTGTCCATTTCTTCTAGGTTTTTCAAATTTGTTGGAGTACAGTTCTTCATAGTATTCTGTCATGATGATTTTTATTTCAGTTGATTCTTTTCCTTTGTCAATTTAGCCAGTAGTTTGTCAATTTTATTAAGCCTTTCAAAGAACCAACCTCTGGTTTCCTTGATTCTGTTGGTTTTCTTTTTCATTTATTTTGGCTCTAATCTTTACTATCTCCTTTCTTCTGGTGACTGATGACTTTTTGGTGGGGGGGGGGCTGTTCTTTTTCTCTTTGTTGGAGTTGTAGGGTTAAGGTGTTGATTTTGGCTCTTTCTTCCTTTTTGGTGTATGCATTTATTGCTATAAATTGATCTCTGAGTGCTGCTTTTGCTGCATCCCAAATGTTTTGGTATGTTGTGTTTTCATTCTTGTTTGATTCTAGGAATTTTTTTTCTTTGTTTTTTGTTTCATTTCTTCTACTACCCAGTGGTTTTTAAGCAGGGTGTTATTCAGTTTCCATGTATTTGATTTTTTTCCCTTGTTCTTATTATTGATTTCTAATTTTATAGTGTTGTGATCCCAGAAGATGCTTTGTATTATTTTGATGTTTGTGAATTTATTGAGGCTTTTTTTTTTTTTTTTTGCTTTGTGGGCTAACATATAGTCTTTTCTGGAGAATGATCCCTGTGCGGTGGAAAAGAACGTGTACTGTGCTGTTGTTGGGCTGACTGTTCTGTATATGTCTATGAGATCAAGTTGGCTGATAGTGTTTTTTGGATCTTCTGTATCTTTGTAGAGTTTCTTTCTAGTTGTTCTGTCCTTCATCGAAAGCGGTGTGTTAAGGTCTCCTACTATTATTGAAGAGTTGTCTATTTCTCTTTTCAACCCTGTTAAAATTTGTTTTATGTATTTTGGTGCTCTTTTGTTGGGTGCGTAGATATTTATTATGGCTATGTCTTCTCATTGGATTGACCCTTCAATCATTATATAATGCCCTTCCTTGTCTCTTATGCTGCTTTTTGCCTTAAAGTTTATTTTATCAGAGATTAATATTGCCACTTCTGCTCTTTTTTGGTTGATGTTTGCTTGATTTTTGTCTTTTTTTATCCTTTGATTTTTTGCTTATTTTTATCTTAGTGTATAAGGTGTATCTCTTGTAGGCGGCCTATTGATGGGTCATGTTTTCTTATCCATTCTGCCACTGTCTGTCTCTGAACTGATGCACTTAATCCATTTACATTCAGTGTAATTATCAATAGATATGAATTTACTGCTGTCATTTTGTTGTGCTTTTGTTGTGGTGCTGAAGATTTCTTTGTTGAATATACTTTATATATAGAATATACTTTTCTATGTTGAGTTCTTTTTGATTATGGATTTTCTTTTCATTTCTTGCTGCTGATTTTGTGTTTACTGAGCCTTTATGATTTTCTTCTTTTTTTATTTTGGTGATGTTTATTAATTTTCTTTGTGGTTACCCTGAAATTTACTTTTATCTTCCTAAGTTTAAAACAGCCTATTCTATCCTGATATCACCTTGACTTTCTCTCCATATGGAAATTCTATAACTACACCATTTATTCCTTCTCTTTGTTTTGAAGTTGTCATTTACATATTAATACCTCTGGTTCCCTATTTTCAGTCTTGTATCTTTATTTTTTTAATTTCTCTATCTGGTTTGGTTTCTGGGTGATATTGTCATGTGTTAATCTCAGGTTGTTGTCTGACGTTGTTGATTCTCTGTCTGAAGGATTCCCTTTAGTATTTCTTGTAAAGTTGATCTGGTTTTTACAATTTCACTAAATTTCTGTTTATCTGAAAATGTCCTAATTTTGCTATCACACTTGAGAGACAATTTTGCTAGGTATATAATTCTTGGATGGCAAATTTTTTTCTCCCAGGGTTTTATATATGTCATCCCATTGTCTTCTTGCCTACATGGTTTCTGCCAAGAAATCACAGCTTAGTCTTATTGGTTTGTAGGCAACATTTTATTTTCTCCGAGCTGCTCTCAGGGTTCTTTCTTTGTGTTTGGTTTTGGTAAGTTTGGTTATAATGTATCTTGGTGGTTTTCTTTTGGAGTCAATCCAATTTGGGATTCATTGGGCTTCTTGAATGGGTATCTTCACATCTTTCATGATATTAGGGAAATTTTCTGCCAGGAAGTCTTTGAAAAATTTTTCAGTGC
Source organism: Elephas maximus indicus (assembly GCF_024166365.1). Lineage (NCBI taxonomy): Eukaryota > Metazoa > Chordata > Mammalia > Proboscidea > Elephantidae > Elephas > Elephas maximus. Next base: position 5,723,505 of record NC_064838.1, on the reverse strand, counting down.
TTTTTCTTGTCTCTTCCTGTTTTGGAATTTCAATCACAGGTAAATTATTCCTCTTGATAGTGTCCCACATAACTCTTAGACTGTCTTCATTTTTTTTTTTTTATTATTCCTCTAACAGATTGCTATCAAAGCATTGTCTTCTATTTCACTGTTTCTATCTTCTATTGCTTCAATTCTACTTCTTTGTCTTTCCAATGCATTATCTAGTTCTGAAATTTTAGTGTTAATCTTCTGAATTTCTTGTTGCTGTTTTGTACCATTTCTAATTGTCTATTTTGTCATCTTGTTCTTGTATTGTTTTCCTGGATTCTTCTAGAGTTTTGTCTGTTTTCCTTGATTTTGTCTGTGTTTACTTTGATCTCTTTCTTGGTCTCTTGGAGGGCCCAATATATAAATCTTTTGAATTCCTTATCAGGTAGTTCCATCGTCATTTCTTACTCAGAGAGGTTTTCTGGTTCTTTTTTTTTTTTTTGTCACTTACTGGAGCCATTTTGTCCTGCTTCTTTAGCTGATTTGATATTGTCTTTTATTGTTCCAAGGCATTAAAGTGTTATTATACTTACTTATTAGTTCTACGTTTGTTTGCTGCATCCTAATTTTTTGTTATGTTTTGTTTTGATGTCTCTGGGCAGGTGGGATGGGCATGCTACTTTGGTCGCTAGTCTAACCACAACAGAGTGCTCGCCACCTGTCTATGGGTGGGTGGGCTAGCAGCTTGGTGTGTGAGCATGGGTCTCTGTTTGCTAGTCTTGTGGAGTGGCTAAGTGCAGGTTGGGCAGATGTTGGCCACCATCTGTCATGGCTCCAGTGGCAGAGGTGTGGGCGATGGCATTCATCGAGTGGGTGGGGTGGCAGGTGTGGCAGATGTGGTCAGCTAATAGGGGTGCAGTTGTCACCTCCCACCAAATTCGGGAGTGAGTAGTGGGCAAGTGTGCACACTGTTGTGCTGCCACTGCCTCTCGCACAGTGGGAGGAGGGTATGAGTGGTGGACCAGCAGACACACAGTCACATGCTCACTGCCGCTTGCCAGTGGGGGGAAAGGGGCAAAGAGGCATGCAAGGAGAGGCAGCAGGGAGTGGCAGGTGGGTGCATGTGGGGTCACACTGCCACCATCTCTTGCCAGGGAGTAGGGAGTAATGGATGGGTGTTTGCACAGTCACACTGCTGCTGCCTCTCACCAGGTGGGGGAAGAGGGGAGGAAGTGGTGAGTGGGTGTGTGTGGTGTCATACTGCTGCCACCTCCCACCAGGTGGGAGAAGGGGCCAGGGAGCAGAGGGTGGGTGCACACGTGGTCATGCTGCCACCACCTCTCACTGAGCTGGGTGGGATGCAGGCTGTGGGTGAGCATGAGTGCGCACATGCAGTTGCCATCCCTCACGAGGTGGGAGGGAGAGGGGGACGAGCAGTGGGTGGGTGCTTTCTCAGTCACGTTGCCTCCACCTTTCACAGTCTCACAGTGTGAGGGGACGGGGGGTGGAGCTTGGTTGGTTTGGCAGGTGAAGGGGGTGGGGGAGCAGCTGGTTCCTCACTAGGGCAGCCTGTCATTGGATGGGAGCGTGGCAGTTGAGGTAGGTGGGGAAGGTCGCATCAGGATATTGTGGGAGGGAAGGGGGTGGCTCATACCTTGGTCTCCAGCAGTCAGGGCTGCAGGGATAGTTTGTACCACTAATCTCCTCTAGTCACTGGGCAAGGGTCCCTGAGTTCTTCCAGTTGGTTGCAACCAGCAATCAGGACCTTATCTCACTTCATTTACATCTACACAGTTACTCTGTATCCTGTTGGGAATTCCATGAAGTTGCCTTCTGTGCTCCTCACCCATGATTGCTGCTTTGTCTCAAGATGGCCACGCTGTGCTGGACCAACTGGTAGGGCCCTTCCACTGTGTCCTCTTGTTCAACGTTTCCAGTTTCTTCTTCCAATCATTGTTCGGTCTAGTTCTTCACCCTTTTATTTGATGCTCAGGGTTCCAGGATTGTCCTCTGTATCTGTTTCACTTGGTTTCTCAAGTCTTTGCTATAGAGGAATGGTATGTGTCTGACTAAGCTGCCATTTTGGTTAGAAGTTCCAGAATCCCTGTTGATTTAAGCAAAACAAGCACAAAGTGTCAAAAAGTCAAAGGTCTCTTTCAGTTCTAAGAGCCTCTGATCTGTATTACACCCACTCCTCACTTATAGACATGATTAGGTTCCAAAGTCCAGGTCATTATGTGAAAATCAGCATTATGTGAAAATGGAGGATGGCCACATCATATCACAAAATGGAGAATGACTACATCATTACACAACTGCCAAATTACATCATTATGCAACTCCTGAATCACTGAGAATCATGGCTGAGCCAAGTTGACACATAACCTTAACCATCACTGCCAGTGTTAGTCTTGCCTTGCTCCCCCATGTTCGTTACTGCCAGACATACGCTGTTAATGTGCAAACTAGTCAGATAGCATATTTTTTACCATTGTCATAAATGGAAAATGTCAGATAATGAGACAGTCAATAAGTGAGGCATAGGTGTATAAACCTAGTCGCTCCTCGAGGACACCTTTCCTGATTCTGTTACACAGCCTCCTCCTGACTCCAGGCTGGGGAGGGTGTCGTCCCTCCTCTGGCTCATACAGCAGGCACATTGTACCCTAACACCATATTTCCCAGTCTGTCCCCTGCTACTGTAAACTCCTCCAGTCAGGGCTTGTGCCTTTTTTTTTTTTTTTTCCCTTATTTCCCCAGGCACTACAGGATCTTTCACAAACCTGCACGCAGTACGTGCCTAATGCATGTGCATGAAGACACCTTGGCCACCTCTCTCTTGATGGGGAACAAGAGAGACTACCGATTTATGCTCCTTTGCCTGGAAGTTGTGTCCCAAGAAGTCTTGACTTACAGTAGAATCAATTCTTTTTACACCCTAAGCTCTGTATGCATGGAAAACAAAAGAACTCTTGTTGTAACATGGAAGGAAAAGATGTGAATTAAAGCAAGGGCAAGTGGCCCCCACCCCTGAAAATCCAGGGTTTCAGCCTAGAGGACTTGGGGTTTAAACCCTAAAATCGAAGGGGTAGTGGTATGGATAAGAAGTAGGAGTCAGTGGTCGAAGCGGGCTGGGAAGTCCCTTTAAGCCCCACATTTCTCCACCCCTGTTAAATTGCCCACATCAACAAGGGCCGAGGAGTTGACCTGTGAGCCAGTCCCAAACCATGGCTGCAGTAACACTCTGAGCAATGCTCTCAGGTAGAGCACCTTTGCCTCAAATGGTTTGCTTTCTTCCCCCAGCCTCAGGAAGAGGCAGGTTGCTCTTCCCTTCCTTCCTTAATGCCCGTGATTCACCTGAACTTGATCAGTGTTTTAATAGTAAGGATGATGAGACTTGCACTTGTACCTGCATAAATGCTGAATGAATGCATGCCTGAATAAATGATATGACATCATAATAATTCAAACACTTATGCATCATATACTATGGCCCAGCCACTGTTCTACATACTTTGCATGTATTAACTCATTTAATCCTCATGAAAAACCTATGAGGTTGGCATTATTATTACCCTCATTTTCTAGATAAGGAAACAAAATTTTTTTTTTATTGTATTTTAGATGAAGGTTTACAGACCAAACAAGTTTCTCATGAAACAGTTAGCACACATACTGCTTTATGACATTGGTTAACAATGCCACGACATGTCAACACTCTCCCTTCTCATCCTTGGATTCCCTATTACCACCTTTCCTATCGCTTCCTGCCTTCTAGTCCTTTCCCCTGGGGTGGTGTGCCCCTTTAGTCTCATTTTGTTTTATGGACTTGTTCAATCTTTGGCTGAAGGGTGACCCTCTGAAGTGATTTCATTACTGAACTGTAAGTGTGTCTGGGAGCCATACTCTAAGGGTTTCTCCAGTTTCTGTCAGGCCAGCAAGGCTAGTCTTTCTTTTTGAGTTAGAATTTTGTTCTACATTTTTCTCTAGCTCTGTCCAGGACCCTCTATTGTGATCCCTGTCAGAGCAGTCAGTGGCGGTAGCCGGGCACCATCTTGTTGTACTGGACTCAGTCTGGTGGAGGCCGTGGTAGATATGGTCCATTAGTCCTTTGGACTAATCTTTCTCCTGTATCTTTAGTTTTCTTCATTCTTCTTTGCTCCTGAGGGGGTAAGACCAATGAGAAACAAATTCTTGAAGGGTAGGTTGGATCTGCTACTGGGGACCAGGGCTTTGAGGAATCAAGGTCAAGGCTTTGATGCCTGGGCAGACTACTTAGCTTGACTCTCCTGTGGCTCCCTCTGCTTGCCCCCCATCCTGTGAATATGTACTGTGGGTCATTTGTGGGACAGTCAGCACTCCGTGGAGGGACCAACGCAAAACCCAACACCTCCATCTCCTTCTGCAGAATTCAGGGTACTGTTGCAGGTGCCCAGGACCAGGCAATGGGGCATCTGGTAGCTAATCCTGACTGCCAACATCTAGCTGTGGAAGACTTGGGAAAAATTATTTAATTTCTTAGTCAGGCTTCATTGTCTCATTTGCAACACAAGGTTACGAATATCTTCTCTATGGGGTTGTTATGGCTATCCAGATGGGAAAAATGGACAGGAAAGTGCTTTGAAAAGTTTAAAGCAGTGCACATAGGCAGACATTTGTTGCTGTTAAAGTGAGTAGTCTTTGAGGGCATACTTGCTAAAAAGTAAATAAGCCTGGGGCAGAAGGTTCTCACTCAGAAGAGAGCACATGGCCTTTCATCGCAGATAGAGGAAAGAGAACAGACTGGGAGTTTGATCACTTGGGTTTTAGTCTGTCAAAACCTTTTAAGTTTTCTGGCCTGTCAAAAGGAGTTTTAAAATAGCTTCTTTTAAGATCCCTTTTAGCTCAAAATATCTGACATTTGAAGATGGGGCTGTGGATGTACCTTCATCAGAACCTGAGTTCTGGGGAACCCAGTGGTGGTGGTGAGAGGAGATCAACTTAATTCTGACTCATCTGATCCCTTTCTGTCAGTCCCCCTTGTGTCTAAAAGCAATGCATTGTTTTGAGAGGTGCAGTTTTCGTCAGGGAAAAGCCTTTTAGTCTGAGGTTCCTAGAGCCATGTGACTGTTGAATGAGGAAATGCCAGGTGTAGCCTATCTGAACAGTTAGAGGAAACAAGATAAAAAGAGAAGGGAGCAGCCAGAGTCAAGGGGAGAAATTCAAATCAAGGGAGAGCATAAATCACCACCGGTCATCCAAGGTGCCCACTCTATTGCCACAGCCCTTAACCCACTGAACTAAAAAGTCAGGTACTCCTCCAACCCTGTCAGCTCTGAAAAGAGGAAACTAAGGTCCTCAAGTGGTCCAGTGACTTACCGATTCTTCTTTTGTCTCTCCCACTCTTATCGATTTTACCAATCCACAAGAAAGAATCCCACTGGTAAACTTTGTCTAGTTAGGATGAACTCCCAGAGATTCAAGCAGAGGATGTGCAACCAGGGGTATCACTGCTGATGTCACATGGATCTTGGTTGAAAGCAGAGACTACCAGAAAGATGTTTACCTGTGTTCCCGTGACTATGCAAAGCGACTATGTGGATCCCAACAAATTGTGGATAACGTTACAAAGAATGGAAATTCCAGAACCCTTAACTGTGCTCACGAGGAACCTGTACATAGACCAAGAGGCAGTCATTCGAACAGAACAAGGAGATACCACGTGGTTTAAAATCAAGAAAGGTTTGTGTTGGGGTAGCATTCTATCACCATTCCTATTCAACCTGTATGCTGAGCAAATAATCCAAGAAGCTGCACTGTGTGAAGAAGAACAAGGCATCAGGATTGGAGGAAGACTCATTAACAACCTGCATTATGCAGATGACACAACATTGCTTGCTGAAAGTGAAGTGGACGTGAAGCACTTACTGATGAAGATCAAAGACTACACCCTTCAGTACAGATTACACCTCAACATAAAGAAAACAAAAATCCTCACAACTGGATCAATAAGCCACATCATGGTAAATGGAGAAAAGATTGACGATGTCAAGGATCTCATTTTACTTTGATCCACAATCAACGCCCATGGAAGCAGCAGTCAGGAAATCAAACAACATATTGCATTGGGCAAATCTGCTGCAAAAGACCTCTTTAAAGTGTTAAAAAGCAAAGAAGTCACTTTGAGGACTAAGGTGGGCCTGATGCAAGACATGGTATTTTCAATCACCTCATATGCATGCAAAAGCTGGACAATGATTAAGGAAGACCAAAGAAGAATTGATGCCTTTGAATTATGGTGTTGGCAAAGAATGCTGACTATACCAAGGACTGCCAAAAGAACAAACAATGTGTCTTGGAGGAAGTACAGCCAGAATGCTCCTTAGAAGCAAGGATGGTGAGACTACTTCTCACGCACTTTGGACATGTTATCAGGAGGGATCAGTCCCTGGAGAAGGACATCATGCTTGGTAAAGTAGAGGGTCAACGAAAAGAGGATGACCCTCAACGAGATGGATTGACAAAGTGGATGTAACAATGTGCTCAAACATAACAATGATTTTGACGATGGCGCAGGACAGGGCAGTGTTTCATTCTGTTGCACATAGATTGGGGCATTATGAGTCAGAACTGACTTGATGGCATCTAACAACAGGATGACGAAACCAACATATAGGAAAGGATTAGAGAATGATAAAGCCCAGTGTATAATTAGGAATGAACTGTGTGGTCCGTGTGCCAAGTCCTGCAGGAGTTTTCAGAAGGGAAATGGTGATGTCAGGAAGGGCCAGGGAAAGCTCCACAAAGGCAGGGGCCCTTCAGAAGGCCTGAACAATGGGCAGGGATTGACACTGGAGCCGCTGCATTCTCTCTCTAGACCTGTACCACACACACTTTGTTCCTGAGCTGCAGGCTTAGCCCTTCCAATAACTTGGTGGGTCTCACTGTGAAAACTGTACACAGGAGTGTCTACTACCCTTCACCGCCCCGCCCCCCCGTGGCCCTCCCAGCCACAATCCTGGTGGTTATCATGCTCATGTCCCCGTTTTTACGGCAGCCATGGTGTCCTCCAGATTCAGACATTTGGATGCTCCCCTCCTCCGGGACTTGAGGAAGCCCAGTGCTGACTGAAGCAGAGCCATGAGCAGAGGCTTCAGGATCTCCTTTATTAATCAGAGTCCCCCAGACCCTTCCATGGACAGATTACCTGCTTTCTCGCAGCGGCCCTGTGGTGAGGGAAGAGGGGCTGCTCAGGTCCTCCTCATTTTCTGGAATGGGAGGGAGCCAGGCACCAAGGAGGAGGTCTTGAGGGGTGAGTGGCAGTGAGGCCATGACTCCTGGGGTATGGAGTATACTCACAACACACTATCAATAACTACCCGTTTTACAGACAAGGAAACTGAGGCCTAAGAGGTCAAATCATTTGTCTAAGGTCACCCAGCTAGTAAGGCATGGAGCCAGAAGTTAATTCCAGCTCTCTGATGTCAAAGCCTGTTATCCCTCAACTTTTATGCTAAAGTTATCTTTCAGTGTGTCCTGGACTGGCAGCACCCCGGCATAGGAGGGACCTGCCATGGTGCGCCTTCTACACAGTGGACACAAGCCAGCCATTCCTACACACAGAGCAATCTCTCAGAAGCAAACAGATGACACTGGGACACCCTCCGCTCCTTAACGGGGAGTCCTGGAGCATGCACACTGTCTGGGAGGACTCTCTGCCCAGCACATGGACTCAGGATATCTTCATGGACTCAAAGAGTAGCCCCTTCCACCTAGCCTGTCCGAGAAGAGCAGGAAATGGCATTTAAGTGATTTAGGGAGCTCCAATTTTTTTTTTTTTTTTAAGTAAGGGGCAGGGACAGTTCCAGGCAAAGACAGAGTATGAGAAGACTGGGAGGAAAGACAGAATTTGGCCTACTGGCAGAACTTAAGGAAGATCAGTCTGGCTTGAGTCCAGAGGGAAAGGTAGAACTGGGCGGAAATGCAGTTTGCTTGGAAAAGTAAAGAGGCCAAATCCTTAAGGGCCTGTTAAAGCCTAGTCCAAGATTTGGGCTTTACCCTGAAGACAATGAGTTTCCTTTGAATGAGTTTAAATCTAATGGTCAGATTGCAAGAAGTATCAGTCCTACTCCCAAAGGGAAACAGGCGGCTGTTCAAGTGGGCAACTGAAGGGGAATGTTTGAAGGTGTGGGCATGGTTTCAGTAACCTGAGTGAAAATGTAGAATCCTGGGCTAGGATCAGACAGCTGTCACCACCCCAGGTCCAAAGGGGACAGTCACCTGAAACTAGAGGGAGAGTATGTGATGGGCAGCCAGCCTAGAGGACCCCACAGAGAATGAAGAAGGGAGAGAGATACCCAACCCCACTCTCCTTCTTCCCTCTGATTTCCTGTTGGCCTTCATCACTGGCCAAACCCAACCAGAAGTTGAAGGTCAAGGGAGCTACTGATTAGGTGCAAGAAGTTCAGCCTCCCAGGACACAGAGCAGGTGGAGAATGATGGGGAATGATAGGGGGAATGACTTGGCCCAGGGCTGTACAATCAAGCAATTTGAGGGGAGGGGCCTCCCTACCACTTGGTGATCTGAGAAGGCCCTTCCCCTGCCATACCTCTTTGGTTCCCCTTATGTAAATGGAGACATCTTAGCAGCCACTTGGCAGCATGCTATCAAAATACACCTTCTGAAAAGACAATCCTTAAATGACAATCAAAAGAAGCCAACATGCCTGGAACACTGATGCACATGAAGGGGGCTTGGGTTGGGACAACGGTGGCACCAGCCCATCCACATCTCTTCATTTTGCATTGACGTTACTCTCATTACCTGCTGCCGGTCTGGTGGACGGTATGACACTCAGAAAGGAGCGCTGCATCCAGCCCTGGGGGAGACCTGCGAGCAAAACCACCAGTATTGCTCCCGATTCTGAAAACTGATGCAGCTAGGTGCTCGGTTCCTCCCTCCTTAGAAGTCAGGCAGGGGCTGCAGGAAGTAAAGATGGGCACCAGGGGCCTGCGATTTGTACATGTGAAGTACTCCCCTCTTAAAACATCTGGCAGCTGGGCTGACAAACTATCTTTCTGAAGTTCCTTCTGTTGTGTTTTTATTCTTATGAAATAAGAAGGGAAACCTCCACAGAAGCAACTTGGTTTAAAGCTTAGAGATCCAGTTCTTCCGTGTACATGATTCTTAGCACTAATGGACTTCACAATATAGGAGGTCAGAGATACGGAGAGAGAGGGGCAGAGAGATCAACAAACTTCCCACTCAAACCAGAACTAAGGATGTTGCATTATGTGCCAACTGAGGAGGGGCAATGCATTGTTTTCCAATCAATGTTAGTAATTAAAGACATTTAAATTCGAGCGAACTTGACATTCTTTCTCAAGATGGTGTATCTTCACCAATTGTTATGTTTCAGGGGGAAAATCATTCCATGTAAAACCTCACCAAAATGTGCCTCTTAGAAAATACTGCAAAATGAAAAGGATAAAGCAGATATTTTCCGATTTCATTAAAATATGACTGTGACATCACCTGTGTAAGGTGGGAACCTACTGACCAGCTGCTGGCAGGGCCAAGGCCCTGCAGTTCCCAACCACTGTTCCAAACCAGCCTTCTCTAAAGGGCCCAAGCTTGCCAGCGTACTTAAAATGTCAGAGAGCTGGTTTCAATATGCACAGCCTGGGACCCAGGATTAATAATGCATTCTCCTTCACAACCACAAAGCTCTAAAGCTGCAGGTGATATTGCAGAATAAATGGAGCCAGTGAGGTCATGAAAGCGGAATGTGAACGGCCTGCAGTCACACATTTACTAAGCTGGAGTACAACTGGCTAGTGGAGAAAATCTGCAAGTTATTTGGAAACCAAAATGTTTCTTTGCTTCTATGTTTTCATATTACACTTGGTGGTAAGATTGATCTAGTGAAAGAAGCCTGGTTTGTTTGTTTGTTTTTCTTTTTCTTAGGCGAGCCTAACGCAGTTCACATGTTCATATCTAGGATGCCAAGGAGGCCCCGATCCCAAAACACTTCCCTCAATAATGGCTGAAATTGCACCACTGCTAATTCATTCGATAGGGGGAAGTGATGCCTGCTTCATGAGGTTCTGCTCCTGAAATCCCAGAAGGGGATAATGCTTATATCCTGGGAGTGGGTCCAGGTGACTAAATATGAGGACACTTCGAGGGCAAGTCTGAGGTCTCTAGAGACATAGGGGTGGGAGAGAATGCTGAAAGGGGGCGAAGGGCAAAGAACAGGAAAGACCATGAGCATTACTGCCTGCTTCTAGAGTCTGCCAGGGCTCAGCCTGCAGTAGGATGGGCCCAGACACATGCTTCCTCCTGCTGTGGCCCCAGTTCTGAGAGCCAGCCCGGTAGTTTGGCGTCCATTTTGGTTTGAACTTAGAGACAACATACCTGTGGGTTGTGGGCTGTGATGGTGTAGCTCTTCTGAAGACAGTCAGGATGGTGAAAATTCACATTAATTTCACCTTATTCCTCTCAAATTGGAAAATGAGAGCTCTATGTAATTCTGTAAAGCAGAAATTTCTGGAATTTCTCTCCTAAACATTGAAAAGAAGTGTAAAAACACAAAATAATAATAAAAAAAAAAGAGCAAGAGCATAAAATATGTGCATGTGTTTTCTACAGAAAGTATGAAAAACAGCTATGTGTTGCTTTAGGAATTAGGCTGAACTTTGAAAGCTGAAAAAAATAATTTATAATTCCATGTTCAATTAGCAATGCTTTCTCTAGAATTTCCATTTTATGCCAATAGCGTTGGCAGCACAACATCAAATTTTCCTTAGATACCAAATAAATTGCTGTATTCTGAAACTCAGTGGTTACCCATGGAGGGATGAAGGGCCTTCTTTCACCCCATTTAGCTAGCAACAGCTCGAGGAGAACTGCTGTGTCTATCAGATGGCAGCCATTTTGTAGGTATGTCTGACAACAGTGAGGGAAATAAAGAAATTTTGCACACACTGGGTTTGAAATACATTTTCCAAATGTGTTTTCGAAAAGGCACAATTTAGTGTTCAGATACTTCCAGGTGATTTTTAGAGTGTTACCTTGAAGGACTCTATGATGATTTCTTTCCAGGGTCAATTTGCCAGCTGACAGAAGTCCTGGAAGTGTTCCAGGGGCGAACGCCTCTTTAGTCTTCCTTCCCCTCCAATGGAAGAGGCCCTGTGCTTGGTAAGGAAGCAGCCCCTCCAACCCAGCTAAGTTCACCTTTCTACCTTAGCACACACCAACATGCAGACGTCACGTCTCACCTCTGTCAACTAGTTTCTTCCTAAGTAACAGGACGGATGCGGAAAACTAGGGGAAAGAGTGTAGACACTGAGGAGCAGCAAACTGCAGCAGCCCCTCCACCCCGGCGTCCCTGGCTCTCCCTCCCCGCCTGCAGAGGAGCTGCTCGGCCTGGGGGTCTGGAATGCGGGCGCCTCCCGGCTCTTGGCTGGCGGGGCTTGGCTGCGCAGCCGGGCTTTCTCAAGTTGTCTTCTGGAGACAATAGCGCAGGCTTTCCTTTTCACACGACTGGGGATGGCATTGTCTGGAAAAGGAGGTTCAGCAGGCTCCAGGAGAAGGCATTACCCTCGACAAACGCTATTTTCTACTGTGAATACGTTGGCTCCAGGGACGCGGGCGTGTCAAGGCTTGACATCCCCAATCAGAAAGGCGGCGCTGGAAGCGGGCTCACCCTTCAGGTGCTGACAAAGAGCCCGGGTGGGCCTCCCACCCAGCGTCCCGTCCCTGCGCCAAACGCCGCGCGGGCCGCCTCCCACTCGGGAAGCTCAGCTTGCTGAGCCCCATTCTTCCCCGACTACTGTTCCGAATCACAATATTTGGTTTAGCTTTACAGAAAAAATTATCCCTGCTTAAGAATGTTTGAACAATGGATGCAACGGAGCGGGCTCATAATTACACAGCTAGAGGCCTCGTGTGATGGCTCAGGCACCGAGAGACGGGCCGGGGCGAACGCCAAGGGCTCCTTCTGCCCAGGGCCGTGTTGGCTGATGAAAACCCCCCTGGAAGAGCCTTGCACGAGGTTATGCTTTTAATATATAGCCTAGTGCACAGATGAAGGCTGGGCCTGGGAGCTGTCCCACTTCTTTGGCTTCATTCACAGCTGTATGTCATCCGGGCCAGCAGGGTTACTATAATGTGGTATTTCCCCCACATTAGGTCTTCAGTGAGTCACTTACGGACACTATCAAATGCAGAGCAAGGGGTGGACAACAGGTCTTTTACCTAACCCTTCAGACACCCTACTGCATTCCTATCCCATCCATATCATTAAAGGCAGTATTTATGTTGGGGGGGAGATGTTGAGTGGTAGTTGAGGGTCCTATTTCCCTCATTAAACCTTTTTAGAAGCACGGAGGTTCTTGGGTGGCGCTCCACTACTAAAGGAAAGGTTGGCAGTTGGAACCCACCCAACAGCTTCACAGAAGAAAGGCGGAAGATCCATAAAGGTTACATGCAATTTCTAATAAAGGGCAAGAGGAATCAGCCTATACAGACGCATTTGCATGGGCTTTAGAGTCAGCGAAACCGAGTTTGAATCCTGGCTCTGCCACTTACTGGTTGTGAGATATCAGCCAATTCATTTCATCTTTCTGAGCTTCCATTTCCCTATCTGTGAAGTTCGGCTACATGTATCTAGGTGGCCAAAGATGGGTGTTGTGAATGTCACTCACAGACATAAAGTGGTGACAACATAGCGAGCACCCTCAGTAAGCGGTCATTTCACTGTCTAGTTGTTCCTATCTTATTATTTTTGTATGGAGTTTAGCTTCGGGTTCTCCTTACGGTGCAGCATGCTTCTTGAGCACCTACTCTGTGTAAGTGTTGAGTGCTGTGGAAACAGGAGGAGAAACCACACATGGTCTTGCCCTGGAGAAGCTCACAGCTCACCCAAATATAAGAATGAGCAGTTACAAGGCTGCTTGGCCGATACTAGTGCAGAGGCATAAACTCAGGGTAGTATGTAAGGTCAGGCGAGGCTTCACTGAGGAGCTACCTTTTCAGCTGGATCCTTAAGGATAAAATGAGATTTGAGGAGGTGGGTAAAGCAAAGAAGGACATTTTGGTCAGAGGGAATAGCACTGTCAAAGGCACAGGGTCATGAAAAGGCCTGGCATGTTCCCAAAACTGCCAGAAGTTCAATGAGGTGGACATGGGTTGGTGGGGGTGAGGCTCAGAGGCAGTTTTGGGTCAGGTTGCTATGGGCTTGTACTTTATTCCTTTGCCGTGAGACCAGAAGAACTGGATGGTGCCCAGCTACCATTACTAAACATTTTGATCAAAGATTCCACAAAAGAATCCTGATCAAAATGGGGAAAATGCATAACAGAATTTCACATTTTCATGGACTCCAGACTTCCGGGAGCCGTGAAGGTTGGATGAACCCCTGAAACTATTGCCCTGAGATAAACTTTGAAGCAAAAAGTCTTCTTAAAACCAAATGATAGTTTAGCTTAACTAGTAAAAATTGTCTACCTTGAGCATTGTGCTCTTTTAAGAACTATCTATATGGAATAAAATTGATAACAGCAACTTGAAAGATGAGATAAGAATCTCAGGGGGTGGTGAGATTATGTTAATGGGGGAGGAACAACTCACAACTCAGAAAAGAAGGGTGAGAATGGCTGCACAACTGGAAAAATGCAATCAGTGTCACTAAATGGTACATGTAGAGACTGTTAAATTGGTGTATGTTTTGCTGCGTATCTTCTCAATAACAACAAAGTAGGTAAAAAGGTCTCACCTGAGGAAGGAGAAGGAAGGGTGAAGGGAGGTAAATTAGAATCACTGAGAACACTCTTTACCTAAACCCTCTAATCCGCATTTGCATTCATTGAAGATCACAGGTAGTGTCCATACTGCAAACTGCAACACCTGCCATCACAGTGGGGCTATCACTGATTATGAAATTAGGACCCCCGGAAAGATACAGGTAGAAATATTCTCAGTGCATGGAGCAGAGCATGAGGACCTTTTCTTCTTAGAACCAGCGAGGCACCAGCTCACAAGAGCCCATGGGACACGTCTCTTCTCAGCCTTTTGTTCCAAGCCTTCACTTATGAGCTTGGAATTGTCCATGGTGGGACTATTTATACCATGGATATCAGCAAACACCACGGATCAGGGCTTTCCCCTAGAGCGAGTGGTTAAGCATTTACCAGCTCTCTGCTGCTTAGAACTGTATTTTCTCAGTGAATGCACATCCTTAAGGAGTTATTATGCCACCTCAGCAAAGGGGAATAAAAGTGGGTTTTGAGATTTTTTTTTCACCCTCAGCACCTGACCAGTCTCCATAGCCTAATACCAGCCATTCCTCTAGCCCCAATCCCATCTTTAATTTGACATAGAATCTTATAAAACTCTTCACAAGATGACAATATTATCAGGTAATGTTAATTAGTACTTGATAAATGGCACACACTGGTGTGAAGAACTTATGTGTGTGTGTGTGTGTGTGTGTGTGTGTATAAAGCATTCAATCCTCTCAAAAACCCTGTGAGGTGGTTAATAGTTTTCACATTTTAAATTTGAGGAAACTGAGGCTTGGAGAGGTTAGAAAACTCTACGGAAAGATCCAAAGATGCCAAGAAGGTGAAGGAGAGGGAACACAAAGAACCAGCTTTTCATATTGTATGAACTCAAAGTGACATCAAATCCCAAAACGTGAGAACTCCAAGGGTATAGTCAGCCCCTTCTTTTTATAGATGGAGAACTGAGGCTCAGGGAGACTGTGACCAGTTAAGCATCAAGTGGCTGGTGGAAGCAGAGCCAGGGCTAGAACTTAGGACTCCAGACTCACCACCCAAGGTCACCATGACCCTGCCTTTAAATTGCTTTCATCTCAGAATTTCATTCACCAATGTGGTCTACAGCATTGCCTAGCAACAAATCACGTGTTTTCAACATTTCTTCTGTTGCTATCTAACTGCCTGTGTTCCTGCTTAGTACCTGCTTGGAGCATCCCAGCACATCTTTTGAGCTCCTTGGCTCCTGTCATGGATTGAATCGTGCCCCCAAAAAATATCTGTCTACTTGGCTAGGTCATGGTTCCCAGTATTGTGGGATTGTCTACCATTTTATCATCTGATGTGATTTCCCTATGTGTTATAAATCCCATCACTATGATGTAATAAGATGGATTAAAAACCAAAACAAAACCCACTGCCATCGAGTCGATTCTGACTCATAGGATTAGTGGCAGCTATATTGATGAGGTCTACAAGATTAGATAGTGATTTAAGCCAATCTCTTTTGAGATATAAAAGAGAGAAGTGAGCAGAGAGACATGGGGACCTCACACCACTAAGAAAGCAGTGCTGGGAGCAGAGCATGTCCTTAGCACCTGAGGTTCTTGTGCCAAGATGCTCCCAGCCCAAGGGAAAACTGATGACAAGGACTTTCCTCCAGAGCCTACAGAGAGAGAAAGCCTTCCCCTGGAGCTGGCGCCCTAATTTCAGACTTCTAGCCCATGGACTATGAGAGAATAAACTTCTTTGTTAAAGCCATCCACTTGTGGTATTTCTGTTATAGCAGCACTAGATGACTAAGACAGCTCCTTTCACGCAGAGTCTGAGGGTTCTAGTTACCCAAGGAGAGATAAACATAACTTTTTCTTCCTGATTGTCTTGGTTATCTAATGCTGCTTTAACAGAAATACCACAAATGGATAACTATAACAAAGAGAAATTTATACTCTCACAATTTAGGAGGCTATAAGTCTGAATTCAGGATGTCAGCTCCAGGCGAAGGCTTTCTCTCTGTGTCAAGTCTGGGGAAAGGTTGTCATCAACCTTTCCCTGGTCTAGGAGCTTCTCAGCTCTGGGACCTGTGTCCAAAGGATGCAGTCTTCTCCTGGCTCTTGTTTCTTGGGGGCATGAGGTCCCCCTGTCTCTCTGCTTGCTTCTCTCTTTTATATCTCGAAAGATATTGACATAAGACACAGTCTAATCTTGTGGATTGAGTCCTGTCTCATTAACATAACTACCTCTAATCCTGCTTCATTAACATCATAGAAGTAGGATTTACAACACATAGGAAAATCACATCAGATCACAAAATGGTGGACCTAACCAAGTTGACACACATTTTGGGGGAATACAATTTAATCTATGACACTGATATAGATCTTTTTTCTCTCCATAACTCTCTATTTTCAATTCTCTTTACAATAAGGAAGAAGTCTCAATTTTACACATCTACTTAACACCTGACAATTTCCATTTAAGCGGTAGGGCACAGATGGCTACCAGAAAAAGTTGAGGTGGGGCAGGGTGACTTCAGAATACAGGTGAAACCACAGATCTTAAATTGGGACTTTCAGAGCAGGCGTCTTGTACCAATCATTCATTCATTTGTGGTAACTGCTTTATTGAGATATATTGTACAATTCACCATCAAATGGTTTCAGTGTACTCAGAGTTGAGCAACCAGTAGCACGATCAAATTTAGAACATTTTCATCACCTCAGAGAGAAATGCTTCTAGCCTTCATCCTTTTAGCTATCACTCCCAGCCTTCCCATATTCTCCCCAGCCCTAAGCAACCTCTCATGTGCTTTCTGTCTCTACAGACCTGCCCAGTGGCCTTTGTGGCTGGCTTCTTTCACTTAGCAGAATGCTTTCAAGGTTCATCCACATTGCAGCATGTATCAGTACTTCATTTCTCTTGTAGCCAAATAATATGGGTTCACTGGGAATATCCTTTGTATTTTTTTTTTAATCCGTTCATCAGTTGATGAACACTTGGGTTGTTTCTATCTTTCGGCTATTATGAAAAATGCTGATATGATTATTTGTTTTTGTGTGGACGTATATTCTCTTGGCTAAATACTTACCAGTGGAGTTGCTGAAAACTTTGTGTTTAACCACTGAAGAAATACCAAACTGTTTTCCAAAGTGGTTTCCCCATTTTACACCCCCAACAGCAGTGCATGAGGCTTCTGATTTCTCCACATCCTCACCAACACTTTCAGTATCTGACTTTTTTATTCTAGCCATCCTAAAGGGTGTGAAGTGGTATTGCGTGGTGGTTTTGATTTTCGTTGCCCTGATAACCAGTGATGTTGAGCATCTTTTCATGTGCTTACTGATCCAGGCGAAGAGAAGAAAGAAGGAAGCGAAGGGCAAGCAGTTTCCTGTACAAGGCTGTGTCCTGTAGCGGACCCACACCGCGTCTACTCACAGCAGCCTAGTGATGAGCAGCACAAACTCAGCAGGTAGTCTGCCTGGACTCAAATCCAGGCTCCACTACTTACTAGCTCTGTGTTCTTAAAGAAGTTATTCAGCCTCTACCTGCCTCAGTTTCCTTATTAGCAAAGTAGTAATTACCTCAAGTGGTTGTTTTGAGAGCTCAGTGCATTAATATTTGTACAGTGCTTACAACAGTGCCTGGAACATAGTAAGCACGATTGAAGCATGCATTAAAGAAGTCAATGACTAATGCTCAATAAATGTGATTTCCTGATGAAGTGTGTCTGTTTGGGGCTCTGTGTTAGGGTAGAGGCCAGGCTGCTGAAACGAGTGTACCTTCCTCCCACCCACAGCCCTGATGTGGGCATGGGGGTCTGTGGCGAGCAGGGGGTCTGCAGCGGGCAGGGGGTCTGCGGCGGGCAGGGGGTCTGCGGCGGGCAGGGGGTCTGCGGCGGGCAGGCAGCTCTGCTCCCCAAGGTTATCTAGTAGCCCAGATTCCCACTAGCTGTCGCCCTACCATCCCTGAGGGTGTCTTCTTCAGCTGCGTGGCTGAGGTGGATGCACCATGACCAGGCTCTCAATCCAGGTGAAGGGAAGAGGGAAAAGGAATTGAAAGGCAAGCAGCTTCCTTTATGAGGACATGTCCTGGAGTGGACCCATGCCACGTCTGTTCACATCCCCCTGGCCAGAACTCCCTTACACAGCCACACCCAGCTGCAAGGAGAGCTGGAAATGCAGCCAAGTGCCAAGCTAACACTTGTTGATGGTGCAGTTCTAGTACTGGGAGGAAGAAGGGTAGGCCGGATGTTGGGGCAATTAGCAGACTTGGCTGTGGGGAGTAAGACCCAAGGATGGCATCATCTCAAAGATTTGCTTTGAGAATTAAGCACGGATGTAAGCATAGAGTGGAGACTCTGCTCACTTCTTGCCCACCATTTTGCACCTATCCTAATGTCTTTAAAATTAATATAATACGCCTCCTGTTTAGAGTTAATTTTCCATGCATAGTCCACTCAGTGATTCATTCATTATTCAGCCATCCTTTCCCAATAACGGCCATTGTGCTAGACATTTTCAAATTTTGTCTGATTTGTTACTGTTTTTTGTTAGTTGAGTTGACTCCAACTCATGGCAACCCATGTGTGCAGAGTAGAACTGCTCCACAGGATTTCCAAGACTGTGGCTTTTTCAGAAGCAGATGGTCAGGCCTGTCTTCTAAGACCCCTTTGGGTGGGTTTGATCTACCAACATTTCTACCAATAGTTGAGCACTTACCATTTGTACCATCCAGGGGCTCTTTATCTCATTTAATGCTCACAAAACTCCAGTGAAGTCTGTGAGATTGTCTCCATTTTCTAGATGAGCCTTACAGAGGTTGAGTGATTGGTTTACGTTCGCACAATCTGTAGGTTGTAGAGTCAGGATGTGAATCTGGGCCTGAATCCAATCCCATTGCTCCTTCCCTCAGGTCTACAGTATTTTATGCCTTTGTAACTTGCACCCTTTGTAGGCATTTTCTAGCTCTAGCAGTGTGCCAATGTACACAATACATGTATACATGATAGCTGATAACTTACTAATGTACATCTACTGCTAAAAAATTACTGGCTTTGTTTATGCTCAACACATTCAATTGTTTGTTTATTTAAATGAAACCTTCTTTTCTCTTTGGGGATAGTAAAATTTCAGTTGTTAAGCCAGAAAATGTTGACAAATTATACTTTGCTGTAGTTTTTTCTTAAAGCTTTTGTGTTGCTCTACTGATGGCCTTAATGAGAAAGTGGCCACCAACTGAATATGTGGAAGACAGAGGAGCCTACATAAGTACACATACTCATTTAGAGGAAAAGGGCATTGTGCAATTGGACTTCAGCTGAGATTTAGATGCATTGGTGATGCTCATGACAGGTACCCCTGGAACTACAAATAACACTATCAGTCCTCATCATATTAGAGGTGATCTAACGTGACTTTGCACCCCACCCCCTTTCAAAAGTGTAAGTCACATGGGAAAGTCTGTAAAACTCTGAAGGCGCCACTGTGTGAACTGAAAAATATCGAAGTTTTCTGACTTTTGCCAGCCAAGTAACACTGCCAGATGCCAGCTTGTAGCATTTCTGTCAGAAACCCAGCTGGCATGAAAGTCAGTTTTTAATCCACCCTGGAGTAACCTCCTGCATTCAGAAATTCTTTGCATGAGTAGAGAAGTCTAAATCAGGCTGTACTTTCCCTGGAGCTAGTGGGGGTAGAATGTGAGGCCTTCAAAAGAAGTTGGCACCATTCTGGGAGCCAGATTAGCACACTTCAAGAAAGGAATACAGGCTGGGCCAGTCTAGTTCCAGCAGCATCACTCATCACCTCTCCCCTCCCTCCTGCCCCTCACCACCCATCAAGCCAAAGATCCCAGGCTCTTGTGGCTCAGCAATGACAGCTTTGAGGTAGGGAAGATTTTTCAATTTGTGATTTAAGTGCAGTATTAAAGCCAAAGAGGAAAGCTCTTTGAAGAGATGGAGTAGAACTGAATTTAAGAGAAATAATAGCAGAACATAATTCTAAATTCTCATGGACTGTAGACTTTCTGGAGCCATGGAGGGTGGGAGAACCCCTGAAACTACTGCCCTGAGATAATCTTTAAACCTTACACCAAAAATATTCCCTGAATTCATCTTAAAACCAAACAATAGTTTAACTTAACTAATAAAAAAGGTTGGCCTTGAGCATTAAGCTCTTTTAAGAGCTATCTACATGGGATCAAAGTGACAACAGCAACTCGAAAGATTAGATAGGAACCTTAAGGGGCAGTGAGTTTATGTTAATGGGGGAGGAACAACGCAGAAAAGGAGGGCGAGAATGCTTGTACCACTCAAAGAATGTAATCAATGTCACTGAATTGCACATGTAAAAACTGTTCAATTGGTGAACAAAATAAATAAAATTTAGAAAAAGAAAATAAACAAAACCCTAAAAGAAAAAAAAAAAAAAGAAAGAAATCATAAGGTTCTATGACCGGTTTTCTCTGCATCCATTTTCTATCCCTCATTTATCCGATCAAGCCTGCTGGGAGAATTCCCCCATAAATTCATTATGTAACCTCCTGCTCAAAAGACCTCCATTGTTCCCCAACACCTACAGAATAGAGCCCAAATGCCTTTTTTAAAAAAGAAATTCTTCCTTCTTTTCTTTTTTTAAAAAAAAATTTAAACTAATAATGTGGTTACCTGACTACGGAGTGATAGGAACTGAGCAGATGGAGGACAAGAAGAGAGGTTGTATAATATAGTAGTCAATTACTGCTGTGATAAGGCTGCATAACAAATGGCCCCAAAATGTAAATGGCTTACAGCAACGAGCATGTTTGCTTTGCTTTTGGGTCTTCGAGACAGTTGGGGCAGCTCTGCTTCAGACCGTAAGTCAGGTTCCAGTCTCTTTTACGTGTCTCTCATTCTGGGATCACTGGCTACCCGGATATCTTAGTTACCTAGTGCAGCTGTAAGACAAGTATCGTAAGTGGTTGGCTTTAAAGAAAAGAAATTTATTTTCACACAGTTCTAGAGGCTGAAAGTCTAAACCAGATTATCAGCCATGTTGATTCCTTCTGTGAGCCTCTCTCCTAGTTTCTGGTGTCTGCTGGTGATCCTTGGCATTTCTTTGCTTTTCGTTTGTCTTCCTCTGTGTGTGTGTGTCTTTGTGTCTATTTCGGTCTTTTTATAACTCAGAAGTGATTAGGTTTAGGATCTACCCTACCCTGGTATGATCTCAACTGATTGAAAGCTTATATTATGGATTGAATTGTGTCCCCAAAAAATATGTGTTGTAAATTCTAATCACTGTGCCTGTCGTCATAATTCCATTTGGGAATGGATATTCTTTGTTATGTTAATGAGGCGTATAAGTGTAGAGTGTCTCTTAAATCAGTCAGTTTTGACATATAAAAGAGCAGTTTGAGCAAGCAAGCAAGCACAAATGGGGGCGTATAGATGCCACACCACATGAGACCTCCAAAGAACCAAGACACAGAAGCTGAAAAGAGACAAAGACGTTCCCTCAGAGCCAACAGACAGAGAAAGCCTCCCCCTGGAGCTGGCACCCTGAATTTGAGCTTCCAGCCTCTTAGAC
This sequence comes from Elephas maximus indicus, assembly GCF_024166365.1. NCBI lineage: Eukaryota > Metazoa > Chordata > Mammalia > Proboscidea > Elephantidae > Elephas > Elephas maximus. The sequence goes on along the minus strand of NC_064838.1, from coordinate 5,702,218 downwards.
TGTAAGAAAATTAATTTCTGTTTGTTAAAGCCGCCCACTTGTGGTATTTCTCCTACAGCAGCACTAGCTAATTCAGAATTTCGTACGAGAGAGTGGAGTACTGCTCTAAAATGTGGAGGTGGTTTTGCAATTGGGAAGTGGGTAGAATCTGGAGGAATTTTGATGTGCTTCCTAGTAAGGCTCTAGGTTGCCTTGAAAAGACTGTTGGCAGAATTATGGACGTCAAAGGCAACGCCGGTGAGGGCTCAGAAAGAAGGGAACTTGGGGGCCAGGTGCCAAGTGGTTGCAGCTCCACCCCATCCAGGTGGTGAACATTAGCGCCCTCCCGTTCGTTCCGCATCCGACCGGTGTTCCCGGGCCTTGGTGTTTGTCGACGGGCGCACAGCTCTGCTCCTGACACTAAGCTGGGCTCGCAACTTTCTGCAGCCGCTGCCCCAGGTACAATGCTTGCTCAAGCCAATGCTAACCCGCTGCTGCTGCAGCTGTGACTGGCGAAGCTGGACATTTCTGCCCATCTGGCTGGGCACTCTCAAAGGTCCTGTCCTCCCTGACCCTGTTGCCTCTCTGCTTCCCAGGCCTGTCCTGCACCTACAGCCTCAACTGTCCTCCTGAGCTCTGGTGTGGCTGTGACTTGTGTCCCCTACTCCTCAGGAAGCCCTTGGTGTGTGCTGCTCAGGTTATCTACAGGGTGAGTGGGTGCGGTTTTGTGGCCAGCATGGAGTCCCAAGTCCCCTGTAGTCCTCTGCCAAATTTGTCTGTGCTGCCACCCCTTGCCAGCTCCACTCAGGAATAGGCGGGATACGACAGCTCCCAGCCAAGTCTGACATTTATGAAAGGTTGACAGAGTGACCACTGATTAGAAAACCCTTTAGAAGGAGAGAAGAAACTTGCCTTTTTGGGAATCTGGCCTGGTATAAAGGGGCCAGGCCCAAGGAGCCTGTCACAGTAGCGGCAGCTGAGAATCGGTAGTAGAGTCGAGGCCCACCTCCCTGAACCACAGCTAGGTAGAGACAGTAGTCTGTGCCTGGTGGGGGAAGAGGGCTGTCCTCAGAGGGGGCTTAGGGTCCCTCCTTCCTTAGCCAGCAGAGAAGCCTGCCCCAGAAAACACCTGTGTCAGGGGCAGGGGCCACAGAGCATCTGGGGTCAAGAGGCAGGAGGTTTGGGCCCACAGCTGTGTGACCTTGGGCGTGTCAGTTACTGTTTTTGAGTTTCCTTATCTACGAGATGCAGGTGACCACTGGCTTCACTGCCTGCCTTGCAGGCTGCTGTGGGTGTCAACAGCAGGGGTAGATGGGGAGGCAGTGGTGGTTCGGGGCAGCATTCTCACCTTCCACGTGGGAGAGTGGTTCGATTCCCAGCCAATGCACCTCGTTCACAGCCACCTCCTGTCTCTCTCTCTCAGTGGCGACTAGGATGGATCAGGAAAAAGGCCTGGTGATTTGCTTCTGAAAATCAGCCAGTGAAACTCTATGGATCGTAAGGGCCGGTTCCTGTTGTGCACGGGGCGGCATGAGTCAGAGGCCGGCTCCGCAGCAGCTAAGAGCAGATGGGAGGGTTTGTAAACCAGGATGCTCTCCACGTGCCCTGTGCATGCAGTTCCTGGTGATGGAAGGCATCTTCGCCGTCATACCCTTGAGAAGGTCCTCCTCTGCCTCTTCTCCCACAACTGGAGGGGCTGGGGCTGCCAAATTTCACTCCCCCGTGCCCTCCTTGGAACTTCCCCCACCCTTGCTCTTGCCTCCAAACTGCGGGCTGGAGACAGGAGCGAAAGAATCAGGAAGAAATGGCGGCTCAGCCGTCATGGGCCTGCTTGCTCCCTCCTCCTGCTCCTTCTCCTTCCCCAGTGGAAGGACCCAGCAGCCTCACTGCAGATCCCAAAGCTGCCCTCCCTGGGGGTGCCAGACTCAGAAGTTCTCAGGGGGAGGCTGTCCCCACCAGCTGCTCTGAGAGCTTGTATGTTTTACCAGGGAGCCCATTAAGAGGGCTACAGGAGCCCAGAGCCAGGGCTCTCTTATGTCTACACAGGTGCCCTGGATGGGGCCCTGGGCCTGCCACACCCCCACCTTGCTCTCTGTGAAGCAGAAAGGAACCCACTCACTTGTCTAAAGTACCACTGTGACCTGGTGACTTCTGCCTTTGCCCTGCATCTGCTCCGTGGTCAGAGGGCGAGACTTCACATCCCCCCAGACAAACCCAACTCTGACAGCCTTGGCAAGTAATGTGGAGGGTTTAACAGTGTAATGAGGCTGGGGAGGAGGTCAGGACATTACACACTGCACAGAAAAACTGGAACCTCCCTGCCCGTTCAACATCTCTTTTCTCTCCTCCGACCCTTCCCTACCCTCTCCCCACTCAACCCCTCTCACTGTCAACCCCAACCCCTCACCTTCCTCCCCAGCCACCACCTCCCCCCCTCCCAGTGCTCTCCAGGTCTTCTCTGTGAGTGCAGTGCTCCCTCTCTCTCCTGTCTTTCCTCACACCTGGCTTGGTGACCAAAGTCCCCCAGGCATCCTCAGAAGGCAGGATATGTTGTGAAGGACATTGCCAAGGGAGGGGAGAAACGAGAGCCATCACCCCACCTTGTAGACACAGCAGACACGGCTCACTCTGAATCAAGACAGTGCAGCCCTAGCTGGCCGCCATCTGCCTAAAGCCCGCCCCCCCCCCGCCCCCAGAAAGCGTCCTTCTTGGGGCTCTGTAAGAAAACCTGTTCTGTTGTTAGTTGCCACTGAGTGCGCTCTAACTCCTGGCAAATTGTTGTGCAAAAAACAAAACGTTGCAGGGCCCTGAGTCATCTTCAGGGCCAATCACCAGTACGCTCTAGTCCATGGTGCAGCCACTGTGTCAAGGAAAGCCTATTACAGTGTAATAACTGACAGGTACCCTCTCCCTTACCCTCCCTCTGCCAGCATGGCAGGAGAGGTTCATGGGCCTCGGGGAAGGGAACCAGGGGCCAAGGGAAGGAGGCACGGAAGGGACACGTGACAGGTGGTGCCACTAGTTTGCCTGAGACAGCGTGTCACCAGCCTTGGGGGCTACCATCAGAGGGAGCAGCCAGCCCGACCCAGATCCTCTCTGGGTGTCCTGCCGGCGGAAGCCCACGCACGGCTGGAGGGGCCTGGCACTGGCTCAGTGTGAAGACGCTTATGTTCCTGTTTATTTATGTACTTACACCCCCACGTTTACTGCCCCCACCACGCCCTGCAGGAGAGCTGCCACTGCCAACTAAGGGAGCGCGGAGATGGGAGAGCCGTCCTGGTTTGAAGATGTCAGCATACAGGCAGATCAAAAGTCTCGCCCGGAGGCTGCTGTCAGCCGCTCAAGCGCATAACTTCTTACAGCTTCTGAGATCAGTAGTGCAGGGATCACGGCAGAGCAGACAGACGGAGAGAGGATGCGTCCAAGGCCAGGGAGGCAGCGGGTGGACTGGCAGGACTAGAAGGGTCAGCGCGAGGAGAAGCCGGAGAGCGGCCTGCAGGCTGCTGCTTGCTTTGGCCTGCTCTGCAGGGGTGGGACCGGTGGCTGTGCCAGGCCTGGGGATTCGGGTGGCACAGCCCCTGAGACTCAGGTGGGTGGGAGGACTCGGGGCTCTCCGGAACCCCTGAGAATGTGCAGGGCTGCAGTCCCGCCCGGCGGGGAGCTGCGACATCGGTGCCACGCCAGTGGGCTGCAGTCAGACTATCGACCATCAAGGGCAGGCGGGCAGGCCTCAGAAGTGCATCGTCGCTGCGGAAGCAACCTGTTGTCGGAGCCCTAGGTCTTTTCCAAGGGTTTCCAGGTCCCTTCTTTCATTTAATCTCACAGTTCCACAAAAGCAGCTCTTATCTTCACCACTCAGCCGTTGAGAAAGTGGGTCCACAGCACAGCCGGGGGGTCTGGGGTCTAGAAGGCCAGGTTTCCCCAGGCAGGTGCCTAGTTCTTTCCCTGCTCACACTGGTAGCAAAGACCAGAGGAGGGACCTTTGACTTGAAGGCTGGGCGGTGGGTGAGCCGCTCAAGCCAAAATCAGTCTGTTCACCAGTCAGGTTTTAAGGCAGGTTGTGTTGTTATGCTGTGAGAGTGTGTATGTGAGTGTGTGTGAGCTGTGAGTGCCTATGTGTGTGCGTGCGACAGTGCGAGTGTACGAGTGTACGTGTGGGTGAGTGTGTGAGCTATGAGTGTATATGTGTGTGTGACAGTGTGTGCATGAGCTGTGAGTGTGTGTGACAGTGTGAATGTGTGAGCTATGAGTGTATATGTGTGTGTGTGAGCTAAGAGTGTATATGTGTGTGTGACAGGGAGTGTGTGAGCTGAGTGTACATATGTGTGACAGTGTGAGTGTGTGAGCTATGAGTGTATACGTAGACATGCAAGCTCTGAGTGTATATGCGTGTGTGAGTCTGTGTGAGCTACGAGCGTATGTGTGTGCGTGAGCTATGAGTGTATATGTGAGTGCGTATGTGGAGTGTGTGAGTGTATGTGAGTGTGTATGTGAGTGAGTGTGTGAATGTGTATTTCTCCCTTAGGATCTTTACCCCCTGCTTCCTAGCAAGGGGCCGTTGGTGCCATGTTGCAGTAGTTTTCACACCTGCTGTCATGCTGTCATGTTACCCCCAATGTGCTTCTCTCTTTCCCCTTCCCCCTTGCCTTTATTCCTAATTTTCATTCATTCATCACCAAACGTGGTTGAGAGTGCCCACCTCATCCAGGCCCTGAGCTCCAGCTGTGATTTCTGCCCTCCTCCCTGCCCTCTGACATTTAGTCAGTCACATAGCACAGACATTCTGAAGGCTCGGCTACTGCGGTCCCGGAAAGTGTGATCTAACCTGTGTGCAGAAGAAAAAAGAAAGCATGAGCCCGGTGTCCTGAGCCTCAGGCGGCCAAGGCCGGGATGACGCCCCTGCTCCCACCGTCTGGGAGGGATTTGCCGGAGTCATTCCTGCTTCTCTCCTATCAGGAAATAGCTTGTTTTTATTTTCTTCAAACAGAAAAATATGAAGAATCAGAAAGAGAATACCAAACAAGGTTTCCTTTTTTAAAAAATGCACTAAATTATACCATATTTAGAACTTAGTTGAAGAGAACCAGTGCAGATGTTTTTCCAGCTTTTGTACTATTTGAGCATCAGAGCTTCACAGAAGGCTTTCACTGTCTCTGAAGTCTCTTTTCTCTTGGGGCCACGACATGTCTTTTCCCAAACACCACAGGAAGGGGCAGAGTTACAAAGGAAGACTCAGTCCTGTGTGAGGTGGGTGGTCATGGCCAAAAACGTCCCCATCATGGCGCAGTTCGTAAGTCACGTCCTGTCAGCTCCTCCCTGTACGCCCTGACTGGCTCCCGGACCCCAGGCTCTGCTTATATCCCTCCTACTGAGAGCTACCAAAAGGGCCACCCCAAGCTCTACTTCATCACATGTCTCCTCCAAAGCCCTCAGGGCCTCCTGCTCTCTCCCACAGGGCCAAGCCCTGCCCAGCAGGACCTTAACTTCCACCCTGTGGCACCGAGGAAGGCAAGCCTAGCAATCTGCCCCTGTAAAGATTACAGACAAGAAAAACCCCATGGAGCAGTTCTACTCTATAACACTCACCGGGTGCCTGAGTCAGAGTTAAATCGTTGGTCATGGGTTTTGTTTTGTTTCCTTTTTTATTTTTTTATTATTGTACTTTAGATGAAAGTTTACAGAACAAACCAGCTTCTCATTAAACAGTACACATATTATTTTATGTGGTAGCCGGGTACCATCTAGCCGTACTGGACACAGTCTGGTGGAGGCCATGGTAGTTGTGGTCCATTAGCCCCTTTGGACTAATCTTTCCCTCGTATGTTTAGTTTTCTTCATTCTTCCTTGCTCCTGAAGGGGTAAGACCAGTGGAGTGTCTTAGGTGGCCACTCACAGGCCTTTTAAGACCCCAGATGCTACTCATTTTAGTTGTTTTTTTTTTTAAGTTGTAAAATGCACGTGAAGCTCTTTGGTGCTGTGCCTAGCAGACAGCAAGCTCTCCCAAGGGGGAGCTGCAGCTGCAGCTGTGGTTATTGTTAGCTCCCTAAGCCCCACTTCACTCTTGATCTTCCTCTAACCCCTCCCCAAACCTTGCACAATTTAGCACGCAGCTACAGATTGTTTGTGGGGGTGGTGGTGATTCACAGGCAGAGTTTTCACCTTCCCTGCAGGAGATGCGGGTTTGGTTCCCAGCCGGTGCACCTCTATGCCCAGCCATCACCTGCCCATGAGTGATAGCCTGAGTGTTGCTATGAGACTGAACAAGTTTCAGCAGAGCTTCCAGACTAAGATGGACTAGGAAGAAAGGCCTGGAGATCCACTTCCAAAAATCAGCCAATGAAAACCCTATAGGCCACAATGGTCCGACCTGCAACCAAGGGCCCATCTATGGAAAATGATACCCATGGCAATTAGTTTTAAATTGCTAAATGGTCTCTCACATCTGGAAATGGAAACTACATGCCAGGCATTATGCTAAGTGATTTACAAATATGAACTCGTTTAATTCTCAGTAAAATCCTTTGAGGTAGGTACTACGATTAGCCTCATTTTAAAGATGATGAAACTGAAGCCCGAAGAGGTTAAGATACTTGCTCAAGGTCACGCATTAATAAGCCGCAGAGATGGGATCCAAATTCAAGCAGTCTGGATCCAGAGCCATGATTTTAACCACGCTTTGCTTCATTTCTTTATTTTTCTAACTAGCTGTAAATACTCACCTAGCAACACGTTACCGAAATGTCTGTGTATTGCTTTTGTGAAGAAATATATGTCAAAGTGTACATGTTTTGAGATATCCTACAGGCAAGTAGAGGAAGCCACAGGGGTCCAGTGTGAGTATGAGCTGGCCTTGGGAGCGGCTCCTGCTCAGGTGCCCAGATCTGGCCCGGGAGGACATACTACTTTCCACCCCTCCCACTGGAGAGGCCAGATTTTGGCAGAGCCAGCCACCCTCCCTCAACCAGCCTGGGTGAAGGCGTGGGATCTGTGGTGCTGTCCACATTTTGGATAAGTTTCCTTTGGCCTGAGGACTTGCCTGTATTACAAAAAGAGGGCCCGCAGGGAGTGGCAGGTGGGATTTCCCCTCAAGCTGGGGGTCCCTGGGCAGCTGTGTGGTCAGGTACATAGCTCCGGGGCTGCAGCTGAGGTCAGCCGTGCCGGGCACTTTCCAAAGGAAGGGGGACAGAGGTGAGAGCAGTAGGAGTCCCTGGGGCTGTTACTGCATCTCGTCTTCCAGCTCAATCTGAAGTTGGAGAGGCTTAGTCTTGGTCATCTCCATCTTTGATCTTGGCGGTTCCTCTGCCTCTTTCAGCTGCACCCCACCTTTTCCCTGCCAAGACCCTGGCCTTCTGTAGCAAACTGATACTAACACCTAAGTGTAGATGCTCATACCTCCCGGGAATTAAAAAAAAAAAAAAAGCTCATCCCAAAGGAATGAGTCTCTAACAGTGCAACTTCAGACATAGTGGCACAGTGGAAGGAAATTGTTTGTGGGTGAGGAAAGGATTTCCCATCCTGCCCTCTACCTTCAAACCTCTGGAAGATGGCTAACTGCTGTTTAAGGGCACCCCAACTCAAAACCCATCGACAATGATAGAAGTCAGAACACTGGGTCCTTTGGGGCATGGTGTTGCCTGCACAGGTCAGAGGGATCCCTCTGGGGTGCTGGAGCAAAAGAGGTCTCCATCTGGGTGCTGTTGAATGGTACCTGTGCAAAAATTCACTAGGCTGTACATTTAAGGTACATGAGCTTTCTTGTGTGACATCGTCCTCAGTTAGGGAGATTAAGGATAAAAAGAATGGCCCACTCATTAGGGGAGCATTGGGAAGTCACAGGGGTTTGTGGTTTCAAGCCCTGGCACTGTCACCTCCTGGCAACACTGCCAGTCCACTGTCACGGTATTGCTGGGAGATTTAAATCGCAGGACGGACATCTGCCATGTCAGCTGTAGAGCCGGAACTGCACCCTCTATCAGGAGACAGCCCAGCCTCAGAGGTGGCCTTGGGCTCAGTAAAGGTGGTCCCCTTCCTTAACTACACCTCCGGGTCCACTGTCTCCACCCCAGCCCACCTGCCGTCCAAGCACGAGAGCCACTTTCCGGCTGGCCTGCAGTCTGAGGCTTCCTGCTCAGGGAGGCCGGGAGCCCGCCCCCCAGCCCCTCATCTGACTGGTTGTTTGCTCTGCACCTAGCCCAGGGCCGCCAGCTGCGTAGGAAATGGGACCCCTAACAATGCAGGTGTTTCCTTTGAGAAGATCAAGAAAGGAGCTCCAGCAGAGTCCGCAGCCTGGAGCTGTCAGGGAATGTCTGAGGAGCTGTAGTCCCGGCAGCCAGGGCTTCTAGGTGGTTTGGGGATGGCTGCGAGCATGTGGGCGCCAGCGCTTGTGTGTGTGCGTGTGGGTGTGTGTGTGTGCGTGTGCACGTATGTGCGTGTTGAGGTGTGTGTAAATGTATGTTTGAGGGTGTATGTGACAGTGCGTGTGCATGTGTGTATGATTGTGTGGTGTGTGTAAATGTGTGTTTGAGCATGTATGTAAGAGTGTGAGAGCATGTGTGTGTGTGTGTGTGTATGCATGTGTGACATCTCCTCTGGGGGAACGGTATGGTGTCCTCTGATGACAGGGTGGGAGGGTGTGTCTGTGTACACACACACACACACACGGAGGGTGCTTTCCCTCCCTGGGGAGCATCGTCCTCTGATGGAGGTTTCCCACTCAAATCTCTTTAGCCCCATGCTTTCGGGAGCTGGTCATCCGGAGCAACCAGAGGGTTCCTGAGCCTTGGGAGGATTCTCAAAGCCACTGAGCTTTGCTCTGCTCCGCTGGTACCTGAGGCCCCAAATATCTCTAAATCTGGCCCCAGACTGAGGCGTGTTGGGCTTGTTTGTGTTACAGCTGGCCACATTTTCAGATCCCTCCTGAGCCTCGCCCCAGATCTTCCCTGTGCCAGCGGGAAGGGAAGCCGACACCTGGCCTTCTCTGGATGGGGTGCACTGACAGGCGCCCTCAGAGAGAGGCAGCGGCAACCATCGCCCCTGAGAAGTGGTGTCATCAGGCTGATGTCACCCGGTGCGGTAACTCATGGTGTCATCCTCCATACTAATTACCACAATATTGTAGCTAAAACACCAGAAAATGTGACAAAATCTGTGACGATAAAAACATGGGCAGCAGTGAAAATAACATGAAGTGCTTGTGACGCCTGCAGATAAGCCACGTGATTCAAAGCGCCGTTGTGATTGGGTAATAAGGACAGCTGTGACCAGAGCACATTAGAAGGTTCAAAAAGTAAATCAGCAGAGTTTTAGCCTGGTAGGTATATCAATACATGTAAACTGGGCTTATAAAAAAAATTTTTTTTATTATAACTAACTTCAGGGATATTTTTATTAAAAAAATAGTAAATTTCTGCTAAAACACTGCACAAAAATTTTGTAGACAGTCATTTTGGTGTCACCCCCCTGACAGTATTGCCTGGTACGGTCTGCACCCTGGCACCCCTTAGTGACACCGCTGCCTCTGCGGGCCTCTCTGTGGATCCAGGCGGCTGCACTCGGCTTTTATAGAGACATTATCCACTTGAGCCTCACAGCAACCTTGTAAAGCAGCTATCATTAGGCCCACGTCACTGAGGAAAGCGCGAGGACTGAAGTCACAGAAGTACTGAGTTGAAGCTGACCGGCATGCCGGGCTCCCTCTCCACCCCCAATCACCTGGCCAATGACCCACCTGCACCGCCCCACGGGAGGAAATTGCTTAGATAATATCTCCCTTCAACCTGGACCTGGGGCTGGGGGCTGAAGAGATTTAAGTGGGCAACACACACCCACCCCTGTTCACTGGTTCCGGTGGAAAGAAGGGAAACGATTGTTTTAAGATGCTTTGCCTCAGGAGAGATTGAATTTCCAGCTTGACTCCCTTCCTCTCAGTGTAATTAACATGATTACTAATGCTTCTTCCAACCTTGCCAGCTGGGAAGGAGGGAAGGAGGAGAGCTGGGCTCTAAGTCCTGTTGGATGTTATATTTGCTTTTTTTTTTTTTTTTTGCTGCTGTAACAAACCACCACAAATTTAGTGGTTTAAAACAGCACAAATTTATTATCTTGCAGTTTGGAGGCCAGAAACGCTACACAGTTCTCACTGGGCTAAAATCAAGGTGTCTGCAGGGCTGTGTTTCTTCTGGAGGCTCTGGTTCCTCACCTTTTCCGTCTTGCAGAGGCTGCCCGTATTCCTTGGCTCATGGCCCCTTCTTCCACCTTCAAAGCCAGCAGAGCTGCTTCTTTCGGACTCTTCTTCCATAGCCCCATCTCCCTCTGCCCTCATGCAGGAAAGGTTCCCTGCTTTCAAGGAGTCATGTGATTACACTGGGCCCACCCAGATAATCCAAGGTAATCTCCACATCTCAAGGTCCTTAATACAGCTGCAAAGTCAGGTCCCGAATTCACAGGTTCTGGAAATTAGACAGTGGACATCTTTGGGGGGCCATAATTCTGGCTACCACATGCATGATTGCTGAGTCCCAGAGACCCTCAGCTCCCCCCCGCCCCCGGCTCCTCTAGCCAGGATTCCCCTTGAGCTCACTGGTGTCTCACTAACAATGTGTCCTGGATCTGCATCTTCGCCCTCCACTCTGAGCTGCACCCATGCTTCCTCAGGCCTCGTTCCCTGCCCATGTGATCCTCCCTGGGGTGGGGGCAGCACTTCTCCATACCAGTTTGCAGGTCTCATAGGCCCTGAGGGTCCTGCTGCTCTGGTCTCCAAGAGCCCCCTCCCTAGGAACCATGGCCGAGCGTCCCTGAGACAGGGCAGTGAGGAGGCCTGCTCAGAGCTCTACCCCAAGGCGCTACCCACCTATCAGTCCCCCACCACCCTACCCCTCAGGTCTCACCCACTGCTTGGAGAGGTTCTGACCTTACAAAACTCTGCCCAAGATGTTGGGGGCTGCTTTAGCCCCACCCCTTATGAGTCTTACATGTGTGCCCTTAAGCCCAACCAAGAGCCCCAAAGTCCACCCCCACTCATCTAACGTGGCTCATAGGGCCACCCTATGCAAGGCTGGAGGTCCCCTCTGGCCTTCTGGAGCCAGAGTGATGAAGGGCTGGCTCTGAGGTTGAATGCCTCATACTAACCACATGATCTGGTGAGTTACTTAAGCTCTCTAGGCCTTGGTTTTTTAACCTGTGAAATGGGAGTGATAATAATAGGACCAACTTTCTAAGGCTGCTGTGATAGTTAAATGAGTATCGGGTTCAGCACTTCTCTGTGGCAGGCACAAAGAAGTAAGTGCTCAATTCTCACAGAGTAAGTTAGTGCTCAAGAGAAATGCTCAAGTGCCTAACACAGACAAGTAAGTGCTCAATTGTGGTGCTGTGAATTACTTAATATAGCCCTTTAGCCATACATAGTCATGTAACTCCCACAATGATTGTGTGGAACTATGCAAATAAGGTGTTTGTGGCCCACCAATGGGATTGAGCAGCCTGCTAAGAATGCAAATAAGGTTCATGGAACCACTGTGGGGCTGGGAACATACAAATAAGGTATATGGAACCCTAAAGTGGTCAGTTTTGTCATCTCATCAGGCTTAAAAAGATTGCCAATCCCAGAGCAGATATGGGGACCTCACTACCACCAAGAAGAGATGGGAATGGAGTGTGTCCTTTGGATCTGGGGTCCCTGTGCTGAGAACCTCATAGACCCAGGAGACAGAGAGAGAGAGAGAGCTGTAACACCCGAGATGGCCCAAGATGGTGAGAAGCACAGGCAGAGAAATAGTGACGTCTGAACTAGAAGACCACAGCAAGATGGTGTGAAGGGCTTCCCAGACCACTGAGCAAGGTGGCTACAGTGGGCAAGATGACCCACGGGGCAAGAGAGCTGAGTGCCTTCGGGCAGGAGGCTTTCTGGCAGAGTGGGGTGTCTCTGGGTACTTGTCGGTGGAAATAGGCTTGCCAACCTATGGAACGAGAGAGATGAGCACCTTCAGACCAAGGCTTTCTGGCTAGTGGGGTGCCCCCAGACACTTACTGATAGAGCTACAGAGCATTGTAATACTTACCCTAGCAGGGCAGAGGCCAGGCTGAGGACTAACGGGCCAAGGAGTGGAGAGGCTGAGGGCCAGAGAGAGGCCTACCTATGAGCACAGTTGAGAAGACGTTGTCCTGATGGAAGAACTGTATCCTGAGTCATTCCTGATCCTGAATTGTAACCTATTATTTCCCTAATAAACCCCATAATCATGAGTACTGTTTGTGAGTTCTGTGTGGCCATAGCAATGAATCATTGAACCCAGCAGGAAGTAAAAAGTGCCATGGGAGGGATGGCTGGAGACAGAATTGGTAAAAAGTTTGGAGGAGGAGGTACGTCTGACCTCTACTTCATAGGAATCAACTTTGGATTAACACTGATGGTGATTCTCTCTTCTCCCCCTCCTGAAGTTAGAGGAGGTCAGATGTTGCCACACCATTTTTTACATCAATAAAAGTTAGCTGTTACTACTAGTACTATAAGAATGCAGATTAGAACCCCAACGGAACCCTTGCCACACAGAAAACAAAGTAGCCAGAATAAGGAGTGAGGTGCCCTGAGTCCTAGTTTGATTCTGCCACAAGTTCTGCGACTTGATCATGTCTCTCCTCATCTGCTAAAGGGGGGCAATAATACCTACCTGTGTCATTGGACTAGGGTGAGGGTCAAAGGACTAATACCTGCAACAAGTTTTGAACTTGAATTCTCTCTGGAACAAGGTAGGGTATTTAAAAAAGAAAGAAAGAAAAGTGGTAAATATTTATGCTTCTTTGGTCCTTACCCAGAACCCACCCAGTGTCATCGAGTCGATTCCGACTCATAGTGACCCTATAGGACAGAGTAGAACTGCCCCATAGAGTTTCCAGGGAGCGCCTGGCAGATTTGAACTGCTGACCCGAGGTCCTTATGGACTGAAAATCTCCTTAGATTGTCACAATGAACTGGGGATGTCATTATCCTCATCACAGAGCACATGAGGGTCACACAGCTAGCAAGAGGCAGAGCCACATCTTCAAACGCCAAATTCAGTCTGCCTTTCCCTGTTTCACACCTCGCCCCTGAAAGATACACTCTTTCTGCAGATGGGGATGTTCCATCATAGTTAGCCCCTTCAGTCCACTCAGCAGTCCCTGGGCAGCACAAATGGCTTGCGCTCGATCACTAACCTAAAAGGTGTGCGTCAGGGTTATATCCTTTCACCATACCTATTCAATCTGTATGCTGAGCAAATAATCCAAGAAGCTGAACTGTATGAAGAAGAACAGGGCATCAGGATTAGAGGAAGACTCTTTAACAACCTGCGTTATGCAGATGACACAACCTTGTTTGCTGAAAGTGAAGAGGACTTGAAGCACTTACTGATGAACATCAAAGACCACAGCCTTCCATATGGATTGCACCTCAACATAAAGAAAACAAAAATCCTCACAAGTGGACCAATAAGCAACATCACAGTAAATAGAAAAAAGATTGAAGTTGTCAAGGATTTCATTTTACTTGGATCCACAATCAACACCCGTGGAAGCAGCAATCAAGAAATCAAACAACATATTGCATTGGGCAAATCTGCTGCAAAAGACCTCTTTAAAGTGTTAAAGGAGCCCCGGTGGCACAGTAGTTAAGATCTCAGCTGCCAACCAAAGGTCAGCAGTTAAAATCCACCAGTCACTCCTTGGAAACTCTATGGGAGCAGTTCTACTCCATCCTTTAGGATCACTATGAGTCAGAATCAACTTGACCGCACTGGGCTTGGGATTTTTTTTTTTTTTTTTAAGTGTTATAAAGCAAAGATATCGCTTTGAGGACTAAAGTGTACCTGATCCAAGTCATGATATTTACAGTTGCCTCATATATATTTTTTTTTTCATATGCATGTGAAAGCTGGACAGTGAACCAGGAAGACGAAAGAAGAATTGTTGCCTTTTAGTTCAGGTATTGGCGAAGGATATTGAATTTACCATGGACTGCCACAAGAACAAACAAATCTTTTTTGGAAGAAGTACAGCCAGAGTGCTCCTTAGAAGCGAGGATGGTAAGACTTGGTCTCACACACTTTGGACAAGTTGTCAGGAGGAACCGGTCTTTGGAGAAGAACATCGTGCTTGATAAACCAACTTGACAGCACCTAAAAACAACACTAAGGTTGGTGGTTCGAAACACCCAGCAGCACCATAAAAGACAGGCCTGGCGATCTACTCCCGTAAAGACTACAGCCATTGAAAGCCCTGTGGAGCGCAGTTCTACTCTGTCACCATGAGTTGGAATCGACTCAATGGCAACAGGTTTGGTTAGATTTTCATTCCACTCATGACATATGTCTTGAGCACCGTGCTAGAGTTTGCAGACACTGGAGATGGCAGCTAGTGGCAGATCCAGATGAGGAAGCAAATCATTAAGGTCCCATGTAATCAGAGGGTGTCCTAGGTATGCCCTGGGTGCATGGAGGAGGCAGGAGAGGTCTGCTGTTGCTACACCCCTGGAGACACAGGAAGGTGTCCCAGAGGAAGGGGTACTTGAACCCAGTCTTGAAACCTGTGTCTACCTGATGAAGAAGGTGAGAGGTGTTTGGAGCAGAGGGTTATCCACACATGAAGTCATTGCGGTGTGAGGGGTCACAGTGCTCTGGAGTTGCCAGGGTTGGGGGCCACTGGAGCACAGGAGTATGGTGGAGGCGAGGGGGCCGGGGTGGAGACAGGGGGCGGGAGATGACACTGACTGCCTTGTGCCATCCAAGGAGGCTGGGTTTATTCAGTGGGGAGCTTTGAGGGGTTATGGGGGTGGCAAGTGGCCTTGTCAGATTTACATTTTAGGAAGTCCGTCTGGCTTCTCCACGAGACACACTCCATGATGGGGGTTATCATACAGGCAGTTCATCAGCGGCACCCTCTGATCAACTCCGTGGGAGGGAGGAGAAGGAAGACAATTAGGCAAAGGAAGAAGCTGGACTCAAGAGGAGCCCTGACCTTCAGCCTTTCTGGGTTTCAGTTTTCCCATGATCACATGTAGGTCATCACAAATAACCTGGAGGGTTGGTGTGAGGCGTATGGGTGATGTCTGTGGACTGCCTCGTGTGTGTGAGCAGACACCATGGCAGCTCTGACTGTCGTTAGAACTTGGGTCTAAGATGAAGAGGGAGTCCCTGGGTGGTGCAAATGGTTCACACACTCAGCTGCTAACTGAAAGGTTGAAGGTTCCAGTATACCCAGAGGTGCCTCAGAAGAAATGTCCGGTAATCTACTTCTGAAAAATCCGCTATTGAAAACCCCACGCAGCACAGTTCTACTCTAACACACGTGGGGTCACCGTAGGTTGAAGTCAGCTTGACAGTGAGCGGTGAGGTGAGAGGAGGTTTCCGCTCGGGGGCTGGAGGGCAGGTGGAGACAGAGGAGACAGACGGGCTAGAGGACAGGGCCGCAGTGTTTCTCTGGAGCACAGGGAAGGCAGGGCCTCAGGGCAGTGAGGAAGGGTCCAGCTGTCCTCCCTGGTGGCTCTGGGAGCCCAGCTCTGCAGCACAGGGAAGGCAGGGCCTCAGGGCAGTGAGGAAGGGTCCAGCTGTCCTCCCTGGTGGCTCTGGGAGCCCAGCTCTGCAGCACAGGGAAGGCAGGGCCTCAGGGCGGTAAGGTAGGGTCCAGCTGTCCTCCCTGGTGGCTCTGGGAGCCCAGCTCTGCAGCACAGGGAAGGCAGGGCCTCAGGGCGGTGAGGAAGGGTCCAGCTGTCCTCTCTGGTGGCTCTGGGAGCCCAGCTCTGCAGCCCTCCCAGTCACCTTGCAGTCTGGAAGAAGGATCCACCACCCAGTGCAGTTTTATCTCTGTTGTTAGCTGCTGTGTAGCTGGCCCCTGAATCATGGCAACCCCGTGTACAACTGGACAGAATGCTGCCCAGTCTTGCATGGGTCTGACCTTAGTGATCAATTGGCTTATTTTCTAAAGTAAATTGCCAGACCGTTCTTCCTAGTCTGCCTGAGTCTGGAAGGCAAGGTTATAAGAAAGGAAACACTTGACGAGGTATTGGGCAGTGCTCGTCAAGCTTCTTCTCCTGCTGGATGCTGAGGAAGCCCACCTGGGTGGTGAGCGAGTTGCAGTCAGGATCGTAGCTTTTATTTACAATGTTCATTCATTCAGCAGCTACTAATGAGTACCTGTCATATGCTAGGATCTGGGGGTGCACGGATGGCCAAGACAAGAGTCGCTTCCCTCATTGAATAATGAATGAATAAAACAACAGTATGGTATTACATACTTTTAAAATAGTTCGGTGCTGTTAATATATCCACCATTATTCATTCATTCCGGGGCACTGGGGGCTCAGTGGTAGAATTCTCGCCTTCCGTGTAAGAGACCCGGGTTCAAATTCAGATCAATGCACTTCACGTGCAGCTACCACCTGTCAGAGGAGGCTTGTGTGATGCTGAACAGGTGTCAGCGGAGCTTCCAGACTTAGATGGACTAGGAAGAAAGGCCTGGTGAACTACATTAGAAAAGCAGCCAATCAAACCCTGTGGATTACTACAGTCTGATCCACTCCGATCACGGGGATGACTTGGGTCCAGGCAGCGTTTCATTCCACTGTGCACGGGGTCGCCATGAGTCAGGGGCTAACTCGATTGCAGCTAACAATTCATTTATTCATTCATTCACTCAACAGACCTCCTCTATTCCAGGCACTGTGGACATAGCAGTAAACACAGCAGACAAAAGTGCTTGCCCTCGCTTGTGAGCGGCCACCTGAGATTCTCCACTGATCTCACTCTGTCTGGAGCAAGGGAGAATGAAGAAAACCAAAGACACAAGGGAAAGATTAGTCCAAAGGACTAAAGGACCACAACTACCACAGCCTCCACCAGACTGTGTCCAGCACAACTAGACGGTGTCCAGCTACCACCACTGACTACCCTGACAGGGAGCACAATACAGGGTCTCAGACAAAGCTGGAGATAAATGTAGGACAAAATTACAACTCGCAAAAAAAGACCAGACTTACTGTCCTGACAGAGACTGGAGAAACCCAGAGAGTACGGCCCCAGGACTCCCGTTTAGCTCAGTAATGAAGTCACTCCTGAGGTTCACCCTTCAGCCAAAGATTAGACAAGTCCATAAAACAAACAATAATACCCATAGCACAACCATGTAAACAAGACTAAATGGGCACAACAGCCCAGGAGTAAGGACAAGAAGGCAGGAGGGGACAGGAAAGCTGGTAACGGGGAACCCAAGGTCGAGAAGGGAGAGTGTTGACATGTCATGGGGTTGGTAACCAATGTCGCAAAACAACACATGTACTAACTGTTTAATGAGAAGCTAGTTTGTTCTGTAAACCTTCATCGAAAGGACAATTTAAAAAACGTTCTCTAAAAAAAAGTGCTTGCCCTCATGGAGCTGCCCTTCTGGAGTCACGGTGGGTAAGAGCAGCCACAGTTATGTTGGAATTTCTTCTTCACAGCCACTGCCAGGGATTAATTTATTTCTGACTTGTAAATAATAAACCCAAGACCAAATTAACTGCCTAATTAGTTCCGAAGAATAACCCACCAATCATGGGAAGAGTTAAGTCTAAAACAAGATATACATGCTTAGAAATAAAGGAATAAATATCATTTTCTCCCTCCTTTTTCCCCCTAAACTGTGGCGATGTCTGGGTCTTTATTCTCGTAAAATGATCTCAAAAAACTATGCGCTAGGAGGATTTTTTAAATGAAACCCCGGTGTCCTATTAAAGCGCTGAACAAAGAGGAAGAACCGAGCAGCAGAGCTCTCAGAGGCGCGAGGGGCACCCTTCTTGCTGAGCGCGGTGTCAGCGTTAGTGGCCGTGAGCCCCTCCTCCTCCTCGCCAGGCTCAGCCCGCAGGGTGGGAGCTGGCGGAGTCCTTCCTTGAGACGCCAGCAGCAAGCCACTTACTGACTTGCTGGGTCAAAAGGTTTCAAGGCAAAGAGGCACGAGGATCTGCCCAAAGGTTTGAGATTTGGCACTGGATTCCTTCCGAGGCTGTGACGGCGAGGCCCTCTACGGAACCAGAAGAAAATGTCCTTCTTTATTGAAAGACAAAATATGGTAATTTTACAGCGTTCTGTTTCCAGGGTGCTTAACACCGACTACCTCTCTGTATCTGAAGGAGGCAGTCACAGAAGAAATAGAAACATTTGACCTTTTTCTCAAAATTCCATTTTCTGTACCCAGTAGCCTGTTGTTTTATTTTTTTGAAGGCAGTTTTATACAGGCTTCCAATATTTCCGGAAATTTGCAACCTCCTTTCAATCCAATCTCCTGATACATAGTCCAGAATCGTTTTGTTTTCCTCTTTTCTTTCTTTTCGATTCTCAGACAATTGACATTTATTTTCTCAATTATGAAAGTAACGTACTATTTCTATCAAGTTTTAGACTCACCTCTACCCATTAGTTACAATGCATGCCTGTTGTGACAATGAGGCAACGCACAGAATATAAAGGGAGGTACATGCTTCCCTGCTCCCCTAACCCACACCCCCAAGGTAACCAAGGTCAGGAGCCCGCTCGCTGCCTGCCACACACTGTCCAGAAACCCGCTGTCCAGGAAGGCACAACTGCCCAAACGTATCCTCCACATAGAAAAGTGATGTTTGCCGTTATTTGTTCTTCTAAAAATGAAGTCTGAATAGAAGCATTACACCTGCCGGCCTGACTGAACACACATGCCACAGACATCCCTCCAGGTCAGTTGCTATAGGGGGAATCGGTTCTTTAAATAGCTGAATGAGAACCCATGTTTGGACGTGCCCCCTGTTTGCCACAATTCTGTCATGGACTGAAACTAATTAGCAAAATCTCAACAGACCTCCTTGTATATATGTCCTTATGTATTGTCCCGTACGGTTTTCACGGGCCTCCTCGTATATATGTCCTTATGTATTGTCCCGTACGGTTTTCACGGGCCTCCTCGTATATATGTCCTTATGTATTGTCCAGTACGGTTTTCACGGGCCTCCTCGTATATATGTCCTTATGTATTGTCCCGTACGGTTTTCATGGGCCTCCTCGTATATATGTCCTTATGTATTGTCCAGTACGGTTTTCACGGGCCTCCTCGTATATATGTCCTTATGTATTGTCCCGTACTGTTTTCACGGGCCTCCTCGTATATATGTCCTTATGTATTGTCCCGTACGGTTTTCACGGGCCTCCTCGTATATATGTCCTTATGTATTGTCCCGTACGGTTTTCACGGGCCTCCTCGTATATATGTCCTTATGTATTGTCCCGTACGGTTTTCACGGGCCTCCTCGTATATATGTCCTTATGTATTGTCCCGTACGGTTTTCACGGGCCTCCTCGTATATATGTCCTTATGTATTGTCCCGTACGGTTTTCACGGGCCTCCTCGTATATATGTCCTTATGTATTGTCCAGTACGGTTTTCACGGGCCTCCTCGTATATATGTCCTTATGTATTGTCCCGTACTGTTTTCACGGGCCTCCTCGTATATATGTCCTTATGTATTGTCCCGTACGGTTTTCACGGGCCTCCTCGTATATATGTCCTTATGTATTGTCCCGTACGGTTTTCACGGGCCTCCTCGTATATATGTCCTTATGTATTGTCCCGTACGGTTTTCACGGGCCTCCTCGTATATATGTCCTTATGTATTGTCCCGTACGGTTTTCACGGGCCTCCTCGTATATATGTCCTTATGTATTGTCCAGTACGGTTTTCACGGGCCTCCTCGTATATATGTCCTTATGTATTGTCCCGTACGGTTTTCACGGGCCTCCTCGTATATATGTCCTTATGTATTGTCCCGTACGGTTTTCACGGGCTAACTTTCAGAAGTAGATCACCGGGCCTTTCTTCCTGGTCTGCCTTAGTCTGGAAGCTCCACTGAAACCTGCCCACCATGAGCAGACCCTGTTGGTATTTGAAATACTGGTGGGATAGCTTCCAGCAACCTGGCAACACACAAGCCATCACAGTATGACAAACTGACAGATGAATGGCAGACTGCCAAAAGAACAAATCAGTCTTAGAGGAAATACAACCAGAATGCTCCTTAAGGCAAGGATGGTGAGACTTTGACCTGCTTACTTTGAACATGTCATCGGGAAAGACCAGTTGCTAGAAAAGGACATCATGGTTAGTAGAGAGTCAGCAAAGATGAAAAGCCTCCGTGAGTTAACGTTGGCACAGCAGTCACCACGACATTCTCCAACATACCAGTGATCTGGGGATGGCACAGGACTGGGCAATGTTTCATTCTGTTGTGCCTAAGTCGACACGAGTCGGAACCAACTGCACAGCGGCTGGCAGCACTTATTTCCACGGGGTAGATTTCCCACAGTGGGCTTCGACGTCGAAGGGTGCACGTGTTTGTATCTGTTACTTGCCAAGTCACTCTCCGCAGCAATGTGTCACACCCCTCAGAACGTATGCGTGTACCTGCCACCCACATTCCCACCCACCATGGAGACGATTCCTTTTTCTTTTCCAAACTCTTGGTAAGGAAAACTTCAAGCACGTGCCACAATCCAGAAAACAGCACAATGAACCGAAACCTCCTCAGCATCCAGCTTCAGCCAGGACCAACTTTTACTAATTGTATTCCGTCCACCTTCCCTTGCTATTTTGTTGTTGTTCGAATATTTTTAAAACAATCCCAGACATCATGGCATTTTACCCATATAAATCAGTATACGTTTCTAACTGATAAAGATTTTTTTAAAAACATAACTGCCACCCGATGATTGTGTCTAACAAACGGACATTAATTCCTTACTCTCAGCTCAGGCAGCGTGCCTGTCGTTGGCATTTGTCTGTTGGGTGAGAAACGGCATCTCCACTTCAGCTGGCGCTGCCTTGATGGCCAGGGAAGCGTCTTTCCAGACCATTACTCTGATCTGGATTTCCTCTTCTGTGAAATCACCTTTGCATATCCTGTCCTCATTTTTTTCTCCTGAGTTGTTTGTTTTCCTCTTATTGATATGCAGGCTCTTTGGTATATCAGGGGTAGCTGAAATATTTATATGCTTGCCCAGAAGAGTAAAAATCTTCCAGCAGTCTGTTCCTCTGACCCCTGGCCTGGCCTTTTCCCACCCCTCCTCGGACGTCATCCTTTCTCCCTGGAATGGATGATGCAGGCTCAGCAGGTAGAACGGGTTTGGTTCATGCTGTTGACATGAGCCTTAGCGGCAAAAGGACACTTTTCATTACCAGTAGCTTACTCAGCCTGTTGAAGGGTCATGTTTCTCAAAGTCAGAAAACCCTATTCTAGTGTTTAGGGAAGAAATCAAGGAGCAGCCTTCTCTGTCCTCTTCCTGTTCCCGGCTCATCCCCTCTTCCTCCCACCCCCCACCCCAGCAGGCATCCATCAGCAGGCCCACCATGGGCTGCAGGGCATGAGTACCAATTAGGGCTGCTCTCCCTGCCTCTCATCGTCTTCCTTAACCCCCCAGTCCATCCCCCTCCCTGGGTGGTGTAAACAGTTAACGAGCTCAGCTGCTAACCAAAAGGTTGGCGGTTTGAGTCTACCCGCGGGCACCTCGAGAGAAAGGCCTAGCAATATTACTTCCAACAAATCAGCCATTATAAACCTATGGAGCACAGTTCCACTCTGAGACACATGGAGTCGCCATGAGTCGGGGTGCACTCAACAGCAACTGGCGGGCATCTTTGGAGCCACCACTGACCAGCAGTCTTCCCCACGCTATGACGCCGCCTCACCCCATCTGCCGTAACTGAGCCGCGTTTGTGGGCTCTTTACATCCAAGTCCTTCCTCCCTCCGTTCTGATGCCTCTCCCAGGCAGTGAGTCTGAGAGCTGACACTGTCCCCTCCTGCTTCTTGGGCACCATGGAAAGTCCCCGGAAGCCTCTGCGAGGACTGAGTTATGAATCCTGTGAAAACCTGCCCATAGAAAATGTGGAGTTAATGCCTAGTCCATGTAAGTTTTCAAAAACAGCTTGCTGTGAACTTTATGTTATATGTTCACCTGAAACATTAATACCTGATGGCTTGAGACTTTGTTCTTCTCCAAACTCCACCACGGAGCAACCACAGATGTTGGGCAAGTCACTTGGTTTATCCTGGTTGGGTTTCCTTCTCTGTGAGCTGGAAGGTTGGGTCCGATTGCCACTAGAGGGCCATTTGCCCCTTTCATTTCACAGAGGGGACGGAAAGGCTTACCTGCCAAAGCGTGAGTCACCAGTGGAATGATTCCAGATCTCTTCTTGCACCTGGCAGGTGAGACGGGCGTGGGAGCAGTGGCCTGTAGGGATCTTCTCTGTGCCCGCAAACCACCCGATTGGATGGCTTCCTCCTCAGCTGGCATCCAGGACCTGCTAGGGGCACTGCAGGCAGAACCCAGACTGAGGCACCGGACATGGACTCCATCCTCAAACACTGCCAACTGGCCCATCCATCTCAGTAGGAGCCGGGCCACAGGCCCTGTGTGTGGGTGGGTGGGGGCAGGAGGGCATCCACTCCCATATGGACACCTGGTGATGTGCGTCCTGATCCCATTAACACTCATCAGATCTGCATGATGGCTCCCGCCTGGTGAGAGGGAAGGAGACGGGTGGCCTGCTTCCACACTACACAGGTGCCTGACCAACACACACTCCACACATGGCACACACACACACCACACACAGTACATATGCTGCACACATACACACACAATGGCCATCACACACATCACACACAGTACATACACCACACACATACACACATATACTCACACTGCACACATACACACATATAAACACACCACCCGCAGCACACACACCACACACATACACACATATACACACACCACACGCAGTACACACACCACACACATACACACACACCATGCGCAGCACACACACCACACATAGTACATACACCACACACATACACGCATATACACAAACCACGCACAACACACACACCACGGCCAGCACACACAGTACATACACCACACACATACACACATATACACAAACCACACACAGTACACATACCACACACATACACACATATGCACACACCACCGGCAGCACACACACCACACATAGTACATATACCACACACATATACACAAACCAGGCCCAGCACACACACCACACACATACACACATATACACACACCACAGCCAGCACACACACCACACACAGTACATACACCACACACATATGCACATATATGCACACCACACACAGTACATACACCACACACATACCTACATATACACACACACCACACACATACACAGATATACACACACTACACACATATACTCATACCACACAGTACACACACCACACACAGTAGACACACCACACACATACACACAGCACACACACAAATACACACACCACACCACACACAGTATACACACATACACACAAACACATATACACACACCACACACATACACACACCACACACACAAACACATATAAAAAACACACGCCACACACACACACCACGCACACCACACACACATACACATATCACACACAAACACATATACACACACCACACCCACACACCACACACACATATACACACACTACACCACACACCATGCACACACCACACACACATACACACACCAAACCCACACACACCACACATATACACACACCACACACACAGCACACTCACGCAGCCCCAAAACCTCCAACTCCAAAGATACAAAGCAATGAAATAAAAAGTGAGAGGCACATTTCAAGAATCCAGAGCTCTCGGCCCCAGGCAGGGGGCAGCAAGCCCAGAGACAGCCTCATGGCAGCAGGTGCCTTACCTAGGCTTCTGGGAACTCAGCAGACCAGGACGGGGGATATTTTAAAAGGAATTTTATTACATTTAAGAAAAGATACCTTTTTCCTGTAAGGCCTCCAGTTTCATAAGTATCCAGGGCTTACCCTGGAATTCACTGCAGCTCAGCACTAAGGACTTTATGACAGATTTGCCACTCGTCTGAGAAGTGGCCTGAATCCTGGCTGTTAGAGCTGATATGTTTATCAAAGCCACACTGCTTGGCTCCCAAGCAGCCAGTGCGCTCTGAGAAGTCAGGGAGAAGAGATGAAGAGTGGTGGAGAGAATTAGCCTAAGGGACAGCAGCTGCACTGCAGGAAAATGGGCCAAGGGAAGGGTTTAAAAACTAAATCTTCAGGGATGGGAAGTATCTCTAGTTACAGAGAAAAGATGCTCAAAGCCCTTTTCTCCGTTTTCACTGAGACAGCTTCCGTGGGCTCTGGCACCAGGCAGAGAAAGCCTAGGTATACTCCTCTCAAAGACTAAGTACCTCGTGGATGGGCTACCCCCAGAGCTAGCCCCAGGGGCCAGAGCTGCAAAGCTGGCTGGGAAACCAGAGCAAACTGATAAAGGCTCTGGCAGGCTGCCTTCCCTGCCCACCTGCCTCAAATGTGGTCCAAGTAATCAAGGGCAGTGTGAGTTTAAATTTCAGGATCCCAAACTGAAATATCACAAAAAGGGCACCCTGGCCCTGAATTGACAATAAAATGTCTGTAAGTGGAGAGAGACACTCTTTTCCATCATCCTCTCCATACTACCTGCAGCATTTGATACCATCCACCCAGGTAGCCTTCCCCTCAGCCCTCTCTCCCCAGCTGCCACCCCTCATTCTCTTATTAGCAAACTGATCTCTGTGGCTTAGGGCTTACACAACGCTTTCCCATGGGTATGCGGCTCACAACCATTCTTGGAAAGCATTTTGCAAGGAGAAAACCAAGCTCGGAAGCATTCACCTACTTGCTAGTAAATGGGACAGTGGAGCCCACGTTCTTCTGCCATGGAGTCCTGCCTCCTTGGCTCTCTGCCTTGGTTTCTCGCATGCTGCTCAACCAGAGGGTGCCCAGAGCCTGTGTCTTCTGCTCCTGCTCTTCTCTGCCCAGCCAGCTCCTTTTCCCACTGTGCCAGTGGTCCCGCCATTCTCTTGGGTTTGAAATCATGGCATTCCCAATACCTCTTTCTCCTCCACCACCAGATCCCATCCATTATTCCTGTTCCATGTCTCGCAACTTGACATTCTCCTATCCGTCCTCCAGTCACGACTTTCATAGTGTCTCAGATCCCTCCTCCCAGGATAGGGGGTTGGGGTCAGACAGGGAAGTTCAGGATGCAAACCTAACCCCCCTAGGCCTGTTGTCCTCACTGTTTTCGTCGATAATCAACACAGCAAAAGTGAAGCGAAACCCTACTATGTGCATATCACTTACTTTCCAACTCTCTAGCTAACATTCTTTTTTGGGGGGAAATTAGTTTCCTGTTTTGGCTTCAAGCAGCTTTGAGGTTAACAGGGGTAGGGGCAGAAGATGCCTGGCCGTTTGGGCTTTCAACTCGAGTTAGACGGATTTAGGTGTGAATCGTGTAAACCTAGTCGAGCAATTCGCATTCTCAAAACCTCTGATAACCTCGTCTGTAGATTAAGCATAATAGTAGGGTTGTTGTGAGGCTTAAAATTCTTATGTAAAATGCAATTAGTGTCTAAAAAAAAAGAAAGAAAAAACCAAACCCATTGCTGTTGAATCGATTCTGATTCATAGAGAACCTATAGAACAGAGTAGAACTGCCCCAAAGGGTTTCCAAGGCTGTAAATCTTTATGGAAGGAGGCTGCTACATCTTTCTGCCATGGAGCAGCTGGTGGGTTTGAACCTCCAACCTTATGGTTAGCAGCCGAGTGCTTTAACCACAGTAAATGTTCACTATGATAACTATGACCATCATTGTGTCCACAAAGGATGTGAGCTGTTAGCAAAAATTAAATCAAGATTGTCCCTACTGGGAGTACTTGTCTATGTCATCTGGCTCCTTGATTTACTTGTCACTAGAGTTGTCTGATTTGGTGGGGGTGTTGGGGGTGGTCTACCCAGATACACTGGGCAGAGCAGCAGGACATTTATCGATTCTGAGCATAGCGTCTTAGAATTTAAGGGCTAGAGAGAACCAGAGTCGTTCATTACCCTCTTCATTTCACAGATGAACACTGAGGTCCACAGAAGGAAAAGTCAGTGAAATCAGGCACACTGCCTTCGAGCTTCATGATTCCGTAGGTAACTACCAGCAGCACTGCCCAAGCTATTTGGATAGACAGGTGCCTGTGCCATGCAATCAGTAAGCACTTTGAATACTGCCCCTACTAGAACCCAGTGAGGTATTAGTCTCCTCACTTTGCAAAGGAGGAGCCCTGGTGGCACGATGGCTAAAAGCTCAGCTGCTAAACAAAAGGTTGGCAGTTCAAATCCACCAGCCACTCCTTGGAAACCCTATGAGGCAGTTCTACTCTGTCCTGTAGGGTCACTACGAGTCTGAACTGACTGGACTGCACCTAAAAACAACAACAATGGAATCCTCAAAAAAGTGAGCAATTATTTGAGGAAACACTATCCTCCCTCTTGGAGCTCTACAATGCTCCTTATTTGACTTTGAAACTTTTTTGAGAACACATATTAATATCCCCAGAAAGCAGTCTGTGGGATAATATGGTAAGTAAAAACTCTGGGGTCCATATTGGGACATTACTGGAAGAAGGAAAACATAAAAGAGGAAGGAAGCAAGAAGAAGGTGCTAGGCAACTGGAGTAAACCAAGAGCAAAGAAGTTTCCTGAATAAACTGAATGCTTTGAAGGCCAGTGTAGCAGGGGCAGGGGTTTGGGGACCATGATTTCAGGGGACATCTAAGTCAATTGGCATAATAAAATCTATTAAGAAAACATTCTGCATCCCACTTGGAAGAGTGGCATCTGGGGTCTTAAATGCTAGCAAGCAGCCATCTAAGATGCATCAATTGGTCTCAACCCACCTAGATCAAAGGAGAATGAAGAACACCAAGGACACAAGGTAATTATGAGCCCAAGAGACAGAAAGGACCACATGAACCAGAGACTACATCATCCTGAGACCAGAAGAACTAGATGGTGCCTGGTTACAACCAGTGACTGCCCTGACAGGGAACACAACAGAGAACCCCTGAGGGAGCAGGAGAGCAGCAGGATGCAGACCTCAAATTCTCATAAAAAGACCAGACTTAATGGACTGACTGAGACTAGAAGGACCCCACAGGTCATGGTCCCCAGACTTTCTGTTGGCCCAGGACAGGAACCATTCCCAAAGCCAACTCTTCAGACATGGATTGGACTGGACAATGAGTTGAAGAGGAATGCTGGTGGGGAGTGAGCTTCTTCGATCAGGTGGACACTTGAGACTATATTGGCATCTCCTGCCTGGAAGGGAGATGAGAGGGTGGAGGGGGTTAGAAGCTGGCGAAATGGACACGAAAAGAGAGAGTGGAGAGAGAGATCAGGCTGTCTCATTAGGGGGAGAGTAATTGGGAGTATGTAGCAAGGTGTATATAAGTTTTTATGTGAGAAACTGACTTGATTTATAAACTTTCACTTAAAGCACAATAAAAATTATTAAAAAAAAAAAAATGAAGAAGAAGAAGGTGCTAGGAAAATTGTCAGAGACCAGGGTTTGGTTCTTAGGTAGACATGTCTGAAAGAGGTGGGTCAGCAGAGTTAGGCCAGAGCCTTAGGGAGTTCTCCGAGCCTTCTATGCCAAGGTCCACACTGAGAGTCACCTGGGAGAACGTTTTAAAACCAAGAGTGCTCTGCTCCAGCAAGATTCAAATCTTCGGGCTCAATCAACACAGTTCAGTCTTAGGGTGTTTGTTGGGTTTTATTTTCATTCCCTTCAGCAAACGCTTTTTGAGTGCCGACCCTGTGCCTGGCACTGTGCTAGGTGCTGCAGGCTGTTCGGTGCCTCCTGGCGGGAAATCCTCCCCATTCCCCATATCATCAACCATGATTCAGATTCGACATTTGGAAATTGAGATGTCAAACTGTGTGCATGTCAACATTCATAATAATCTACAGCCCTGCCTAGTGGAAACCCGGCGCGGTGGGATTGTGTCACCCACCCACCTCGGAGTGCCACAGAAAGCATCTGGCCCAAATTACCTACCAGAGAGTCCCTGCCCTCCCCTCTCCCCATGGGCAGCCCACAGGCGCTCCAAACAGGATACTGAACTGCTTTCCAGACCATTCCTGCTGCTGTAGCTCCCCTCCCCTGTCCTTGTGTGCTACAAGAGAACCTGGTAGAGCATGATCATTTGGCTTGAGAAAGCTTCACAGTGAGTCTCTAGGAGAGGGTCAGGTCAAGGACTCACTGCCCTGGGTCACTTTGCGTCAAGAAGGTGAAAGGAGTCTACTGCTCACATGAGCTTGAGCGCTGGCTTTAGATGCCCACTTGTCCTCTGGGAACGCCCTTCCCTCCCCAGAGCCCTGTTCATTTTCATCTGAGTTCACCTAGACGAGCGTGACAGGGCACAGGATGTGCCCTACACTTACCAGCTTGGCAAACATGGTCTTAATTCTTCATTATCTATCTGTCTTCTCATTATAGTGGCCCCTTTCATGAGATGTACAGCAACCAGCATCTGGCAGCCCTGCAGCTTAAGGTTTTGATTTGTTACATGGGTGACGATGGAAGCTTGTCCCAGTGCTCCATCACTGGGGAGTTACAGCTGCCATTCCTCAGTGTGACCCTCCAGCCTGGGCGTGGTGAGTGTGGAGGCTCGGGCTGAGGACAATCTAGGTACCCTCTCCTGAGCCCCACTCTGTTCTAAAACTCCTGAAGTACCTCTGAGCCCTTTGATTTGGTTGAGACATAGCTTAAGGGTGGGCC
The DNA here is from genome assembly GCF_024166365.1 of Elephas maximus indicus. Taxonomy (NCBI): domain Eukaryota; kingdom Metazoa; phylum Chordata; class Mammalia; order Proboscidea; family Elephantidae; genus Elephas; species Elephas maximus. The sequence goes on along the minus strand of NC_064838.1, from coordinate 5,673,558 downwards.
AGCTGCCAGTGAACTCCGATTGGGCAGGTGGGTTTTAAGTCTTTGTGCCGCTTCCACACCGTGACTTAGAATGTCTTAGATCAGCCATGTGCCTCCTGGATCACACACCGTATCTCATCAGCTGGGCTCTGTGCAGTGTGTGTGTAGATGGACACCCTCCGGACTTCAAGCTGGAATTCCCAGGCTCTGGCCCCAGCTTTGAAGTCCCTGGGTGGTGCAGATGGTTAAGTGCTTGGCTATCGGCCGAGAGATTGGAGGTATCGTGGAAGAAAGTCCTGGTGACCTACTGCCGAAAAATCGGCCATGACAGTCCCACGGAGCACGGTCCTACTCTGACGTAGACGGGGTCGCCGTGACAGTCCCACGGAGCACGGTCCTACTCTGACGTACACGGGGTCGCCGTGACAGTCCCACGGAGCACCGTCCTACTCTGACGTACACGGGGTCGCCGTGACAGTCCCACGGAGCACGGTCCTACTCTGACGTACACGGGGTCGCCGTGACAGTCCCACGGAGCACCGTCCTACTCTGACGTACACGGGGTCGCCGTGACAGTCCCACGGAGCACCGTCCTACTCTGACGTACACGGGGTCGCCGTGACAGTCCCACGGAGCACCGTCCTACTCTGACGTAAACGGGGTCGCCGTGACAGTCCCACGGAGCACCGTCCTACTCTGACGTACACGGGGTCGCCGTGACAGTCCCACGGAGCACGGTCCTACTCTGACGTAGACGGGGTCGCCGTGACAGTCCCACGGAGCACCGTCCTACTCTGACGTACACGGGGTCGCCGTGACAGTCCCACGGAGCACGGTCCTACTCTGACGTACACGGGGTCGCCGTGACAGTCCCACGGAGCACCGTCCTACTCTGACGTACACGGGGTCGCCGTGACAGTCCCACGGAGCACGGTCCTACTCTGACGTACACGGGGTCGCCGTGACAGTCCCACGGAGCACCGTCCTACTCTGACGTACACGGGGTCGCCGTGACAGTCCCACGGAGCACCGTCCTACTCTGACGTACACGGGGTCGCCGTGACAGTCCCACGGAGCACCGTCCTACTCTGACGTAGACGGGGTCGCCGTGACAGTCCCACGGAGCACGGTCCTACTCTGACGTACACGGGGTCGCCGTGACAGTCCCACGGAGCACCGTCCTACTCTGACGTAGACGGGGTCGCCGTGACAGTCCCACGGAGCACCGTCCTACTCTGACGTACACGGGGTCGTCGTGACAGTCCCACGGAGCACGGTCCTACTCTGACGTAAACGGGGTCGCCGTGAGTTGTCCCCACAGCAGCCCGTTGGGCCCAGCTTCACCACAAGTCTCTGTGACCCTGGGCGACTCTCCTCAGTTCTCAGTCCCCCTGTTTTCTCATTTCTAAAGTGAACAGTTAGACAGGGAGCCTCTGGTGTCCTTCAGGTTGTGTCCTTCACTGGCTCTGTGCTCAGTCTGGCTATTTCAGCCATCTCAACGGTCAATCCCAGATGATGTGACCCCATCACTTACGTTAAACTGACCCCCACCCCCAAAAAAATACACAGCTACAAGCCTCTGACTGGAGAGCCTCGCCATCCCCCATTAGACCTTTGGCGATGGAATCCAGTGCCTCGGGCTACACGTAAAGAGTCTCAGCATATCAAGGGCACAAAATAACACACTCATTGGTGAGAGGAAAGGGCCTGGCACATTGAAGGTGCACAAAAAGTAACTAAGAGAAGAAGCGAACCTTGTCTACAATATTACTTCCTTCAGAAATGATCTGGCTGAAACAAAGCTCCAAGACAGCCATCTACCTAGCAAAAAAAGCACAATTCAGCACCTACCACAGGGTTGCTATGAGTCGGACTCGATTCAATGGCAGTGGGTTTGGTTTTGGCGTGTGCAACACAGAGCCCTGGTGGCACAATGGTTAAGAAATCAGCTGCCAACCAAAAGGTCAGCAGTTCGAATCTACCAGTTGCTCCTTGGACACCCTGTGGGGCAGTTCTACTGTGTGCTATAGGGTCGCTATGAGTCAGAATGGATTTGGTTTTGGGTTTTGGTGTCCTCCGCAGACAAGTGCCGTCACAACAGCATCACAGTACACTGTGGTGACTTTGCGGGCTGTTTAGCACAGTGACTGCAATTAGAAACAGCCTGGATTACAATCTCAGCATTACCAACTGTGTGAACTTGAACAAATTACTTCACAGTTCAGCACCTCAGTTTTACCTTTTCTAAAATGGGAATAATTATAGGATCTATCGCATACTGGGCAGATAATTGAATTAGATAGTTGGGGTGACACATTTTGTGTAACGTCTGTCAGGTAGGGGTTGCTCAGAACATGTTAGTACACAGCAGTGGTACCCTAGGATAGTAAACAACATATGGCCACTCTTGGGGATTCCTGGGCCCTGGCATCTCGTGGTTCCTTACCATGAGTCTTGCCTGGTAGACTAAGCAGGGTTGTTTCGCAGTGGTTGGAGAGCATATCTGACTAAAGTATGAGGCTCACTGTGCCCAGGCAGAAGGAAGACATGATGAGAAGTCCCTGCCAGAGAGAAGAGACCCTGACCTCTTCTGACCCAGGAAGAGTATGGAAAGGCAGTGGACTCCAGGGTAGAGGCCCAATCCTGAGGTGGGCCACCTGTAGAAACAAGCAGGGTTTCAGAGGTTATCTCTCAGGAACCGAGGACAAAAATCGAATTATTTGGGTACAGTTCAATTCTTTACCCCACAGGGGAAGCCAGGGATCAGACAAAGGGAGTGTCTGGCATTGGGCAGGAAGTGTCCTGTGGGCCGTTGTGTCCAACATGGCTGAGGCAGTAGCAGAGGTGACAAGGGATCTCAGCCTGGCCTGTTTGATGCACGAGGCAGATAAGAAGCTCCTGTGTGCACCAGTGACCAGGGGCAGTGACAGGGTCAGCAGTCAACAGCAAAGGGAACCACCAGGTCAGCTGGGCCAGCAGTAGCAGAAAGACAGCAGCCAACCAGCCTGCAGCAGAACCGAAAGGTGCCCACATCCCTGTCACTAGGAGGACTCACACAGTCTAAGGAGGATCTGGGGGTGGGAGATGTTGCCTTATTACAGTAGGCTAAACTTTGAAATGACTAGATATTTCCCCAAAAAGTCCACTTGGAAATGGATAACTATGTGATAAAACAAGTATAGTAAAATGTCAGTGGCAGAGTCTAGATGGAGGGTATACCAGTGTTCGTTGCAAAATTCACCTTGGAAATTTGTAATAAGAAAATTTTGAGGGGAAGTTTATATGTGGCAGACATTGTGGTTGGATGACCTAATACCTGTTTCCAACCCCTTTCTTCCTTGCTTGCTCCCATTACAAAGCCTAGAAAACACTGCTGTTCACTCTCCCAGCTTCCCTCGCAGCTCAGCTGTCCTTGTGACACAGTTGGCCAATGAGACATAACCAGCTTTACTGGAGGGTTCTGAGAAAGCTTCTGATTTCCTGTTAGAAGGGATAGATATACCTGGCACCACTCCATCTGCCCCCTCCCTTTTCTTTGTCCCTTGAATTCAGGCTCTGCTCTCGCAGCTTGAGATCATGAGGTAGAATGAGAGAAAGGAAGACCACGAGAATCACAGGGACACTATCTTGACTTTATCAAGCAGATGAAAAATGCCAGCAGCCACCTACCTCCGGACTTCTTATTAAGGGAAAATGAACTCTTTGTTTAAATCATCGTAAGTTAAGTTTTCTGTTACTTGCAGATAAAAGCACTCCTAACTGACAACACTGTTCCAACTGGAAAGACTCCATTTAAAGTCCCATCCGACCCTGGGATGACAGGGAGGCTACAAGGAAGACCAGATCATTCAGGAGGACATGGAGAAACTTTGCACATTCAAGAATGTATTAAATTCCAGACCCCAGTACACTCACTCCTTTTTATTGTTAGATATTGTTTCACAAACAAACAAATGCATATACTGAGTTTCCTTAGGAAGACACATCTTTGTAGAAAAGACCTTATTCCCTGACCCCTATGCTGGGATAGACATCTTTCACACGTGCTCCCAAAGCCCTTGTAAATTACCACGGCATTTCTCAGTGTGAGGTAGCTGTTGTTTTCCTTGCCCGTTGCACACTCTATCAACACTGTCTCTCAGCTCTGAAAAGCTAGCACCCAATACAGGGTTTGACCCATGGCAGTAGTTACTGTGTGTGTGTGTGCGCGCGCATGTGTGTCGTTGGAGTAACGGATGACAAAATAGAAAAAGTCACTATGTTCACATGTCCCCTTACAAGTAATGCACAGGTAAGTAGCTCTCATTCCAGAGCAGAAATTCTCACAATTTAATGTGTGTAAGAACTGCCTGGTGAGTATGTTTAAAACATGGATGTCCAAGACCCAGCCCAGAAACTCTAAGAGCTTCCCAGTGGGGCCCAGGATTCAGCCAGCACCACACAGAAGCCATCCCTATGCAGACATCCGTCTCCAATGGGATAGAAGTGTTCCAGCAATGTGGTTGGTAAAGACAATGCTGCCTGTCTGTGGATTTGCAGCTTTTTGGTGAGGAAGTGCACAGAGACAGGTGGGAGACGGGGGAAGCTTTCTTATCCTCATTACACACTCAGTTGCAACAGGTGGTCACTTTTGACCACCGCCCACACCCCTGCCCCAGCCCCCAGCCTCAAACGCCTTCCATCCCTCTGAAATGATCCTGAACCCCCAGGTCTTCACGCCTCTTTCTTTTGTCTGTGTATTTACAAAGTCTACTTGAGCCATATCACACCTAACCAGTAGGTGCCTCTGTGCCCAAGATGGAAAATTAATTAAATTTAAGGCTTCAGGTTATGTAAAACAAATTAGGTCTCTGCCTCATCAATTTAAGTCCCCAAACCTTGACACTAAGTTTACTTAGGATATCACATACCTTAAAACATGAAAACCGTGTGTGTATAGAAATTGCAAAAATTGATTCAAGTTGATAAACCAGGTCAAAAAAATGTGGCTTTTACCCTGTGTGTGGAAGGAGTCCGTGGCGGCTGAATTATTCATGCTAATGTATGCTCCACTGTTTTAAACTAGACAATTGAACATTGGTTTGGAAGGTCATTAACACCCAGGAAAAATGCAAATGGTTTTTCCTTCTTTTTAATTGTCATAGTGTGAGAATCACCACCACATGGAAATGAAATGAGAGCAGGCTCCATCCCTTGTCGAGGAGACCCAGGGCTCCAGCTACTGACAGACTCTTCTGCCTGTAGACGAGAGAACATTCCCCGGGGCAGCCGCTTCTCCACCGAGACCCTGACTTGATGGGGTAAGGAAGCAAATGGAGGTGCTATTTAAAGCGACATTCTAATAAGTGGATAATAAGGAATCTCTTTCTCAGTGAGGGTGGAATTCGGGGCAACACTCAATTAGCCTAGAAAATATCCCCTTAGCCTGACCACTTGTGAGAGTGAGTAATCCCAGGCTGAATCACAGAGTCAGGAGGGGCCTTGGGAGAAATTGAATCCAAGCCCTTCATTTCTGGAAGCCCATGGGGTGCTATGCTTTGCTACTTAGTACCAGAGTCAGAACTACAGCCCCATTCTGACCCCCAGCTTAGTGCTCTTCACTGCACCTGGGTTCTTATGTAGTCACATCATAGCTGGGAGAAAACGAGGATTTCTACTTTGTATTCTGACGTTGAGGTGGTTCAAAATGGAAACCATGGTCAGTCCGTGTTTGCTCTCGGGGTCCCAGACCAGCAGCAGAAGAGAATCGTGGGTGCTCCAGCTGGCCCAGAGCTCCGCAATGAGGACGCTGAGTCCCGCTGTCGCCCAGCTGCCACACTGGGATGCAGCCAGCTGGTCAGGGGAATTCCTTCATTGAAAGCCCACCAGGTGCCAGGCCCTGTAGCAGTGGGCAAAGCAGGAAAGACCCTTTCTCTCCAGGGACTCATAATCTAGTGAGGAGAAACAGACAAAAACAACAGGTAGGAAGGTAAAGAAATGAGACAGTTGGCAGGTCAGTGGTAGGATTCTCACCTTCAATGTAGAAGACCCTAATTCTATTCCCAGTCAACACACTTCAAGCTCAGCCACCACCTGTACGTCAGTAGCATTTTGTGTGTTGCTATGATGCTAAACAGGTTTCCACTGAGCTTCTAGACTAAGACAAACTAGGAAGAAAGGCCTGGTGATCTACTTCCAAAAAATTGGCCAGAGAAAACCCTGTGGATCACAACAGGCTAATCCGAAACTGATCACGGGGTGGCCCATGACCAGGCAGTGCTTCACTCTGCTGTGCCTGGCCGTTGCCCAGAGCGGGGGCCCACTCAACGGCAGTTAACAACAATCACAAGATAAAGAAAAGAGAACCAGGGGATGTGATCAAAGCTTACTGGGGTGCAAACTTAGGGAGTCAAGGAAAGCCCCAATTTGGCCAGTTCTATTTGGTCTAGAACAGAAACTACTCAAGGGGCTTGTTAAAAATACGGATTTCTGAGTCACACGCATAGCGCTTCTGATTCAGTAGGTCTTCGATGCGACCAAGAATCTGCTTTTAAACAACCCTCTAGATGCTTCGTGCAGTGGGCGAAACATCAGGGTAGCGAGAATTCAGTGTGTTGTTCAGAGATGTAGAAGTGAGCTGTCAGCCCTGCATACAGATTTGTCACTATACCAAGCACCACTGTACCAGGGCTGAGACAGCAAGCTCTTGGGACTTTCCCACTGGAATCCCGCAGGCCTACAGTGGAAGACGACTGCGTCTCAAACCCTAGAGTCGGTGACTACGCTGCCTTACATGGTAATAGGGACTCTGCTGATGCAATTCAGTTTAGAATCTTGAGATGGGAAAATTAGCTAGGATTATCTGAGTGGGCTCAGTGTCATTACAAGAGGCTTCATTAGAAAGAAGCAAGAAGGTCAAAGTCAGAAAAAGGAGGTGTCATGACAGAAGCAGAGGAGGGATGTGGGTAGCCTTTAGAAACTGGAAAAGGTGAGGAAACGGAGTCCCCCTCCCCCGCCCGGAGTCTCCAGTAGGAATGCATTCTTGCAGGCACCTTGATTTTGACATCACAAGACTCATTTCAGACTTCTGACCTCCAGAACTATAAGATAACAGATCTGTGTTGTTTTAAGCCACTGAGTTTGTGGTAATTTGTTATACTCGTAATAGGAAACACACAGGCCTACCAATGAGTAGATCCACAAGGGAGTTGTCATGTCCAGCAAACACGCTGGACCCATTGGCTCACCAGGCTTTGTTCTGTCACTGGGAAGCTGCCTGGCCTCAAAGAGGGTATCTCCATTCACTAACAAACTGGAACTCAAGAAGCCCAGCTCTGGGCGTGGCCGCCGCTGCCTGTGGCTGTCTGCAGGTCCTGAGTGCCCTTAAGTCTCCCCAGCTCAGCTCCCCTAGCCCCAGGGAACTGAAGGACAGGGGCCAGCTTAGTGTCAGGATGTGCCCCAGGCTATCTCATTTAATAATCCATTAGGAATATGCCACCGGGAATGGGTTAAATCCTTCTCGAATCAATCGAGAAGTAAAAGCCGGTAAAATAATCTGTTGGCAGCTCCCCTAGACTTTCCTTCTAAATCCAGGTTTACGTGGCCATCAGTGTTGGAACAGGGATTTCACCTTTTCTAAGTGACCAAAAGAAGTTAGGAAACAGCAGGCTTGGCTGCTGACTTGCGTAGCTAAGAGAGCCTGTCACCCCAGGGTAATTGCCACCTCCCAAAGGCGAGAGCTTTGGGGGCTAGATCCAGGATGTAGTCTATAGGCGTGGCCCATAGGTTTCTGTTTGCTTTCTTTTCTTAATGTTTGGATTATTTCTCGCTGTTTTTTAAAAAAACAAGAAATTTCACCTGAAAATTTAGATTTCTGGGTTCCATTGAAAAGTGACAGTGTTTGGCAACACTGAGCCTGATCCCCAAATGGTGACAACCAACAGGCTGGTAATGAGGCCTTCAGTCCCTTCCTTCACTTTCCCCATTTACGTGACCTGCTGGGCCCTTACAGGCACCTGAGTGAGTGGCCTGACCTAGGGGCCGGGAAATGAGGCTCTGGCGAATGGACATTAACCAGCTGTAAACCCACATGATGCTGCAAGTCGCAGGTGATAAAGGGCAGCGTGAGGATTGTTGTCAGTTGCCGTCAAGTCAGCTCTGACTCATGGTGCCCCCCGTACGACAGAACTAAAGGTTGCTGTCTTCACGATCTCTGGTGCGTTTCAGTCCATCGTTGTGGCTGTCGTGTCAATCGGTCTCACTGAGGGCTTCTCCCATGTTTCACTGGCCCTCCACTTTACCAAACATGATGTCCCTCCCGATGACACGTCCAAAGTAAGCAAGTCAAAGTCTCAGATAATATTCTGTGATCCATAATGTTTTCATTGGCTGATTTTTGGGAGCATGTCTGCAGGCCTTTCTTCCTAGTCTGTCATAGTCTGAAAACTCCCCGAAACCTGTCCACCACGGGTGACTCTGTTGGTATTTGAAATACCCGTGCCATAGCTTCCAGCATCACAGCAGCGCACAAGCCACCACTACATAACAAATTGACAGACGGGTGGCTACTATTTATGAAGCACTTACAACGTGCCAGGCAGGGTTCTAAGCACTTTTTATGCTTTAAATAAAACATTCAAAGCTCACCTGTGAGATGGTTACTAGTTATCACTTCCATTTTACAGAGAGGGAAATGAAGCACCAAGGACTTAGATCACTTGCCCCATCTCGCTAGGCAGTAGGGAAGCCAGAATAACAAGCCTGAGTCCTGACCCCTGTCCTGAACACAACCCCAGGTAAGAACTTGCCCGGCTTCCAGCCTTCCTCTGCTAAATGGGCACAATTCCAGCTGGTCTCCTTACACACTGCACTCCTTGCCCGCCCAACATTTGGGGGTCAAGAACTAGATTATTTAGAAAAGCAATACCTTGAAAAATATCTAAAGCTGTTTTTGCCATGTGAGCTACCGCCTGTAAGCTTTACCAGCATCCCTGAGACCTTCCAGGAGGCAGCGACTTGTGCTCTCGTGCTCAGGAAGGGCATTGCAGCTTCCGGTTATGACAGGTGTCTCCTATGCTGAAGGGCGAAGGCCGGGAGGGAGGCTGCCGACAGGAAGGCAGTGTTGGAAAGAGGCTTTCAGCGAGGGTGCTGAAAATCTCCGGCTTCGCACCCATGCCTGCTGCGGACCCGCGGGAACAATGGTCCGCGAACGACACCCGCGCCGCCGGGGACACCACGACGCACCGCTGCTCCTCCATGCTCCTCTGTCTTCACCTCCTCCCTCCCTCCCTCTCCTTGCTTCCTTTAAACAGCCGTAGTTATATCCCATAAACAGCTGACCCGGCCACCAGGCACCCATGTATATCACGTATGTGTATAAGGTTGGCGGCCCCAAAGCCTGGCAACCCCCTGGGCGCGCCGCGCTGTCCCGTAGCCAGCGGCCAGTCTCCTTGCCGCCGGCTGGGGGGTCCTCTGCGTCCTCCTTAGGCCCACGGGCACCCGCAGCCGGGCACGCTGCTACCTGGCCACGGTGGACCGGAGCCGCCAGGCCCGGGCCTGGCGCGCCTCCCCGGTGGACCCTCGAGGGGGACGCTGGCCAGGAGTGAGGCCGAGTGCAGAGCTGGGAGGAGTGGGCCGCGTGGGAGGCACCAGTTTGAAACCTGGCCTTGCCCAGGTCCCTCCTGCCAACCATAGTTTAAATCACCTGAGGGCATGGCCCTGGGCTTTTTTGAGTTATTAATGTCACATTCTCCTTTCCTCCCCAGAAGGAAAGTAAAAACCAAAAAGACTTACCGCCTCTCCCTATCCTGGTGGCCAGGGGATCTCCCCAGCAACAGGAAGGGGGGTGTGGCACCTGATGCCACAGAAAGGAAAACAGGTGGAGGGAGCAATGGGGGTGCTGGGTTTGGATGGCATGAGGTTGGTAATGAAACAGACGCTGAAAGGGGCCTGGGCAGGAATGAGGCTGCTGGAATGTGTCAGACAGCCCAGGGGGCCAAGAAGCAGCTTGTCCTATCTATAGGGCGAAATGGGGGACTTGTGCATTGGGGGACACTTTACATTTTCAAAGACAGTTGCAGCCTAGCCAAGATTTAGCCTAATCATAGCAACAGCAACAAGAGCTAAGTTGGTGAAACTCTTGGTGGGTGCCAAGGCCAGGTACTCACCTCTATGAGCATTAGTTCATTTCGTCCACACAGCAAACCCCTAGGTATGTGTTGTTCCCATATCACAGGTTAAGGACTTGACCAAGGTAAGTGGAGAGATAAACTGGAATCCAAAGCCTGTCTTGTTTACCACTATTCCTCTCCAACCTATCACAGAAACTGGCACCCCCTTTTTGTTGTTGTTGCTAGGTGCTGTCGAGTCAGTTTTGACTCATAGCAACCCTATAGGAGAGAGTAGAACTGCCCCATAGGGTTTCCAAGGAGCAGCTGGTGGGTTCGAACTGCTGACGTTTTGGTTAGCGGCCATACCTCTTAACCACTGCGCCACCAGGCCTCCTCTAAGGACTTGAAAAATATGTACTGAATGAATAAATGTTGAAGGAATGAGCTTACTCTCCTCCTCATGCTCTCTGATGACTGAACATTGGTTCTTATTTTATTTAGTGTCTTCTCATTTTCCCACGTGCACGACGGGACTCACTAGCAGCTGCTTAATAAAGAGTGTGACCACTTGGACCTGTGAAAGTGGGCCAGTCACTCTGGGTTTGCTGGTGGAGATGGGAGGCCAGGGTCAAGGTAAATGGCGAGAAGGCTGGCTTTGTGTACTTGACTGTTACGGACAGTTTTGCGTTCTGCAAAATGGGAACCAGGATGTTACAGCAGGAGAGACCTGCCCTTGCTTTGTGGGATAAAGTACTGGGGCCCAGAGTGGAGCGGTGTGACCCACTACCTCAGCTCCCACCCCTTTCATCTCTCTCACTTTTTCCAAGTCATCATCATCACACCACAAGCACGTGGATGCAGTTAGGCTTGGGTACCAGGCAAGGCTAGAGATAAGTGACTCAGTCATGGTCCTTCCTTTGCAAAGCCCACGGGAAAGCCTTGCTGGGAAACCATCAAAAACCAGCTGCTATCAAGTCGATTCCAACTCAGGGAGACCCCATGTGTGTCGGAGTAGAATTGTTCTCCATGAGATTTTCAACGGCTGGGTTTTTTGAAAGTAGATCCACAGGCCTGTCTTCCATGGTGCCTCTGGATGGATTTGAACCTCCAGCTTCCGGTTAGCAGCCAATTGCTGTTAACCATTTGCACTACCCAGGGTAAGTAACACAAAGTTCTTTCCTGTAAGAACGCATAGACTAGGAAGGATAGCAGGACAAGTGCTGTATGCATGATGTAGAGAGTGCTATGGGGGAGCAAAAAATGGTTTCACGGGGACAGTGACTTTTTTCTTTTTTCATGTTTCTTTTTTTATTGTGATCTAGATGAAGGTTTACATAGCAAATTAGTTTCTCATTAAACAATTAATACACATATTGTTTTGTGACATTGGTTGTCAACTCCATGATGTGTCAACACTCTCCCCTTCTTGACCTTGGGTTCCCCATTTTCATTCATCCAACTTTCCAAGACAGTGATTTTTTAACTGGGTTGGAGATCCCACAGGACAGAGCAGCTGGCTCCTGTACCTGAATACTTCAGGGTACACTCAAAAGAGGAGAATTAAACAAGAACAATTTGAGGTCTTAAAAGTTTGTGAGTGGCTATCTAAGATACAACTACTGGCTTCTTACCCTCCAGAGCAAAAAGAGAATCAAGAAGACCAAAGACCCAAAAGAGCAATTAGTCCAAAGGACTAATGGGCCACGTGAACCACAGTCTACATGACCCCGAGACCAGAAGAACTAGGTGGTGCCCGTTTATCACTACCAACCACTCTGATTGGGATCACAACAAAGGGTCCTGGACAAAGCAGGAGAAAAATTGCAGGACAAAAAATCAAATTCACAGAAAAGACCAGACTTACTGGTCTGGTAAAGACTGGAAGAACCCCTGAGACTATGGCCCTAAGACACCCTTCTGAACTGGAACTTAAGCCATTCTCAGAGACTACCCACCAGCCAAACCATAAACATGCCCAAAAAATAAACAACGCTCAAGAGGAACATGCTCCTTAGAACAATATTATATGAGAGCAAAAGGGCAACATTTGCCCAAAAGCAAAGATAAGAAGACAGGAAGGGGTAGCAATCCAGGATGAAAGGAAATGGGGAACCTAGGACGGAAATGGGGGAGGGCAGGCGCATTGTAGGGAATGGAACCGATGTCATGGAACACTTTGTATACAAACTATCAACTATTTGGAAAACTATTTGGGAAACTAATTTCCTACGTAAGCTTTCACCAAATGCACAATACAAAAATTGAAAAAAGAAAGAAAGAAGTAAGCAAGAACATATTTACTATCAGACTCAAGCACCTACAGTGAACATCGAATGCAAAGCAGCAGTGAAGACAATGCGTCTCAAAGCTGATATGAGAAATTGCTTTGTCAGGTTCTGGTAAACCGCCAAAAAAGCATGATTGCTACATACCCCAGAAAGCCCAAACTTCCTGACAAGTGGGTATTTTTCCAAGACTCTGGACACTGCACACCTTTCCTGAAGCTCTCTGAATATTCTTTACCCTCCTGCCCATCTCAGCTCTGTATTCACTCCTCAGCAAGGTCCTTATTGTCCCTGTGCCCGAGCTCTGCCTGCCAATGGATGTGCGGCTGTGCTCAGCTACTAGGAAGGGCAGCTCCGCACCTTTGAGAGACCTCAGGCCTCTCGCCTGGATCTTCATTCCCTGAAAAATCTGGCATTTCACTTACTCTAAGGCTCACTGAGCTTCTCTGATCTCCCATTAATTGCTAGTATTTATGCCCCAGTTCTACCCTGTCCCATAGGGTCGCTATGAGTCAGAATCGACTCGATGGCACTGGGTTATACCCAAATTTACACTTTTCTGTTTAAGTGCTCTACTACTAGCCAAAATCTTGGTGGTTCAAACCCACCCGGAGGAGTCTCGGAAGACAGGCCAGGCAATCTGCTTCTGAAAGGTCACAGCCTTGAAAACCCTATGGAGTAGTTGCACCCTGCACACATGAGTCGTCATGAGTCTGAATCAACTCGACGGAAACTAACAATTTTCCTTCGACACTCATGAGGCAATCTCTGAGCTCACAGAATCAAAGACCGATATGTTGGCCAGTGGAACTGCATGAGAGCTCCCCTTGAGGTCTCCTCTGTCCTCTGGACTCGTGATGAGAACTTGGCGGCAGGCCAACGAGAGTTTGGCCACCCCCAATGATGTGCCGGTGGCTCAGATCCTCTGTAGGAAGAAGATACAACCCTGTCCACCACTGAGATTTAGACACTTGTCAGCAGTTGACGAGGGATTAATGGAAGCTGGATTGCATGGCAATATAATGGGGCCTCAGAAATGAAAAGGAGAGAATCCGCAGCAAGAGATAGGGCAAGATGGAGTAAGTCTTGAACAAAGATAGTCTACCATTCTTAGTGATTATAATCAAAACTGAGAAAAACACAAACAGCAACTACCTGAGAACACTGAAAAGTCAACGAAGTACTTGGATTATGGAGGGGAGTCTAAACTCAAAAAAGAGATCCACGTGGTGATCAGTTCCCATTTTTTTTCTCTTTTTTCTGTCAACATTGTCAAGGGTGGCACCCACTCAGGAGTTGGGCAATGGCAATAGTACTAACTAGAAAGCCCATATTTCTGGCCAGAGGAACCTAGGAATGGTCCTCTGTGGTCAGAGAGTTGGGAGGAAATTGCGAGAGGAGCGAGCTGGAGAAGGAGATCCTCTAAATGCATGTATGAACCCAGACCATAGCGGGCTCACCTCCGAGCTGCACATGGGCAAGACAGACCCAAAGCAGTATATCAAGAGCTTAAGAGCTGAACAAATACTTAAACCATCACCAAAGTCTCAGATTAACCCCTGAATGGTATATAATACAAGACAAACTCACAACAACATAGTAAATGCTTTGAGAACTGAACTAAGATCTTAAACTACTGCATAAGTCTCAGACTAACCCCTTAGTGGCGCATACCTAGGACAGATACAAAGCAGCATAGCAGAGGCTTTGAAAAATTAATATAGAAGGCAAGATAGAACTTCAAGTCTCAACTTAACTGTGTTGATATTCAGATAAGAGGAAAAAGAAATCAACATTCTCTAGAGGATTATAATAGGATCCAGAGTCTACAAAACATCCACCATGTCCAGGATACAGTCCAAAATTGCTGGAGTTATAGAGAACCAAAATGATTTGAACAACTCTCAGGGGAAAAGATAGTCAATAAGTCCAAATCCCAAAATGACCCAGATGTTAGAATTATCAAAGACTGTCAAGCAGCTATTGTAACTCTGCTCCAAGAGGTAAAGATAATCATACCTGAAATAAATGGAAAGATACATGTTTTCAGCAGAGACATAGAAACTATGAAAAATAACCTAATGGAAATTTTAGAAATGAAAACTATAATACCTGGAATAAAAATGTCATTGAATGGGCTCCATGGCAGAATGGAGATAACAAAGGAAAGAGCCAGGACCCTTGAAGATGGGTCATTTATCATTAGCAATTATCAGAAGTGAAAACTGAGAGAAAAAAGACTGAAAAAAAAGGAACAGAGCATCACAAATGTGTAGGGCAATATTGAAAGTTGTAACATTCATGTCACTAAAATACCGGAAGGAGTAGAAAAGGAGATCGGTGCAGAAGAGTTGAAGAAAGAGTGGCCAAAATTTTTCTAAATTTAGTGGCAAGTATAAATTTAAAGATTAAAGAAGTCCTACAAACCCAATATAGGATAAACTCAAAGAAAGTCATAGCTAGAGACATCCTGTTCAAACTGCAGAAAAGCAGAGATAAAGAGTCTTGAAACAACTAGAGGAAAACAACACGCTGCATACAGGAAAACAGCAGTGAAGCGACTTCTGATGTCTCATCAGAAACCAGAGAGTCCAGAAGACAGTGAAACAGCTCCTTTAAAGTGCTGAAAGAATAGAACTGTCAACCCAGCAGTCTATTTCCAGCAAATATATTCAACAGGAATGAAAGTGAAATAAAGACATTCTCAGATGAAGAAAAACTAAGGCAATTCATTGCCAACAGGCCAGCTCTGAAGGAAATTCTTCAGGCTGAAGGGAAACCTGGATCTTTAGCAATGAAGAAAGAGCAATGGAAATGGTAGCTATGTGGAAAATACAGAATATTTTTCCTCTTAAGTTTTTAAAAACACGCATTGAAAACAAAAAATTATAACATTACCTGATAAATTTTCAATGTATACGGATATAACACAAGATGTAACACATGGTAATTATAACATAAAGGTCAATGTGGAGAGTAAAGAATCTATATGGTTGTTAAGTCTTCTATATTTTTAATTGTAGTAAAGTAATAACTCTAAGTAGACCGGCTAAGTTTAGATATTTTGATATGTATATAGTAATCCCTATAATAACCACCACCAACAACAACAACAAAAATACAAAGAGCTAATGCCAAAAAGCCAGTAAACCAAAAATCAAACCTGTTGCCATCGAGATGATTCTGACTCATGGCGACCCTATAGGACAGAGCAAAACTGTCAAGGAGCAGCTGGTGGGTTCGAAGTGCCACTCTTTTGGTTAGCAGCCAAATGCTTAACCACTGTGTCACCAGGGCTCCATAAAAAGCCAGTAGGTAAGTTAAAATGGAATGCTAACAAATAGTCAAATAATCCAAAAGAGGACAAGAAAGGAAGAACAAAGGAGCAAAAAGTAAAGGCCGAAAATAGAAAGCAAATGATAAAATGGCAAACCTAAATCCAACCACACCAATGTTGTTGTTGTTAGGTGCCGTCGAGTCGGTTCCTAGTTATAGCAACCCTATGTACAACAGAAGGAAACACTGCCCGGTCCTGCACCATCCTCACAATTGTTGCTATGTTTGAGCCCATCATTGTAGCCATTGTGTCAAACCATCTCATTGAGGGTCTTCCTCTTTTTTGCTGACCCTCTACCTGACCAAGCTTGATATCCTTGTCCAGGGACTGGTCCCTCCTGATAACATGTCTAAAGTACGTGAGACAAAGTCTTGTCATCCTCGCTTCTAAGGAGCATCCTGGCTATACAAGACACACTTGCTCCTACTTCTGGCAGTCCATGCTACGTTCAATATTCGTCACCAACACCATAATTTAAAAGCATCAATTCTTCTTTTGGTCTTCCTTATTCATTGTCCAGCTTTTGCATGCATATGAGGTGATTGAAAATATCCTGGCTTGGGTCAGGTGCACTGTAGTCCTCAAAGTGACATCTTTTCAATACTTTAAAGAGGCCTTTTGCAGCAGATTTGCCCAATGCAATACATCGTTTGATTTATTGACTACTGCTTTCATGGACGTTGATTGTGGATCCAAGTAAAATGAAATCCTTGACAACTTCAATATTTTCTCTGTTTATCATGATGTTCCTTATTGGTCCAGTTGTGAGGTTTTTTTTGTTTTTTTTTTTTATGTTCAGGTGTAATCCATACTGGTCCAGTTTCGAGGGTTTTTTTAATTATTATTATTACATTGAGGTGTAAACCATATCAATAGTTACATTAAATATGAAAGGTCTAGATACACCAATTAAAAGAGAGATATTGTCAAATCGGATTTTGAAAAATAAGGTGAACTATATTCTGTCTTCAAGAAATGCACTTTAAACATAAAAACATAGATACATTAAAACCAAAAGATACCCAGAATAGCCAATACAATAAAGAAGAACAGAGCTGGAGGACTGACACTACCCAACTTCAAGCCTTACATAGAGTACAGGGATCAAGACAGTGTAGTATTGACAGAGGAACAGACAAATAGATCACTGGAACAGAACACAGAGGCCAGAAATAGACCTGCATAAAGATAATAAATGCATCTTTAACAGATGACTAAAAGCTATTCAGTACAGAAAGAATAAGCCACAAACTAGGAGAAAATATTTGCAAAACACATCTCTGATAAAGGATTTTTATACAAGCTATATAAAGAACTCTTAAAGCTCAACAATAAGAAAACAAATAACCCAGTTACAAATTGGACAAAAGATCTAAACAGAAACCTCACCAAAAAAATATATGGATGGCAAATAAGTATATGAAAAATATGCTGAACATTATATGTCATTATTAGGGCACTACAAATTAAATGAACAGATACCACTACACACCTATTAAAATGGCCAAAATAAAAAATTCAGAAAGACAAAGTAAAGTGTTATACTGACATGTCCAAAGACCTAGAGTTAGAAAACCAAAAGGGAAGAAGACACTCTGCATTTCTCAAGCTGAAAGAACTGAAGAAAGTATTCAAGCCTCGAGTTGCAATAGTGAAGGATTCTATGGGCAAAATACTAAAGACCACAGGAAGTATCAAAAGAAGATGGAGGAGGTGGGGCCAAGATGGCAGACTAGGTAGACGCTACCTCGGATCCCTCTTGCAACAAAGACTCGGAAAAACTAGTGAATCGATCACATACATAACAATCTACGAACCCTGAACAACAAACACAGATTTAGAGACGAAAAACAAACAAATACGGGGAAGCAGTGATTGTTTTCAGAGCCTGGAGCCAACATCCCAGTCAGGTAACCTTGGTGCCCCCAGGGGAGTTGACGGGGCAAACAAGGGGTGCAGCCCTACCCCCCTGAACTCACCCCGGGAGGGGGCCCAGCCCTCCGCACCGGCGGCGTGGCGACGCAGCCGGTGGGAGAAGTCCCTGGGAGGCAGTGACTGGTCTTGGAGCTGGGAAAGCAGCGTCCCAGCCGGGGAATCTTGCCGCCGGGCTTTTGACTGGGCATGGTCATGGCACAAGCACGGAGAGCTGCTCCACTCCCCTGAACTAACCCCGGGAGGGGGCCCAGCTGGTCCGCGGGAGTGGCACGAGGACGCGGCGGGTGGGACGAGAAGTCCCCGGGAGGCAGTGACTGATTTTGGAGCCGGGAGGGCAGCGTCCCAGCCGGGGAATCTTGCCGCCGGACATTTGACTGGGTGCTGTCACGGCGCAAGCACGGAGAGCTGCTCCACTCCCCTGAACTAACCCCGGGAGGGGGCCCAGCTGGTTCGTGGAGGCAGCTCGGCAATGCGGCTGGCGGGACAAGAAGTCCCCGGGAGGCAGCGACTGATTTTGGAGTCGGGAGTGCACCGTCCCAGCAGGGGAATCTTAATGCTGGGCGTGGGACTGGCAGCGGAGGATCTGACTGCGGCTTCAGTGGGCCAAATCCCTGGGGGCAATCTCCACACAGCCAGCACACATAGGCAACACGCCCCTCAGGAATCTCAGATAAAATAGTCATTCCAAGCAAGACAAGCAACTCTGGCTATATTCGGAGGTGCTACTCTCCTATCTCTCTGATCCCTCCCCCACCCTCCTCAGGCGGCTTCATTAACATTGGAATTTCCAGAGCCAGAGGGAGAACGGCTCTGGCTCCGCGGCGGCTTTGCTCCCCCCCCCCCTTTTTTTTCTCTTGGTCTTTTCCTAACCCACTCTTCTGGCCTGAGAGAAGGAAACACAAAAAACCCAGGGACCAAAAATCCACCCCTAATTGGACTAAAAACACAGAACCAGCTACAGCCAAGCATATATCATACAAATCTCAGACTTTCATCCTTACAGGGAACAAGGTGGCGGTTATAATCCAAAGGCAGTTCTGATAGGGATCTGACTGCATTTTTTTTTTAGCAGATTTTCTGGAAAAACTAGTTTCCCAGTGATGGCTCGGAGACAGCAGTCCATATCAAACCACATAAAGAAGCAGACCATGACAGCTTCTACAACCCCTCAAACAAAAGAATCAAAACCTTTCCCAAATGAAGATACAATTCTGGAATTATCAGATACAGAATATAAAAAACTAATTTACAGAATGCTTCAAGACATCAGAAATGAAATAAGGCAAACTGCAGAAAAAGCCAAGGAACACACTGATAAAACAGTTGAAGAACTCAAAAAGATTATTCAAGAACATAGTGGGAAAATTAATAAGTTGCAAGAATCCATAGAGAGACAGCATGTAGAAATCCAAAAGATTAACAATAAAATTACAGAATTAGACAACGCACTAGGAAGTCAGAGGAGCAGGCTCGAGCAATTAGAATGCAGACTGGGACATCTGGAGGACCAGGGAATCAACACCAACATAGCTGAAAAAAATCAGATAAAAGAATTTAAAAAAAACTGAAGAAACCCTAAGAATCATGTGGGACTCTATCAAGAAGAATAACTTGCGTGTGATTGGAGTCCCAGAACAGGGAGGGAGGTCAGAGAACACAGAGAAAATAGTTGAAGATCTCCTGACAGAAAACTTCCCTGAAATCATGAAAGACGAAAGGATATCTATCCAAGATGCTCATCGAACCCCATTTAAGATTGATCCAAAAAGAAAAACACCAAGACATATTATCATCAAACTCGCCAAAACCAAAGATAAACAGAAAATTTTAAAAGCAGCCAGGGAGTAAAGAAAGGTTTCCTTCAAGGGAGAATCAATAAGTTCAGACTACACAGGAGAAACCATGCAGGCAAGAATGGAATGGGATGACATATACAGAGCACTGAAGGAGAAAAACTGCCAGCCAAGGATCATATATCCAGCAAAATTCTCTCTGAAATATGAAGGCGAAATTAAGATATTTACAGATAAACACAAGTTTAGAGAATTTGCAAAAACCAAACCAAAGCTACAAGAAATACTAAAGGATATTGTTTGGTCAGAAAACCTATAACATCAGATACCAGTACAACACAAGGTCACAAAACAGAACATCCTGATATCAGCTCAAATAGGGAAATCACAAAAACAAATTAAGATTAAATAAAAAAAAAATGTTCATAACAGGGAATCACTGAAGTCAATATGTAAAAGATCGCAATAATCAAAAAGAGGGACTAAATACAGGAGGCATTGAACTGCCAGATGGAGAGTGATACAAGGCGATATAGAACAATACAAGTTAGGTTTTTACTTAGAAAAATAGGGGTAAATAATAAGGTAACCACAAAGAGGTATAACAACTCCATAACTCAAGATAAAAGCCAAGAAAAACATAACGACTCAACAAACATAAAGTTAAACACTACGAAAATGAGGATCTCACAATTTACTAAGAAAAACGTCTCAGCACAAAAAAAATGTGGAAAAATGAAACTGTCAACAACACACATAAAAAGGCATCAAAATGATAACACTAAACACTTATCTATAATTACGCTGAATGTAAATGCACTAAATGCACCAATAAAGAGACAGAGAGTCTTAGACTGGATAAAGAAACACGATCCATCTATATGCTGCCTACAAGAGACACACCTTAGACTTAGAGACACAAACAAACTAAAACTCAAAGGATGGAAAAAAATATATCAAGCAAACAACAAGCAAAAAAGAAGAGGAGTAGCAATATTAATTTCTGACAAAATAGACTTCAGACTTAAATCCACCACAAAGGATAAAGAAGGACACTACATAATGATAAAAGGGACAATCGATCAGGAAGACATAACCATATTAAATATTTATGCACCCAATGACAGGGCTGCAAGATACATAAATCAAATTTTAACAGAACTGAAAAGTGAGATAGACACCTCCACAATTATAGTAGGAGACTTCAACACACCACTTTCGGAGAAGGACAGGACATCCAGTAAGAAGCTCAACAGAGACACGGAAGACCTAATTACAACAATCAACCAACTTGACCTCATTGACTTATACAGAACTCTCCGCCCAACTGCTGCAAAGTATACTTTATTTTCTAGCGCACATGGAACATTCTCTAGAATAGACCACATATTAGGCCATAAAACAAATCTTTGCAGAATCCAAAACATCGAAATATTACAAAGCATCTTCTCAGACCACAAGGCAATAAAACTAGAGATCAATAACAGAAAAACTAGGGAAAAGAAATCAAATACTTGGAAACTGAATAATACCCTCCTGAAAAAAGACTGGGTTATAGAAGACATTAAGGAGGGAATAAGGAAATTCATAAAATGCAACGAGAATGAAAATACTTCCTATCCAAACCTCTGGGACACAGCAAAAGCAGTGCTCAGAGCCAATTTATATCGATAAATGCACACATACAAAAAGAAGAAAGAGCCAAAATCAGAGCACTGTCCCTACAACTTGAACAAATAGAAAGTGAGCAACAAAAGAATCCATCAGGCACCAGAAGAAAACAAATAATAAAAATTAGAGCTGAACTAAATGAATTAGAGAACAGAAAAACCATTGAAAGAATTAACAAAGCCAAAAGCTAGTTCTTTGAAAAATTTAACAAAATTGATAAACCATTGGCTAGACTGACTAAAGAAATACAGGAAAGGAAACAAATAACCCGAATAAGAAACGAGAAGGACCACATCACAACAGAACCAACTGAAATTAAAAGAATCATATCTGATTATTATGAAAAATTGTACTCTAACAAATTTGAAAACCTAGAAGAAATGGATGAATTCCTAGGAAAATACTACCTACCTAAACTAACACATTCAGAAGTAGAACAACTAAATAGACCCATAACAAAAAAAGAGATTGAAACGGTAATCAAAAAACTTCCAACAAAAAAAAGCCCTGGCCCGGACGGCTTCACTGCAGAGTTCTACCAAACTTTCAGAGAAGAGTTAACACCACTGCTACTAAAGGTATTTCAAAGCATAGAAAATGACAGAATACTACCCAACTCATTCTATGAAGCCACCATCTCCCTGATACCAAAACCAGGTAAAGACATTACAAAAAAAGAAAATTACAGACCTATATCCCTCATGAACATAGATGCAAAAATCCTCAACAAAATTCTAGCCAATAGGATTCAACAACATATCAAAAAAATAATTCACCACGATCAAGTGGGATTTATACCAGGTATGCAAGGCTGGTTTAATATGAGAAAAACCATTAATGTAATCCACCACATAAATAAAACAAAAGACAAAAACCACATGATCTTATCAATTGATGCAGAAAAGGCATTTGACAAAGTCCAACACCCATTTATGATAAAAACTCTTACCAAAATAGGAATTGAAGGAAAATCCCTCAACATAATAAAGGGCATCTATGCAAAGCCAACAGCCAACATCACTCTAAATAGAGAGAACCTGAAAGCATTTCCCTTGAGAACGGGAACCAGACAAGGATGCCCTTTATCACCGCTCTTATTCAACATCCTTAGCCAGGGCAATTAGGCTAGACAAAGAAATAAAGGGTATCCGGATTGGCAAGGAGGAAGTAAAATTATCTCTATTTGCAGATGACATGATCTTATACACAGAAAACCCTAAGGAATCCTCCAGAAAACTACTGAAACTAATAGAAGAGTTTGGCAGAGTCTCAGGTTATAAGGTAAACATACAAAAATCACTTGGATTCCTCTACATCAACAAAAAGAACATCGAAGAGGAAATCACCAAATCAATACCATTCACAGTAGCCCCCAAGAAGATAAAATACTTAGGAATAAATCTTACCAAGGATGTAAAAGACCTATACAAAGAAAACTACAAAGCTCTACTACAAGAAATTCAAAAGGACATACTTAAGTGGAAAAACATACCTTGCTCATGGATAGGAAGACTTAACATAGTAAAAATGTCTATTCTACCAAAAGCCATCTATACATACAATGCACTTCCAATCCAAATTCCAATGTCATTTTTTAAGGTGATAGAGAAACAAATCACCAATTTCATATGGAAGGGAAAGAAGCCTCGGATAAGCAAAGCATTACTGAAAAAGAAGAAGAAAGTGGGAGGCCTCACTCTACCTGATTTCAGAAGCTATTATACAGCCACAGTAGTCAAAACAGCCTGGTACTGGTACAACAACAGGCACATAGACCAATGGAACAGAATTGAGAACCCAGATATAAATCCATCCATGTATGAGCAGCTGATATTCGACAAAGGCCCAGTGTCAGTTAAATGGGGAAAAGATAGTCTTTTTAACAAATGGTGCTGGCATAACTGGATATCCATTTGCAAAAAAATGAAACAGGACCCATGCCTCACACCATGCACAAAAACTAACTCCAAGTGGATCAAAGACCTAAATATAAAGACTAAAACGATAAAGATCATGGAAGAAAAAATAGGACAACCCTAGGAGCCCTACTACAAGGCATAAACAGAATACAAAACATTACCAAAAATGACAAAGAGAAACCCGATAACTGGGAGCTCCTAAAAATCAAACACCTATGCTCATCTAAAGACTTCACCAAAAGAGTAAAAAGACCACCTACAGACTGGGAAAGAATTTTCAGCTATGACATCTCCGACCACCGCCTGATCTCTTAAATCTATGTGATTCTGTCAAAACTCAACCACAAAAAGACAAACAACACAATCAAGAAGTGGGCAAAGGATATGAACACACACTTCACTAAAGAAGATATTCAGGCAGCTAACAGATACATGAGAAAATGCTCTCGATCATTAGCCATTAGGGAAATGCAGATTAAAACTACGATGAGATTCCATCTCACTCCAACAAGGCTGGCATTAATCTAAAAAAAAAATAATAATAAATGTTGGAGAGGCTGCAGAGAGATTGGAACTCTTATACACTGCTGGTGGGAATGTCAAATGGTACAACCACTTTGGAAATCTATCTGGCGTTATCTTAAACAGTTAGAAATAGAACTACCATACAATCCAGAAATCCCATTCCTCGGAATATACCCTAGAGAAATAAGAGCCTTCACACAAACAGATATATGCACACCCATGTTTATTGCAGCTCTGTTTACAATAGCAAAAAGCTGGAAGCAACCAAGGTGTCCATCTATGGACGAATGGTTAAATAAATTGTGGTATATTCACACAATGGAATACTACGCATCGATAAAGAACAGTGACGAATCTGTGAAACATTTCATAACATGGAGGAACCTGGAAGGCATTATGCTGAGCAAAACGAGTCAGAGGCAAAAGGACAAATATTGTATAAGACCACTATTATAAGATCTTGAGAAATAGTATAAACTGAGAAGAACACATACTTTTGTGGTTATGAGGTGGGGGGGAGGGAGGGAGAGGGTTTTTTTACTGATTAATTAGCTGAACAGAACTGCTTTAGGTGAAGGGAAGGACAACACTTAATACACGGAAGGTCAGCTCAACTGGACTGGACTGGACCAAAAGCAAAGAAGTTTCCGGGATAAACTGAATACTTCAAAGGTCAGCGGAGCAAGGGCGGGGGTTTGGGAACCATGGTTTAAGGGGACTTCTAAGTCAATTGGCAAAATAATTCTATTATGAAAACATTCTGCATCCCACTTTGAAATGTGGCGTCTGGGGTCTTAAATGCTAACAAGCGGCCATCTAAGATGCATCAATTGGTCTCAACCCACCTGGATCAAAGGAGAATGAAGAACACCAAGGTCACACGATAACTAAGAGCCCAAGAGACAGAGAGGGCTACATGAACCAGAGACCTACATTATCCTGAGACCAGAAGAACTAGTTGGTGCCCGGCCACAATCGATGACTGCCCTCACAGGGAGCACAATAGAGAACCCCTGAGGGAGCAGGAGATAAGTGGGATGCAGACCCCAAATTCTCATAAAAAGACCATACTTAATGGTCTGGATGTGACTAGAGGAATCCCAGCGGTCATGGTCCCCAAACCTTCTGTTGGCCCAGGACAGGAACCATCCCCGAAGACAACTCATCAGACATGAAAGGGACTGGACAGTGGGTGGGAGAGAGATGCTGATGAAGAGTGAGCTAATTATATCAGGTGGACACTTGAGACTGTGTTGGCATCTCCTGTCTGGAGGGGGGATGGAAGGATAGAGAGAGTTGGAGGCTGCCAAAGTTTTCACGAAAGGAGAGACTGGAAGGGCTGACTCATTAGGGGGAGAGCAAGTGGGAGTAAGGAGTAAGATGTATATTAACTTATATGTGACAGACAGACTGACTTGATTTGTAAACGTTCACTTGAAGCTCAATAAAAGTTAATAAAAAAAAAAAGAAGAAGATGGAAGGAACGCACAGTCGCTATAACAAAAAGAATTGGTCAGTGTTCGAACGTTTCAGGAGGTAGCGTATAATCAAGAACTGATGTTACCGAAGGAAGAAATCCAAGCCACACTGAAGACATTGGCGAAAAACAAGGCTCCAGGAATTGACAGAATACCAGCTGAGATGTTTCAACACACATGCAGCACTGGAAGAGCTCAGCCCTCTATGCCAAGAAATGTGGAAGACAGCTACCTGATCAACCACCAGGAAGAGATCTATATTAATGCCTATTCCAAAGAAACGTGATCGAACAGAATGCAAAAATTATTGAACAATATCATTAATATCAGATGCAAGTAAAATTTTGCTGAAGACCATTCAAAAGCAGTTGCAGCAGTACATTGACAGGGAACTGCCAGAAATTCAAACTGGATTCAGCAGAGGATGTGAAACGAAGGATAGCATTGCTGATGTCAGATGGATCCTGCCTGAAAGCAGAGAACACCAAAAAAGATGTTTACCTGTGTTTTATTGTCTATGCAAAGGTATTTGACTGTGTGGATCATAACAAATTATGGATAACATTCGAAGAACGGGAATTCCAGAACACATAATTGTGTGTGTAGTAATTTGAACAGAACAAGGGGATACTGCGTGAGTTAAAGTCAGAAAACATGTGTGTCAGCATTCTATCCTTTCACCATATTTATTCTATCTGTATGCTGAGCAAATAATCCGAGAAGCTGAACTATATGAAGAAGAACGGGGCATCAGGACTGGAGAAAGACTTATTAACAACCTGCATTATGCAGATGACACAACCTTGCTTGCTGAAAGTGAAGAGGACTTGAAGCACTTACTGATGAAGATCAAAGACCACAGCCTTCAGTATGGATTACACCTCAACTTAAAGAAAACAGAAGTCCTCACAACTGGACCAATAAACAACAACACGACAAATGGAGAGAAGATTGAAGTTGTCAAGGATTTCATTTTACTTGGATCCACAATCAACATCCATGGAAGCAGCAGTCAAGAAATCAAAAGACACATTGCATGGGGCAAATCTGCTGCAAAAGACCTCTTTGGAGCGTTAAAAAGCAAAGATGTCGCTTTAAGGACTAAGGTCTGCCTGACCAAATCCATGGTGTTTTCAATTGCCTCATATCCGTGTGAAAGCTGGGCAATAAATAAAGAAGACGAAAGAAGAATTGACGCCTTTCAATTATGTTGTTGGCGAAGAATATTGAATGTGCCATGGACTGCCAAAAGAACCAACAGATCTGTTTTGGAAGAAATATAGCCAGATTGTTCCTTAGAAGTCAGGATGGTAAGACTTCATCTCACATACTTTGGACGTGTTCTCGGGAGGGATCAGTCCCTGAGGAACATCGTGTAGAAGGCCAGCAAAAAAGAAGAAAACCCTAAATGAGACGGATTGACACAGTGGCTGCAACAATGAGCTCAAGCAGAACAAGATTGTGAGGATGGCACCGGACCAGGCAGTGTTTCGTTCTGTTGTACACAGGGTCGCTATGAGTCAGAACTGACTCGATAGCAACTAACAACAACGACAAAATAAAAAACACTGATAATACCTAATGCTGGCCAGGAACTCTCATTCACTGCTGATGGGAATGAAAAAGGTAGAGCCTCTTTGGAAGACAGTGTGGCAGTTTCTTATAGAGCTAAAACTTAGGCTTACCATAAAATCTGCAATCAGCCTTCTAAATGTTTTTCCAAATGAGTTGAAAACTTACATCTACAAGGAAACCTGCACACGAACGTTTATAGCAGCTTTATAATTGCAAAAAAATTGGAAGCAACCAAGATGCCCTTCAGTAAGTGAATAGGTAAACTGTGGTACAGCCATACAGTGGAGTATTAATTAGCAATTATAGAGAATGAGCTATCAATGTAAGAAAATACATGGAGGAACCTTCAATGCATACTGCTAAGTGAAAGAATTCAGTCTGAAAAGTCTACCTACTGTGTAATTCCAATTATATGACATTCTGGAAGAGGCAAAACTATAGAAGCTGGAGTCAAGAAAGCAAGCAACATGTGGCATTGGGCAAACCTGCTGCAACAGACTTCTTCAAGGTGTTAAAAAGTAAAGATGTCACCTTGAAGACTAAGGTTTGCCTGACCCATGCCATGATATTTTCAATCACCTCATATGTATGCAAAACTAGGGTACTGAATAAGGAAGACCGAAGAAGAATTGACGCATCTGAATTATGGTGTTAATGAAGAACATCGAATACATCACGGACCGGCAGAAGAACAAACAAATCTGTCTTGGAGGAGGTACAGCTTAAATGCTGCTTAGAAGTGAGGATGGTGAGGATGATGAGACTTGGTCTCACATACTTGGGAAATAGGACTAGAGAAGGACATCATGCAGAGGGTCAGCGAAAAAGAGGAAGACCCTCAATGAGGTGGATTGACACAGTGGCTGCAACAATCGGCTCTAACATAGCAATGATTGTGAGGATGGTGCAGGACCAGGCAGTGTTTTGTTCTGTTGTACATACGGTCGCTATGAGTCAGAACCAACTCAACGGCACCTAACAAAAACAATCACAGAAACGCAATATGTTAATAGAACAACACGGGGAGGATATATGGGAACTTTCTGCACAGTTTTTCTGTAAACCTAAAACTGCTCTAAAATATTAAATGTATTTTTTTAAGTAAAATGATGAAAAAGGATATGCTACGCAAGCAATATCAAAAACAGGTGGAGTGTCGTGTTAATATCAGACAAAGTAGACCTCACAACGAGAATTATCACTAGGGAAAAGGAAGCGTTACGTAATGATAACAGGGTCAATATACCAAGAAGGGAAAATAATCCTAAATGCATGCACTTAACAAATAAGCTTCAAAATACATAGAGCAAAACTGAAGAAACTGAAGAGAGAGTATACAAATATGTAATTACAGTTGAAGAATTCAAGTCTGCTCCCTCAGTAATCAATAGAACACATAGACAGCAAATCAGCAAGGATATAGAAGACAGAAAGAACACTATCAATAAACTTGACCTAACTGACATTTATAGAACACGCCACTCAACAACAGCAGGATATACTTTTCATGCGCACATGGAACATTCACCAAGATAAATCATACTCTGCGCCATAAAACAAGCTTAGCAAATTAAAAGAATTTAAGTTATACAATGTATGCTCGTTCACCATAACAGAATTAAATTAGAAACCAATAACAGAAGATATCTGGAAAATTCCCAAGTGTTTAAAATTGATCAATACACATCGAAATAACCCTTGGGTCAGAGACTAAGTCACAAGGGTAATTAGAAAATATTTTCATTAGATGAGAATAAAAACACAATGACTAAAATTTGTAAGATGCAGCTAAAGAGTGGACAGGGAGAAAATTATAGCGTTAAATCCTTATATCAGAAAAGAAGAATGAACAAAATTCTAACTCAAAAAGAAAGACCAGACTTGCTGGCCTGAGCATATGCCCCCCAGACACCCTTTCAGCTCAATAATGAGGTCACTCCTGAGGTTCACCCTTCAGCTAAAGATTGAACAAGCTCACGGGACAAAACAAGACTAAAGGGGCGCAGCAGCCCTGGGGCAGGGACTGGAGGGCAGGAGGGAACAGGAAAGCTGGTAATAGGGAACCCAGGGTTGAGAAGGGAGAGTGTTAACATGTCATGGGGTTGTTAACCAACGTCATACAACAATGTGTGTACTAACTGTTTGATGTGAAACTAGTTTGTTCTGTAAACCTTCATCTACAGTTCAATTTAAAAAAGAAAAGCATGGCTTAAAATAAATGATCTACCATTCACCTAAGAAACTAGAAAAAGATGGTCAAAGTAAACCTAAAGCAAACAGAAGTTAAGAAAAGATAACAGCAAGAATCAATGAGTTTGAAATCAAAAAAGCAGTAGAAAAGGATGAAACCAAAAGCTAGTTCTTTGAAAAGATTCACAGAATTGGTAAAACTCTAGTCAAGATGAGAAAAATAGAATACGCAAATCATCAATATCAGAAATGAAAGAGGGGACATCACTACAGACACTTCAGACTTCAAATAATAATAAGTGAATGTTATGAACAACTCTATGCTTGTAAATGTGACAATTTAGAAGAAGTAGACAAATTCCTCAAAAGACAAACTGCCAAAACTTATGCATAAAGAATAGACAAATTGAATAGTACTACATCTAGTTAAGAAATTGAATTTGTAGATAACAGCCAACAAGGAAATTTCCAGACCCAGAAGGCATCACTGGTGAATTCTACCAAACATTAAGAAAGAAATAATGCCAAATCTGCACAAATTTCTCCAGAAATGGAAGAGGAGGAAACCATTCTGATTTCATTTTACGAGGCCAACATTATTACCCTGACATCAAAACCAGACAAAGTCATTATAAGAAAAGAACATTACAGATCAATATCACTAAGAGAGATGCAAAAAACTCTCAACAAATGTTAATGAGTTGACCCAGCAATAGATAAAGAAGACGATACCTCAGAACCAAGTGGGGTTTATGCTAGGAATCAAAGGCTGCTTCAACATTTGAAAATTAATCACTGTAATTCATCGTGTTCATAACTAAAGAAGTAAAACAATATGATGATGTCAATAGATGCAAAGCATCTGACAAGATTCACCATCTGGTCATTATAAAATCTCTCAGTAAACTCCGAAAGTAGGGAGCTTGCATAGGCCGATAAAGGGCAGCTTACTTAGTTGGTAAAGACTAAATACTTCCTGCCTAAGATTTGGAACAAGGCAAGGAGGATGGCTCCTCTCACCACTTCTATTCAATAATAAACAGGTCCTAGCCAGTGCAATATGGCAAGAAAAAGAAGTAAAAAACATAAAAATTGGAATGGAAGAAACAAAACGATCTCTATTCACAGACGAAATGAATGTCTATATAGAAAATCCAAAGGAAACCACACATACACACACACACACAAAACTGTTAGAACTAATAATTGCTTTTAGCAAGGTTGCAGGCTACAATGTCAATACACAAAAAGCAATTGTATTTCTACATGTTAGTTATTAATGGTTAGAATTTTTTTTTTCAATTTTTTAAGTATCAAACACAGTAGCATGAAATATTTACGTATAAATGTAACAAAATACATGCAGGATTTGTATCCTGAAAATTGGAAAACACTGATGAAAATAATCAAAGACCTAAATACATGTGATCATAGACTGGAATTCAATATTGTTAAGATGTCAATTCTTTGCAATCTGACTTAAAAATTCAATGCAATTCCAATCCAAATCCCAGTACTTTTTATAAAATCAACAGGCTGATTCTAAAATATGTGGAGAAAGAATAATAGCCAAAATTATTTTGAGAAAGAGAAACAAAGTTGGAGGATTCGTACTACCTAATATACCTTAATGCACCTTACTATAATTACTATAAAGGTATATTAATCAAGACAGTGTTATATTGATGAAAGGACAGAAACATAGAACGATGCAACAGAATAGAGTCCAGAAACAGATCTGCACACATATGACCAATAATTTTTTTGTTGTTGCTTTTTTTTAGTTGTACTTTAGATGAAGGTTTACAGAACAAACTAGCTTTTATCGAACAGTTAGTATACATATTGTTTTGTGACATTGGTTATCAACCAACCCCACAACATGTCGCCACTCTCCTTTCTTAACCTTGGGTTCCCTATTACCAGCTTTCCTGTCCCCTCCTGCCTTCTAGTCCTTGCTCCTGAGCTGGTGTACCCCTTTAGTCTAGTCTTGTTTTATAAGCCTTCTAATCTCTGGCTGAAGGGTGAACCTCAGGAGCTAAAAGGGTATCTGGGAGCCATACTCTCTCTCAGGGTTTCTCCAGTCTCTGTCATGCCAATAAGTCTCGATATTTTTTTGTGAGTTAGGATTTTGTTTACATTTTTCTGTAGCTCTGTCCAGGACCCTCTATTGTGATCCCTGTCACAGCAGTCAGTGGTGGTAGCCAGGTACCATGTAGTTGTGCTGGATTCAATCTGGTAGAGTCCATCATAGATGTGGTCTATTAGTCCTTTAGACTAATCTTGCCCTTGTGTCTTTGGTTTTCTTCATTCTCCCTTGCTCCTGATGGGGTGAGACCAGTGGGGTATCTTAGATGGCTACTCACAAGTTTTAAGACCCCAGAAGCTACTCATCAAAGTAGAATGTAGAACATTTAAACGATGTTATGCCAGTTGAGCTAGATGTTCCCTGAGACTGTGGTCCCCACACCCCTAAGCCTAATAATTCGGTGCCTCAGGGAGTTTGGATATGTCTATGGAGCTTCCATGACCTTGCCTTGGACAAGTTGTGCTGGCTTCCCAGTAATGACCAATAATTTTTTTATTAAAGACAAAGGCAATTTAATGGAGAAAGGATGTCCTTCTCAACAAACAGTGCTGGAACTATTAAACATTTATCTGCAAAAAGTAACTTTGATCATACAGCTCACATTATACAGAAATGAACTCAAGGTAGATCATAGTCTTAAATCTAAAGCGTAAAACTAAAATTTCTAGAAGCAAACATCAGAGAAAATGTTTTTGACCTGGGAATAGGCCAAGATTTCTTAAATACAACACCAAAAGTACAATTCCTAAGGAAATACCACTACACGTAGTAGAATAAAATCAGCAGAACGGCAACACCAAATACTAGCTAGGATGTGGAGCAACGATAACTTTTATACATTGATGGTCTGAATGCAAGAGGGTAAAATCACTTTGGAAAACAGTCCAGCAGTTTTTTATAAAGTTAAACATACGTTTACCATATTATCCAGCAATCCCATTTCTATGCATTTACCCAAGAGGAATAAAAACTTATGCTCACACAAAAATCTGTTTGTGATTGTTTTGTAGTAGCTTTATTCATTATTGTAAAAACTAGAAATGTTCCCAAATATCCTTCCGCAGATGAATGGATACAAAAACAGTGGTACATCCATTCAGCAATAAAATGAAAACTGCAACAACATTGATGAATCTCAAATGCATTATGCTAAGTGAAAGAACCCAGGCTCAAAAGGCTACATACTGTATGTCAACCTGGAAAAGGTCGAACATAGGCAGGACTGGGGATGGGGGAGACAGTCAACTACAAAGGGACAGAACAAGAGAAGTTTGAGGGTGAGGAAATTGTTCCACACCTTGGTTGTAGTGGTGGTAACATGACTTATTGAACTGTAAACCAAAAACAGTGTGTTTTATTGTATATTTTATTGTGTTCCAGGTGAAAGTTTACACAACATATTAGGTTCACCTTTAACAATTTTTATACAAATTTTTGTGTGCCATTGGTTACAGTTTTTACAATGTGTCAGCATTCTCATCATTTCCATTCTGTTTGTTCTGTTTCCATTGATCTAGCGTCCCTTCCCCCCCTTGCCGTCTCATCTTTGCCTTTGGGTAATATTGATTGTTAGTTCTCATATAGCTAATTGTTTAAGGGAGCACACTTCTCACGGGTGATATTGTTTTTTTTATAAGCCAATCTATTATTTGGCTGAAAGGCGGCCTGCAGAAATAGCTTCAATTCCAAGTTCAAAGGGTACCTTAGGGTGGTAGTCTAGGGGGTTTCTCTAGTCTCTATCAGTCCAGTAGATGTGTTCTTTGTTAGGAATTTGAGTTTTGTTCTACATTTTTCTCTCATTTTAACCAGGACTTTCTATTGTGTCCCTAGTAAGATGGGCGCCATCTAGTTCTGGTTCCACGTTAGAAGGGGCTGTGGTTCGTGTGGGCTATTAGTCCCATGGACTAGTTTTTTCTTTGAGCCTTTGATTTCCTTCATCCTCTTTTGCTCCATAGAAGTAGAGAACAATTTTCGTGTCTTAGATGGCCACTCGTAAGCTTTTAAGACCCCAGATGCAACTTACCAATCTAGATACAGAACATTATCTTTGTGAACTATGTTATGCCAATTGACTAACTTGTCTCCCAAGACTATGTTCCCAAGCCTTTTAACCCAGTAAACTAGTCCCATGAGTTGTGCAGATGTGTCTCGGAAGCCTCCATAACTGTGTCCCCATGTGGTTTGTTATATATGTGGATACATATGCAGCACACACAGACGTGTATATGCATATGCCTGCAGATACGCCTACACGTGCACATGCATTTTCTGGCGTATACCTTCCTATACACATATATGCATCCATATCTACCTATCATAGGTATACTTTAAAAGCTGAATTAAAAAACATAAGCATGATAATGAAAAAAAATAGCATGAATGACTGAAGAATATCTCCAGAGACTACACTCAGCAAGAGATCTAAGGGGCACTCATTCATTCACTCAACTTCCATTAAGTTAGTAAGATCATACCAGAGTAGATGGGTCCTAAACCCAATGATTCATGAGTTAAAAAAAAGACCACAATAGACACAGAAACACAGCACAGGGAAGACAAACACCATATGAGGATCATCTACAAGCCAAGGAACCACGGAATGCCCAGGGCTACCGATCAGGAAGTCATCAACAGGGCTGAGAGCCTAATTTGGAGTTTTAGCCTCCAGAACTATGAGAGAATAAATTTCTATTCTTCAAAGCTACACACTTTCGTGGATGAACCTTGAAAACCTTATACTCAAGGAAATAAGTCAATCACAAAAGAACAAACATTGTGTGATCTCACTGATATGAAATAACAAGAATAGGCAAATGTACAGAGACCAGAGTTTATTAGTGGTTATCAGAGGATGGAGGGACAGGAAAAGGGGGGCCATCGTTTAGGAAGTTGTCAGTTTTTGTTTATGGTGATAGGAAATTTGGCAACGATTATGGGTAATGGTTGCACAATGTGATTATTGTGATACCACTAAATTATACACACAAAAAAATGCTAAATTGACAAATACTGTGTTATATATATTTTACAACAATAAAATTATTTTTTAAAAGCCACCCTCTTGTGGTATTTGCATTACAGCAGTACTAGGAAACTAAGTCAGAACCCACCTTGCTTGGCAACGGGCATGATTTGACTCACGCAAGTCTGCCAACTTAAGGACCTTTCTGGGCTCCCTAGAACAGTGAAATGTGTCAAGCTTCTGCCACAAAAGAAGAATAAAGGTAAATTCTCAAATAAGCCTTCACCCACCACACCTTGAGCTCTCCTCTGGCTGTCTGCTTTGCAGTCCATTGGTGATCAGTGTAACTACTGCATTGCAGCCAGTTTGAGAACCAATGGATTCAATGATCTCCAAGGTTCCTAGTATGAGAGCAGTGGTGCCTCAGTGGTAGAATTGTTGCCTTCCATGTGGGTTCAATTCCCAGTCAGTGCACCTCAAGCACACCTACCACCCATCTGTCAGTAGAGGCTGCATGTCGCTATGTCGCCGAACAGGTTTCAGTGGAGCTTCCAGACTAAGACACACTAGGAAGAAAATCCTGGCAATCTACTTTTGAAAAATCAGTCAAGGAAAACTCTAAGCTCTACAGTCCAATCTGCAACCAGTCATGGGGATGGTGCAGGAATGGGCAGTTTTTCCTGCCGATGGCAGCTAACAACAGCAAACCAAACCAGCTGCTGTTGAGTAGTTTCTGATTCATGGCGACCCACGTGTGCAGAGTGGAACTGCACTCTGTAGGATTTTCAAGGTGGTAGCCTTTCAGAAGCAGGTTGCCCAGCCTTTCTTCTGAGGTGCCTCTGGGTGGGTTCAAACTGCCAACCTTTCAGTTAGTAGCCAAATGTCTGTTTGCGCCACCAAGGGACTCCTAGAACAGAAAAGAAAGAGAAGTGAATGGGAAAAAAAAGTGGATAAGTGTAACTACCTATGGCCTCTTGACACTCCCACCCCCATGTTGGTGATTAAGGAGACCATAAAGAGTGTCCTCTGGCCTCACTCAATGGAGCCTCTTTCCCCAGCAGTCCCCAGAGACAGTTCTCAAAGGCATGTCCCTGTGTTGAATGTTTATGCATCGTGAAAGAAAGAGAAAGGGAGTAAGGATGAGAAGGTGGAAGGAAGAAATGGTAAAAGAAAGAGAAAGGAAGGAAGAAATAAAGGAAGAAAGGGAGGAACGGAGGATGGGAGGGAGGAAAGGAAGGAAGGAAGAGAAAGAGGGAGAGAGGAAAGAAGGAAGCGTGGAAGGAAGGGAAGAAGGAAGAGTGGAAGGAAAGAAGGAAGGATAAAAAAAAAGGAAAGATGGGAGGAAGGAACAGTGCAAGGAAGGAAGGGTTGACAGAAGGAGCAAAGACACAAGGAAGAAGGGAAGAATAGAAGAGAGGAAGGGTGAAAGGGTAGAAGAAAGGAAGACTGGAAAGGAAGAAGGAAGGCAGGGAAGGAGGGAAGAAGAAAATGCAGGGTGGAAGGAAGGAAGGATGGACAGGAGGAAGAAAGGGTAGAAGGGTGGAACGAAGGAAGGAAAGCAAATGAAAACTTCACAAGGGACTCGGGTTGGAGCTCCGCCAGTGCCAAGCATCTATAAACACTGCAAATGGCCCAATGCCTCTGAAATCCTGGCCAGCCCTTATGATCTGATGCCAACCATGTTAAGGTATGTGTCAGAGTACTTGGGACGAGCCCCATCCTCACTGGTCTCCTGATGAGAAGGCAGCACTGTGCTGGCTGTCCAAGGACCCTAGGCTCTGAAGGACTCTTAAGATTACCTTGCCCAGTGGTTCCCACCCTGGCTGCCCATTGGAACCACCTTGGGAGCTGGCTTTTCCCCTTTTGTTTTTGTAGACCTACTTTTTATTGAAATGGAACATCCTACAGGGAAGTACAGAGACATAACTGTAGAGCCGAGTGAACTTTAAAAACTAAGCATGCCTGTGCAGCAGCACCCAGGGCAAGAAACAGAACAGAACTAGCCCCAGAGCCCCCCGTTCCCCTTCCAGGCACAAACCCCAAAGGCTGCCACTGTGGGGACTTCAAACTTCATGATTCAGTGTTGTTGTTGTTGTTAGGTGTCATCGAGTCTGTTCTGACTCATAGTGACCCTATGTACCACAGAATGAAACACTGCCTGGGTCCTGTGCCATGCTCACAATCATTGTTATGCTTGAGCCCGTTGTCGCAGCCACTGTGTCAATTCCTCTTGTTGAGGGTCTTCCTCTTTTTTACCGACGCTGTACTTTACCAAGCACAATGTCCTTCTCCAGGGACTGATCTCTCCTGACAACATGTACAGAGTTACCTGTTTCTAAGCTTTATACAAACAGAGTCATACAGTACACACCATGGTGTCCCTGCTTCTTTTCTCCATATTCCGTTTGTGAAATTCATCCCTGTTGTTGCATGTCAAAAGCACATAAAGTAGGCACTGGCTCATGAGTTGTGACGAGCGTCCACAGTAACGTGAGGTGGTAACGGTAGGGGAGACTGGGTGCAGCTATACGAAAACTTCCTGTACTATCTTCACAACTTTTCTGGAAATCTAAAATTACTCCAAAAAATAAAGTTTTGTTTTTTTTTTTTTTAAAGGAAGGAAGCTGGGAGTTGAGAAGGGCAATAGAGACTGTGTTTTCAGGGGTGAAGGGAAGATGCAAGTAAATAAACTTGCTGACCATGAGCCTTTTTCCAATTATGTAGTGGGAAAAGTGTATTGCCCTTGAAATACCGCTGCTAGCAAGTACATAGGCCAAATGACAAGTCATTATGCTTGCAGAAATAAATGTACTTTAAGAATATTATTAACTGTACAAATTAGTGAAAATACGTACATGAATCATATATATGTGTATACATCAGGATTGGAGGCAGACTCATTAACAACCTGCCCTATGCAGATGACACAACCTTGCTTGCTGAAAGTGAAGAGGACTTGAAGCACTTACTGATGAAGATCAAAGACCACAGCCTTCAGTATGGATTACACTTCAACATAAAGAAAACAAAAATCTTCACAACTGGACCAATGAGCAACATCATGATAAACAGAGAAAAAACTAAGGTTGTCAAGGATTTCATTTTACTTGGATCCAGAATCAACAGCCATGGAAGCAGCAGTCAAGAAATCAAAAGATGCATTGCACTAGGCAAATCTGCTGCAAAGGACCTCTTTTAAAGTGTTGAAGAGCAAAGATGTCACCCGGAAATCTAAGGTGTGCCTGACCCAAGCCATGGTATTTTCAGTCACATCACATGCATGTGAAAGCTGGACATGAATAAGGAAGACCAAAGAAGAATTGATGTCTTTGAACTGTGGTGCTGGCGAAGAATATTGAATATAACGTGGACTGCCAAAAGAATGAACAAATCTGTCTTGGAAGAAGTACAACCAGAATGCTCCTTTAAAGCAAGGATGGAGAGACTATATCTTACATACTTTGGACATGTTGTCAGGAGGGATCAGTCCCTGGAGAACGACATCATGCTTGGTAAAGTAGAGGGTCAGTGAAAAAGAGGAAGACCCTCAACGAGATGGAGTAACACAGTGGGTGCAAAAAGGGGCTCAAGCATAATGATTGTAAGGGTGGCGCGGGACCATGGAATTGTTTCATTCTGTTGTGCATAGGGTTACTATGAGTCGGAACTGACTCAATGGCACCTAACAACAACAACATATGTAAGGAATCCCTGGATGGCACAAACAGTGAAGGGTTTGGCTACTAATCAAAAGGTTGGATGTTCAAGTCCCCACAGAGCACTCAGAAGAAAGGCGACACTCTACTTCCAAAAATCCACCACTGAAAACCCTATGGAGCACAGCTCCACTCTGACACACGTGATGTCACCCTGAGGCAGAGCTGACTGAAGGGCAACTGGTAAATATGTACAGGACACATAGAAATGCGTGTATTATTCTGATAAACTCCTAAATGATGTGAGTCCTAAATAATGAGATTATTTTAACAAATATCAAAGCATATGTATCAAATGAGTATCTTCAGTGAAGCTGCTCTAGTATAGAAAGCACTTCTTTGGGACATTGTCGCCACACACACATAAAGGCAGTCTCGTTTCTACATGCAGGTAGTCCCAGGCCTACCATGGGGTTCCGTTTCAACGACTCTGTCGTAAGTCGAATACTTCTCTTTTTTGTTTTGGGGTTTTTTTTAGTTTTCATTATATTTCCTTTCATTATCAGTATCTTTATAAATCTGATCTTTGAACATCTTCAAGTGAACATCTGAGAATGATAATGTCAGCAAATTACATGCTGCAACATTGTATGTAGCACATATTACAAGTGATAAGACGTACAAAAAAAAAAAAAAAAGACCGTCTGAAGTGCTCGGATACGTCATAAGTCGGGGACTACTGGTAGTTGTCCCTTGTTTTTACACAAATAGTATCACCCTACTAGGCCCCTCACATTATTCAGCAGATTAGACTTCAAATGACTTTACTATTTCACAAGTTCCAAAGCAGTCAAAAGAAGAAACTTCACTGCTGGTGAGGGTGTTCAAAAGAAGGCAGAGTGGACTCTGAAGACAGGTATCAGAGAAAGAGCCCTTCACGTCCCAGCATGACTCCTTTGTGTTGCAAATATTTTCATGGTTTGTTGTAGTCTTTTGACTTTAGTTTTTGCCATATCAAAATTTTACATGCTTTTGTTGCCGATCTACATTTTTTTTTTTCTTTTATGGCTTTCAGATCCTGTGCCTTGCTATAGAAAAGTTTTTCTATACTCAGATTATTTTTTTTTTATAATTTTCCCATTTCTTCTACTCATTTTATATGGTTTTGTTTTTACATTTAAATCTTTCATCCATCTGGGATTTATTTGTAAGAAGTAAGGTTGAAAGATTTAACTTTTTTTTAACAAAAAGCTAGCAAAGTTGTCCCAACACTATTTATTGAATAATCCATCTTTTCCCCACCAATTGAAAATGCCACTTTTATTAAAAACTGTCTTAGCTTTCTAGTGCTCCTCTAACACAAATACCACGAGTGGGTGGTTTAAAGAACAGAAATTTATTTTCTCACAGTTCTGGAGGCTAAGAGTTCAAATCAGGGTCTCGGCCCTGCAGATTCCTTCCTTTTTGGTAGCCTGGGGTATCCCTTGGTTCCTTGGTGATCCTCACCTAGCATCTGCCCCCACCCCCGCCGTGTGTGTGTGTGTGTGTGTGTGTGTGTGTGTGTGTGTGTATCTTCTCCAAGCCTTCTCTCTCTCAGCAGCCCAGCCATCCGAACTCACCCAGCCTTGGTGGGCTCCCAGTTGCAATTCAGCCCTGAGTTAAGACATAGCCAGATGTTCTCCAAGTTCTTTGAGGGGCTCATGGAAACAAGGAGTCATGGGACACCCTGCAGCAAAGTCAGACCCAATCATCCCAGGCCATGTGCAGAGAAACCAGTTAGAGGCACTCAAGATCAGTTCAAAAGGTGACACGTTTCAAAGGATGCTCTTAATAATATAAATGCCAGGGGATGCTGACATCAGGTTGAGGAAAAAAAAAAAAAAAACTCCACCATGTATTTTAGCACCTTGGAGTTGTCTTCATTTCTCCAGACCATGTATTCCCTGTCTTTCCCTCAGCTTCTTTGGTCCAGTTTCAAGACCCTTGCCTTCTCCTGATTGCCCCCTTCTGAACACACTCCAGGCTGTCAGTACCCCTCCCCCCACCTCCTCCCTGCCTCCTTTAAGAAAAGATGTTCATTGTGTTCCAGCTTTCTTCTTAGATTTGGTCAGATCAGTGAGCAAGCAGTAAAAGTATTACTTCCCTTAGAATGCTGATTCCCACCATTGTCTTCGCTCTTTGCATTCCATCATCTTCCTACACACCTGAGCTTCCTCTTAGCACCTAGAGCTACACCTGTCCTTCTGCGGTGCCTGCTTCACACTCTACCAGGCTATGCCAGTTCCCAGTCCCAGCCGCTCCTACTGAACTGAACTGAACTGGCTCATGTCCATGCTGAACTTGACCTGAACGAGGGCCATCTTGGACCCTTTGTAGACCTGCCAACCAACTTGTCAGGGGACAGGATGAAAATGCTAAGGGACATACGGAAAGAAAATTATGGTTGACTCATCCTGGCCTCTCAATCCTTTGACCCCTCACTACCAATAACTTTCTCCTCTATTTTACCATACTCACCCACTCCCACGGGTCACACCCTGGCCTTTGCCAACACCACTAACTGCACCACCTCCCAAATCTCAATTTCTACCCTACTCCCTGTGACCATGCCTTCTTAGGTTCAAAGCTGCAGTATCCCAACCCAATAATTCCTGGACTCCTTTGAGAACTCCAGTCCATTGATCCAACCCCCTCGTGCCCTTCCGCACCTTAGACCTCATCATCATAATCACTCTCTTCAGACATCCTAACTCCCATGCTTCTCTCTTCCTCTATCATTTCCATCTGACAAAACCCCAACTCTCATGAAAGCCAATGCCTACCTATTCCATGTGTGCACCCAAACAACTGACCACAAATGAAGGAAACCACAAAGCTGGCCTCCCTTTAAACTCTTGAACACAGATGTCCACACTGTCCTCCACTCCTGCAACACTGCCCTAGATTACTCTTACACTCCTTAAGAGACTATTTCACACTTTTACCTTTCCCTCCAACTTGCAGCCCACTAGAAAGTGATAACCTATAGTTCTAGTATCAACACACTTTAAAAGTCCTCCTTGGTTCTATGTCCCACTTTCCCACTTCAGCCTCTGTCCCAGTTTTGATGTCTCATTGCCTCAGTACGTAAAACTGTGCCTATTCAGGCTCCATGTCTTCATCTTCCACCCTCTCTTCAAGCCATTCCAGTGAAGGTGACATGTTCACTGCACCACAGAACTCCTCTCCAAAAGTCTCCAAAGACCTAGTAAGACTAAACCAGTGGTCACATCTCTGTCCTCATCTTACGCCACCTCTTAGCCCCACTGGGTACAATCATCACTCCTTCTGGAGGTGCTATCTTCTCCTGATCTCTGAGATCCCACAGCCCCCAGTTTTCCTTGCACCTCAATGGCTGCTGCTTCTCAGTCTCCTTGGCTGGATCTTTATCTCACCAACCTCTAAACACTGGATAATCTTGTCTCTGCTGTCTCCTCTCTCCGTTAGATAATTCCTCTGGATCAAGATGTTAAATACTACCTTTATGCTGCTGCCTCCCACATTGGTATCTCCAGTCCTGACCTCTCTTCTGAACCCCGGACTTAGCATATGCAGTTGCTTGCTTGACATTTCTACTTGGAAGCATCATAGCGTCTCAAGCATACCCCCTGCTGTCGAGTCGTAGTGTGTCCAAAATAGAATGCTTAATTTCTGTCCCTGGTCTCAATAACTTTTCCTGCAATATTTCCTATCTTAGTGAATGGCAAGATGATCTACTCAGTTGCTCTGGCAAAAATCCCTACCCTTCAGCCCCACATCCTGCTCCAGTCCCATTGGCCTTCTTTATTTTCCTCAAACAGTCCAAGCCAGCTCACTCTCGAGCCTTTTTGTGCTTGCTGTTCTTTTGCCTGGAATGTGCTCCTCCATCTTTCCTCCCAAGTCTAGGTCCCTCTCTCTCATCGCTAGCCTTCACTAAATGTCACCTCCTCAGAGAGGGTCTTTCTGACCACCCAAACTAGTGTAGCCCCTCACTCAGTACTCTTGATGCATAACACTCTTATTTTCATTTGTTATGAACCTTTCTGCTGTCTGAAACAATCCTGTAATTGTTATTATTTGTTTCCCCTACAGAATGAAAGCCTCAAAAGAGCAGAGTCTCTGCCTGATTTGTTGACTGATGTACCCCCAACATCTCAAAAGCGTATGGCACATAGTAGCTGCTCAAAAAAGACTAGCTGGATCAATTAGTGAATTATGAATGAATCAATTAAAGGCCTCCACCTTTTCTGGCATTCTCCCCTGGATGCTACTAGGTAAATCCTGGATGTAAACCATGCTGGCCAATTCAGATGGTGTAACCCAGACCCAACATTCCCCCAAACAGGCCACACTACATGAGAACCATCGATACGTCACAGGCGACAGGCCGGGAAGGGTGGGTAGGGATCTGGCATATGGGGAGAGGAGAGCCACTTCAAGGTAGAAGGTAAAACACGGGGTCTGAAGCAGATTTCTGTCTATTACTCCCACATATAATAAGCCTAAACTGCATCATGGTGTGAAAGCAAACCTAAAGACCCTCATGACACAGATTAGCCTCGGAGCCTCCCTGTTGGGATGATCAGGTGGTGTTCCCTTTCTGCTCCAGCAGCCTCCAGAGGCATGGAGCCCCCAATCCAAGCCCCACCCACACTCTGCCTTCCAGACCCACTTTCTCATCAGATCAGTTTTCCCATCACCCCTACTCTTCTCCACCCTTCTTTCCCTGACTCCCACCAGGGGTTTGGGCTTCCACAAAGGGGGGAAGTGTCCGGAAACTCAGCCCACAGGCGCTGAGAAAGGCTGGTTCTCATAGACTTAACCTGTTTTTTCTCTAGAACCTTTGAGGACTGACTGTGGGCTAAGAGGGTCAAATTGTTATTGGATTAAATGCTTCCTCTTTTCTTTCTCTCACCAGTGGAGGTGGGGGCTGGGTCCTTTCTCTATGTGTTCATGTCTTTACCTGACAAAGGAGAAATAGGAAACACAAGAATTTATACAACACTGGGGTGGAGAGAGGAGTCCCTGGGTGGCTCAAACAGTTGATGTACTCGGCTACTGATCAAAAGGTTGGCTGTTAGAGTCCAAGCAGAGGCACCACTGAAGAAAGGCCTGTTGGTCTGCTTCTTAAAAATCAGGCATTGAAAACCCTATGGAGCACAGTTCTTCTTTGACACACATGGAGTTTCCACGAGGCAGAATCAACTTGACAGCAATTGGTTTTTGTGGGGGTGGAGAGAAAATGGGGGAAGAAGTAGTTCTTCTCTGACTTCAATCTCAGTCTCCCCACCAAGAGGGGGTGGTGACCACAGAGGTGCCTTCCCAGTTAAGGCCTCTCTGTCTCCTTGAGAAAGAATGATAGGCATCAGCAGGTGAAGGAAGACATAGGTCTCTGGGGCAGAGTGAGGGGGTCCTTATAGGGTGCCTACACCCACAAGCCCTTGGCAACTTCCTCTCTTTAAGATGGGCCTGACTATACTAACGAATCCTTTAGGTGAAGCTATTAACTATTCCCTGTTAAAATATACATTTGGGAAAGGGAGGGCAAAGATGGCAGAGAAGTCAGATGCTGCTGGTGAACACTCTTACAACAAAGACCTGAAAAAACAGTGAAATAATCATATTTATGAGAAGCTGAACATCAAAGGCAAAGTTAGAAAATGGACCGAGCAGAGGGGGTGGTGGTGGGGGAGAGACGGTTCAGAAGTGGAGAAGAGTTGCCCGACCTGAATTGCCGGGAAACCTCAGGCTGCGGTGGGTTGGTGGTAGTGTTCAGCTGCAGTTTCCTCAAGGAGAAATAGCCAGCCACACAGCCTACTCACACCTCTGGAACCAAAGAAGAACAGCACTCTCCGCAAAAGCTAAGTATTTGCGTATATTTTACCACGCCCCCAGTCCCCAAGCCAGCTTCAGTGGCTGTCAGTTTCCCTGGGCCTGAGATAGGTCTTGCTGAGGACCCAAGCCATTCTCCCAGTCTTGGAGAAGGAATAAATTCACAATTGGGGGAAAAGATAATTTGCCATCTCC
The DNA here is from genome assembly GCF_024166365.1 of Elephas maximus indicus. Classification (NCBI taxonomy): domain Eukaryota; kingdom Metazoa; phylum Chordata; class Mammalia; order Proboscidea; family Elephantidae; genus Elephas; species Elephas maximus. The sequence goes on along the minus strand of NC_064838.1, from coordinate 5,630,031 downwards.
ACTAACCTGGGGAGCTCAGGACAGAAGCAGCTCCTCTCCAGGCATAATTGTCCATGGACTTTGAATACCTTTCCCCTGTGCATGGACCTGTGTGGACCTATTTCAGGAGAACAGACCCTTGTTGGCAGACTGCAACTGTTTCGGCTATGTGGTGGAGAGGTCACTGCTTTGCTATTAAACAGGGTCCTCACCTACCCACATCAGGGCCCTAAGGACTGGTAGCTCCACTCAGGTCACCCAGCCACCCGTGACAGGGGTTCAAGGATAAGTGTAACTCCCAGTCCTAACAACCAAAAGCATTGGGTGCCCATGGTCCATCTACAGAACCCACCCACCTGTGCACTCTAGGGAACTGGGACACACTTTCTACATAGACACTTGGGGGATGGTTGTCAGCCCCTGCCTTGTTCACAGTGTGACCGTGACCCCCTGCTACAACCAGATACCAGTACCTACACCAATCACTCCTGCCCTTCTAAGACTTTAGGGCAGAGTTTGTACCACACACTTGATGACTAACCACCTGGACACCTGACCTGAATGCATACAAGAAAAGCGAATGGACTCCCAGGCTCGTATACTTTATAACAGCTCTAGCCATCTGGTGACAAGACATTAGAGCTTCAAAAAGGTGGAAATAACCAAGCTAGCTCTCACAAGCAACCTATTTGGACATATCAAAGCAAGAAGCCAGGATACAGTAAGCAAATGTAAAATAAACTAATACAATAAACTTATAGATGGCTCAGAGACAACAGTCAATATCAAATCACATAGAGAAGTAGACCATGACTGCTTCAACAAGCTCTCAAAACAAAGAATCAAGGGATCGTCTGGATGAAGGGGCATTCCTGGAATTACCAGATGCAGAGTACAAAATATTAATATACAGAACTCTTCAAGACATCAGGAACAAGATCAGGAAGGAGATCAGGCAATACGCAGAACAAGCCAAGGAACATACAGATAAAGCAGTTGAAAAAATTAAAATTTTTATTCAAGAACATAATGAAAAATTTAATAAGCTGCAACAATCCATAGAGAGACAGCAATCAGAAATTCAGAAGATTAGCAATAAAATTAAAGAATTAGGCAACTCAATAGAAAGTCAGAGGAGCAGAACTGAGCAAGTGGAAGGTAGAATTGATGAGATTAAAGATAAAGCACTTGGCACCAATGTATTTGAAGAAAACTCAGATAAAATAATTTTTAAAAATGAAGAAAACTTAAGAATCTTGTGGAACTCTGCCAAGAGAAATAACCAACAAGTGACTGGAGTATCAGAACATGGATGGATAATAGAAAATACAGAGAGAATTGTTGAAGATTTATTGGCAAGAAACTTCCCTGCTATCATGAAAGATGAGAAGATATCTATCCAAGATGCTCATCGAACTCCACATAAGGTAGATCTTAAAAGAAAGTCACCAAGACGTATTATAATCAAACTTGCCAAAACCAAAGATAAAGAATTTTAACAGCAGCTTAGGGATAAACGAAAAGTCACCTACAAAGGAAAGTCAATAAGAATAACCTTGGACTACTCCGCAGAAACCATGCAGGCAAGAAAGCAATGGGATGACTTATACAAAGCACTGAAGGAAAAAAATTGCCAGCAAAGAATCATATATCCAGCAAAACTGTCTCTCAAATATGAAGGTGAAATTAGGACATTTCCAGATAAGCAGAAGTTTAAGAAATTCATAAAAAAAACAAACCAAAACTACAAGGAATGCTAAAGGGAGTCCGCTGGTTAGAAAATCAATAACATCAGATATCAACCCAAGACTAGAACACTGGACAGAGCAATCAGATGTCAACCCAGATAGGGAAATCAGAAAAATAAATCAAGATTAAAAAAAAAAAAAAAAAAAACACTCAAAACAGGGAAACAGCAATGTCATTATTTAAAAGAAGACAACATAAAAACAATAAAGAGGGACTAAGAAATACAGTCAGATCTTTCATACGGAGAGGAAGACAAGGTGATATAAATAAATAAATGTTAGGATTAAGCACAGAAAAATAGGGGAAAATATTAAGGTAACCACAAAGGAGACTAACAATCCTACTCATCAAAATAAAATACAAGAAAAAAATAGAGACTCAGCAGAAACAAAATCAACAACAACGAAGAAGAGGAAAAGACAATATTTAAAGATAAACTACTCAGCACAAAAAATTAAGTGGGGAAAAGAAATTGTCAGCAACACACACAAAAAAGACATCAAAATGACAGCACTAAACTCATACCTAGCCATGATTACACTGAATGTAAATGGACCAAATGCACCAATAAAGAGACAGAGAGTGGCAGAACGGATTAAAAAAAACACGATCTGTCTATATGCTGCCTACAAGAGACATGTCTTAGACTTAGAAACACAAACAAACTAAAACTCAAAGGATGGAAAAAAATATATCAAGCAAACAACAATCAAAAAAGAGCAGGAATAGCAATATTAATTTCTGACAAAATAGACTTTAAAGTTAAATCCACCACAAAGGATAAGGAAGGACACTATATAATGATTAAAGGGACAATATACCAGGAGGATATAAGCATATTAAATATTTATGCACCCAGTGACAGGGCTGCAAGATACATAAACTCTATCAGCATTGAAAAGTGAGACAGGCAGCTCCACAATTATAGTAGGAGACTTCAACACACCACTTTCAGTGAAGGACAGAACACCCAGAGGCTCAATAAAGACACAGATCTAAATGCCACAATCAAGCAACTTGACCTCATAGACATGTACAGAACACTCCACCCAACAGCAGCCAAGTACACTTTCTTTTCCAGCACACATGGAACATTCTCTAGAACAGACCACATATTAGGTCACAAAGCAAGCCTTAGCAGAATCCAAAACGTCGAAATATTACAAAGCATCTTCTCTGCCCATAGGCCATAAAAGTAGAAGTCAATAACAGAAAAAGAAGGGAAAAGAAATCAAACACTTGGAAACTGAACAACACCCTGCTCAAAAACTACTGGGTTATAGAAGACATCAAGGATGAAATAAAGAAATTCATAGAATCCAATGAGGATTGAAACATTTCCTATCAGAACCTTTGGGACACAGCTAAAGCAGTGCTCAGAGGTCAATTTATATCAGTAAATGCACACATACAAAAAGAAGAAAGGGCCAAAATCAAAGAATTATCCCTACAACTTGAACAAACAGAAAAAGAGCAACAAAAGAAACTCTCAGGCACCAGAAGAAAGCATATAATAAAAATTAGAGCAGAATTAAATGAAATAGAAAACAGAAAAACAATTGAAAGAGTTAACAAGACCAAAAGCTGCTTCTTTGAAAAATTAACAAAATTGATAAACCATTGCTCAAACTGACAAAAGAAAAACAGAAGAGGAAGCAAATAACCCGAATAAGAAATGAGATGGGCAATATCACAACAAACCCAACTGAAATTAAAAGAATCATATCAGATTACTACAAAAAATTGTACTCTAAGAAATTTGAAAACCTAGAAGAAATGGATGAATTTCTGGAAACACACTACCTACCTAAACTAACACAAACAGAGGTAGAACAACTAAATAGACCCATGACAAAAGAAGGGATTGAAAAGGAAATTTAAAAACTTCCAGCAAAAAAAAAGCCCTGTCCCAGACAGCTCCACTAGAGAGTTCTACCGAACTTTCAGAGAAGACTTAACACCACTACTACTAAAGTTATTTTAGAGGATAGAAAAGGACGGAATTCTCTCAAACTCAATCTGTAAAGCCAGCATATCCCTGATACCAAAACCAGGTAAAGACACCACTAAAAAAGAAAATTACAGACCTATATCCCTCATAAACTTAGATGCAAAAATCCTCAACAAAATTCTAGCCAATAGAATTCAACAACGTATCAAAAAAATAATTCGCCATGACCAAGTGGGATTCATACCAGGTATGCAGGGATGGTTCAACATTAGAAAAACAATTAATGTAATCCATCATATAAATAAAACAGGAGTCAAGAACCACATGATCTTATCAATTGATGCAGAAGAGGCGTTTGACAAAGTTCAACACCCATTCATGATAAAAACTCTCAGCAAAATGGGAATAGAAGGAAAATTCCTCAACATTATAAAGGGCATTTATACAAAGCCAACAGCCAACATCATCGAAAATGGAGAGGGCCTGAAAGTATTCCCCTTGAGATCGGGAACCAAACAAGGATGCCCTTTATCACCATTCCTATTCAACATTATGCTGGAGGTCCTTGCCAGAGGAATTAGGCTAGATAAAGAAATAAAGGGCATACAGATTGCTAAGGAAGAAGTAAAAGTACCTCTATTTGCAGATGACATGATCTTACACACAGAAAACCCTAAAGAATCCTCAAGAAAACTACTGAAACCAATAGACGAGCTCAGCAGAGTATTAAGATACAAGATAAACATACGAAAATCAGTTGGATTCCTCTACACAAACAAAAAGAACATTGAAGGGGAAATCACCAAATCAATACCATTTCCAGTAGCCCCCAAGAAGATAAAATACTTAGGAATAAATCTTACCAGAGATGTAAAAGACCTATACAAAGAAAACTACAAGACACTACTGCAAGAAACCCAAAGAGACCTACATAACTGGAAAAACATACCCTGCTCACGGATAGGAAGACTCAACATTGGAAAAATATCTATTCTACCGAAAATCATCTATAGATACAATGCAATTATAATCCACACTCCAATGACGTTTTTTAATGAGATGGAGAAACAAATCACCAACTTCATATGGAAGGTAAGAGGCCCTGGATAAGTAAAGCACTCCTGAAAAAGAAGAACAAAGTGGGAGGCCTCACTCTACCTGATTTTAGAACCTATTATAACGCCACAGTAGTCAAAACAGCCTGGTACTGGTACAGCAACAGATACATAGACTGAATTGAGAATCCAGACGTAAATCCATCCACATATGAGCAGCTGATATTTGACAAAGGCCCAAAGTCAGTTAAATGGGGAAAAGACAGCCTCTTTAACAAATGGTGCTGGCATAACTGGGTATCCATCTGCAAAAAAATGAAACAAGACCCATACCCCACACCAAGCACCAAAACTAACTCAAAATGAATCAAAGGCCTAAATATAAAATCTAAAACAATAAAGATCATGGAAGAAAAAATAGGGACAATGCTAAGAGCCCTAATACATGGCATAAACAGTATACAAAACACTACTAACAATACACAAACATCAGAAGAGAAACTATGTAACTGGGAGCTCCTAAAAATCAAACACCTATGCTCATCCAAAGACTTCACCAAAAGAGTACAAAGATTACCTACAGTCTGAGAAAGAGCTTTTAGCTATGACATTTCTGATCAGCATCTGATCACTAAAATCTACATGATACTGCAAAAACTCAACTACAAAAAGACAAATAACTCAATTAAAAAATGGGCAAAGGACATGAACAAGCACTTCACTAAAGAAGACATTCAGGTAGCTAACAGATACATGAGGAAATGCTCACGATCATTAGCAATTAGAGAAATGCAAATGAAAACTACAATGAGATTTCATCTCACTCCAACAAGCCTGGGAATTAATCCAAAAAACACAAAGTAATAAATGTTGGAGAGGTTCTGGAGACACTAGAACACTTATACACTGCTGGTGGGAATGTAAAATGGTACAACCACTTTGGGAATCAATTTGGCGCTTCCTTAAAAAGCTAGAAATAGAACTACCATACGACCCAGCAATCCCATCCTAGAGAAATAAGAGCCTTTACACGAACAGATATATGCACACCCACGTTCACTGCAGCACTGTTTACAATAGCAAAAAGATGGAAGCAACCAAGGTGCCCATCAACGGATGAATGGATAAATAACTATGGTATATTCACACAATGGAATACTACGCATTGATAAAGAACAATGATGAATCCGTGAAACATTTCATAACATGGAGGAATCTGGAAGGCATTATGCCGAGTGAAATTAGTTGCAATAGGACAAATATTGTATGAGACCACTATTATAAGAACTCAAAAAATAGTTTAAACAGATAAGAAAATATTTTTTGATGGTTATGAGAGTGGGGAGGGAGGGAGGAAGAGTGGTGTTCACTAACTAGATAGTAGATAAAAACTATTTTAGGTGAAAGGAAAGACAACACACAATGCAGGAGAAGTCAGCACAACTGGACTAAACCAAAAGCAAAGAAGTTTCCAGAATAAACTGAATGCTTTGAAGGCCAGCGTAGCAGGGGTGGGGATCTGGGGACCATGGTTTCAGGGGACATCTAAGTCAATAGGCATAATAAAATCTATTAAGAAAACATACTGCATCCCACTTGGAACAGTGGCATCTGGGGTCTTCAACACTAGCAAGCGGCCATCTAAGATGCATCAGTTGGTCTCAACCCACCTGGAGCAAAGGAGAATGAAGAACATCGAGGACACAAGGTAATTATGAGCCCAAGAGACAGAAAGGGCCACATAAAGCAGAGACTACATCAGCCTGAGACCAGAAGAACTAGATGGTGCCCAGCTAGGACTGATGACTGCCCTGACAGGGAACACAACAGAGAACCCCTAAGGGAGCAGGAGAGCAATGGGATGCAGACCTCATATTCCTGTAAAAAGCCCAGACTTAATGGTCTGACTGAGACTAGAAGGGCCTCAGAGGTCATGGTCCACAGACCCTTCTGTTAACCCAACACAGGAACCATTCCCAAACCCAACTCTTCTGACAGGGATTGGACTGGCCTATGGGATAGAAAATGATACTGGTGAAGAGTGAGCTCCTTGGATCAAGTAGACACATGAGACTATGTGGGCAGCTCCTGCCTAGAGAAGACATGAGATGGCAGAGCAGGTCAGAAGCTGACTGAATGGACACAAAAATAGGGAGTGGAGGGAAGGAGTGTGCTGTCTTATTAGAAGGAGAACAACTAGGAGTATATAGCAAGGTGTATATAAGTTTTTGTATGAGAGGCTGACCTGGTTTGTAAACTTCCACTTAAAGCACAATAAAAATTTAAAGAAAGAAAAGAAAGAGATGTAAATTTGGAAGTTGAGGGGATGGTGAATTTATCAAGCCAGTATATTTTAGCTTGGACTGGTGTCTTAGTGTGAAGGGCAGCTGCAATGGCCACGAGATAGGTCACCTGTGACCAGGAGAACACGGAGGTCAGGGACATGGCACTACAGTGAGCCCTGGCAGGGGAGGAGGAGAGGAGAGCCTGAAAGGCTGGGCACGCAGGACGCCATGAAGGAGTCAGAGGAAGAGCCAGGCACCAAAGAGGCAAAGGATACCGGTTCTATCTATGAATTAGGACACTGATTCTTCTCGAGCTGGCAAGCCCAGCAATGGTCACCCTCCCAGCATACCCGGCCACGGTCACCTGCCCAGCATGCCAGGAGATAGGATAGAACGTGGCATCCTGTCTGGAACCGTCGGGCCCTATCCGAAGGTTGTTTGTTTCTTCAGGCAGCCACAAAGTCAAGTGGGAGGAACCATCAGCTTGTTCATGGAAAACAAAACAAAAAGGACCACTGCTCTGGCTCGGTGATCTCTTCTGGCTGAAACGGAGTTTTTATGCCCATTATTTGGCAAGTGACCTTATTCAGGTGTCCACCGGGCAGGCGCCAGCTGGGCACTCAACTCCAGCAGCCCCAGGAGGAGGGGCTTGGGCATCAGTGGGTCTGTCCTTTGCAGCTACCCCCTGTGCATCAGGAGCACGTGATGTGGAATGGGACCAGAGGCTCGACGTCTCATCGAGCACAGTAGTCATCGGTTTCTGTAAATAAACTTATGACTTTAAAAAATAATCCAGAGCATTTAACTGCCAACAAAAATCAATGAAAAAGTAAACACTCTAGGTTGGCGAAAGAACAGCCAATCCTGTCCCAGTCTGTGTCACCCCCTAAAATCACGTCCCAAATGCTGGAAATGAATAAACATGAATCAGAAAAGCGCCACCCACAGGTCCACCAGCCCCTATTGGTTTGGTGCAAGTTACAGTTTTCATTCACTAAGGCTGTCAGTCTTTCCCGGGACTGCTCACAACCCTGAGGTCTACCGCAGAAGGAGGTAAATGGTTCCCAGTCAACAAAAGAGCCACACGGTTCAGATGAAACCTTGCCTCCAAATAATTGCCGCTCTTCTAGCAGCTTAGTTCCCCAAAGGCCCAAAGCCCGAGTGCGATGGTTTCATCCCTTTGAAGAATTCTAGGGCGATTGCACTGCAGAGAAGTCTGCTGCTGTTGTTGCCATTGAGCCATCTCCTGCCCTTGGAGACCTTACGCAGAACAGAGTGCAGGGCTGCAGGTCCTGTGCCATCTCCGACATCGCTGGTATGTTCAAGGCCAGCGTTGCAGCTATCGTGTCAATCCCCCTCATGGAGGGTCTCCCTCATTTTCACTGACCCTCTACTTTACCAAGCATGATGGCCTTTTCTAGGAGTTGGTCTTTCCTGATGATGTGTCCAAAATAAGCTAGCCGAAGGCTCACCATTCCTGCTTCTAAGGAATATTCTGGTTGTGTTTCTTCTAAGACTGATTGGTTCACTCTTTTGGCAGTCCGTGGTATATTCAGCATTCTTTGTCAACACCACAGTTTGAATGCATCCTTTCTTGTCTTCCTTTTTCATGCGTATGAGATGATTGAAAAGACCATGGTTTGGGTCAGATGCACCTTAGTCATCAAAGTGACATCTTTGCCTCTTAAAACTTTAAACAGATCTTTTGCAGCAGAATTGCCCGTTGCAATGTGTCATTTGATTTCTTGGCTGCTGCTTCCATGGAAGTAGATTGTGATCCATGTAGAATGAAGTCACTGACCACTGCAATTCCTTCTCCAGCAAAGAAATCTAAGACTGGTAAAACTGCTGCTAAAAACAATTGGCAACTGACTCCATTTATTTCTTTCTATATCTCTTTTCCCAAAGCTGACCACTTATGAGGTCCTACAGAGCCTAAGATCCTTAGGAAATGAAGAACAGCCACAGCTTGCACCAGTAGGGTTGATTGGTGATTAGTCAGAAGCCATTGTAAAGGCTCCTCTTTGGAGTGTGGCTGGCCTGTTCATTAGCACCAATATCATGTGACCTGCTAATTGATGTGACCTTGGTCCCACAGAGAGTGTTTCTGATGACCAGCGGATCACGTTTCAAGCTTTTCTAATCTCACCAGGAGGCAGGGGCCACGCTCATCCCCATTCCTAAAGCACTTTGGATGCTGGTGCTTAGTGTTGTCTAATATTTGGATTTCACCCTTCTTGCGATGCCAGCGGACCTCAAGGAGCTTGTGTTCTCCTCACCTGTGGCCGCTCTGGGCCAGTGACAGCAGGGTGTGTTTGAAAGAAATGTCCTGGTCTACAGAGGGATGCCACTGCCTGTAGGAAGCCTCACACGGACGTTTCCAGACTCTAGTGGGCTCCGTCACTGGGAACATTAGTTAAGATGAAGATTTCCAGGCACCACTCCAGAGAGCTGAGCTCAGTAGGTCTGGGGTGGGGCTGGGTGCCTGAATTTTACTTTAGATTTTATGACTACCGTGCCTCATTTGAGCCTAACGATGGCCCTGTGAGATGCCCCACCCTGCCTCGCCCCCATCTTACACAGGCACCCCAGAGAGTGTCAGACTAATGAGCCCCCCTCCAGACCAGGTTCCTCCCTCTGCCCCAGGAATCTTAACCACGTAGGGCCACAATTCCTTTTGTAAATCTGAAGAGCCTTGGGTTTTCTCCAAGGACAAAAACACGCCAGAGACCTGCGTTTGATTCCCAGCCAATGAGCTCATCACGAGCAGCCACCACCAGTCTGTCAGTGGAGGCGTAGGTGTTGCTATGATGCTAAACAGGTTTCAGCAGAGTTTCCAGACTAAATGAACTAGGAAGAAAGGCCTGGTGATCCACTTCTGAAAATCAGCCTGTGAAAACCCTATGGATCACAATGGTCTGATCTAGGACCGGGCAGTGTTTTGTTCCATTGTGCATGGTGTCACCATGAGTCAGGGGCTGATTGAATGGCAACTATCAGCAACAGTGTTGTTATTATTCTGTGCTGGACGCCCCCGCCTGCCACTCCCCGTTGGATTCCTTTTTGGCCGTTTCCTTCCAGTCTCCTTCACAGCCTCCTCTCCCTATGTCTAGCCTCTCCTCCTGATTCTTCCCTCCACAGTCACAGGCCCCAGAGTGCAGGACTCAGCGTTCTCAGACCCAGTGCCCCCTTCACGTACACATTTTGTAAGACACCCTTTACTGTCCTAAAATGGAATTGGTAAATAACATGACCAGCTAGACACATAATTTCTTTTTCTAAATCAATGTACTGTATTAACTGTAATATGGATAATTAAAAGGAAAACCGTTTGCGATAAAATAATACATATGTCAGTGTAAATGCTTGGGCGTGCCCACAGGACGTGACATGGTGAGGGGTCAGGTGCTTCCCACCAGAGAAGAGACAGCACGCTGCAGACTGACATGGCGAGCTTTACTGGCCACTCACACCCCTGAGTGGTGCTGTGGGGAGGGATGGGGTTTCCCGAAATGATGACTAGCCCTTAGTAAAGTTGCGAAGAAAACACGATACAATCATCCCCTAATTTACACTGGAAAACACAGGAGATATTGGAACCATGCAAGAGGTATTGTGTGATTATGTGACACACAGGATTAGGTTCCTTGCTTGTACGTGTTGCCTACAGGAATTCCAAAGGGACTCACATAATTTGTTCTAGATACAGGGCAATCCTTCATGGTGCTGGGCTGTCCCAGGCACTGCTAGAATCTGACCTCCTTGGCTCCCACTCACTAATGCCAGCAGCATGGGCCCATAAGTGTGACAATAAAGAAACTCCCACAGCATTTGAAAATGTCCCCCTAGAGGGCAGCGTCCCATCTTCAGTTTAAGTTCAACCCGATACAAACAACACCACCACCGACAACAAAAAACAAATCAGTTGCCATTTAATGTATCCCGACTCATAGCGATCCTATAGGACAGAGTTGAACTGCCCCATCAGGTTTCCAAGGAGCAGCTGGTGGGTTCGAACTGCTGACCTTTTGGTTAGCAGCCGAGCTCTTAACCACTGCACCACCAGGACTCCATAACTTGAGTTCAAACATGTGCTCTACCACTGACTATCTGTGTTTCTCAGGTCCTTTTGCTGAAAAGGGAATATAAAAATAATACACATCTCACAACATAGTTCATATGGTTGTGGCAAGGAGCAAATGAGTTATTAATAATATTTGTAAAGGGTTGAGGACCATAGCTAATGTATAAAAAATATATTTAATAAATTTAATATTTAGTAAATATTTTTTTTAAAAACCATTGCCGTTGAGTCAATTCCAACTCATAGCAACCACCGCGCCACCAGGGCTCCATATACATGTTAGAAATTATTATTAATATTACTACTACATCTAATATTATCATTCTCATCCATTATCCCAGCTTCCACCACCGTCTGCACAGTGATGGCACCCATATCTACATACTCAGACCTCTCTTGTGAGCTCCAGGTGCGTTGCCCAGCTATGCATGCTACCTCTACCTGGGGCTGTCTCACATGGTTCTCAATTCGACATGCCCAAAGCTCACCATTTTGCCGTCCCCTCCCCAGCTTGTGCTCCCTGTGTTCCATCCACCCCATCAACCTAGACTCCCTGCCTCTCTCGGCCCTATATGTCTCTACTGTATGTCTGTTCCACACCCTCCCCACTATTAGTGCCATTGTTCAGGAAGATACCTCCTCAATTCCAGCCCAGTCCTTTAGGCCACCACAGGGGTCTTCCTAAAGCAGGACTGTCCAGTAGAACTATCTGTGATGATGGAAATATTCTATATCTGCACTGTCCAACACAGGGGTCACCAGCCACGTATGGCTATTGAGCACTTGGTATGTGGCTAGTGAGACTGAGAAACTGAATTTTTTAACAGATTATTTTTTAGAGCAGCTTTAGATTTACAGAAAAAATGTTCAGAAAGTAGAGTTGCCATCTTCCTCCTCTCTGCCCTGCAGGTTGTTTCTCCTATTGTTAACATCTTGCTTTCCTGTAAATTGTCGTATTTGTTACAACTGATGGAGCAATATTGGCACATTAACTACAGTATGTAGTTTACACTAGGGTTCACTCCTTGTGTTATACAGTCCTGTGGTTTTGACAAGTGCACAGTTTCGTGTGTCCACCCTTACAGTATTACACAGAACACTTTCGCTGCCCTTAAAATTTTCTCTGAGCTCCACTTATTCATCTCATCTTCTTCCCCTTAAATCCCTGGCAAATGCTAATCTTTTTTACTGTCTCTGTGTTGTTGTTGTTCTGAGGTGCTGTCAAGTTGGCTCCAACTCATAGCGACCCTACGCACAACAGAATGAAACACTGCCCAGTCCTACGCCATCCTTACAATCGTTGTTATGCTTGAGCTCATTGTTGCAGCCACTGTGTCAATCCACCTTGTTGAGGGTCTTCCTCTTTTCTGCTGACCCTGTACTCTGCCAAGCATGATGTCCTTCTCCAGGGACTGATCCCTCCTGACAACATGTTCAAAGTATGTAAGACGCAGTCTCACCATCCTTGCTTCTAAGGAGCATTCTGGTTGTACTTCTTCCAAGACAGATTTGTTCATTCTTTTGGCAGTCCATGGTATATTCACTATTCTTTGCCAACACCACAATTAAAAGGCATCAATTCTTCTTCAGTCTTCCTTATTCATTGTCCAGCTTTCACACACATATGATGAGATCGAAAATACCATGGCTTGGGTCAGGCGCACCTTAGTCTTCAAGGTGACATCTTTGCTCTTCAACACTTTAAAAGAGGTCCTTTGCAGCAGATTTACCCAATGAAACGCGTCTTTTGATTTCTTGACTGCTGCTTCCATGGCTGTTGATTCTGGATCCAAGTAAAATGAAATCCTTGACAACTTCAATCTTTTCTCCATTTATCATGATATTGCTCACTGGTCCAGTTGTGAAGATTTTTGTTTTCTTTATGTTGAGGTGCAGTTCATACTGAAGGCTGTGGTCTTTGATCTTCATCAGTAAGTGCTTCAAGTCCTCTTTACTTTCAGCAAGCAAGGTTGTGTCATCTGCATAACGCAGGTTGTTAATGAGTCTTCCTCCAATCCTGATGCCCTGTTCTTCTTCATATAGTCCAGCTTCTCATATTATTTGCTCAGCATACAGATTAAATAGGTATGGTGAAAGAATACAACCCTGACACACACCTTTCCTGACTTTAAACCAATCAGTATCCCCTTGTTCTGTCCGAACAACTGCCTCTTGATCTATGTAAAGGCTCCTCATGAGCACAATTAAGTGTTCTGGAATTCCCATTCTTTGCAATGTTATCCATAATTTGTTATGATCCACATAATCGAATGCTTTTGCATAGTCAATAAAATGCAGGTAAACATCCTTCTGGTAGTCTCTGCTTTCAGCCAGGATCCATCTGACATCAGCAATGATATCCCTGGTTCCATGTCCTCTCCTGAAACTGGCCTGAATTTCTGGCGGTTCCCTGTCGATATACTGCTGCAGCCGTTTTTGAATGATCTTCAGCAAAATTTTGCTTGCGTGTAATATTAATGATATTGTTCTATAATTTCCATATTTGGTTGGATCACCTTTTTTGGAAATAGCCATAAATATGGATCTCTTCCAGTCAGTTGGCCAGGAAGCTGTCTTCCATATTTCTTGGCATAGACGAGTGAGCACCTCCAGCGCTGCATCTGTTTGTTGAAACATCTCAATTGATATTCCATCAATTCCTGGAGCCTTGTTTTTCTCCAATGCCCTCAGAGCAGCTTGGACTTCTTCCTTCAGTACCATCGGTTCCTGATCATATGCCACCTCTTGAAATGGTTGAACATTGACTAATTCTTTTTGGTATAATGACTCTGTGTCTTCCTTCCATCTTCTTTTGATGCTTCCTGCATCGTTTAATATTTTCCCCATAGAATCCTTCACTACTGCAGCTCGAGGCTTAAATTTTTTCTTCAGTTCTTTCAGCTTGAGAAATGCTGAGTGTGTTCCTCCCTTTTGGTTTTCCATCTCCAGCTCTTTGCACATGTCATTATAATACTTTGTCTTCTCGAGGCGCCCTTTGTAATCTTCTCTTCAGTTCTTTTACTTCAATTCTTCCTTTTGCTTTACCTGCTCGACATTCGAGAGCAAGTTTCAGAGTCTCCTCTGACATCCATCTTGGCCTTTTCTTTCTTTCCTGTCTTTTCAATGACCTCTTGCTTTCTTCATGGATAATGTCCTTGATGTCATTCTGCAACTCATCTAGTCTTCAGTCACTAGTGTTCAATGCATCAAACCTATTCTTCAGATGGTCTCTAAATTCAGGTGGGATATACTCAAGGTCATATTTTGACTCTCGTGGACTTGCTCTGATTTTCTTCAGTTTCAGCTTATGAGCATATGAACAATTGATGGTCTGTTCCGCAGTCGGCCCCTGGTCTTCTTCTGACTGATGATATTGAGCTTTTCTATCGTCTCTTTCCACAGATGTAGTCAGTTTGATTTCTGTGTGTTCCATCTGGCGAGGTCCATGTGTATAGTCACCATTTATGTTGGTGAAAGAAGGTATTTGCAATGAAGAAGTCATTGGTCTTGCAAAACTCTTTCATTCAATATCTGGCATTGTTTCTATCACCCAGGCCGTATTTTCCAACTATTGATCCTTCTTCTTTCTTTCCAACTTTCACATTCCAATCACCAGTAATTATCAATGCATCTTCATTGCATGTTAGATCAATTTCAGACTGCAGCAGCTGATAAAAATCTTCTGTTTCTTCATCTTTGGCCCTAGTGGTTGGTGCATATATTTGAATAATAGTCATATTAACTGGTCTTCGTTGGTCTTCATTGTAGGCATATGGATATTATCCTATCACTGACAGCGTTGTACTTCAGGATAGATCTTGAAACGTTCTTTTTGACGGTGAATGCCAACACCATTCCTCTTCAAGTTGTCATTCCCAGCATAGTAGACTATATGATTTTCCAATTCAAAATGGCCAATACCAGTCCATTTCAGCTCACTAATGCCTTTTAATGCCTAGGATATCGATGTTTATGCATTCCATTTCATTTTTGATGATTTCCAATTTTCCTAGATTCATACTTGTACATTCCAGGTTCTGATTATTAACGGATGTTTGCAGCTGTTTCTTCTCATTTTGAGTCACACCACATCAGCAAATGAAGGTCCCAAAAGCTTTACTCCATCCATGTCATTAAGGTTGACTCTACTTTGAGGAGGCAGCTCTTCCCCAGTCATCTTTTGAGTGCCTTTCAACCTGGGGGGCTCATCTTCCAGCACCATATCAGACAGTGTTCCACTGCTATTTATAAGGTTTTCACTAGCTAATGCTTTTCAGAAGTAGACTGCCGGGTCCTTCTTCCTAGTCTGTCTTAGTCTGAAAGCTCAGCTGAAACCTGTCCTCCATGGGTGACCCTGCTGGTATCTGAATACTGGCGGCATAACTTCCAGCAGCACATCAGTATGCAAGCCGCCACAGTATGACAAACTGACAGACAAGTGGGGGACTGTCTCTATAGTTTCGCCTTTCCAGAATGTCATATAGTTGGAATTATACAGTTGGTAGCCTTTACAGATTGAATTCTTTCACTTAGCAGTATGCATTGAAGGTTCCTCCGTATATTTTCATACATTGATAGCTCATTCCTTTTTACTGCTGAGTAATTCTCCATTGTATGGCTGTACTGCAGTTTACGTATTCATCTACTGAAGGACATCTTGATTGCCTCCAATTTTCACAATTATAAATAAAGCCTCTATAAACATTCATGTGCAGACTTCTTTGTGAACATAAGTTTTCAACTCATTTGGAAAAATACCTCAAAGTCTGATTGCTGGATTATAAGCAAGCTTATCTTTAGCTTTGTAAAATATGGACAAATTGTCTTCCAAAATGGCTATACTGTTTTTCATTTCCACCAGCAACTGAGAGTTCTGTTGCTCCACGTCTTCAGAAGCATTTGGTGTTCTCAGTGTTTTGGATTTCAGCCATTCTAATAAGTATGCAATGATACCTCATTGCAGTTTCTATTTGCAGTTCCTTAATGATATATGATGTTGAGCATCTTTTTGTATGCTAATTTGCCATGTGCATATTTTATCTGGTGAGGTGTCTGTTCAGATCTTCTGCCCACTTTGTAACTGCGTTGTTTTTTTTCTTACTATTGAGTTAAGAGTTCTTTGTACATTTTGGATTCAAATCCTTTATCAGAGATGTGTTTTCACAAATATTTTCTCCCAGTCTGAGGCTTATCTTTTCATTCTAACAGTGTCTTTTGCAGAGCAGAAGTTTTTGTTTTCGTTTTTTTATTTTAATGAAATGCAACTTATCCATTTTTTCTTTTATAAATCATGCCTTTGATGTTGTATCCAAAAAGGTATCACCAAACCCAAGATCACCTAGATTTTCTCCTTTACTATCTTCTAGGAATTGTATAGTTTTGCATCTTACGTTTAGGTCTTTTATCCATTTTGAGTTAATTTTTGTGAACGATATAAGCTGAGTCTTAGACTCAGTTTTTTCATTTTGTTTTGTTCTGCATGAGAATGACCAGTTGTTCCAGCACCATTTGTTGAAGAGACTATCCTTTCTCCATTGAATTGTCTTTGCTCCTTTGTCAAAAATCAGTTGACTATACTTGTGCGAGTCTATTTCTGGTCTCTGTTCTGTTCCACTGATCTATTCCTTCACCAACACCACACTGTCTTCACCACTGTAGCTTTATATTAAGTCTTGAAGTTGGGTATTGTCAGTCCTCCAGTTCTGTTCTTCAGTATTGTGTTCACTATTCCGGATCTTCTGCCTTTCCATATGAACTTTAGAATCAGTTTGTCAATATCTACAAAATAACTTCCTGGGATTCTAACTGGGATTGCATTGAATCTATAGAACAAGTTTGGAAGAACTGACATCTTAATAATATTAAGTCTTCCCGACCATGAACATGAAATATATATTTATTTAGGTCTTCTTTGATTTCTTTTATCATATAGGTCTTGTATACACTCTGTTAGTTTTATACCTAAGTATTTCCCTTTTTTGGTACTAATGGTGTTTTTAATTTCACATCTCAGTTGTTCTTTGCTGATATATAGGAAAACAATTAACTTTTGTATCTTAATCTTGTATCCTGCAGCCTTACTATAATCACTTATTAGTTCCAGCAGATTTTTTTGGTTTTGTTTTGTTTGTTTTTGCTTCATTCTTTGGGACTTTCTGCATGGACAGTCCTATCATCTGTGAACAAAGATAGTTTTATTTCTTCCTTCCCAATCTGTATACCTTTTATTTCCTTTTTTGTCTGATTTATTAGCTAGAACTTCCAATACAAGGTGAATAGGAGTGGTGAGAGAGGACATCCTTGTCTTGCTCCCAATCTTAAAGGAAAAGAAACTAGTATCTTACCACCAAGTTTTTGTTTGGTTTTGTTTTGTTTTTTGGAGATGTTCTTTACCAAGTTAAGGAAGTCCTTCTCTATTCCTGGTTTGCTGAAAATCTTTATCATAAATGGGTGTTGAATTTTGTCAAATGCTTTTTCTGCATCTATTGATATGATCATATAATTTTTCTTCTTTAGCCTGTTCGTATGATGAATTATATTAATTGATTTGCAAATGTTGAACCAGCCTTACAGAGCTGGGATAAATCCCACTTGACCATGATGTACAATTCTTTATATACATTGTTAGATCTGGTTTGCAAGTATTTTTTTTGAGGATTTTTTCATCTACGTTCATGAGACACATTGTTCTGTTATTTTTTTCCTAATAATGTCTTTGTCTGGCTTTAGAATTAAAATAATACTTTTCTCACAGAATGAGTTAGGAAGTGCTTCCTCTGCTCCTATTTTTTGGAATCTTTTGAGAAGAATGTGTTAATTCTTCTTTAAATGTTTGGTAGAATTCACCTGTGAAACCACCTGGGCCTAGTGCTTTCTGTTTTGGAAGGTTAGTAATTGTTGATTTAATTTATTTAATACATATAAGCCTATTCCAGTTATATATTTCTCCTTGTGTGAGTTTTGGTAGGTTATGTCTTTCAAGCAATTAGTCCATTTCATCTAAGTTATCAGACTTGTGGGTATAGATGTCTAATTATCTTTTCAGTATCCATGGGATCAGTCATGGTGGTCCCTTTTTCATTTCTAGTTGTTAATGACTTGTGTCATCTCTCTCTTTTTTTTTTTTTGGTTAGCCTGGCTAGAAGTTTATCAGTTTTATTGTTCTGTACAAAAAAAAGCTTTTGTTGTTTTCATTGGTTTTCTCTACTTATTTCCTGTTATCAGTTTCATTTATTTATACTCTCTTTTATTATTTCTGTTGCTTACTTTAGATTTAATTTGCTTTTCTTTTTTTATTTTTTAAGTTTTTTATTGTG
Source organism: Elephas maximus indicus (assembly GCF_024166365.1). Lineage (NCBI taxonomy): Eukaryota > Metazoa > Chordata > Mammalia > Proboscidea > Elephantidae > Elephas > Elephas maximus. The sequence continues at coordinate 5,611,612 of NC_064838.1, read as the reverse complement.
CTTTAAGTGAAAGTTTACAAATCAAGTCATTCTTTCACACAAAACCTTATATACACCTTGCATGTACTCCTAGTTGCTCTCCCCCTAATGAGACAGGACATTCCTTCTCTCCACCCTTTGTTTCTGTGTCCATTCAGCCAGCTTCTGTCCCCCTCGGCCTTCATATCTCCCCTCCAGACAGGAGCTGCCCAGATAGTCTCGTGTGTCTACTTGATCCAAGAAGCCCATTCCTCACCAGTATCATTTGCTGTCTTGTAGTCCAGTCCAATCCCTGTCTGAAGAGTTGGCCTCGAGAATGGTTCCTGTCTTAGGCTAACAGAAGGTCCGGGGACCATGACCTCTGGTGTCTCTCTGCCCTCTGGTCTCAGTCAGACCATTAAGTCTGGTCTTTTTACAAGAATTTGAGGTCTGCATACCAGTGCTCTCCTGCTGCATCAAGGGTTCTCTGTTGTGTTCCCTGTCAGGGCAGTCCTATCAGTTCTAGCTGGGCACCATTTCGTCCTTCGGGTCTCAGGCTAATGTAGTCTCTGGTTTATGTGGCCCTTTTGGTCTCCTGGGCTCATAATCACCTTGTGTCCTTCGAGTTCTTCATTCTCCTTTGCTCCAGGTGGGTTGAGACCAATTGATGCATCTTAGATGGCCGCTTGCTAGTGTCTAAGACCCCAGATGCCACTTTTGAAAGTGGGATGCAGGATGTTTTCTTAATAGGTTTTGTTATGTCAATTGACTTAAATGTCCCCTGAAACCATGGTCCCCAGACCCCCGCCTCTGCAACTCTGGCCTTCGAAGCATTCGGTTTATTCTGGGAACTTCTTTGCTTTTGGTATAGTCCAGTTGTGCTGACCTCTCCTGTATCGTGTGTTGTCCAGCCCTTCACCTAAATTAGTTCTTGTCTATCTATTGTCTATCTAATTAGTGAAATTTTTTATTTTCTTAAAGTACAAGCTTAGTTTATTGATTTTAGATCTTTCTTTCTGATATATCCACTCAGTACTATAAATTTCCGTTTAAGCATTGCTTTCACAGAATTCCACAAATTTTGATAAGCTTTATTTTCATTTAGTTCAAAATACTTTTTAAATTTCATCTTGAGATCATTTTGATTACTGTTCTTGAAAACTGTGTTCTTTAATCTCCAAATAATTTAGGATTTTCTAGCTCTCTTTCTGTTACTGTTTTTAATTTAATTTTATTGTTGTCAAAGCACATACTTTGTATGACATCTACTCCTTCAAACTTGTTAAGGTGTTTTTTATGGCCGAGGATATGGCCTATCTTGGTGAATTTTCTATGTGAACTTGAGAAAAAGTGTATATTGCTGTCATTCTATAAATGTCAGTGAGATACAGTTGGTCAATGGTGATGTTCAGTTCAATGATATTCATACTGGTTTTTTGCCTGCTGAATCTGTCACTTACTGACAGATGGGTATCAAAGTCTCCTGCCATAATACTGGATTTCTCTATCTCCTTGCAGTTAGTTTTTCTTCATATATATGACGCTTTATTGTTAGGCACATACACATTAAAGACTGTTATGTCCTCTTGGAGAACTGATCCCTTTATCATTATGTAATGCCCCTTTTTATCCCTAATAATTTTCCTTGCTTTCAAGTCTGCTTTGTCTGAAATTAATAGTTACTCCAGCTTTAATTTAATTAGTGTTAGCACTGTATATCTTTCTTTGTTCCTTGCTTTTAATTTATCTGTCTGTATATTTAAGGCAGGTTTATTTTAGACAACATACAGTTGGGTCTTGTTTTGTTCTGTTTTGTTTTTTAATACACTAGTCTTTGTCTTTTAATTGGCATTTAAAGGCATTACTGAAATAGTTGAATTAACATCTACTATTTTTTTTTTATATTTGTAGCTGTTTTCAATTTTTTTTTACCCTTGTTTGTTTCTTCTTTTGTCTTCCACTCTTTTTTTTTTTTTTTTTTTGGCCTTCTCTGGTTTTAATGGGGCCTTTTTATGATTCCATTTTCTCTCCTCTCTTAGCATATCAATTATACTTCTTTAAAAATTTTAGTGGCTTCTCTAGAGTTTGTAATATACATTCACAACTAATCTAAGTCCACTTTGAAATAACACTGTACTGCTTCACGAGGAGTACAGGTGCTTTGCAACAGAGTACTCTCAATTCCTCCCTCCCATCCCTTGTATGGAAACCCCAGTGGCGTAGGGGCTAAAAGCTACATCTGCTAACCAAAGATCAGCAGTTCAAACCTACCAGGTACTCCTTGGAAACTCTATGGGGCAGTTCTACTCCATCCTGTAGGGTCACTATGAGTCTGAATCGACTCAATAGTGATAGTTTTTTTGTTTTGCTCTATTAGACATTGCCGTCATACATTTCACTTAACCATAAGCTATAATCATCCAATTTAGTGTTGTTATTATTATTTTAAGCAAACTGTTATCCGTTAGGTCAGTTAAGAAAAAGAAAAAGAAATTATTTTATTTGGCTTCATTTATTTCTTCTTGAGCAGTCTTCCTTTCTTTACATAGAACTGAGTTTCTGACCTATATCATTTTCCTTTTCTATGATAAACTTTTGTAAATCTTTCTTGTAAGGTAGGTCTAGTGTCAACTAATTCCTTCAATTTTTGTTTGTCTGAGAATGTCTTTATTTCTCTTTCACTTTTGAAGGATAATTTTGCTGAGTACAGAATTCTAGGTTGGTGGATTTTTTTCTTTCAACACTTTAAATATTTCACCCCACTCTCTTCCTTCTTGCATGGTTTCTGAAGAGCAGTCTGATGTAATTCTATCCTTGTTCTTTTATAAGTACCACGTTCTTGTTTTTGTTTTTGTTTTTTAATCTATATTCTTTCAAGACTTTGTCTTTGGCTTCCTGCAGTTTGAATACACTATGCCTAGGTGTGGGTTTTTTTTTATATATTTACCCTGCTCAGTTTTCTCTGAGCAACCTGGATCTGTGGTTTGGTGTCTGTCAACAATTTTGGAAAATTATCAGCCATTATTACTTCAGATATTTTTTCTATGTCTTTCTCTTACTTTTCCTTCTGGAATCCCCACTATGCGTATGTTACAGCTTTTGTAATTATCCTGCAGTTCTTGAATATTCTGTCCTTTTTTTTTTTCCCCAGGTTTTTTTTTTTTCTCTCTCTTTGCTTTTCAGTTTTGGTAGTTTCTATTGACACGTCTTCAAGCTCAGATTCTTTCCTCACCTGCACCCAGTCTACTGATCAAAAGCAGTCTTCATTTCTGCTCCAGTGTTTTTTATTTCTAGCATTTTCTTTTGCTTCTTTCTTAACATTTCCATCTCTCTGCTTACCTTACCCATTTGCTCTTGCATGCTGTCCACATTCTCCAATACATCCCTTAGCATATTAATCATAGTTATTATAAATTCTCTATTGTATAAGTCCAAAATCTCTGTCATAACTAAGTCTGGTTGTGATGCTTGTCCTGTCTCTTCAAACTGTTTTTTTTTTTTTTTTTTTTAGCATGCCTTGTAATTTTTTGTCAAAATCCAGATGTGATGTATCAGATAAAAGGAACTGAGTTTCTTTCCATTTGTAAAGTTCTATTGATGTTGATGTGGTGGTAAGGTGTAAGAGGAGAGGAAGTATTACATAATTTTATGATTAGGTCCCAGTCTTTTAATATGTGTCCTTTTGTTGTGACCTTCACAAGTGCTTCTCAGCTTTTTTTTTTTTCTGCCCCTTAGGTGAAACAGGAAGGATAGAGGGGGGTTGTAGTTTGGTATTTCCCTTCCTCCACTTTGGTTAGAATTCTGGTAAAGTGGTTTACCTTAAGGGCAGGCTGTTGTTAAGAAGAACAGAACACTATTTCAAAATGGTTTCTTTTCCCCTACCCCTGTCGGAAGCAGGAAGCATGAGGAGATTTTTCTTCTGCACTTCACAGCAAGAAACTGGTAGAACTGGGGAAAGGGGAGCCCTAGGCTCGGCCTCTCAGATTTTTTAATCTCCCAAGCTAGACCATGCTTAGTCTCCAGAAATTAGTCAATTATCCTTTATGTAATTCATGCTGGATCCAGCCAGTGGTGGTTTCTTCTCCCAATAAGCAATGATTCTCTTTCTGTCTCTCCAGTTTTCAGGGCACCAGTATGCCCCTTGACCTCAGTTCTCTGATGGATCTAAAAAGAGTTGTTGATTTTCTGTTTTTCAGTGAGGACAGGAATGATGAATTCCAAGTTCTTTACATGCCAGACTAGAAACCAGAAGTTGTCAGGAACCGAATGTTTAATTAATCAAAATGTAGTCATATGGGGCTAGCAGCTATTGTATTGAACAGCCAGTTCTAAAACTGATCTGCCTCTCTACCATTTTTCACTCTGCTACTGGAAAGCACCAGTGACTTTCTCTTGCCTTTAGGGTAAATAAGAATAACTAACCTTTATATAGCACTCACTGTGCCAGGCATTGTTCTAAGTGCTTTACATTGAAAATTCATTTAATTCCCCCCAACCACCTTATGATATATGTGCTATTATTACCTTCAGTTTGCAGATGATGACTGAGAGATAGAGAGGTTTGAGGAAATTGCCATAAAGGCCAGGGTCCTTGGCACGGTTTATAAGATCACTGGAATCAAGACACTGCCTGCCTCTTTGAAGCCACTTCCCCTACACCTGATGTCAAAACAAAAATCAAAAAACCTAAGCTGATTAACTGCTTCTAGTCTACCTGAACACACTGCTCCCTGCTTGAGGCCTTGCTTCCCTCACATCTGCTGTTGTATGTACTTTTAATATTTTTCCTCCCTCTCTTTCACTTCCTCTAATGAACTCAGACTCATGCTTCTAGACTCCCATTGCCCATTGGTGTTGAGTCGATTCCAACTCATAGAGACCCTATTGGATGGAGTAGAATTGCCCCATAGGTTTCCAAGGAGTACCTGGTGGATTCGAACTGCCAACCTTTTGGTTAGTAGCCGTAGCTCTTAAGTACTATGCTACCAGGGTTTCCACTTCTAGACTGTGGACTGTCCAAAAGAAATAAAATGGGAACCACATACGCAATTTCAAATCTTAGAGTAGTCACATTAAGAAAACTAAAAAGAAACAGGCAAAATTAATTTTAATAATATATTTAGTTAACCTGATATATACAAAATATTATTTCAACATGTAATTAATACAAAAAATTATTTACATATTTAATATTCCTTATTTCATACTAAGTCTTTGAAATCCCATGTGTATTTTACACTTATAGCATGTCTCAATTTGGGCACTAAATTTTCATTGGAAATACTTGATCTGTGTTTAGAGTTTATAAAATTTACAATCAAAAAGTAGATTCAGACACTCAAGCTGTTCCAATATACCTGAAAGTTTTCCAATAACTGAATTGAGTATCAGTTTTTAAATTTACATTAAAATCCAATAAAATTTAAAATTCAATTCTTCAGTCACACTAGCCAAATTCAAGTGCTCAATAGCCACATATGGCTAGTGAACAGTTCTAGACTACATCAGGTATCATCTTCCTTAACTCCTGTGCCCTCCATACCCATTCCTTTCCACCATCCCATTTCCAACAACTAGTTCAGGCACTCCACATTTGAGGCACAGCTCTTCCTGGTACATAGCACTGTTATGGCACTTACTATACATTGGAGACCTGGTAACACAGTAGTGAAGAGCTCAGGCTGCGAACCAAAAAGTCGGCTGTTGGAATCCACCAGCTGCTCCTTGGAATCCCTACAGGGCAATTCTACTTTGTCCTGTTAGGGTCACTAGGAGTCAGACTCCACTACACACAACAACAACATGCAGAAACGCAGGTCTTACTTGGCCGGAAGTCACCTGAGGACAGGGACTGTATAAGGAGCTTTGGTAGCACAGATAAAAAAAAAAAAAAAGGAGCAGGTTATTCTTCTGTGGGTTGAGGAGGGAGCAGGGCAGATACTGAAGAGCAGCGAGTCCTGAGCTTAAAGTATGGAGTCTCTCTGGTAGGTACATGGTGAAGAGCAAGCCACAGCCCTCACTAATAAGCTGAGTGTAGCATGTGAGGGAAGGGGAGGACTCAGGACGCTTCCTAGGTGTTTGGCTCTAGCAACTGGATGAGTGGGAATAGCTGAGGGAAGACTGAGATGTTCTGAATTGGTCGTGAAAAAATTGAGATGCCCATTAGGCTTCTAAGTGGAGGAGTCCAGAGGCAGTTAGATACATGAGTCTTCTGTTTACCAAGACGTCAGTGCTTGAGGTAAATTTTGGTAGTCATCAGAGCAGCAGGAGAGCTAAGGTGAATCCCCTCTGGCAGTTCCCCTCACCCTGGCTGGTGGGAGGTGTCACAGTGGAGGAGGTGGTGATGATGTTAAGAAGGCTTCAGTGGAGAAGGAAACGCTCCATTCTTATGTTTTCTTCTTAGTCTTGGCTGCCATAGCTTCCGAAGTCCCCAAACCTGGAGCCCCTCTTGTGGCTAGGGGCTGGGCTGGAGGCAGGCCAGCCTCCCTCTCAGAAACCACAGCAGGGGATGTTCCAGAGCCTTCTTCCTGAGCAAGGCGGGGAGGGAGGCAGCTGGGGCTGCTCCTGGCAGCCCTAAGTGCCCCTTCAGGAGCCTATGTGGACATAACCAGGCCTGGCTGTTTCCCCCTTGGCAGGCTGGCCTCTGAGTTTGCTCTAACTGAGGTGCAAGAGAGAACTCAACCTTCTGCTCTTTGTACTTGGTGGGTGCAGTTGTCACAGGAGGCAGAAACATCAGAGATGAAAGGTTTTCGGCTCCTCTTCTAGGTCTTTTTCCCCCCTTAGTATTCACCCTGTGTAACTTCTGCCCTCCCTTCCACCTTTAGGGGAGTTTGGTCCTACAGACTTCCTCTGTGTCTTCATTGGACCCATGACCCCCCCAAAAAATGCGGTGATTTTTAAAGATACAGGACCCCCTGCTTCAGCGATTCCTTCCTCGGACCGCGAAGGTAAGAGGGGTCAGGTAGCCATAATCCTTCGTGACCTCTGACCTCTCACTCCTTCCTTTAAGCAACTTCTCTACCCCCAGAATACCTTCAACCTCCCCCACCCCTTCTCCACAGTCCTCCAGAAAATAGCGCACAAAGTAAAAATGGCGGGGGGGCGGGGCGGGGAATAGGAGGCAGTGATTAAATCGGGAGAAATTTCTTTAAAGTGCGGGCTTCTGGAATGCCGTAAAATTCAGCTAGGAGAGAAGGGGGGCCAAGTTTGAGGTGCTCATCCCCGCAGTGTACATTATGGCGCCTGGGTTTCTTTCCCAACAGAAGTCTCTCAGTGGAGGACCGGTGCTTCCCCTGACAAGTACACCGTGGGTGTCTGCACACACACACACACACACACACACACACGGAAAACCGGGAAGGAACATTAAGGAGGCGGTGACAGACTACTTTGAAAAGGCAGGAGCTGGCCAGGAGCGAGGTGGTTGAAAAACACTACTTAGTGAAGCAAGTCCTTTCTGACCCGGAAGGCCGCAGGGACCTGCGCCAGGAAGCTACAGGATTAGGTCCCAGGCTGTGATCGCACCCCAGTGTCCCCGGGGAACGCAAAGGACCGGCCAGGGGAGGTTCAGAAGCGGCCGGAGGCTCAGAGTCACTGCCTTTTCGGTTAGGAACGTCTTTGGGACGGTGGGGGCGGGGGTGGGAGTGTGCTATTTAAAAATCCGAACCCCCGGGAGAACCTACCCTTTTCACAGAGTCGGGACAACCTATCTTTGATGTCCCTGCCTTTTCTCCCCCCTCCCGCAACCCAGCCGGGTGCAGCGCGGAACCAGCGAGTCCCGGCCTTGCCCCCCGCTTTGTCGCAAAGCAGATATTGCAGCGACTCATTGGACCACGTCGGGGAAGCGATCGCAGCCTTCTGATCTGTGAGCTGGCAAAGAGCTCAGCGGTTCACTGAGAAACCCGGGCCCCGGGCCGCGGCGGCGCTGCTCCGCCCCAGGCTGTCCCGGGCGCTCCCGGGCCGCGGGGGCCTGGCTCCGAGCGCGGCTTCCCACCGGGCGCCCATGCCCAGCACTCCTCCGAGTCTGGGAAATGGGAAAGGGAAGGCAAGCTTTCGACTCCGAGGAAAAGTTCGCCCTCCACGTCCGCCCCCAGCATCCCTGGCTCTGGCTCCGGGGGCCCTCGACGTCGAGCACAGAGATTGAGCCAAGCGGCGGTGCCCGGTGCGGCCAGGGTAGCACCCCCAGGGCCCAGCTCCGGGCGCAGAGAGCGAGTGTAGACACTCCGCGGCCGCCCTGGGACGGGGCCCTGAGCCGGAACCACAGCGCCTCCTCCCTCCCCTTCCCGGGTGTGAGTCCTCGCTCGCCACGCGTTGGGGGCATCGCGGGTCACAGGCGAAAGCCACTAGGAAGCATCCCCTAAAAAACACTGCCGGGACCGTGGACAAGACTGAGATCAGAGGGGAGATGCGGACCCTCGCCGCGTGTGTCGCGGCTTGCTCAGAGGGGCGGAGAGGGAGGCCGGCACCCGCTTTCCGGACCCTGGTGAGAAACCGTCTGGGGGCGCTCCCGGGAGTCCCGGACTAGCAGCTGCAACCAGGGATTTCCTCCACCAAGCCCGCGCAGCGACGAGGGTGGGGAGTGGAGCTCGAGACGGGCAGAGGAGACGCGGCCGCAGCAGAGGCTGCTAATTCCGGGAGGAAGAGACTGGTTACTTACTGGGGTGCCAACGCTCGCACCCCTACCCACCCACTCAGCCACACAAGTGCATGGCCAGCTCCCGGGCCTGCGGGCGCTGCAGACTCACGGAGAAAAAATCCAGTGTGGGGCTCCCCTACCTCTACCTCCTAAATTTCCCCCGCTGTTAGATCTCCCGGAGTGGTGAAGCCTTGGGTTTAGTTTTTTTAATTAGCGTCAGGCGCAGTGCTCGCGCTGAGACAGCTCTGGGTCATTCCCCGGTAACGCGCAGAGCGCTGGCCCCCCTCCCCGCTCCGACTGGGCGGAGCAGGTTGGACCGCGGAGGGTGCCCGGGAATGTGCCTCCCACCTCTCCCTCCCGGGGACAGACGGAGTCCTGGGGACGGCGCCCCCAAATCCACTCCTCTCCCCTTCGAGCCTGGAACTGCGAGGCGCCTCCTTTCCCGAGGAGGGAGCTCTCCGCACGCCCGGGTTAGTGACACTACGTGCAGTGGACATCACCCCTCTCCTCTCTGTTTTGTTTCCCAGGAGTTGTTCACCGCAGAAAGGAGACCCTTGCCCGGGCGGAAGAGCTACAAGTATGTGTTTTGGCTCAGCCTCGGCCACTGGCAGACGCTCACCTCTTTGGAGATTTTACTTCTTGATCCGAAATCCATTCTGTCCGCCGATTTCCGGAGAGAACGCACCCGGAGAGCGGTTTCAAACTGAACGAGACTTGATTGCACACGGTTTTCCAGCCTGAGGCTTTATGGGCTGCTTTGGACGTGTGCCATCTGAACTTGTAGCAGCCGAACTTGTCTCTGCAAATAGGACAGAGAAAACCTAAGTTTCGCCCGAGATGTGTAGTTTGGTTTGGGGAACCCATGCTTTTGCCTCGGAGCACGTCTGCCATCCCTGGGTCCCAGACCTCCAAGTCTGGGTTGGCGGCGCGCTCTGAGTCCCCGCCCCACCCGACCCGGCGCAGCCCGCGACATCTGTAACCCAGAGGTCGCGCCGCCTTCAAAGTTAGTCCTGGCAGTGCGAATTGAGAGCTAAAAGCAGGCAGTTAATTAGAACAGTCCACATTTCTCGCTCCTGGTAGATGGGGAGGTGTAAATCCCGAGGAATTTAAGGGAATTGGATACATATGTGGGAAATCCTCGCCCGTATCCCATTTCTCTTTCCGGGCCTGTGTTAATGCTGCAAGCGTATAGAGTTGCTGAACTTTACTGTCACCACAGAGGCTGTTGTGTCTTAGGGGATTAACTGATCTGAGACACACACAAAATCCTGAAACTCTATAAAATAAAATGCAACACAAAGTCTGCCCGAAGAGAAATGGATATTTGTTAGAGGAGCCGGGGACAGGGAAGGGTTTGGGGACAGGAGAAAGCGAACATTTCTACAATGTACCTTAACTTTAAAATATTGCTTTGCTGGACTTTTCTTTAAACAGAGAAAGGAAAGAAAAGGGCAGCGCAGCAAGAGGAAATGAGTGTGGCTTTGCCAGCCCAAATGGGAATGGTGAAGGATACTGCCCAGGGAAAGGTGCTTGGGCCTCTGGGCTGCTTGGCATGAAGGTGTGTGACCATAGTGTCATGTCCTACTGTGTGCGTTCACAGAACTCCCTACTGAACACTTTCATTTGGAAGTCAGGGTGTTTCACATGCGTGTGCTGGTACCTTTAACAAGAAATTGATTAGGTACATGGATACCCCCCCCCAACACTGTACCTACAAGCACACATAAATTAAAGATACTCATTTTAAAGAAATTACTAACTTTGTCGAACTCAATGTAATTGATGATCAATGATAGGGAATGTTTTAATTTAATTCACGATTTAGTTTTGCCTTTTTACATAAAACTAGATATAGATTTCTATTTTATAAAGGAAAAAATGAAATCAATTTCATGACTTTAACTTAAATGTTCTTTAAAAATTTATGTCTCTCAAAATTAACCAAAATCTCTCTCCATGTGGGTTCCCCCAATTAAGCATTACTCAGTTACGGGTATTTAGGGGTGTTCATTTAGATATTTCTTTCCTTACATTAAACCTAGACTAATGAGTTCCTTGTCTAACTAGCTTTACAGTTTGGTGGGACTTGAATCCAGATGGTTTGAGTTAAACATATAGTTGCCTAAAATTCTGGAAATCTTCTAGCCACTCAAATCATATTCCTAAAAATACTGGAAAGTTGGCACATATGTGTTTATGCTAAGCTTTCTCTGTAATTACCTGGAGCCATCAGGAAAAGAAAAGAAAACTTCTTTTTCTGTGAGGTGAAGCAGATGTTTCAGAAGGTCCTTTTGAAGACCTTGTTTTCTTTCCAAAGGTCAAAAGGAAGACAGCGGGTAGATAACAGTCCTTCTTCCACCATTTGTAAATGATTGCAAGATTGGGGTGAGTGGCTTTTTCTTTCTTTGTTTTTTTTTTTTTTAGCTCATTATCCTTTATTTTTTTCCTTCCTGTTATGGTGCTCTTGGAGCCCTGGTGGCGCAGTAGCTAAGAGCCTGGCTGCCAACCGAAAGGATGACAGTTCCAATCCACCAGCCACTCCTTTAGAAACCCTATGCGGCGGTTCTCCTCTACCTTATAGGGTTGCTATGAGTCAGAACCCACTTGACAGCAACGGATTTTGTTTGGGTTTTTCTTTTGGAGTTCTTAGCTCAGGCTATAGACGATGACATTCTGCAAATTTCTTTACCAAACTAATTTTACATATTTGCCTCTAAGTGTTTGGCCTGTGCCACTTTATACTGGTTTGCTGCAATTCAAAGGGGACATTTTCATTATAGCAGAAACAGTAGGTAATGGAACAGTCTAGGTGACTCCCAACCATGACCCCCACACTGGCTTCTCTAGCAGACCCCAAAGCCAAACCCCAGACTGTGAGTCAGTTTGGTGAAGACATGGTGGTTGGCCTCAGGTTAAAGGGGGTCCAAATTCCAGAGGGGTCTGAATTCCACTGGGATTAAGAACAGCAGTGAAACAAGGAGAGAGTCCAGAAGGAGTACTGAGGGTACAGGGTAATTCCCAAAGAGAGTCAGGTCACCTGAAGCAAGGGTCACCTGGCCCCAGAGAAAGGCAAAGGGAGGGCCTATGGCTGGTCACGGCAGAGGGGTTAGTGTGGGTGTGGGGGTTCCTGACTCAAGTGCAACAACTCCTGGCATTATCCCTTAGAGGCTACTGTTTTCAGGAGACACCAGGGTAGGGGCGGTTTTTGCATCTTTATTCTCCAGTTCTGGAGACTTACCCACGCACCGCCCCCTCCTCAGCTCTCCCAGGATGGCGCTGGGGCCCGGACAGGAGGGCGGCCCTTGGGTGCCTCACCCACTCCACTGGCAAACACAGGGACCTTCTGCTCCAGCTCTCCAGCAGAGCCGAGACAGGAGTATGCCACTGACCGCCGCCTTCTTGGTTGGCCTCTAGGCGGGCGCCAGCCCACAGACCAGGCTATACGGGGCGTGACGCCACTCTTCTGGGGAGCTGGAAACCTTGGCAGCTTACGGGAGTGCGCGCCCCAATCCCTAGGACACCTCAGACCACCTCCAGGCCCGCCACCGTTGTGTTTAATCACTACCTTCTTGGGGTTATTCCACACGGTTCCTGATCCCAGCCACCAGCCTCCTCGACCCGATCTTTCAGCGGCACCCGCTCCGAGGTGAGCAGAGACGCTCAACCTCGGTGCCCACCCGCCCCCGCTGGTCCCAACCTCCTTCTCCTCCTCGCCCAGTCATTTCGGCCTTTGTCTGCAGGCCAGGATGGGGGCGGTGGCCCCGGCACGAAGGGGCTCCCCAGCCCAGGCAGGACGCAGTTCTTTCCCAGAGCCCCAGCCTCAGGGACGGTTCCCAAGTGCCCGCGGTGCGGAGCTCGACTCTCAGACACCGGCTTGGGGCGCGTGCGGCCTGTGTTTGCGCCAGAATTGTTAGGCGTCTCTACCCACCGAGTGACCGCTGCCCCTTGCGAGAGAGCTCCGCTCGGTCTGCTTTCGTTTTTCCGAGAGTCGCCACTCCAACCTAGATGCGCGTGGGAAGCGAGGAGGACAGCAGAGGGGCCTGGGAAGCCTCCCCCTCCGGCCTCGTTTTAAGAAAAAATGGGAGGCTGTATCCGCAGCCAGGCACCGGCGTTTCCAGGAGCGCCGGTGCAATTCGCGAGCACGCGCCGCCGAGGTTGTATGTGTAACACCAGTGTTAGTTTTCTTAAATCCCGCCTATCCGAACTCCTCTTCTGTTTCTTCTCTCCGAGCCCCGAGTTCGGCAGCTCACCCGGGACACACAGAGGATAGGCCCTGTAAGCAGCCGGTTCGGTACACGCTCGTGGTCCGAGTAGAGGGGAACCGGTTTCACTGAGCAGGGCCTCACTTTACGAGTAGGGAGAAACATGTCCAAAGATGGTTTCTTCTGATTGCGCACCGAAAACAGGCTCGGCGAGCCGTGGCCGCGAAGCGCAGCTGAGCCGCCCGCTGGCACGCAAGGCGGCCAGGCCCCGGCGGGAGCGCGAGGCGCCCCACCGACGCCCCCTGTGTCCCAGGAAGCACACCCGAGCAGTGTTCCAGATGGGGGGTGAGGGGTGAGGAGTGAGAGGCCGGGCCGCAAGCCCTCAATGGGGTTTTCACACATTTTAGAAGCTTCCAGAAGCAGCTTGTGGCAATTTTTGTGTTTGTAAGATTTGGCATTTCTCTACCCCCTGGGCAAAGCAACTTTCTGCACCTTTGGCCCAGGTTCCCCCACAGCCTCCCCGTTTTAGATGGCATCCACTCTAAAGGGGCGCCCTTTTCCGGAACGATTTTCATGTTTGGGTCAGCTTCGGGCGGCCTGATCGCCTGCTGTCATTATTTCTCTCCCTTTCCCTTCCTTTTGCCACCCCACTCCCACCTCCCGGTCAGTAACCCAAGTCCAAGGCTTTACTCAAGCCAGACAGGCTGCAGAGCCTGGGGACCCGGGAGCCCGCAGATCAGGCCGACAAACGAGCTAGGTTTGCCTGGGAGGTAGAAGCTGCTTTTCAGAGTTTATGCTGCAGCGGTGAATTTGGGTCTGGGTGGCAGGAAAGAATGCAGCAGAAGTCCAGCAGCTTGAAGTAATTTAATGCTAGGGTAACCAGAAGTAAATGTTCCCCCCAAAACTAAGAAATACTTCTGGGGAGACCAACTAATGAATTTCAAGTGACAGGAGAAGAAATTGACCCAGTGGGACTTTGCAGGCAGCGCAATAGCCCTGGGCCCTCCCTCCACCCACTCGCTGCATTTAAAAGTCTAAAAAGTTGTTATTGTGTGCTGTCGGGTCAATTCGGATTCATAGCGACCTTATAGGACAGAGTAGAGCTGCCTCATAGGATTTCCTAGGCTGTGCTGACTGCCAGGTCTTTTCTCCTGCAGAGCTGCTGGGGGGTACCAACTACCGACCTCTGGCTTAGCAGAAGGGGGCTTAACCATTGCTCTACCGGGGCTCCTTGCATAAGTAATTAGAACTGTCCGTTTCCTGGCTGGTAACGATTAGGGCAAAAAAAAAAAAAAAAAAAAGCATAAACAGTCAATAGGGTGTCCCACAAAGCATCACAGCCCCATTTTCCTAGGGGCAGGCAGACCCTGTGGGGTTTTATTTTTTGAGACCCACAGAGAAACCCTGTCAGTGGGCCTAGCAGATCTCTGTCAGACCTGCCCAATGGGTGGAAGGTGGGGAGGGCAGGCAGGAAGAGAAAAGTGAGTCACCCCAAGTGAGAAGTGGCTTCCCCACCCTGTCTAAAAGGCAGGGAGGTTTGGCAAGCCTCCTCCCACCCCAGACTCCAGAATGTTAACCCATACTTCCACCAGCCCATTTTCCCCACCTGCCTTCAATCCAGCCAGCATTAGTCTCAGAGTGATGGGCCCAGTACCTCCTTCCAGGCCCCTTCCCACTCTTCCTCCTCCACGTGTTAATTTCCCTTGAAGCACTGCCTTGGTAATTGTTGCTTCTTGTCCCATCCCAGGACCCTGGAGCCCGGAGGAGGGTAGGGCAGAGCCCAAGAGAGGAGGACTCGGTGGGAGTAGGAGGAGAGCTGAGCCTGGCTGAGGGGTAAACTTGGTGCCTCAGCGGTGCCCTGGCCGGCCAGGCTTGGGGGATGGGGTGGAGGAGCTCCTCGCCCAGACCCCACCCATTCCCTTCTGGCCTGGCACCGTCGGCCATCTGCCCCAGGCCCCAAGCTCGGGCCTCAGAGGGCCTCCGCTGCTCCCCATCTCCCGCGGCCACGTCGCCGGCGCCCCAGGCCCACCAAGTGCAAGGCCCCGCCAAGTCCCAGGCCAGTCATGCTTAGGAGCGTCATGGTGTTCATGTTCCTCTCCTCTCCTCCGCACCCAGTCTTCCCGCCGAGTGTATTTTTATTGTGCAAGCACCCGCTCATCCTCAGAGTTGCCCTTCTGGAGGGTTCTTAACGTTCACAAATTTACATGAAAATGCATTTTAAATAATAGAAAACTGCGCCTGGGGTGACGGCGGGTGTTTAGTGGGGTGTCTGCCGCCTGTGGTGAAGAGAAAAGAGCGAATACAGGAAGCGTGAGGGAGAAGGGGGAGAGAAGAGGAAGCAGAAGTTCTTGCTGGACATTCTGACGGCAGCGGGAAAGAGTCTAGAAAGGGGTAAAGAGAGGAGGGAGAAACAAGTTGAGGTTGCCCGCTCTCCCTTTCCGCACTCAAAGCCACTATTTGATTCTTAATTCTCCTTTCAGACTGGTCCTGCTCTTCTGCAAGACTAATTTAAGGAATTTTAAGACAAATGAAATGAACGTCCTTATAGCCCCTGAATCACCGTGGAAACGTTGTGGGGAGGGTCGGATGGTTGTGGGGGAGACCACTGCCCGCGGGTGCATTTACCTTCTCCCGACATTGCTTTGAACGTTTGGCTGAATGGTCAGCCTTCCTCTTGTTTCCATAAGGAAGATTGTACTATAACCCACTAAGCTCTTTTATTTCTCCTTTCCTCAAACGGAGCCCCAAACCATATTCCTGCGCTCTTCCAGGTTTATATACAGGTTTCATGAAGATGGGATCCCTGGATGGGATTCTACCATATGCACGCTCCTGTCTGCGTGCACACACACACACACACTTACAATAAGTGTCTGCACGACTGTCCTGCTCGCCAGCTCTGCGTTTAAGAGAGGAAGCTGCCCGGTTACCAAAGTCAAATCTAAGTGACAATTGCCCTCTCCAAGAGCGCGTAAGGCAGACTGTAAAAGTCCCTTTGTATGTCGGCGGCTCATTTAATATTATTTATGCATTTTGTGCAAGGAATTGTGGGATTTCCCCCCACGGTAAACAATATGGAAATGTTAAAAATAGCAATCTTACAGCGCGTGGACATATATATACACAGCAGAGTGACCTGGCCGGGCTGTGATGGTGGTTTCTAAAAGCCAGGAACCGGCAAGAGAGAGCGAAAGCGAGCGGAGGGGACGCCGTCCGGGTCCTGCCGTGGCCTGGTACTCGCACCGCCAGCAGACCTCGTTGCCCTGCACCAGGGCACCGGGAGGACGCGGCCGCTTTAAGGGGCGATGGGGCGGGGGACGGGGGAGGGGCGCGGGCCGGCCCCTTTCACTGAGCGGCCGCCGGCGGGTCACGTGGGCGCGCCGCGCCGTGGCCATTGGCCCGAGGCACGTGTCCAGGAGACCGGCCGCGACGTCACTCGAGGGGGGCTCTGTTAAAAATAAGAACAAAAATCCAGAGTGAAAGTGTTTCGGGCTCGACTAAGTGGCCTCCAAATTCCCTCAGTCCGCGTGCGCAGCCAGGCAGCGGCGGGCGCGGGCCGGCGGGGCCAAGGGCGGTAGCCAACCTGTGCCCGCCCTCCTGCTCCTCACCCATGCGCCCGGGACCCCGGGGCTCCGCGGGGGCGCGGCGCGGCGGCGGGGCAGCGTCCCCATGCCGGGGAGGCGGCCGTGCGTAGGGGCGCCCGAGCTCCGAGCGCAGCCCGCGGCCCGCACCCCTCCATGTGCGCGCTGGCGGTGGCCGCTGCTCCCGCGCTGACCGATCCCGCCCCGCACCTCGAGGCCGCGGGGTAAGCGGGAGACTGCGGTCGGGCCGGGCGGGCGGCACGGGCAGGCGCGGGGCGCCGGCGCCGGCCGGAGCGCGGCGGTGAGGACCGAGCCGCCTGGATGTGCACAGACCCAGCCCCGGGAGGCAGCGCTGGAGCGGGAGGCGGCGCCAGGCAGAGCGGAGAGCGGAGCCCGAGCGGACCGGGCGCCAGGGCCAGCAGAGCCCGCGCCGCCTGCCCCGCGGCTACTATTGTTACTGTCGAGCTTCCGGGACGCTAAGGAGAAGGACCGTTCTCTAAAGCCCCGGCTTCTTGGCGCACCGGGCAAGTATTGGCTATTTGTCCAAGCCAACTCTTGGATTCGAACGTGGCTCCGCTCCGAGCCCCGCCGGCCACTTTGGAAACAACAACCCTGGCCACGGCTGCTTCGCCCAGCCTCGGCGGAGTCCGCGGGGCGCGAGAGCGGGCCGACCGTGGGGGACTCCGGGGGTGCAGCGGGCGGGCCGAGGGCTGATTTTTTGGGAGGGTCCCCAACAAGAACAGTTTGGGATTTGTTGTGAACAGCATGGAGGAGAATGACCCAAACCCCGGCGAAGCGGCAGCGGCGGTGGAGCGGCAGCGGCAGCCGGAATCCAGCACGGGGGGCGGTTCCGGCAGCGGCGGCGGAGGCGGCAGCAGCCCCAGCGACTCGGACACTGGCCGCCGGCGGGCTCTGATCTTGCCCGTGGTCCTGCAGGCGCCGGGCAACCACCAGCATCCCCACCGCATCACCAACTTCTTCATCGACAACATCTTGCGGCCCGAGTTCGGCCGGAGGAAGGAGGCCGGGACGTTCTGTGCAGGCGGCGGTGGAGGCCGAGGAGGCGGAGGAGGAGACGGAGGAGGAGGCGGCAGCACGGGCGGCGCCGAGGGAGGCGGTGTCGCGGGCGGCGCCGAGCAGCTCCTGCGGTCTGGGGGCCGGGAGCCCCGGCACAACCCCTCCTCTGCGCCCGAAGCGGGCGGACCACTGCCTGGCGGCGGAGGCGACTCTCCTGGCGACGGCGAAGGCGGATCCAAGGCGGTCTCGCTGCACGGTGGAGCGAAGAAAAGCGGCGACACGGGGGGCCCCCTTGACGGAGCGCTCAAGCCCCGTGGCCTGGGTGGCGGCGACCTGTCGGTGAGCTCGGACTCGGACAGCTCTCAGGCCAGTGCCAACCTGGGCACGCAGCCCATGCTCTGGCCAGCCTGGGTCTACTGCACGCGCTACTCGGACAGGCCTTC
Source organism: Elephas maximus indicus (assembly GCF_024166365.1). Lineage (NCBI taxonomy): Eukaryota > Metazoa > Chordata > Mammalia > Proboscidea > Elephantidae > Elephas > Elephas maximus. The sequence goes on along the minus strand of NC_064838.1, from coordinate 5,593,776 downwards.
TTCAGGTAAGAACTGCGGGGATCCCGCACCACCTGCCCCCGCCAGGGAGGCCCGCATAGCTGCTGGGGCGGCGCTGGTGCGGAAGCGCTCCCATGGCCCAGCTGGAAACTTGAAGGGAGGAGACACCCGCCCCCCAAAACACACAAAGACACACACACCGCATATACAGTGACATTGTGTGCGGCTGACTCTGGCCCAGGCAGCAGCGAGGCGAGCGAGCAGGATTTGCAAGGGTAAAAGCAGACTTACTTAGAACAACAGAAACGGAGGACCTTCCTCTCTTGCGGATTGCGACCTTTCCTCGTTCCCACCTCCCTAGGCCTCCCCCCCCCCCCCCACTGTATGAGGTTTATTTGCTGGCAAAGGGGGTGACTGGAGACAGGAACTCTCAATCCCTTTCTCCACCTCCTTCCCACTAAGACCGTACCCCGGACCCAAGCCACCCCCAGGCCCAGACTCTTCCTACAATCCAGTTATACCAAGAAGCAGTCGGGGGCGGGGGGGGGGGTAGGAAAAGCACTCTGTGCTTTTCGTCCAGGTCCTTTAGGCGTGGGCTGAAGAGGGGATGTGGGTGCTCAGGGTGCTCCCTGTTTGGAGGTAAGTAATGAAAAAGAGAAGCGCTCTTTTCCTTTGCCCTTTTTTATTCGCTGGAGCCTTCGGCGTGGAGCTCGGGACCCTTCCTGCAGACAGCTGGAGGAAGGCAGGCGACTAGCCCACCCTCCCCCCACCCCCCACCCCCCACCCACCAGCTTTGGAATCCCAAATAGAAAGGACCTTCTGGAAAAGAGGTTTCTTCTGGGCTGCCTCGGTGTGTATGTGCGTGTGTGAGCCTGGGATGTGTGCAGGGGCCCTGGGTCTGTGTTTCATATGGCTGAGATTTTGAAAAGCTATATTCAAATCCTTGTAGAAATCCTTAGACACATTAAATGTGGGTCTGGGGCTGGGAGGCGCCATGAGGGAACGGTCTCCATTTGTGAGGGTTCCCTCGGTCTCCATGCTGGCAGCGCCGATAGGATCCTCTCCCTGCTCCCCAGAACCTTCAACTGTTTTGCGGGTTTCGTTTACCCAGATTACAACGCAACCTACTCCCGGCTTGTCCCCGCAAAAATATGTACCTGTATATTTCTGATGAAATCATACATTTTCCAGCTAGATCTGGAAATTGCCCCATTGTTCTCGCCTCCCACCCTTTGTTAATATTTAATTAACATATAGCCTCACAATGCCCAGGCTGGGTGAGAAACCTCTGCCAGCGCTTTGTGCAGCGCGGGGAGTCAGAGCCGCCGCCAGGCCCCGGCCGAGCCCGAGGGAACCGAGCTGCAGGCTCCGGATCCGGAGTCGCTGGTCTTCCTGGGTTAAAAAACAAAAAATAAGATAACGTTTTTGTTTCTTGGCATTTAAAAAAAGGGAATTTTCTGTGACACCTTGTTCCAAGGTTCGTGTTTGCGTTTTGCAATAAAATTAAGAAGAAGAAAAAACGGAACTTAAAATTGTGATTTTAGGGAGATGTCTTTTTTTTGTTTTGTGTTTTGAGGGCTGGTGCGTGTGCATGAACCAGAACCCCACAACCAGTGGAGCTGGGGGTACACGGAGCGGGCAGCTGGGTGAACGAGGAGAGAGGCAGAGAGCCAACCCCGGCAGCGCCGACGCTGGGCTCTGTGCTCGGCGCGCTCGGCGCGCTCGGAGTCAGAAGCGGGGATGGGCTGGCCTAGGTCACCTCCCACATCCTCACCATCACACCACCTCTTTCTGTCCTCCTAGCCGCGGAGGGAGAGAGCCAGGCCCTATCGGGCCCTAATCCCCCTTGGCCTCATCAAGTGATGCCGGCGGAGCGGAGCCGGGCTTGCGCGCTGCGGGCGAGAATGACCCTGTGCGTGCTTGGGTGTGTGCGGGGGGTGGGGGGCGAGTGTGGCTGTGCTTTAGAAACCGAAAGGCCCAGAATTTGACTCCCAACTGCCTTTAGTGTCTCTCTCCCCCCTCAGCCCCTCTTTCCAAGTTTGCCTCCCGGAGGAAAGTGCAGGGTTAGGGGAGTGCAGGGAGCCCCCGGACCTCGCCCACTGGTTCTGGCCTCGTGCGCGGAGTGCAGTGCGGGGGCGGCTTCCCACCGAACTCCCTCCATCCCGCGGCAAGGGCAGCGGGGTGGGGTGGGGTAGGAGGGGCGCCCGCCAGAGGAAGCGGGTCTAAGAACCGGCCTTTCTCCCTCGTTCTCCCGCCTCTTGCCGCAGGCGCCTCGGCGAAAGCTGGGGCAGGTTCTCTTCTCCCCAAAAGTTTATTCACAAGCCTCCCAACTCATAAACCCGGTCTTGAGGTCACAACTCCTTTTCCCAACATCCCATCTTCCTTCACAGATACCCTGATGTTTACCTTTTGGGGCAGGTCCAGGGTTTAGCTTGTAGACACCAACAAAAAAGAAGCGCGCCTGCCGCTGCCCTCCCTCTGCTCCCCTGACCCGGGCCCTTCCTGCTGGACTGCCCTAGAAGGCTTAAAACCGCCCACCAGAACTCAGCTGCAGGTCGTGTGAGGAGGCACGGAGGTGAAGAGGCAGGGCTGGGGTGCAGAAGAGGGACTTGTCCCCCTGTCAGAGGTTCCCACCAGCCGCCTCCAGCCGGGCAGCTCTGGGTCTGGGAGGTGGGCCGGCAGCCTCTGTAGGCAAGCGGAGACCAGGCTACCGCTCTAGTTGCTGAGGGTTTGGGAGGCTTCCAAAGTGTGAAGGGGGCTGCCTAGTAGTTCTGTCCCAGATGAGGCAAGTATGCAGTGACCCCTCGCTAAAGCAAGCAATGAATGGACCATGGGTTGGATACAGAAGGGATGGGGTGGGACCCTCGCTTCTGTGCCCAGGGCCCACCTGCCTCCTGATGTCCACAGCCCCTGGTGCACTGTGCAGTTCCTGTAGGGGTCCCCACTGCAACTCTTGAGGTCTCCTGGGTCTCCCGCCACCCCAACACCTTCCCCAGTCTTTCTCCCACACCTCCTGCACCTACCCTCTCTTCCTTTTTTTCTGGAAAGAGCCTCAGAAAAGTCTGGAAAAAGTCATTTGAGGAATTTTGTTGTTTATTTGTTTTGCTTTTCTCTGGAAGTTTTATCTGGAGACCTGTTTGTGATTGATGTTCCCACTAAGCCTGCCCAACTCCTCTGCGTAAGCTGTTACCTCCACTCACATCCTGTACCCAAACTTTTCTTGCCCATCTTCTCACTCTTCAGGGGCGAGTCACAGAGCTCTGGGGTGAGCCCAAGCCTAATCCGAGTCCAGTCTGACTTCCTGCTAGTTCAGCCAAGTGGCTAATGTGGCTGAGCGGCTAGTTCAGCTGAGTGGCCTTGGCTGAGTCACTTCCTCTCTCTCTGGACCTCTGTGTCCTGCCCATAAAAGGAGGGATTTGGGCCCTGCCTCTCAGGTGGTGCCTGTTGGGGTTACCTCTGGGTAAGGAGGCAAGCTGTAACATCTGTGGGTGATCCGTGTTCTCTATGCATCATGCCTACCCAGGTCCCAGGTCTCGAAAACCAAAGAAGAAGAACCCGAACAAAGAGGACAAGCGGCCGCGGACCGCCTTCACTGCGGAGCAGCTGCAGAGACTCAAGGCTGAGTTCCAGGCCAACAGGTACCTGACCGAGCAGCGGCGACAGAGCCTGGCGCAGGAGCTCAGCCTCAACGAGTCGCAGATCAAGATTTGGTTCCAGAACAAGCGTGCCAAGATCAAGAAGGCCACGGGCAACAAGAACACGCTGGCAGTGCACCTCATGGCGCAGGGCTTGTACAACCACTCCACCACGGCCAAGGAGGGCAAGTCGGACAGCGAGTAGGGGAGGCTTGTACAACTACTCCACCACAGCCAAGGAGGACAAGTCGGATAGCGAATAGGGGAGGCTTGTACAACCACTCCACCACGGCCAAGGAGGGCAAGTCGGACAGCAAGTAGGGGAGGTGCGGGCCGGGTGGGCGGGCATCGGGACCCAGGTTTCAGTCCACGGTAAACAATGCAATAATTTAAAAACATAACGGGCCAGTGTAAAAAGATTATACCAGCATTAGTAGTGAAAATATCGTGTATTAGCTATGATTCTGCAATATTCTATGTATATATAATTTACAGGTGGTATAAAATCCAAAATATCTGACTATAAAATATTTTTGATTTTTTTTGTGTGTTTATGAGATTATAGTAATTTTATGATTTTTTGGGGGGGCAAGGGGATCTGTTTAGGGTTTCATTTTTTTTAATCCCCTAAACTCCATTATGGGACATCGGACACTTTTTTTTTTTAATTCAAAAGAAGAAAAAACTAAAACAACTTGCTGAAGTCCAAAGATTTTTATTGCTGCATTTCACACAACTGTGAACTGAATGAATAGCTCCTATTTGGTCTGTGAGTTCTGCCACTTTGTGTTAGCTTTGGATTCCTATGCCACCCCCGCACCCCGAGCCTCTGAGCGCAGGACCCCCAACACCCCCAATGCCTCACAGGCCTCTGGTAGCAGCGGCCAGGGGAACCTGGCAGGAGGGGGAACTGTCAGGTCCTCTGTCCTTTGGATGAGTTCTGGAGCTTGTCTCTGGGAAGTCAGGGTGAAAGACCAGTGGGCTCCCTTGCCCCCCATGGCCACTGGAGGCATGGGAGGAAGCCTGGCAGGCTCTGCCCACTCCCCTCCCGAGCCTTGCCCTGGCTAGGCCCGGCTGGCACCTCCTGTGAGCCGCTGGCAGTGTCTGGACTGGCCCCCTTCCCCGCCTGTGCAGCCAGTGAGAGCTGGAGTGGCAACCCTTCCAGCCCCTGGGCACCACCACCTCTTAGCACTCCTGTGTCTCCAGCCTGGGACCGAGCCCCTTGGGCCAAGCCCGTGAGCTGCAGGGCAGATGTCTCATTGCTCGCCCAGGCCGGGGCTGGGGGAATTTCCTGCTGCACATCAGCCATCAGAGGCGCCAGCCCTGGCGCCAGAAAAGGGGCTGAGGCCTTCCACCTCTGGGGCAACAGAGGACTCCCAGAAAAGTAGCTGGTTTTCTTCCTTTCCTTTTTTTTTTAGTAGATGTTTCTGCTATAGGGCATATTCTTCCAAGGTAAATATATGTGTATGTGTATACATGTATACTATATACGTATGCATACACACTCAAGCAGACACGTATGAATAAGCCCAAAGTATTGGAACATGTGGCTACCTTGACTTGAAAAGGAACTCAGAATCCTCCAGGCTCTAGAGGAAGAAAATGTGTAAATAATCATTTCTTATGGCTTTTTTTTTTTCTTTTCTTGGTTTTTTTTAATATACATTTTATTTTTTGAAGGTGTGGTATGGTGTAAATTAAATATATTCAATATATTCCTCACCAAGTACATATATATACACACGCACACACACATTATATATGTAATTCTACACCATCTTCTGTTTCAAGTATGGGAAAAGAAGGGTGTCCCAACGTCTATCTGTGGTGGGAGGTGGCCCAGGCGCACACTGTAGTGCTGACCTGAGTTGTGTTGTCTCCGTGAGGACGGAGGGTGGACTTATCTCTTTGCCTTAAACTTCTTTATTTCACTGCTATAATAGTTCCACTTTGTACATAATAGTGTCATTCTTTTTTAAAAGGAAACTATAAAAACGAAAATTGTAATTTAAAATTCTGTGAATAACCATCTGCTGCTTAGGAAACCCGATGAAATGACATGCCTTTTTAGCAAGAAACACCTTTTTTTTTTTTTTTTTTTTGGTTTATAAAACATGTGCATTTTACAGTGCAGTATCAGATATTTATAACCTTATAAGAAATGAATGTTTCTATTTACAACTGTGGTTATCAAAATTGTGAACATTCTCTCTGCATTTTTGTGTGTTTAAACTCTTGAAAATTACATTCAATAAATTAAAAAAAAAACCCTTTATTATAAAATCCTTGATGCCCAAGGTGGAATGACTAGTTTTTCTAAGGTGTGTTCCTGAGTCCAGAGGAACTGCCGCTGACATCCTTTCTGCAGGCCTAGGTGGATATGACTTCTGCCCTGTGCCCGAGCAGGGATGTGGGTGTCTACTTTTGTAGCCAGAGGTATGATTTTTCAAAAGAAAATTAAGACACTTTGGATATCTCATATGTTAGCACAGAACAACCAAAGTAATCTACCTAAGTCCACATTTCCTTCCCTGGAGGAAGTGTTCAAAATAGTTGCTACTCCATCAAATAGTTTTTTAAAATCCCGTAGAGTTCAATGAGTTTCCCTTTCTCTCTAGCTGTTCACTGGCTCTGGTCATGCGCTCTGGACAGAGGCGCTTGCCCCCTGTGAGGAGTAAGTCTTATCCGAAGTTAGACAAAGAAGTTCTTTTTTAAGTGTCGTTTTTTTGTTTACGTTCTGTTGTTACCTGCAAAAGGCCAAAGACGTCCTGAAACTTCTAGGGGAAGGAGCCAGGTTCACCTGTGAAGAGGGGTGGGCTCGACCCCCCCCAGGAGTCAGCTGGTCGTTCTGGAGTCCTCTGTTTGCCCCGGGAGTGTTTGAGGTCTGTGATCCTGAGACCCCTGGTCAGAGCTGCTACTCGGGAAAGCTGATGTGCGTCTGCTCACCCCAACCCTGTATTTCCAAACTTTCTTGGCTTAAAAAAAGTTTTCTTCTCCCAGTAAAAGAAAACTAAAAGAGCCTAGCAAGGATCATCTGTTACCAAAGGTGACCTTTTAGGCGGTTTTGTTTTGACGCCAGCCAGCAGGCAGTCGGTCTTCGCGGGAGGCTGGGCAGGGCTTTCCCTGGCCTGGAGGCCAAAGGACGCGGCCGGCTAGGCAAAGGGGGTCCCGGCCGGCAGGCTTCAGCCAGGCTGCTCCCGAGGTTTGCACAGACACATCGAGCCGTAGTGCTGAGACCTCACTGTGGAGGCGCTCCAGTGCCCGCTGCCCTGGCCCAGGAGCCAGGGCTCCCCGGGTCATCGTTCACGGGGGTGGTATCACATAGGACATTCCCAGCAGCTTCTCCACCTCCCCCTCCCAGCTCTGCACAGTTCTGAGAGCTCCTAGGTTAAACACCACCACCACAACAAAAACCTAGCACACGTTTTCACCTATTGGCCACTCTTCAAAAAAAAAAAAAAAACTGGCCTCCTTAAAAAAAAAAATACAACAGCATTACAGATCATTCTGGTGTTTTGTTTGTTTTTAATTTGTTCTCAAATCATAACGCTGGCTAAACAGGGATAATGTACAGCTTTGTGAGGTAATGAGTTGCCTGATCCTAGAGGTGTTCAAGCAGGCACCAGGCTTAAAGTGCATGGTTATCTTATTTCTTTTTTGTCTATATTAGGAACTGAATGAGCCCTCAAGTCCCTTGAAACGCGGAAATTCTATTTTTGCTCTTAAGTTTATTACATCTTTTTATTTAACAGCCTGCCAACTTAGCTTGTAACTCCTGGGAAACCACTGCCCAGCCAGAAAGCCTGCTCTCCTCAGGGACGAGTGGAGGCCAGAATCGAGCTCCAGGAAGGGCGGCTTCCTTTCTGAAGTCCACCCGCCGGCCAGGCGCCGCCTTGGCCTCTGCAGCTCAGCATTTGCTGGATCTGGACCTGGACTGAAGACCCTGGAGAGTCGTGGAGCCCTGCCGGTGGTGCCCCCCCCCCCATTGTCGCCCCCGCAGGAGGCTGCTTTCCTAAATGTAAGAGGAAAGCTCATTTATAAACAGTCCTTGCTTCTCAGAGCTGAACGGCCCCCCTTGGCCAGAAAGAGGTTAGCCCCCCACCTCCCTGCTGAACTGCCCCCCACCTCCAGGCCTAGCTGTGTCCTAGCCAGGCCTGGGTGGAGCTAAGTGCCCTGGCTTTTCCACATCCTCCATGATCGGGCAGAAACGAGGTGAGGGCGCGGGAGCTCCGGCCCAGGAGGAGCTGCCTGCGCCCCTAGATCTCCCGGGATAGATGCTCCTGCGAGGATGCGGGGTCCCGAGGGCCTAGCCTGGTCCTTGGTCCTCGGAGGTCTGCAGGCTGCTCTCGCTTCAGTCAAGAAAGGGGTCGGATAAGTAGGGAAAAAAACCCAGCTGGAGTCTGGGCCTGAGGATAAGGGCAGGCCTGACCAAGGTCCTCTGTGGAGCCGCCATGAGTTTTATTTCTCGAAGGAGACGAGCGGGGGAGCCCAGGGCATGACAGCAATCTGATGACCGGGAAGGATCTACCTTTTTAAAATTTTTTTCTTGAGTGAAGAGTGCAAGCCGATGGGGGCGTGCAGACCGACTGGCACAGGTGTGCACCGGCGGGCTGCGTGCAAAATAAATACGCAGACACTATATATGCAAATACGAGCGCCGGCCCGGGAGGGGCTGGCGGGGGTCGGGGGAGCGGTGGTTCGCTCTGGCTCTGCTAAAAAGCCATTCTGTCTCCAGCTGGTTTAATATCCGACCGGCACATTCTCTGCCGGCTCCAGTAGCACCCCAAACGCCCCTGGGAGGGTCCCGGCTCTGCCGAAAACTGCAGCCTGCGAGGCGAAACTGCCGCGCGCTGGGAGGTTAATGGCCACTGACAAAGGGCCACAGCGCGATTTCCAAGACCCAGCTCGCCCTGCAGGTAGAAATTAGCCTCTGGGAGACCGATGCCCGCGCCGCGACACACACACTCTTACACACGTGTGCTGCAGCCTGGGCTCGGGGCCTCGAGGCCGGCACCCATTTTCCGCGCATCTCAGTCCCATCCCCGGCCAAGGGCGAAACCTTCTCTAGGCCTCCAAGTGGAGAGGGGCGGCCAAAAGCGGGGCAGAGTGTTGGGCTTTCCCCGGATCCCGGGGGGCTGGCAGACCCCTTGCCCCGGGAGCCTGGAAGCGAGCAGCGTGGAGGCGGTGCGCCTGCGTCCAGGAGTTTCCGCGGGCGAGTTCAAGAGCTCAGCTAGGTTGGACCCGCTGTCGGGCGGCCAAGCTCCACGTAGACCATTTATATTTTTATTAGTAATCTCAAATACTTCATTATATGTATGCTGCCATCCTATAAAAAAGTCATTTTTTGAAATCGTCTGAAAATGTAATAATATTCATTAAAGTGTCTCCTAATTATGCGATTTAATCAAGCGTGGGGCGCCCGCGCTCTCGGTTCTCGCTGACAATGACGGCGTTATTATTATTGTTGTTGTTATTAATAGCCTAGTGCACAACTGCCGGGATAACGTCCAGCTCTTCCGCTTAGGCCCAGTCCCCGCAGAGGGATTTGGGGGGGCCCGTAGGGCAGGGGTTTCACTGGAACGACTCCAGCAAGAGCCCTGGGCAGCAGGTGAATCTCAAGCCGCCCTCCCCTTCTCCACCCCCTACTTTCAGGCCGGGGCAGTGCCTGGGCTTATCCTCCGGGCGTAGAGGTAGGGCTTTCCCCAAGCTCCTGGGTCCCTCCGGACCGGTTTTCTGGGAAGGAGGATTTTCCTTTGAGTCCAACGCCGGGATCCCGCCCCATTGGCCGTCCCGCCCCCTCCAGGGCTGAGCCTTCCGCATTGCCCAGAGCAGAAACAAAGCGTCGCGGAGATATGCCTCCAGGGCCACCTTTGAACCACCTCCGCCTGGAAGGCGTCCTAGGAGAGGTCCCCACCTCGTCACCCGCGCCCCAGTCTCCCCGGAGACCGGGAGGGAAGAAGAGCTGAGGGCCCAATGGGCCTGGTGGCTCCTGGAGCCTCCGCGCTCTCTCCGCCACGGAGGGGGTTGCGAGTGGGAAACAGAGGAGCGAAAGACCCTCTTCCAGCCGAGGGTCCTGGATGGGGGCCGAGGAATGGTGAGGACCGCGAATTGCAGGGACCCTGTAGAAGCAGTAGGGGCGGGCCGCCGCTCGTCCCCATCTGTCAGAGAGGAGGAACTTTGCGGCGCAATCCAGGCGCACGGCCTGCGGAAGGCAGGGACCAACTCCTTTCAGCGAGCGCATTCGGGGTTCTTCTCCCGCCAAGTCCTTTGTCTAGAAGGGGACTGTCAGGCTCTGCCGCTGTGGTTTGCCCTCCTCCCTTCCCCAACCTCTACCCCCTCCGCTAACTTTCTTTTCTTCCCTCTCTTTTCTTTCCTTTTTGGATGGGTAATCACAGGCTCCAGCTGCCAGGCTCTCTGCAAGGAGTTGCTGCCTTGTTTCTGTGTCTGCTGCCCCTCCCAGCAGCAGGCTGGCCGCTTGCCTCTAACTTCACCAGGACGTCTCTGGCCCCTGCCCTCGGCGTCATTTAGTGGCCATGGGATGTAGCAGCTGAGTTCCTCCTTTAGGCCAAAACTTTGTCTCGAGGTTTTTTGATCGCTTCTCTCTCCCTCTCCCAACACAAAATCTGAATTATGAAAGTTGGCATTTCCTCCGATTCAGGCAACAGGGGAAATGGCAGAACTCCCCAGCGTTTTGCAGAATTCGACTCCTGCTAAGGCTGGTACTTTTACCAGGAGGTTTCCCCAACAGCTCATTTCCCTTATCATTCAGAGGTCATCGTTTTAAGCTTCGCGTTATGCCTTCCAAGGCCAAAACATCAGTGTGGAGGCTGGACAGATCGCCATCACCCTAAAGAAGGACGGATATGCTTACTTCGAAACAGAGGTTTAAGTGGAAAGGACTGGAGCCTCCCCGGAAAGCTTTAGGCTGAGCTCATTTTCAGATGCCCCAACACCACCCCCACTGGCTTGAGGACACCTTGGGTTTTACCTTTGTCAGGCACAGGCTTGTATGACATTACTTAGCCCTGAAAAAAAGGAAGGATGGTGTGATGGATAATATAGAGTTTTGAAATCAGACTGTCCTGTTCAAACCCCAGCTCTACTACTCACTAGCTGAGTGACAGTATTATATAACTTGCCCAGAACCCAGTTGTCCCTTAAATAGAAAAGGAACATCTAACCTAACAGGTTGGTTGTGAAGTAATGAATGTAAAGTCCTGGCACAGATAGGGGCTCTGACAAGTGGGAATAAGTGGAACTTGTGGGTTAGTTTAGGCTAACCTGGAGACTGTGCCCTCCTAGCCTGGCTGCTGTTTTGGATCAAGCGCCTATACCTTCTTTGCTTCTACTGACCAGGGAGGCACCTAGAGATTTGCTTAGGGAAAGGAAGAGAGTACAATGAATATGACAGACAATATTCACCTGCTTATAAAAAGTGGGACAGTGATAGAAAGTGAAGCAGAAGAGGGGAGAAAAATACTGCTGGTAGAAATGAAGGACTGCAGGGTTCTTGTTAGCATTTTCCGGAAGCACTGCTCCCCAGACTCTTTTGAAACACTGCTCTTCATGTGCTTCCGCCCTGCAGGCTTCAAACATACGTACCCGTCTTCATGTCAGCATTTTTATCACCTTTCTTGATCTCAGAATAGGGCAACATTTTCTGCGTTTGGTTTCTATAAAGAGAACCCCAATAATGTTACACACCACTGTATCTTCAGTTCCAAACGACCTTTGCTGCATTGGTATGAGATAAACTTGACTTAGAGCACAGGAAGAAGTGCTTCCCACCACCTGCTCACCAAATCAGATGATGAGGACCCAAAGTCAAAGTGTGCCCACATGCACGTGTGTCTCAGACTGTTTACACACGAATGTGCTACCCCACCTGACAGCTTTTCCTTCAAGAACGAATGAGTGTCCTATTGGTATGATAAGCTATTTTGTCTAAACAGCTAAGGGTCTAAGTAACCCTTTTAAATTAATTGCTGTTCCTATAGCTAAAGCATAACAGGCTTTGATTACATGTTAAATAGAATGAAAAATAATCCTGAGTTAATTATGTAGAGATAATTTTATAATTATATCATTCAATTTAAGAAGCAATGTGTTGTCAACCTCCAATATTAACAGGAGTGATGATTCAAAATAAAAAATTGTCATGAATTTAGACCATTTAAAAGACCTATCAGGTCATTTTTTTCTTTTCCCTAAATGGCCCAAAGTGACCATCAGCTGAGCCCGTCTATTGTCCCTTTACCTGTCTGTACTCCTACCGAGAAAGTGGAAAATCACAGACAAAGGGGCCTGTCTGAGGAGAGCATTTCCCAGCGCTGACCCGCTCTCAAATGCTAAGAAGCTGATCTGCATTTCTATTCTGTCCAGCTTGTATGTGGAAGTAACGCCCAACGGTCCCTGACTCGATGAGCCCTGGGGAGAATGCCCTGGGTCTTCAAGACACTCCAACTTAGTGTGAATGGAGCTGCAGCCAGGAGCCTGGGGTGAAGGTCAAAGCCTCAGCCACCCCTACAGGTGGCTCATTTCCTCTGCCCAAACACAGAGACCCCTCAGAGGTGGTGCCACTGCAGTCTGACTGACCAAGGGCTGACCACTGCCTTGCATTTGTAACTGCTGTGTTATAGTTTTCCCTTCCCTCCCTCCTCTTTCCCCACCTCTCCCACCTGCTAAGCTGGAAAGAAGGAAGCTTCTGTGGGGTTTCAGAGGCAGGTAACTTCAGGAGATGGGGTGCTGGCCCATCTCACTTGCTGCCCTTTCTGAGCAGTTCTGAGAGGCCAGAGGGCAAGAATATTGGGTCCAGACGGATAGTTAAAATGCCTAACTAGCCGGCATAGCCCCTTGGGGCATGGAAGGGGACCTAGAGTGTATTTCAGCCAACTGCACATTGACTCCTAGTTGGCAATTCCACCAGTGGCTCACCACTGCATGTGGAAAAGATGCCCTTTATGCAGAGACAGGAGCATGCCCTGTGACTTCCCAAGCTTTAAGGAAACAAAAACGGCACGTCAGAGAATGACTGTCATACAGACCCACTGGAGTCACAAGCCCAAACAGTCCCCCATCCCTAAAGCACAGGAATGACAAGGTCCTTTGTGCCTGGGGCCATGTATGGGACTCGGCCCAGTGCAGAAGCGGTGAAAAGTTGGCCATACATCTCCACCCAGGTAGGGAAATCTATTAGAGAAGAATCAAGTGTTGAGGCTTGTTGCCTTTGCTCAATGAGATTTGCAGCACCCTATCCCTTCCCCCCACCGGGTGATTTCATTCGCACCTTTTTTTTTTTTTTAAATGCTTCCTAGTCAAACTTGAATATGCAATGAGGCGCCAGAGCTTTGTGGCGGAAATATAATTAAACTGGTGAAAGATGTAAAAGATGAAGAATGGGGATGACATCAGGCCGATTTCACACTTGGCACTCGGATGGCTGGGCCCAAGCCGCGTTCTTGCCATGCAAGGCAGATCAAAGTGCCCTGCCACTGCTAAAAAGGCAAAAGGAGACTTAAGTATGCTAATCCCCAGGACAAATATATTTTAATCTTGTTAGAATACAAGTTAATGCTGCAGCTCAGTGGCTGAACTTTGTCAGACTGTAGAGATCCATTTTTATTTTAGCTATGAATGAGGCAGACCCCCTGGTTTATTCATAGGTAATAAACATAAATGTACAAATGAACCCCTATTTGGATGTGGGTCACCGCCACCTTGGGCTTTCTTCACTAGGGCGTGGGGAATCCCAGAGGCTCCCACGATAGGACGAGCCTTCTCGCCCTTCATCCCCCTACCCCCATCTTGCGCCCTTCTGCAGGGGATCCTGATGGCTGAGAAAGGAACTTGGCTCATTTGGTGGAAAAGAAACTGAGAAACTCTGAAATTAATTAAAAGATTCTCCAAAGCAATCTGTTTCCCTTTAGGCCCAAGGTTTGACAACCAAACCAATTCCTTCCTATCAGCCTGCTCACTTTAATTTTTACAGTGTCAATTTTTATTACGATTAATTATTTGTCGAGCTCCGACTGTACATTCGGCAGTGGCCTGATTAGCAAGACGCTCTCAGGTTCTTGCCTCTTGAAGTTCCCATTCCTGACATATGTGTATACGTGTTTCTGCGTATGTATGTAATGTTATGTGCACACAGACGATGAAAGAAATGTCGTTTTGTAGCAGTTCCCCTCAAATAAGAACAGCATTGTATACGAACATGGACCTATCTGTGCACCTGAGTGTGTGTGTGTGTGAGACAGAGAGAGAGAGAGCATACCGTGTGCAAGCTTAACTGTAAGGTTACCGAAGGTTAAACAGCCCCGCAGAACCTGCCTGTTAAATATTGCTGATGGCAGCCATCTAAAAGGCAATTTCTGTCTTTCTGCTCTAGAGTGTGTTAGAATTCCTCTGCCTGAGGCATAAAACCTGGCTCCAACCAGGATGTGCGTTACGTCGCTGCTTTCCAAAGACCCACCTCTGCCCCGCTAGAACCCAGGCCCTTCAGCGGGGAAAGATGTGCACAGAGACTAATGCGCAGTCCTGGGGGTGATGGGCAGTGCTGGCTGGTGGGGGCACCGGGGCCTCCCTCCTTTCCCAGCAGCCCTGTGCAGTGTCCGTGCTGGGGGCTTGGAGGCCTGCCGGGCCACCAGGAGACAGCTGGCTTTGGATTTCAGGACTCAGGAATGGATCCATTTCTGCTGTAGTTCCCTCAGTCTCCTGAAAGTGGTGATGCAGTTGACGTACACTGTAATTACAATAAGTGCACAGTGGGTAAACGGTAGGTCTCGAAATCCCAGGGAAGTTAGGCTGAATGAAGTGTGTGGCCAGCAGCCACAGACACTAGAAGAGAAATGTCTTGGGACAAACCTCCTCTTACCATTTCTTTTAATTCCTTTAATGCTTTAACCTGGAGCTGTGGTCATCCTAATAGATACTCTAGCACTTACTTCATAGTTCTTGCTCCAGCAGCCAGGTTTCCCAAACATCTGGTTTATTGTATCTTTCCATCTAGAATAATAGCAATAATAATAGCTAACGTTTATTGAGTTCCTACTATGTGCCAGTCATTGTGCTCAGGATTTTACATGGATTATCTTAAATCATTCTCTCAATAAGCCCTGTGAGGCAGATATAATTATCACCACTTTATGGACGAGAAAACCGAGGTGCAGAGAAGTGAAGGGCTGCCAGCTAGTACACATGCTGCCCGTCTTTCGTGAGCTCTTAACCACCGAGTCACACTGCCTCTCGGCTTCCCTCTGTTAGCAGTTACATAATCCCAACCTTGGTTTAGGCCTGGCCAGACTGCACCCGTGTCTCCCCAGTGAGACAAGGTGTCTCCATAGGACAGTGCACTTGAAAGCATTCTGCCGTCACACCTGCTAGTCTATGCCTCGGCCTCCTCGCCTGAAATGTGGAGATAATAAGGGGACCTGTCTTAGGAGTTTGTTGAATTACATGAGAGCTCCTTAAAGCTTTCAGAATCAGGCCTAATACAGAGCACAGTAAGCGCTCAGTAAATGTTAACTAGTATTCGTAGGCTACGTTCCCGTTTTCCCTTTGCCAGCATTATCTACTGTTTTTAAACTGCAAAGTCCTGTATGCTGTTCTCAGGTTGTTTCAGTTAGATGTAAGCCCTGGCTCTTAGCCCTCCCTCCCGGGATTGTGAAAGTCTTCAAGCAGATGATGACAAGGAACTCAGACTCTGGAATGAGCCAGAACTGAGTGGGAAACCTGGCCAACCATTAGGAGTTACATGACCGGGGCACACACCTTTATTGTTCTATGCCTCATTTTCTTCCATGCAAAATGGGGAGAACTTATACCTACCTAAGGGGATTGCTAATTATACCTGTAACCAGACTGGCATATAATAAATGCTCAATAAGACGTAGCTATTTTTCTCATAGGAACCCTGATGATGCAGTGATTAAGCATTCGGCTGCTAGCCAAAACGTCAGTGGGTCAAACTCACCAGCCACTCCTTGGGAGAAAGATGTGGCAATCTGCATTCGTAAAGATTGGAATTTTGGAAACCTTATGGGGAAGTTTTGAGGTCATGGTTAATATCAAATTTTTAATAAAACTCATATGGACATTTTCCCATGTCACTGAAGCTTTACAACAAGTTTATGGGAATGCTGCCCCACACAGAACAACGGTTTTTGGATAGGTCAAGTGTTTTAAGGAAGGACGGACAGACCTCAAAGATGAGCCAAGAGAGGGAAGACCATTCAGAGAGTTATGGCGACTGAGTTTTTGGATTCCAAATGGGTAATCTTGACAGATTTTCTGGAAGGACACAGGAGTATCATGGGGGCTTATTATGAAGAAGTTTTAAGGAAATTGAAAACTGCATAGGTGAGCAAAAGACGAGGAAATTTGCACTGAGGAATTTTTTCATCATGACAATGCACCTGCTCATTCTTCGAGGGTAGCAAGGGCTGTCCTACAAGAATTTCATTGGGAATCCTTGCCCCATCTACCTTACAGCCCTGATCTTGCCCCCTTCAGACTTCTTTTTGTTTCCAAAACTCAAAGAACGTTTAAAAGGAACACGATTTGAGTCCTTGAAGGATGCCAAAACTGCCATTTTGACGTGGTGTAAATCAAAGAGTGCAGAATTCTTCAGGGAAGGACCGGAGAGATAGAAACACCACCTTCAGAAGTGTACAGACTTAGAAGAAGGATGTGTCATGAAACAATAGGTTCACATTTTGACATTTTTGTTTAATAAAAGTTTCTATGATTTTATAGCGATACTTTTTGACTTATGTTTGTATGTATACCAATGTTCGTTGCAGCACCATTCAGAAAAGCCAAAAGGTGGGAACAACCTAAATGCCCATCAAGGAATGAGTGAATAAACAAAATGTGGTACATATATACAATGGAATACTAGTCAGCCATAAAGAGAAATGAAGTCCCGATACATGCTACAACACGGGTGAACCTTGAAAACAGTGTGCTGAAGGAAATAAGCCAATCACAAAAGAACAAATATTGTATGATCTCACTTATATAAAATAACAAAAATAGGCAACTAAAGTTTATTAGTGGTTACCAGGGATGAGAGGAAGGAGGACAAGAGGAGTCACTTGGGAAGCAGTGAGTTTTGTTTACAGTGATGGAAACTTTGGCCTGAATTAAGGGTAATTGTTGTACAACATGATTAATGTAATTGATATCACTAAATTGTATACCTTAAAAAGGTTAAATTGGCAAATGTTGTGTTATATATGCATATTTTAACCAAATCAGGAGAGAGAGAAAGAGCTGCTGATGCTTTCGTACAACCAATCACTTTACAGGATTTTTTTTTTTTTCTTGGTTTGGACGTTTAGGGTCATTATTTGGTGAGACATTCCAATCAATTGGCCTAATATTACTTTTACTGTTTCTGTTCTACCCCTTTGTTCATTGTGTAGCACCTGGGGTCTTAAAAGCTTATAAGAAGGACCATCCAAGGTACAATAATTTGTCTCCATTCACCTGGAGCAGCAGAGGAAAAATGAGCATCAGTAACCAGAGGGGCAACTGAAATGTGTGTCTAATTGCCTCCGTCAACAACTTCCCCATTTACTATGAGACCACAAGAACTAAATGGTGCTAGGCTACTGTTACTAAACATTTTGATCAATGATTCCATAGAAGAACACTTATCAAAAGGGGGAAAATGCAGAACAGAATTTCAAATTCTCAGAGACTCCAGTCTTTCTGGAGCCATGGAGGCTGGAAGAACTCCTGAAATAATTGCCCTGAGGTAATCTTTAAACCTTAAAGCAAAAATATCCTCTGAAGTCTTCTTAAAACCAAACAATAATTTATATTAGCTTGCTAAATAATGTTTGCCTTGAGCAATGGTGCTCTTTTAAAGAATTGTCTATGTGATCAAATTGACAACAACTCAAAAGGTTAGATGAGAAGCTTAGGGGGCGGTGAGTTTATGTTAATGATGGTGGAATAATTTGGAAAAAGTGAGAATGGTTGCATGACTTGAAGAATATAATCGATGTCACTGAATTGTACAAATTGTTGAACTGGTGTATGTTTTGCTGTGTATATTTCACCAAAGAAAAAAATTTTTTTTAATTAAAAAAAAAAGAAAGTGAAAGATAATCTACAGAACGGGAGAAAATATTTGGTAATCATGTAGCTGATAATTTTCTTCAGCTTTTTTTCCCGCTCATGCGGAACCTGTGCATAGACCAAGAGGCAGTCCTTTGGACAGAACAAGGGGATACTGTGTGGTTTAAAATCAGGAAAGTTGCGCATCAGGGTCGTACCCTTTCACCATACTTATTCAATCCGTATGCTGAGCAAACGATCCGAGTAGCTAGACTACACGAAGAAGAATGTGGTATCAGGATTGGAGGAAGATTCATTAACAACCTGCGTTATGCAGATGACACAACCATGCTTGCTGAAAGTGAAGAGGACTTGAAGTACTTACTGATGAAGATCAGAGGCCACAGCCTTCAGTATGGATTGCGCCTCAACATAAAGAAAACAAAAACCCTCACAACTGGACCAATAAGCAACATCATGATAAATGGAGAAAATACTGAAATTGTTAAAGATTTCATTTTACTTACATCCACAATCAACATCCATGGAAGCAGCAGTTAAGAAATCAAACAACGTGTTGCATTGGACAAATCTGCTGCAAAAGACTTCTTTAAAGTGCTAAAAAGCAAAGATGTCACCTTGAGGACTAAGGCGCACCTGACTCAAGCTATGGTATTTTCCAATCACCTCATACGCATGTGAAAGCTGGACAATGAATAAGGAAGACTGAAGAAGAGTTGACGCTTTTGAATTGTGGTGTTGGCGAAGAATATTGAACACACCATGGACTGCAAAAAGAATGAAAAAATCTGTCTTGGAAGAAGTACAACCAGAATGATCCTTGGAAGTGAGGACAATGAGACTTCATCTCACGTATTTTGGATACGTTATCAGGAAGGGGTCAGTCCCTAGAGGAGGACGTCATGCTTGGTAAAGTAGAGGAACAGTGAAAAAGAGGAAGACCTTCAATGAGATGGACTGACAGAGTGGCTGTAGCAATGGGCTCAAGCATAACAACGATTGTGAGGATGGTGCTGGACCAGGCAGCGTTTCACTCTGTTGTACATAGGGTTGCTATGAGTCCCAGCTGGCTCAACGGCACTGAACAACAACAAGAACAGTTCGGAGTAGAACTGCCCTAGGGTTTCCAAGGGTGTAATCTTTATAAAATCTTTATAAAAGCAGACTGCCACATCTTTTTCCAGTGGAGTGGCTGGTGGGTTCAAACCACCAGCCTTTTGGTTAGCAGCCAAGCATTTAACCACTGCACAACCAGGGCTCCTTCACTGGTCATTAAAAAACCAAACCAAACCAGTTGCCATCAAGTTGATTTTGACACATAGCTACCCTGTAGGACAGAGTAAAACTGCCCTGTAGGGTTTCCAAGGAGCGCTTGGTGGATTTGAACTTCCTTTTGGTTAGCAGTGGTAGCTCTTAACCTCTATGCCACCAGAGTTTCCTTGTTATTTGCTAGGGAAATATAAATCAAAACCGCAATGAGATACTTCTTCACACCCACTAGGATTGCTATTATCAGAAAAGAAACAACAACAACAACAAAAAGCTGGAAAATAATAAGTGTTGATGAGGATGTGGAGAAATTAGAACCCTCAGGCATTGCTGGTGGGAATGTAAAATGGTGCAGCCTGTGGAAAACAGTTTGGCAGGTCCTCAAAAAGTCAAAAATAGACTTACATGTGACGCAGCAATTCCACTCTTAGCTATATACCCAAGGGACTTAAAAGCAGTGACACAAACAGACACATGTACACCAATGTCCACTGCAGCACTGTTCACAATAGCCAAAAGGTGGAAAACAATGTAAACGTCCATCAGCAGATGGATGGATAAACAAACGTGGTGTATATCCATACAATGGTACATGACTTGGCCATAAAGAGAAGTGAAGTCCTGATACCTGCTATAACGTGAATGAACCTTGAAAACATTACGCTGAATACCATAAGACAGACGCAAACGGACAAATATTGTTATGCTCTTACTTACATGAAACGCCTGTTGCACCACCCGGGGAGTCCTCCCTAAGATATGCTCAAATGATCTTCCCAAGTTTCAGCCACTGGCGGTGTTTCCCCACTCTCCGCTGTAAGGGCGATTCTGAAAAGCCATGCCAGCTCCTGAGCACCCTTGGAGTAGTCTGGGGCCCATGTTGTCATCACATTGCCACCCAGCCTCTCCCTCTGCTTAATCCGGCATCCTGTCACTCCTGTGCCGGAGTGAGTATGAGAGATGGGGCATGCTGATCCCAACCCAGGGTTTGCTTTCTGATTCTTAACGCAAGCATCTTTCCCAATCCAAGAATACTGTCTTCCAGAAAAGTTAGAAATATCGTCTAGAAGTAGAGAAAACACTGGATTTTTCATGTGAGTACTGGATGGCTCTTTACCTGATGTATTGAAACCCGTAGGTGGTAGGGGAGCGTGGTGGGAAGCATTCTGGTGGACAGAGGGAGAAGGATGCTTCGTGCGTGCATGCAACAAATATTTATGTAGTGTGCATGTCTGCCAACACTCTCATTAGCCCTGGGGACGCAGTGGTGACAGGGTCAGATCAGGTCTCAAATTTTGTGGAGCTTGTATTCCAGTGAAGTTGTCAGGAGAAAGGACACTTGGGTGGCATCAGTCAGTTAAATTGGGTGATGTTGATTGTGGTGATGTCCCAGGACAGAAAAGAAGGCTTCATCGCCTTAAGACACATTCCTTTGTATACATGCCAAGCTGTGTCTCTACATTTCCATCATTTCTTCGACGCCTGGCCCAGAAATGGAGGATCATTTTTGCTTCCCCTTCCCTCTCTGCCTCCTACCATCAACAAAGTCAGTTACGTGTCAGGCCCTAACCCCTCCTCGGTTCTGGCCACCACAGCGCCACACCTTTCCTGCACGGCCATGGTCCTCTTCCTCCAGCATGGGCTCTGGGCCCTGACTCCTGGGAGGGCTGCTCACAGAGGATATCTGGCACGAGGCCGGGCTCTGAAGGGAATAATAAGGAAGGGATGAATTAGAGCTCTGCAAATCCTCAAATACAGCTTCCACTCTCCATTCAACCAGGATCAGACTTCAGGTGACAGAAGAGGTGTAATTCCTCCTGTCTTTTAAGGTTTCATCATTTTATGCAGAACGATGTACTCAATAATGTAAAAATGACAATAACAAAATAACAACAATGGAGTCCCATTCTGTGGCCACAGGTCCAAGCTGGAAAGGGGTACGTGTGTGCAAAGGTGCACTCTGCCCATGGGCTTTTCTTGCCGAGGGGTTGGGGTGGCTGCTCTACAATACATAGTAGCTGTAGAGACTCCGCTGATATCGGCAAACGCAGCTCAAAAGGTGCTCAATAGGACTGAGTTTTGATTCTTCCCTATTGGTCCATCCAGCCTTTGAAAGGCCAGCACATGAATGGAGCCCCTTCTGGACACAGAAAAAGAGCAGAATACGTGACACAGCCTCGCACAGCCTCAAATGGGATACCAGCGGGGGAGGAGATGCCCTCTGAATCTCTGTGAGGCCAATTCTGCCTTGGGCACTCATGCAAATCACATCTTTGACCACACAATGTGCTTTGTATTTGTTGAAAAAAAAAAAAAGAAAAAACCAGTCTGGCCCTATCTGAGGCTGCACCGAAGGCTGAAGGCTGAAGACAGTCGGTGGAGGAGCTCTGGGTCTCCTCTGACCACGCTGTCTCACCACCACTGCCGGCCCCTGCGACTCACAGGAGGGTCCCACAGCCTCCAGGCTGCATCCTGCAGACACTGCCTCTGGTGTCACGAAACCCCCGCCTGCCGTCCTCAGAGGAAAGCGTTGGGACCTGTGGGCCCTGTCCCGGTGGTGGTGGTGGGAAGGAGGGGGTGATGGGGGGAGAAAGGTCAGGGACACAGTCAGGACCCTCCCACACCAGAGGGTTGAAAGCTGCTCCTGAAATCTGTGTAAGATTTGACCTCCGTGCATTTCAAACCAAACAGGTAAATGGGGCTCAGGTAACCGCCATTGGGTGGGGGCCCTGTGGGGACATGTGGCAATAGAGCCTCTGCAGCAGCTGGGAGGAAGGAAGGCCCAGCAGGGTTGTCACTGCCCCCAGAGCCCAGCTACCATGGTGCTCGGCCACAGTGGCTGGTGGGGAGGTGGGTGGAACACAGGTCGGGATGGGTACCGGGGAGGCAGGTTTCCATGTCAGCATCACAAGCAGATCCCAGAGAGAAGTTACATTAGGAAAGTCGCTGAAATTGTGAAAGAAAGCAAGGTGAGTCAGGTCACGGGGGAGAACCGAGGGCTCCCAAGGTGGTTCACAACAGATACGCCTGAGGATAGGCGGCAAACCCAGGCCCCCTGAGGGAAGGGACAGCCAGGGGTGCCAGGGATGAGGAAGGCTTCTCCGGAGGCTTGAGGTGACGAGCCCAGCCCTGGCTTAGAAAGTATTAAGTTAAAGAGGCAGTGTGGCACAGGCCGGGGCCCCAGGCAGGCCATGGGGCTGATGGTACCGGGGCAGAGGGCAACTTCACCTCCCCAGGGGGTCCAGAATGCAGGGAGGTAGAAAAACCCAGGCTCCCCAAAACCAAGACAGAAGGCACCTGGTGATTCCCATGGAGAGGGGTGAAGGAGATCCCTGAGGCTGTGGCCTGAAAGGGCGGGTCCCTAGGCAGGGGCTGAATATCTAACAGGCAAGGTAAGCACAGTGCTTACCTTTGATGTGGTGAAACTCATGTGAAATTGTTCGCTACAGGTTAGCAAGCAAGCACAAGGAAGCCTGTGCTTGCTTACTGAATCATCCTCCCTTGTCAGAGATTGTAAATTTGAAAGAGGCTTTGATTCTGTAGGAAGGCGCTGTGGGGTTGGGAGAGAGATAGAGGCCAGCCATATCTAGAAGCAGAACTTTTGATGTGGTGAAAAAACGTGAAATTGTCTACTATAGATGATCTGGTAAGCAATGGAAGCATTGTGCTTACCTTGCTTATTGGACAATCTGCTCTTTGCCTAGGCCTCTGTCGGGGGGCAGCAGAGAGTCTTTCCAGACCCCTTTTGCCAGCAGGGTGAGAGCTCCTGACATTCCACCAGACTGAGACCTTCTTGTTCCCTGAAAACCAACTCTGGCAGCTGCCCTGGTGCAATATGTGTGTGTGTGTGTACGTGTGTGCTTATGGATATATATTTGTGTGTATATGTGTGTGCATATACATGTATGTGCATGTGTGTGTGGGTGTGTATGTGGGTGGGTATTAAGAATCAGGTATGGAGTGTTCTATCAGTTGCTGTGTTTGATATGAAATATTAATTGCTCTGGGGATTTGAACTCAAACATTTACGTAGTAAAAAAGAGGACAAAACTCACCTCCACTGGCATTTTGGGAACTATCACAATGGAGCAGCTCAGCGGAACAGCTGAGGTTAGATCTTCTGCTGTGAGTAAGACTGGGGGATCTCACTATTTCCAGGACCAGGAAGGATGGTCACTATGGCCAACAGGGCTGGGACTGGAGAGGTCAAGCCTAATAACAGGGGTCCAGGAGTCTAGGTGGACACTGGGTCTTAGGAACCACCTAGCACACATTTGCCAGGGGGACCACCTGCCCATGAGCCAGAGAGGAGGACAAAGAGCCCTACAGTAGAGTTGTCAGTCACACCCCTAGCTGTGCTCCACTCAACAACAACAAAAAAACCCAACCATTGCCATCGAGTCAATTCCAACTCATAGAGACCCTATAGGACAGAGTAGAACTGCCCCATAGGGTTTCCAGCGAGGGGCTGGTGGATTCAAATTGCTGACCTTTTGGTTAGTAGTCAAGTTCTTAACCACCGTGCCAACAGTTTTGGGTGTGGTGAGAGGAAATCAAATCTGGAAACAAGCCAGTTTTTTTCCTCTTGGTGTGGTTCATTTGGTCTGGTTCCCAAACTTTACTAAGATGAAGGCCTTTTTTAACATCCAAAACATTGAGGACCACAGCATGGTAGTAGTTTTACTTAACCATCTGTCATGGATTGAATTATGTCCTCCCAAAAATGTGTGTATTAACTTGGTTAGGCCCTGATTCCTGGTGTTCTGTGGTTGTCCTCCATTTTGTGATTGCAATTTTATGTTAAGGAGGATTAGGGTGAGATTGTAATGCCCTTACCAGGTCACATCCCTGATTCAATGTAAAGGGAGTTTCCCTGGGGTGTAGCCTGCACCACCTTTTGTCTCTCAAGAGATAAAAGGAAAGGGAAGCTAATAGAGAGTGGGGATCTCGTATCATCAAGAAAGCAGTGCCCAGAGCTGAGCGTGTCCTTTGGACCCGAGGTTCCTGTGTGGAGAAGCTCCTAGTCCGGGGAAGATTGATGACAAGGACCTTCCTCCAGAGCCAACAGAGAAAACCTTCCCCCTGGAGCTGATGCCCTGAATTTGAACTTCTAGCTACGAGGCTGTGAGAAAACAAATTTCTCTTTGTTAAAGCCATCCACTTATGGTATTTCTGTTATAGCAGCAGTAGCTGACTAAGACACTAGCTGTACCTTGAGACAGTACAATGACAAAGCAATTGTGACCGTTGTTGGTTGTAGTTGAGTCTGCCCCAACTCATGGCAACCCTATGTGTAACAGAATGAAATGTTGCTCGGTCCTGCGCCATCTTCACGATTGCTGGTGTACCTGAGTGCGTTATTGTGGCCAGTGTGTATTCTGAGTGCCTTCCAGCCTAGGAAGTACGTTTCCGGCACCATGTCAGACAATGTTCTACTGTGACCTATGGGGTTTTCATCAGCTGATTTTGGGAAGTAGATCACCATGACTTTCTTTGTAGTCTGTGCTAGTCTGGAAGCTCTGCTGAACCCTGCCCGTCATGGGTGACCCTGTTGGTATTTGGAATATGATGGCATAGCTTCCAGCATCAAAACAACATGCGAACCACCACAGTAAGACAAACTGATGGACGGGTGGTAGATTATGAATTCAGTGATATTGTTATATGACTTTGTAGTTTACTAAATCGTAGCAACATCTACAACACCTGACCAACAGTACCACTCGTATAAAGATGAGACAGTTCATTTATTCAGCCTGTAGGCCTTGCTTAATGCAAAATGGATTTACAGCTGTGTCACTTAGGATGCTCTCAGTTCCAAGTAACAGAAAACAAAACAAAACAAAAAACTCAAACTGGCTTAAACAATAAAGGGAATCTATTGGCTCACCATAGATTGGCTTACCAAAAGTGAAGAGGACTTGAAGCACTTACTGAAGATGATCAAAGATCATAGCCTCCAATATGGATTACACCTCAACATAAAGAAAACAAAAATCCTCTCAACTGGACCAATAAGCAACATCATGATAAATGGAGAAAAGATTGAAACTGTCAAGCTTATTTTACTTGGATCAACATCAATGCCCATGGAAACAGCAGTCAAAAAATCAAACAACAGTGCTCACTTCAGCACGAAATATACTAAAATTGGAATGACACAGAGAAGATTAGCATGGTCCCTGTGCAAGGATGACACCCAAATTCTTGAAGTGTTCCATATTTTTAAGTCAGCACAACTGGATCAAAGCAAAAGCTAAGAAGTTTCTTGAACATAATGCAAACACTTTGAGGGACAGAGTAGCTAAGCCTAGGGTCTGGTGACCATAGTTTCAGGGGACATCTAGGTCAATTGGCATAACAAAGTTTATTAAGAAAATGTTCTACATCCCACTTTGGTGAGTCATGCCTAGGGTTTTAAAAGCTTTCGAGTGGCTATCTAAGATCAATCAGTTGGTCCCAACCCACCTGGAGTAAAAGAGAATGAAGAACACCAAAGATACAAGGAAAATATTAGCCCAAGAGACAAAAGGTCCACATAAACCAGAGACTCCACCAGCATGAGACCAGAAGAACTAGATGGTGCCCAGCTACCATCAACAACATGACTGCCCTGACAGGGAACACAACAGAAAGTCCCAGACAGAACAGGAGAAAAAAATGTGGAGCAGAACTCAAATTTGCGTAAAAAGACCAGACTTAATGGGCTGAGAGAGACTGGAGGAGCCCCCAAAGCTATGGTCCCTGAACACTCTGTTAACCTAGAACTAAACCTGTTCCTGAAACCCACTCTTCAGACAAAGATTAGGCTGAACTATAAAACAAAAAATAATAGTCTTGAGGAGTGTGGTTCTTAATTCAATCAGATACATGAGACCAAATAGCCAGCTCCTGCCTGGAGGCAGAATGAGAAGGTGGGAAGGGACAGGAACTGGTGGAATGGGCACAAGAAACCTGGGCTGGAAAGGGGGAGTGTGCTGTCACATTGTGGGCATTGCAACTATTTTCGCATAACAATATGTGTATAAATTTTTGTATGAGATAAACTTGAGCTGTAAACTTTCACCTAAAGCCCAACAAAAAAATAAGAAAGAAACCAATCAAACAACGTATTGCACTGGAAAAATCTGCTGCAAAAGATCTCTTTAAAACCTTAAAAAGCAGAGAAGTCACTTTAATGACTAAAATGTGCCTGGCCCAAGCCATGGTATTTTCAATCATCTCATATGCATGTGAAAGCTGGACAATGAAAAAAGAAGACCAAAGAAAAATTGACACCTTTGAATTATGGTTTTGATGAAGAATATTGAATGTACCATGGACTGCCAGAAGAATGAAGAAATACGTCTTGGAAGTAGTACAGCCAGAATGCTCCTTAGAAGCGAGGATGGTGAGACTTAGTCTCACTTACTTTGGACCTGTTATCAGGAGAGACCAGTGCCTGGAGAAGGACCTCATGCTTGATGAAGTAGAGGGTCAGCAAAAAAGAGGAAAACCCTCAATGAGATAGATTAACACAGTGGCTGCAACAATGGGTTCGAACATACCCACAATTGTGAGGATGGCACAGGACTGAGCAACATTTTGTTCAGTTACACATGGGGTCACTATGAGTCAGGACGGACTCAACAGCACCTAACATTAGCAACATTGGCTTACAAACTCCAAAGTCCAGCAGTAAGATTCACTTTAGACAAGCCTTGGTCCAGTGCTCAACAATGTTACCAGGGACTGATTTCTTCCCTTTGCAGTTCATGGTGTGGGCTTTATCTTAAGGCTTCCTCTTGCAGGCATACAAGTTGTACACAGGAAAAACTGGGGCATTGATCTTCCTGGTTCACGTCCAGTGGCAGAGGAAATATCCTTCCAGGATTCTATCTGAAGAGAGATGGACAAAGGGAAATTCTCTCCCAGAAGCATACTGTAAACATTTCTTGATGCCTCATTGGCTCACTTTGGTTTATGTGATTTACCTGAACCAATTACACAGGTGATGTGCTGACTGGCATAAGCCAATCGGGGCCCTCCTGGAATGGGGGTGGGGTCAGTCCCTTCAAGACCACATCCATGGAAAATTAGGGCCCTGCTTAGATGGAGAAATGGAGGGAAAGGATGCACAAGAGGAAACTAAAAAATCATTGAAGCGGTGGCCCACAGGCATGACTCAATCCTCACTTCTTTCATTCCGTAAATATATACTTCTTTGTGCCAAGCATGGAGCCCTGTGGCACAGTGGTTAAGATCTCAGCTGCCAACCAAAAGCTCAGCAGTTCTAATCTACCAGCTGCTCCTTGGAAATCCTATGGGGCAGTTCTACTCTGTCCTGTAGGATCTCTATGATTCGGATAGACTCAATGACAATGGGTTTGGTTTGGGTTTGATGCCAAGCATAGAGACGATTGTTAAGACAGCGCCTACCCTCAGAAGTCACAGCCTTCTACAGTTTCCCAGGACTCTTTGATTTCTCTCTCCTCTCACTATTTCAACTCTTGGGTCAGACCTGTCAACTAAGGCTAATTCAGAGTTTGTCTTCTACTCCTCTCTGTTATGACACGTTAGATGGGCAGATAGATAGCTGAATTGGTAGATAGATAAGTAGGTAGGTAAATATGTAGGTAGACAGATAGATAGAGAGAGAGAAGTAGGTAGGTAGGTAGACAGATGATTAGATAGATAGATAGTAGATAGACAGACAGACAGACAGATAGACAGACAGACAGACAGATAGATGCTATTGAGTCAACTACAACTCATAGCAACCTATGTACAACAAAATAAAATGCTGCCCAGTTTTGTGTCATCATCATGATTGCAGGCATGTTTGAATCCATCGCTGCAGCTATTGTGCCAGTCCATTTCACAGAGGGTCTCCCTTGCTCTAGGTGGCCCTCTACTTCACCAATATGATGTCCTCCTCCAGCGACTGATCTCTTCTGATGATGTAACCAAAGCAAGCGAGTGGGACAATGCTCTGTTGTGATCATTAAGGTTTTCGTTGACTACATTTCAGAATGGGAATTCTAGAACACTTAATTGTGCTCATGAGGAACCTGTGCATAGATCAAGAGGCGGTTGTTCAGACAGAACAAGGGGATACTGCATGGTTTAAAGTCAGGAAAGGTGTGCATCAGAGTTGTATCCTTTCACCATACTTATTCAATCTGTATGCTGAGCAAATAATCCGAGAAGCTGGACTATATGAAGAAGAACATGGCATCAGGATTGGAGGAAGACTCATTAACAACCTGTGTTATGCAGATGACACAACCTTGCTTGCTGAAAGTGAAGAGGGCTTGAAGCACTTACTGATGAAAATCAAAGACAACAGCCTTCAGTATGGGTTGCACTTCAAAATAAAGAAAACAAAAATACGACTCGACCAATAAGACACATCATGATAAATGGAGAAAATATTCAAGTTGTAAAGGATTTCATTTTATTTGGGTCCAAGATCAACACCCATGGAAGCAGCAGTCAAGAAACCAAAAGACAAGACAAATAACCCAATTAAAAAATGGGCAAAAGATATGAACAGGCAGTTCACTAAAGAAGACATTCGGGTAGCTAACAGATACATGAGGAAATGCTCACGATCACTAGCCATTAGGGAAATGCAAATCAAAGCTACAATGAGATTCCGTCTCACTCCAACAAGGCTGGCATTAATCCAAAAAACACAAAAGAATAAATGTTGGGAAGACTGGAACACTTATACACTGCTGGTGGGAATGTAAAATGGTACAACCACTTTGGAAATTGATTTGGCCCTTCCTTAAAAAGCTAGAAATAGAACTACCATATGACCCAGCAATCCCACTCCTTGGAATGTATCCTAGAGAAATAAGAGCCTCTACACGAACAGATACATGCACACCCATGTTCATTGCAGCACTGTTTACAATAGCAAAAAGATGGAAGCAACCAATGTGTCCATCAACAGATGAATGGATAAATAAATGATGGTATATTCATACAATGGAATACTACGCATCAATAAAGAATAGTGATTAATCTGTGAAACATTTCATAACATGGAGGAACCTGGAAGGCATTATGCTGAGTGAAATTAGTCAGTTGCAAAATGACAAATTTTGTATAAGATCACTATTATAAGAACAGGAGAAATAGTTTAAACAGAGAAGAAAATATTCTTTGATGGTTACGAGAGGGGGGAGAGGGGAGGGAGGGAGAGAAGTATTTAATTAGATAGAAAAAGAAAAATTAGATAGTAGATAATAACTATTTAGGTGAAGGGAAAAACAACACACTATACAGGAGAGGTCAGCAAAACTGGACTAAACCAGAAGCAAAGAAGTTTCTTGAATAAACTGAACACTTCAAAGGCCAGCGTAGCAGGGGCAGGGGTTTGGGGACCATGATTTCGGGGGACAGCTAAGTCAATTGGCATAATAAAATCTATTAAAACATTCTGCATCCTACTTTGAAGAGTGGCATTGGGGGTGTTAAACCCTAGCAAGTGGCCATTTAAGGTGCATCAATTGGTCTCAACCCACATGGAGCAAAGGAGAATGAAGAACACCAAAGACACAAGGTAATTATGAGCCCAAGAGACAGAAAGGGCCACATAAAGCAGAGACTACATCAGCCTGAGACCAGAAGAACTAGATGGTGCCCAGCTAGAACTGATGACTGCCCTGACAGGGAACAACA
The DNA here is from genome assembly GCF_024166365.1 of Elephas maximus indicus. Classification (NCBI taxonomy): domain Eukaryota; kingdom Metazoa; phylum Chordata; class Mammalia; order Proboscidea; family Elephantidae; genus Elephas; species Elephas maximus. The sequence continues at coordinate 5,564,158 of NC_064838.1, read as the reverse complement.
GAGAACCCCTGATGAAGCAGGAGAGCAGTAGGATGCAGACCCCAAATTCTCATAAAAACACCAGGCTTAATGGTCTGACTGAGACTAGAAGCACCCCGGTGGTCATGGTCCCCAGACCTTCTGTTAGCCCAAGACAGGAACCATTCCCAAAGCCAGTTGTTCAGACAGGGATTGGACTGGACAATGGGATAGAAAATGATACTGGTGAAGAAAGAGCTTCTCGGATCAAGTAGACACATGAGATTATGTTGGCCTCTCCTGTCTGGAGGGGAAATGAGAGGGCAGAGGAGGTCAGAAGCTAGCCGAATTGACATGAAAAGAAAGAGTGGAGGGAAGGAGTGTGCTGTCTCATTAGGGGGAGAGCAATTAGGAGTACATAGCAAGGTGTATATAAATCTTTGTATGAGAGTGACTTGATTTGTAAGCTTTCATTTAAAGCACAATAAAAATTTAAAAAAGAAAAAAAAAATCAAAAGACTCATTGCAATGGACAAATCTGCTGCAAAAGACTTCTTGAAAGTGTTGAAAAGCAAAGATGTCACCTTGAAGACTAAGGTGTGCCTGACCCAAGCCATGGTATTTTCAATCGCATCAAATGCATGGAAAAGCTGGACAATGAGTAAGGAAGACTGAAGAATTGACACCTTTGAATTGTGGTGTTGGCAAAGAATACTGAATATACCGTGGACTGCCAAAAGAACGAACAAATCTGTCTTGGAAGAAGTACAACAAGAATGCTCCTTAGAAGCAACAATGGTGAGACTTTATCTTACATACTTCGGACATGTTGTCAGGAGGGATCAGTCCCTGGAGAAGGACATCATGCTTGGTGAAGTACAGTGTCAGCGGAAAAGAGGAAGACCCTCAACAAGATGGACTGACATAGTGGCTATAACAATGGGCTCAAGCATAACAATGGTCGTGAGGATGGCGCAGGACCAGGCAGTGTTTCATTCTGTAGTACATGGGGTCAAAATGAGTTGGAAGTGACTCATGGCACCTAACAACAACAACATTTCAGGATTAGATTTTCAGGCCTTTATTCCTAAAAAAAAAAAAAAAAAAATTTGTACCACAGGCGACCCTGTTGGTATTTGAAATACCAGGGGCATAGCTTCCAGCATCACAGCAACACACAAGCCACCACAGTACAACAAAGGGACAGATGGGTGGTGGTCTGACATGTTAGTCTCCTCCAAATAACACGTCTCTGGGAGTTTTGGCCTTCATGTCTTTCCCCCTCTGGCCTGTCTGGTCTACAGTGTTCATTGTGACCCTTCATGTGGCATCAGGACCCTGCTATTCACAGTAAGGCAAGAGTGTCTCATGCTATCAACTTCCTGAGGTCCGATCCCTCTGTGGAGCAGTCAGCAGCACCATTGAGTAGCTCCTGAGTCCAGGCTGCTCTTTTCAGTCCAGTCTCTGGCTCCCCTTTACCCCAGGGTCACTTGTCCTTATTCTTAATCTTTGGAGCCCCATTTTTAACCCAGGAGGAGTAAAGCCCCTTTGCCACCTGGGCTCCAGGTGACCACATGCTCAACACCTGCCTCTGGGCTCAGATTTAATGAATATTTCCCAAACTGTGAAATTTACCTTATCAATGCTCCACCCTCTGCAACGATGAGTGGGGATTCCTCTCACTGTAGGAAGCCAGCAAGTACTTAAATGTTCCCCCAGGCCAGCCTTCCCTTTCAAACAGCACACGGGGTTCTTCCAAACTCCCCTTCAGCTCGATTTTGACTCTGAGCTTTCCCTGCAGGCTGCTCATCCTGGCCCACCCTCTCTAGAAACCCCATCCCTGTCTCACACACACACCCCACCCCTACTGGGCTTTCCTGCCTTTCCTAAGGTCACAGTTACTCCTAAAAGCTTACAAGTCCCTCCAACACTATAGTGACTCAGCAGCCTCTGAAGATACTGGAGCCCCACCTCACCAGGGACCCCCACTCCATCAGGGGTCACTACCGTCCCCTCTGAGAGTGACAACCGTAACTGACCTCATTTGAGTGTTTTCGGCCTCAGTCAGATTGGGTGGGATCCTAAACACGAGGATTTCACAGGAGGATGGTTTTCAAGAAGACCTCCCATAAGGGACGAATCTTCTAGGGTTACCGGTCATACGCCAGATCCTTTGGCCCAAAGACACTTGCTCCTGGGTTCAAGGGCTGGGGAGGGAATACCCACATATCAGAGCAAGGAGATCCTGCTGATAAACTCAGGCTTTGCTTGTGGCATTGCCGTCACTGAGGCACAGGAAGGACAGTGAATTATCACCACGTTTAGCAAAAGGTGTTTGGTGACCAATACAAAATTAATTTCTTGGCTGTTATTGTGAGTTCCCAGGGGATGTGTTCACACATCAGAAAGAACTAAGAGTACAATTGCCTGTTATTTGACAGCCTGAACAAAGGCCAATAGATGAAGGCGTGGGGAGAACTGGAGTGAAGGGAGACTTTTAACAGTTGCATGATGAGGCAGGACTATTTCACCGATAGTGGTTAGCTGCCTCAAAGAAACAAAATACATCTCTGTTAACGCGTCTCCACACTGTTCCTCCACCAACTGCCACTAGAGAAGCAACGTAGCAGAGAGGGTAAGAGCAGGGGCTCTGGGATGAGAGTGCCTCGGTTTGAACCTTGAACCCTCCACTTTCTAGCTGTGCAACCCTGGGAAAGTTACTTAACATAGCTGTGCCTCAGTTTTTCCATCTGTAAAATGGGGATGATCACAGTAATCTCTTCATTAGGTTGTTAGAGGATTAACTGCACCCTCGGGCCCAGATATCTGGGGACTTTTTTTGCTTTACGTGACTTCAATCATCTACCTCAAGAGCAAGGGCTTGGGACCTAGTGCCTCAGACAAAGGGCCAGTGGCCAAAACCCAGCTGTGCTCCCCAGACTTCCTTTCACACCAGGGTGTAAGAAGTCAAACTTGGGGAGCATCAGCTGACAGCTATCCCACCTGGGCATTTATTTTTAATCTTCTACAAATCCTAGTTGTCACTCTTGGCCTGGTTAATGACTGCCAACATTTTCAGATAAAGGATCTCTTTTGAACTTCCAAGGACTTTGAGATTTATAACCTGATGGTAGTTATATATTTTAGTATTTACGGAGAAAATACATACGGACAAAAAACTCTCAGTTCAGTGGTGCTTTTAAATGACTCTGTACTTTATCAATCTTAATAGCATCCACATATATTTGAGGCATAATTTACACATACATATATGTATACACACAAATACATATTCACATAAATATATATACACACAAACACATATATGCACACATAGATACACATATACATGTATACACACAAATACGTATATACAAAATATGTATATACCATATTTTACACAAATAACACTCACCCTCTATGTTTGTTTGCCAAGTGCTCCCTCCCCCTTGAGGTGTTTTCATAAGCACACTATGTTAATTTTTTTGTGGGGGGAGGAAGCAGTTGGCAAACAAACGTACAAAGTGTGCATCGTTTATGTAAAAATATGGTATAAAACAAATGACAACTCATTTCCTTCAAGCCAATTTCAACTCATAGCAACCACCCTATAGAACAGAGTAGGACTGCCCCATAGGGTTTCCAAGGAGTGGCTGCTGAATTCGAAACCTTTTGAGTAGTAGCCGAGCTCTTAACCACTAGTCATCAGGGCTTCAAAAATACAGTGTGTACACATGCCTAAAGGGCCCAAAGAGACCCAAAAATACAGTGACTAAAAGATTATGGTAATTTATTTCTCTTTCATGAAATAATTTTGAAGTGAATTGGATCTTGAACACGGGGCAGCTCTGTTCCTTTGGATCACTAGGAACCTAGGTTCCTTCCCAGTGTTGTCCAACAGAACTTTTTGTGATGATGGAAACGTTCTGTATCTGCACTGTCCAAAAAGAGAACCACAAGCCCCATGTGGCTATTGGGTGTTTGAAATGTGGATAGTGCAAATGAGAAGCTGAATTTTTAATTTTAGTTAATTTAAACACTGGTGGCATAGTGGTTAAGAGCTATGGCTGCTAACCAAAAGGTCAGCTGTTCGGATCCACCAGGTGCTCCTTGGAAACTCTATGGGGCAGTCCTTCTGTGTCCTATACGGTTGCTGTGAGTCAGGATCAACTTGACAGCAGTAGGTTTGGGTTTGGTGTGGCCACATGGGACTCAGGGCTACCATACTGGACAGCACAGTTCTACTAGATTTCCTAGGGTGCTGTTGCCATCTGCCTGGCCACAGCCGTGAGTTGACTCCACATTGCACTTCTGCTCAGTTGGAAGTTAGAAGAGAGAGTGGAAGAGGATTGCCCCATGTTTTACAGCCGAGACCCAGAACTGAGCACTCTTTCTACCCACACTCCATGAGAAAACTCAGGCACCTGATCACATCTACATGCAAAAAAAAAAAAAAGGCTGGGAAATGTCATCTTGCTAAGCAGTCGTGTGTTGGGTCTCAATATCACTACTGTGGAAGATGGAAAGAATGGATTTTGGAGGCCAGTTATATAAACTGTGCTATATAAACCTACTTGGAAACCCTGGTGGTGAAGTGGTTAAGAGCTATGTCTGCTAACCAAAAGGTTGGCAGTTCAAATCCACCAGGCGCTCCTTGGAAATCCAGTGGGGCAGTTCTACCTGTCCTATAGGGTCGGTATGAGTTGGAATCAAGTCAGTGGCAATGGATTTGGTTTTTTTGGTATATAAAACCAAGGTATATTATTTATTCTGTCTACAGAACTAACCGATGAGAATATAGGCTTGCAGATCTCTTGCAATAACTCCATACTCCAGCGGGGCTATGGCTAGAGAGTGGGAACCATTTGGCTGGCTCAACTCCCACCTCAAGCTCTTATTCATTCAACAAAGTCATTGATGCTGAGCTAAGCGCAAGGCACAGAAAGTAATTAGATGGGTCTCTGCCCTCACAAGGTGTGACAGCCTTTCCTGATCATTAACTTTTCTTTTATCTCCCTCGCACCTTTTATACCGATGGTACAATTGTGTTGGCACTGAGATATGGTCTGTGCCCTGTGCCTCAGTTGCCTCATCTATAAGAGAGAGTATTGACTATGCCATGAACTGCCAAAAAAAAAAAGAATAAATCGACCTTATAAGAAATACTACCAGAATGCTCCTTAGAAGAGAGGATGGCGAGACTTCGATTTGGTTACTTGGGACTCGTCGTCAGAAAAGACCAGTCACTAAAAAAGGACCTGATGTTTGGTAAAGTAGATGATCGACAAAAATGAAAGAAACGTCCCCTAAGGTGGTCCACACAACAGCTGCAACAGTGGACTCAAACCAAGCGAACATCACAAAGACGGCGTGGAGCAGGCGGTGCTCTGTTCTGCTGTCCGTAGAGTGGCCGTGAGTCATGGCCGGCTCCGGGGCAGCTAACAGCAAGAACAGCAGCAGCAAAAAAGAGGCAATAATGCCTGCTTTGTGGGCTGATTGTGAAGACGGAATTGGACTATTTTCATAGAAAGCTTAGGACAGCACCTGGCACAATGCAAGGGACTCAAGAAATATCAGTTTTCTTATTATTCTTACCGAGTTACCTCCCTTCACAGACCTCATTTCCTGTGGTTGGTCCCCTGGGTCTCTGTGTCCCTCTAGCCGTTGTCAGCACTGTCAGTTGCCGCTGGCGTGACACACCTCCGCGCTGCCCCCTCTGCCCTTCTCCACCTCTCCCCTTCTCCCCCTCTCCCCTGGAATCCCTTTTGCTTCTGACCTGCCTTGACAACTTCTCCTTAGTGAAAAAGGAGGACACCCTCATCCTTTCTGAGCTCCGGCCCCACCCCTGGCCCTGTTGGCCCCCAACCCCCTTGACCTTACATTGCTTGGGCTAAATCCTAACTCTACCACTTACTGGTGGTGTGACCTTGGGCCCCTCAGCTCATTCCCCAAACCTCAGTTTACTTGTGGTAAATGCGTAGGGGGGTTGACGGTCAGATCTTGAGCAGCTGCAGGAAGGAAGAGCTCAAAAAGCTTTGCTCATTGCTGTGGTTACACACTTTCATTAGGGCTTTGAGCCCATTGAGTTGGAGCAACGGGTTGCAGGGTGGATGACCACTGGCTGCTGAGGGTAAAAGTGGGAGCGGGATGAGGGTGTGATTGGCTGGTAGTTAGTCCTGAGGAGGGCATATAGGTCTACGTTTTCCTGAACATTAATTTTTTGCCCAAAACTGATGCTGATCTGGGAAGAGGTTCAAAGGCCAGCAGGGATAGGGCATGGGCCTGGTCAGCAGCTGAGCTCTGAGCCCTGCTGCGCCCCCGGGACAGGGGCCCACGGCCACCCGTCCAGGTGTTCAGGGACAGAGGAGAGAGGCCACTTCGACTCTCGCTCCTCGTCCTTCTGCCCAGAACACAAGCCTTGAGACCAGCCTAACCCCAGCAGGCACCTGGCTCTCCTGCCCTCTTAGGTCTGGCTGCTTTTTGAGCTTGATTCCCCTTTGCGCGCTCACCCCGTAGCTGGTGCTTAGAAGACCTCCACCAAGATACCCTTCATTTGATTGACCTTTTTCTTTTCAAAGGATTTTGCGATAGATTATCATCTCATCTCATTCTTCCAGCAGCCCTGTGAGGTACAAAAAGGCTATTCCCACTTCACCATGGAAGAAACTGACAGAAGTAATGCCCCACACCCCTATCCTCTTCCCATTGAGAAAACATCCCCCAACCCCTTTTAACTCTGCCCCACAAACATCATCTTCTCTGCCACCATCCTGCCTTCACAGACCGTGCTGCAACCCCCTTGTCAGAAAGCAGCCCTGTCTCTGACCCTCAGAGCCCCACAGACCGCTGAGTGCCAGACTTATCGGACTCTCCATTTCCCTTCATTTTCTGCTTTGTCTAATAAGAAATCTGGTCATTTATAATTTTACCCAGTCCATAAAAGTTTACTAACACTTGGTGCAATAGCAAGAACAGAGAGTCTGTGCACCGTGGTTACCTGAGGACTGTCTCCAGGTATGCCTGCTGCCCTGATGCTGTTACTAATAGCCCTCCCTCTCCACCCACCTTAAGTGTCTCAGTTTGAATGAAAAATTCTGTGATCATCTTATAAGTGACATTGTTTATTAAGCGCCAAGCATTGTCCTACACACTTAAAAGTTATCTTCTCTACTCCTTACCTGCCCTGTCTTACAAGTGAAGAAACTAAGGCTTAGAGGTTTGAAGGCTGGCAGTTTCCCCTCCTGATAGGCAAAGCACTATACTAGGTGGACTGGGAAAGACAACGTCAAACCAGCCCTTTCCTGCAGTCAAGGAACTTATACTCTGTTCGAAGGAGAACCAGTATGCATGAATTCCTGCCTGGAATGCTAGGCTTGTGTCATAGATTGAATTGTGCACCGCCCCAAAGGCCTGTCAACTTAGCTAGGTCATGATTTCAAGTATTGTATGACATCTGATGTGATTTTCCTATGGTCTGTATGTCCTATCACTATGACGTAATGAGATGGATTAATGGCATTTATATGGATGAGATCTACAAGATTAGGTAGTGTCTTAAGTCAATCTCTTTTGAGATATAAGGGAGAGAAGCAAGCAGAGAGACATGGGGACCTCATACCACCAAGAAAGCAGTGCCATGAGCAGAGTGTGTCCTTTGGACCTGAGGCTCCTGTGCTGAGATGCTCCCAGACCAAGAGAAGACTGATGCATCACAACGCCCTTCCACCAGAGCAGACAGAGACAGAGAAATCTTTCCCCTGGAGCTGGCGCCTTGAATTCATGCTTTTAGCCTACTAGACTATGAGAGAACAAATTTTTCTTTGTTAAAGCTATCCGCTTGTGGTACTTCTGTTATAGCAGCACTGGGTGAGTAAGATAGCCTGGAACTTGTGCACCCCACCCACTCTGCCTTGAGCCCCAGTTCTTAGCTTCCCCTGAAAGGACTCCATAGGTCACTTTCAGAATGAGGTCAGATGCCTCTATTGTGCTTTCACTACCCAAGGTGCCTTTCTTTCTGTCTGTCTGCCCCACTACTGGGCAAGCTCTTGGCTAACAGGGGTGGGTCTTGTTTACCATTGGATCTTGGACATGGAGACCAGAGCCTGCCATAAAGCTCGCGCTCAATCAATATTGAATGAATGGGTGAATAGGGGAGGATTTGTACACGTGGATTTGGGGGGGGGTGTTGCCAGTGGGATTGGTGAAGGCATGGAAGTGGAAACTAGGCATGGCATATGGAAAATCACAATCCTTTGGTTGGCTCTGGCACCAGGTACATAGAGGTGAAGTACAGAAAATAAAGCTGGAAAGATGGAAAGGAGAGCCTTGACTTATCAGAGTAAGCCCCTGTAGGGGATGATGTGACCAGAGATGAGTTGCTAGAAGGCTTCTTGACAACAGACGGAAGGACGGATGGGAGAGGGGTGCCATTTTGCAAGGACCAGAGAGCAGGGATGAGGGCCAGCATAGGGCATTAAGAGTTGGATCCAAAAGAACTCTGAACGTGAGAGTGTTACAGAGTAGAGTTGGCAAAATGGTGCTCATGGTTGGTAGTGAAGGGTCACGCCCACTAAGGCAACCTGACTTGCTTTTTTTGGCTGCAGATTGTGACCTTCTCCTTCGGCAGTGAGGGGCTAGGGTTCCCGTGAGAAAGAGGATCAAGCAAGACACACCTTCCCATTTGCCCTGAAACAGCACAGGCTCTGAGGGCCAAGGTTCAGTGACCACACTGCCATCTTCAGAGGACAGTGCTTTACTTTTAAGAGCTGTTGGGAAGAGGCCTCTACAGTCACAAGCCTGGCTCAGTAATGAGGGGAACTGGGGAAGGAGTGAATCCAGCCAGCAGGGACCCTCCTCAGAAGGGGCCCCACAGCCTCCTGGGCCCGCCCCCTCTCATCCATGGGATTGTCTTAAGCACCACTGACCAGGGCTTCATGGTTCAGAAGCTGTCAGAAGGGAAGGGTGAATGATGCGCGTCTATTCCCAGAGCACTGCGAGACTGTGGGAAGGAGCTAAGTGCTACTGAATGGCCCCTCTCGGCTGCATGCATGGCTGCGTGTTTTGTGTGCCGTGTGTCTTTAAAAGTGGGAAGAGCTGATGCCAAAGGAGAGAAAGAGGAGTGTCTCAGGAAGTGATCACAGGAGCCAGGGCTGGGGAGTTTCCTGCCCTTGCCAAAAAGGGTTATCAGGGACAACCAGGCCAAAGATCACTGTTTCGCGGCAGCCCTGGTAGTAAACTCAGGCAAAGGCCAAGACTTCAAGAGTCTTGAGCTTTCCGAGAAGGAAACAGATCAGAGAAAACAACCCTAACATCAGGGACAGATCTGGCCCTTTGGTAGAGGTCTCAGTTGTTTCTTTTTAATGGTGGTATGAAGGTATTATTTTCATACACTTACAATGACCTGCCAATTTTTAGCAACAAATGTCACTCCTGAGCGTGGAGCTATTTCTGCACAAACTCAAATGCACCTTTCCACTCCTGGTGGAACTGCCTAAGAACCTGGGGCCCTGGGCTAGGTTTCTGGATTGTTCCTCCTTTGCTTCCCAGGGAATTTCTTTCTAGTCTTTTCTCCACAAAGAAGGTGCAGCCGAAAAAATGAACTTCTATAGCATAGAATTAAGTACCCAAAGATGCTGGGGAGACCTGTATCAGCACCGCCCCCTTCACTTCTGACTGTTGCCATGGCTAGCTTCAGGCATCCAGGACGAGTTACAGGAAACACAGTCATAGGGATTACTTGATGCAGCGGGAGACAGGGGTAATGTGAAGACTGGACTTTTTTTTTTTTTAATAATTTTTATTGTGCTTTAAGTGAAAGTTTACAAGTCAAGTCAGTCTGTCACATATAAGCTTATATACACCTTACTCCATACTCCCACTTACCCTCCCCCTAATCAGTTAACCCTCTCCCCCCCTTTTTTTTTTCTCCTTCCAGTCTCTCCTTTCGTGACCGTTTTGCCAGTTTCTAACCCTCTCTACCCTCCCATCTCCCCTCCAGACAGGAGATGCCAACATAGTCTCAAGTGTCCACCTGATACAAGTAGCTCACTCTTCCTCAGCATCTCTCTCCAACCCATTGTCCAGTCCCTTCCATGTCTGATAAGTTGTCTTTGGGAATGGTTCCTGTACTGGGCCAACAGAAGGTTTGGGGACCATGACCACCGGGATTCTTCTAGTCTCAGTCAGACCATTAAGTCTGGTCTTTTGATGAGAATCTGGGGTCTGCATCCCACTGATCTCCTGCTCCCTCAGGGGTTCTCTGTTGTGCTCCCTGACAGGGCAGTCATCAGTTGTGGCCAGGCACCATCTAGTTCTTCTGGTCTCAGGACGATGTAAGTCTGGTTCATGTGGCCCTTTCTGTCTCTTGGGCTCATAGTTATAGTGTGACCTTGGTGTTCTTCATTCTCCTTTGCTCCAGGTGGGTTGAGACCAATTGATGCATCTTAGATGGCCGCTTGCTAGCATTTAAGACCCCAGGCACCACACTTCATAGTGGGATGCAGAATGTTTTCATAATAGTATTATTTTGCCAATTGACTTAGAAGTCCCCTTAAGCCATAGTCCCCAAACCCCCGCCCTTGCTCTGCTGACTTTCGAAGCATTCAGTTTAAGACTGGACTTTTTAAAATGTGCAGACAGTTTAGAGAACCCCACAAAAAAAACAAAGGGCAAGAAAAAATGAAGATGGCCCAACGAAGACTAGAAGAACAAAGGGGGGTGCAGGGACAAGATGGAGCTGACAGGATGGACGAGAAGGAGGAAGACTGAAGAGGTGGAATGAGCAGGGAGTGAGCAAAGGAAAGAGCAAGGAGGTACGTTACAAAGTGATCCTGGAGATGTTGGTGGGGGAACTGGAAAGAGAACGGGAAGGGACTGAAGTGGAGAACAGAAACACAACGGAAACAAGTAGAATATCCAGGAACTGAGGTAGAGAAAATAGATAAAAGCTGGAAGGTTAAGGTGAAAGGAAAAAAGTGTATATATGTATATGCACACACAAATGCACATACACACACACATAGCTTTGGAGAGTGAGGATTGGAATTGCGTAAAACCATGGAAAATCAAAGGATTGCAGAAATCGTCCAGTCAAGCCCCTTTATGTTACAGGCAGGACAAAAATGGAAAGCTAAAGGGTTCAGCACATTCCCCAAGGTCTCCTGGCCAGTTGGAAGCCCAGAGTCCGGAACATCAGGCCTCTTGCCTCACCCTATGGTGAGCTCCTCCCCTGGAACCACTCCGCATGCTTTTTAAACACCAGACATACTTGAGTACTGGGATAAAGAAGGCTGGAAAGGAAAAGAATGATGCTGAGAGGGTGGGAAGGGTTAACATTGGGAGTGAAAGAGAGCTGAGATAGACAGCAAGAAAGGCCAGAACTTCAGCTGCAGGAGAAGCTGAAGGAGGCAAGTGCATGGGCGAGAGGAACACCGGGCTTAGCAAAGAAGGTGGCAGCTGAGGGACAGGGACCCATACAGGACCTGCAGGTGTCATCTTTGCACAAGAAGCGGCCAGCCCTGTTCTCAGTGTACCAGGAGCTGGAACTGGTGGAAGACACAATAGGGCCTATCCCACTGTGAGGTTTGGGGAGGCAGTAACATGAAAATAAGTGGAGCAAGGAGACACAGGAAGACAGCCCTGGAACAGAAGAAGACAGCGAGAATTAGCTTCCTTGGGTGAAAGTTCAGTTAGTGGACTAAAACAAAACCAAACCTGTTGCCATCAAGTCAATTCCGACTCATAGTGACCCTACAGTACAGAATAGAACTGCCCCATAGGGTCTCCAAGGCTATAAATCTTTATGGAAGCAGACAGCCACATCTTCCTCCTGCAGGGCAGCTGGTGGGTTTGAACCACCGACCTTTTGGTTAGCAGCAGAGCTCTTAACCATTGTGCCAGAGGGGCTCCTTTAGTGGAATAGCACCTCTTTATTACAGGAAAGGTGACTCTATATTATCTTGCAATAACACAGAAAGCAATCGAGATTCAAACACAAATTACAGAAAGGGAAATTATATTGTTATAGTATTACATTTTCATACATTATTATACTTTTGATTTATGAAAATGATGACAGAGTAAAATTGTCCGCCTTTTCATTTGTATTATTGGTTAAGTGAATAAAAACACGTACTGTTCCATTCTTTGGAGGATACAATTTTAGAAACTAATGAGATTAGTTTATGTTTTCAGTGCATATTCCCCTCAAAGCTTCTATATTTTTAAAAGAATTTTGACAGCACAGTACCCAAGGACCCAAAGGTCACATCTCACTTTGCCAACAGCATAGATTGAGTGAAGCTATGGCTCAAACATGGTGATGCTTGGGGGACTGGTGCAGGACCAGACATAGTTTAGTTCTGTAACACACAAGGTCTTTCTATAAGTCAAAACCGACTCAATGGCACCTAGCAACAACTTCATGGTTAACTTATTTGTAAGTATTTATCTCCTTCAAACGTGCATGTTGGTTTGAAGGATTTCAAACCAAATCGGTGGTCTTACTGCCGATTTTATAGCTCTATCAAAATGAGCACTAGAGGATGGATTATCAAGATTTTCTCTGATAAAATGAATCTTCTAATTACCCCTCACTTGAACAATTCTGTTTATGTGGTACAGGTTTGAATTTTATATTATCAACATTTTTTTTCCTGTTCCTTAAATTGCTTCTTAGTGTTTCTTGTAATTTTACCAATAGTCTTCTTCATTTGAATAGTGTAGTTGTCACTGTTGCTAGGTGCCTTCCAGCACAGCAGAATGAAATACCACCCATTCCTTTGCCATCCTCACAATCATTGCTTTGTTTGAGCTCATCGTTGCAGCCGTTGTGTCAATCCTTCTTCTTGAGGGTCTTCTCTTTTCCAATGACCCTCTACTTTACCAACTACCATGTCCTTCTCCAGGGAGTGATCCCTCCTGATAACATATCCAAAATCAGTGAGACAAAGTCATCCTTGCTTCTAAGGAGCATTTTGGTTGTACTTCTGCCAAGACAGATTTGTTCATTCTTTTGATAATCCATGGTATATTCAATACTCTTTGCCAACACCATAATTCGAATGCATCAATTATTCTTCCATCTTCCTTATTCATTGTCCAGCTTTCGCATGCGTATGAGGCAATTGAAAATACCATGGCTTGGTTCAGGGGTGCCTTAGTCCTCAAAATGACATCTTTGCTTTGCAACACTTTAAAGAGGTCTTTTGCAGCAGATTTGCCCAATGCAATACTTCGATTGATTTCTCGACTACTATTTCCATGGATGTTGATTGCAGATCCAGGTAAATGAAATCCTTGACAACTTCAATCTTTTCTCCATTTATCATGATGGTGTTTATTGGTCCAGGTGTGAGGATTTTTGTTTTCTTTATGATGAGGTATAGTAATGCAACCAAGGAGGAAAGCTTTACCATCCAAGTTCACAGAACCCAGGTTAAGAACAACTGCTCCAAAGTAAATAGAAATAACGAACCTATTTGGTCCAAGGCAACACAGCAAGTTTGACTCCAAAATGACCTGTTGTTTAATACATTAACCAGTCTGTGATATCTCTTCCTTGTTAGCCTTCAGTCTTAAAATGAATACTAATCCAAAGATTTCATCCTAAAAGTCTTCCAAAACAACTAGTTGACTATGTTTGCTATGCAAATCCACCACTCATCTGTCAGTTTGTTGTACTGTGCTGGCTTGAATGTTGCTGTGTTGCTGGAAGTTTACCACTGGTATTTCAAAGACCAGCAAGGTCACCCTTGGTGGAGAGATTTCAGCAGAGCTTTCAGACTAAGACAGACTAGAAAGAAGGACCTTGCAATTTACTTCTTAAAAAATTGGCCAGTGAAAACCTTATGAAAAGCAGTGGAACACTGTCTGATACAGTGCCGGGAGATAAGCCCCTCAGGTTGGAAGGCACTCAAAATACAACCAGGGAAGAGCCACCTCCTCAAAGTAGAGTTGACCTTAATGACATGGATGGAGTAAGATTTCAGGACCTTCATTTACTGATATGGCACTACTCAAAATGAGAAGAAACAGCTGCAAAGATCCATTAATAATCGGAACATGGAATATACGAAGTGTGAATCTAGGGAAATTGGAAGTTGTCAAAAATGTAATGGAATGCTTGAAGATAGATATCCTAGGCATTAGTGAGATGAAATGGACTAGTATTGGACATTTTCAATTGGACAATAAGGTGGTCTACTATGCTAAGACCGAAAAATTGAAGAGAAATGGTGTCACATTATTGTCTAAAAGAACATTTCAAGATCTATCCTGAAGTACAACACTATCAGTGGTAGGATAATATCCATACACCTACAAGGAAGACCAGTTAATATGACTACTATTCAAATTTACACACAAACTACTAATGCGAAAGATGAAGAAATTAAAGATTTTACCAACTTCTGCAGTCTGAAATCGATCAAACATGAAATCAAGATGCATTGATAATTACTGGTGATTGGAATGCAAAAGTTGGAAACAAAGAAGGATTGGTAGTTGGAAAATACGGCCTTGATGATAAAAACAACACCAGAGATCATGATAGAATTTTGCAAGACCGACAACCTATTCATTGGAAAATACCTTTTTTCAACAACATAAATGGCAACTATACATGTGGACCTCACCAGATGGAATACATGGGAATCAAATAGACTACATCTGTGGAAGGAGCTCTTCAGCCAGAACAAGGCTATGGGCTGACTGCAGAACAGACCATCAATTGCTCATATGTAAGTTCAAATCGAAGCTGAAGAAAACTAAAACTAGTCCACAGGAGCCAATATACGACCTTGAGTATATTCCACCTGAATTTAGAGATCATCTTAAGAATAGATTTGACAAGTTGAACACTAGTGACCAAAGACCAGATGAGCTGTGGGATGATATCAAGGGCATCATACATGAAAATAAAAATAAACATGAAGAAAGCAAAAAATCATTAAAAAGACAGGAAAGAAAGAAAAGACCAAAATGAATGTCAGAAGAGACTCTGAAACTTGCTCTGGAACTTAGAGTAGCTAAAGTGAATGGAAGAAATGATGAAGTAAAAGAGCTGAACAAAAGATTTCAAAGGGTAGCTCAAGAGGACAATGTAAAGTATTATAATTAAATGTGCAAAGACCTGGAATTAGAAAAGCAAAAGGGAAGAACATGCTCAGCATTTCTCAAACTGAAAGAACTGAAGAAAACATTCAAGCCTCGAGTTGCAATATTGAAGGATTCTATGGGGAAAATATTGAACGACACAGGAAGCATCAAAAGCAGCTGAAAGGAATGCACAGAGTCACTGTACCAAAAAGCAGTGGTTTATGTTCAACCATTTCAAGAAGTAGTATATGATCAAGAACTGATGGTACTGAAAGACGAAGTCCAAACTGCTCTGAAGACACTGGCAAGAAACAAGGCTCCAGGAATTGACAGAATACAAACTGATACGTTTCAACAAATGGATGCAACCCTGGAAGCCCTCACTCATCTATGCCAAGAATTTTGGAAGACAGCTACCTGGCCAACTGACTGGATCCATATTTGTGCCCATTCCAAGGAAAGTTGATCTAACAGAATGCAGAAATTATCGAACAATATCATTCATATCACATGCAAGTAAAATTTTACTGAAGATAATTCAAAAATGGTTGCAGCAGCGCATTGACAGAGAATTGCCAGAAATTCAAGGTGAATTCAGAAGAGGACGTGCAACTAGGGATATCATTGCTAATGCCAGATGCATCTCGGCTGAAAGCAAAGAGCACTAGAGATATGTTTACCTGTGTTTAACTGACTATGTAAAAACATTCAACTGAGTGGATCATAACGAATTATAGATAATATTGAGGAGAATGGGAATTCCACTGTGCTCATGAGGAACCTGTACATAAGACCAAGAGGCGGTCTTTCAGACAGAACAAGGGGATGCTGAGTGGTTTAAAGTTAGGAAAGGTGTGCATCAGGGTTGTATCCTTTCACCAGAATAATCAATCAGAATAATCAGTCTGTATGCTGAGCAAATAATCTGAGAAGCTGGACTATGAGAAGAATGTAGCATCAAGATTGAAGGAAAACTCATTGACAACCTGCAATGACTCAACTTTGCTTGCCGAAAGGGAAGACTTGAAGCACTTACTGATGAAGATCAAAGACCACAGCCTTCATTATGGATTACACCTCAACATAAAGAGGTCACTTTGAGGACGAAGGTGTGCCTGACCCGACCCATGTGTTTTTAATCGCCTCATGTGCATGGGAAAGCTGGATGATGAATAAGGAAGACTGAAGAAGAATTGACACCTTTGAATTGTGGTGTTGGAGAAGAATATTGAAGATACCTTGGACTGCCAACAGAATGAACAAATCTGTCTTGACAGAGCTACAGCCAGAATGTTCCTTAGAAGCAAGAATAGTGAGACTTCGTCTTACATACTTCGGACATGTTATCAGGAGGAATCAGTACCTGGAGAAGGACACAGTGGTTAGTAAAGTAGGGGGTCGGTGATAAATAGAAAGACCCTCAACGAGATGGATTGACACAGTGACTACGACGATCATGAGGATGGTGCAGGACTGGGCAGTGTCTGTTCTGTTGTACCACGGGTCGCTATGAGTCGGATCTGACTCGATGGCACCCAACAACAACAACAACTGAAATAGCAACTCTTTTAACTTTGATGTAGGTTTCAAACCAGAGCAGCATTTGCGATAGTGCTCAACAAAAGCCAGACATTTTCTAATCACATTGTAGTTGTTGCAGATATTTCAACACGTCATTATTTGTTCATCACAGCTTCGAAATTAGTTATCAGACCTGCTGTTAGAGCTTGTTATTTCACATAGTAGTGAAGCAATACGTATCAAGTTAAAATACATCTTATAACTCTATTTTAATATAATTGGTTTCCTTGTAATCTGGTGTATTTTACTTTATGCATTTAAGTATATTAGCCTAAGAAAGGACCCATAGGCTTCAGAAACAAGGCTGCCAAAGGGATCCACGGTGTTTTTTAAAAAAATGGTTAAGAGGGTCTCCCTTCGAGGAACGCTGTAAGGTTAAGTGAACATTTACAAAGGACTGTGGGGCCTTGAGGACAAGAAAAGCAGAAAGGTGAGCTCAAGGAGCAGCGTTATGACCACGATGGGGAACGACTGACAAAGTAGCTATGGGGAGCTTAAAGGGCTTGATCTTGTGGTGAAACCCTAAAATTATGTATATTCAAAGCAGCGGTGCACCAGCTGTAAATAAGTCCCCCGCTGGCTCTGCTGGAGTCCCTGAGTGGCACAAACAGTTAAGTCCTGGGCTACTAACCAAAAGGTTGGAGGTTTGCATCCACCCAGAATTGCCTCTGAAGAAAGGCCTGGCATCTACTTCTGAAAGATCACAGCCTTGAAAACCCTATGGAGCACAGTTCTCCTCTGACACACATCCGGTCACCATGAGTCATAGTCGGCTCAACTGCAACTGTTTTTTTGCCTTTGCTGGCAGACCTGGATGTCATGTCGGTCCCCTACTCAGTGACTCTGAATGCCTCAGCCCGTTCCACAAGGTCACAGGAAGTCAGCTTTTGTGCAGCCCCTTCCTGATCCTCACCCCTAAACACACTTAGGCTCCTGGTTCTTGTTGCTGTGTCTTGCTGCCTGTCGTGCACATACATTTTCATTTTGTGATCTTTAAGAGAGATGTCACCTCGTGGACAAGTCCGTGTAGGACCTATTTTAATGAAAAGCACCAGGGCTGCCTTGAAAGGCCTGTGTCTCGTGAAGTTCACTGAGGGCGTGTGAAGGAAACGCTTCACGGCCTGAGAAGGCAGTCTTTACAGCACTAAGGACGTGGAGCCTAACGGCCCGGTGCTTGTGACATGCTACTCCTGGGTGAGAACAGATGGGCCGTGGGGACCACCCTGTTCAAATAGTTCATGTACAGAGGGCTAGCAGGGAAACCCTGGTGATGTAGTGGTTAAGTGCTACAGCTGCTAATCAAAAGGTTGGCAGTTCAAATCCACCAGGTGCTCCTCAGAAACCCTATGGGCCAGTTCTACTCTGTCCTATAGGTCACTATGAGTCGGAATTGACTCCATGACAACAGGTTTGGTTTTGGTTTAGCAGCCCCTGGGTGGTGTAAACAGTGAACATGCTTGGCTGCATGGTCTACTCTGAGGCTACACAGAAGAAAGACCTGGAAATCTACTTCCAAAACATCAGCCGATGAAAACCCGACAGAGCACAATTCAACCCTGACACACTTGTGGCTTTAGAGAAGTTCAGGGATTTGCTCCCAGTCCCTACTGGCAAGGAGGACAGAAATCCAAGCCTCCTTCCTCTCAGGCACAGGGGCTTTTCCTTAACTTCTGGCAGCCTTTGGAGGGTGTCTCCTGTGGCGTTTTGGTGGTGTGGAGTCTGGAGACTGGGCCCCTGATCTTGGTCACGGATTTTTCTCCAAACCCTGGTTTCTTCATCTAGAAGATGGAGATATAATTGTATTTCTGTACAAAGTTGTCAGGAAGATTAAGTAAAATGATGCCTGTTGACAGGGCTTGTAAACTAAAGCTCACCATCATCACTGTGCTCACACACACACACAGAGGCCCAGGCTCCCACTGGCAGCAGACACAGCACGGTCCTCCTTGGCAGAGGGAGCCCTGCCTGAGGGACTTCGGACCGCTGCCCGTACCTCTGCATCTGCTACAGGCCCCGGCTCTGGACTAGCGGAGTTTCCATGGACTGAAGTTGGTACTTGGACTGAAGACAAGGAAATTCTCCGAATGGGACAGGACTTTTCTGGAGTCCTCACTTATAAGGGGTATCCAATCACCCTACAACTGACAGATGTCAGAATGGCGGGCACCATTGCAGACTCTGACACTGTTGCTAATAATGATCTACTTTGGCCTGAGACCTTCTGAGAACCCAGCTGAGAAGGGTGGGAGCTGAAACCGTAACACGCTGCCAAGTTCACAATACGTTCCCAACGCTGATATCACATACAAGATCCCACTATAGAAACTCATCACGGGTGGAAGCCGAAACCGTAACACGCTGGCAAGTTCACAATACGTTCCCAACGCTGATATCACATACAAGATCCCACTATAGAAACTCATCACAGTATTGTCTACAATAATAAAAAAATTAGAAATAATCTAAATGACCTAATATACGGTGTTAAGTAAATTGGACGTAATACATGAAAGAAAGACGTTGCAGCCGTGAAAATCTGTGTTGTAGAAAAATACTGAATGGCATGAAAACAAACTCACAATACGTTAAGTAAAAGGGCAACTCATATACAGCAGGGAAGTATAGTCTAATTTTTATTAAAAATATGTAAATATCTCTGGGTGAAGGGATTCGGGAAAATTTTTATTTTATTTTTAAATCCGGATTTTCTAAATATACATCTTTCTTTTTATTTTTAAGAAAAATGTAGTTAAAAAAAAATCCCAGCTATAGAGGCTGCATCGCCCGTTTCCTGGGTGGGGACAGACTGAAGGGGCTAAGGGTCACCACGGCCCTCTCAGCCTGGGCTTTCTCTGGAATGAAGTGGATGGAGGACCGAGAGTTTCCGGCAACGTCCCGCCATGGGCCCAACATCACCCTGCTACATACAGGAAGAGTGGGGGACAAGGGGTGAGGAAAGAGCCACGGAGAATGTCCTAGCAGCTTACATCTCCAGCCACTGGAGTAGGGAGATTCTCAGATGATCCTGAACGTGGGTCTTCTGGTGTGAACGGGGAAGAAGAATCAGAAATGCCCACACAGTGGACACGAGGCTTACAAACCCAGCCAACTTATACACCCACAGGCCAAGATGACAAGCTCCATGCAGCGAAATCTTGATACAATAAAATCCAGCTGACCAAGGACATTGATGATCAGTTCAATGTTGAAAAACAAAGTGACAGAAGTGCAACCTGGCCACGACCATTTAATTTGATACACACACATACCTAAATACAGAAAAATTCCTAAACTGGTCAAGGAGATTTGTTATGCCCTGTTCGCCTGCAGCAGTGTAAGAATCTAAGTCAGCAGATTCAAATGAAGCGATTTCCTCTCTGCTGAAAATTAGCAAAAATAGATTTAAAAAGTTTACAGTGAGGGTTTATGTTTAGCTTGAAATTCAGTGAATCCCCACTCTCCAAGCATTGCGGGCAGTTTTACTACGGCCCAAACAGCGTTTCCTCTGGCGTGTCCAGATCTGTTTAGTCGCCATCCAGCTCCGAGAGTGGCCCCTCAGAGTGCAGACAGTGGAAGGACCAAGGAGGGCTGGGGGCTCCCAACAGTCTTGCCAGTCTGAGATCAGGAAAATTCTTCTGTCAGAGGCACAAGAAAACACATAGTAACTTTTGGCCCAGGACAAAGCGGAACTGGGGAGGAGCATTTCACAAAGGCATTCAGGATCTTAAGTAAGTGGCTTGGAGGGAGGATCCCACCTCGGTCAAGACCCAGCACTCCCAGCAGGTGCAGTGTCTTTCTGATCTCACCACTCCATGATCTCCACTTCTTAGTTCCGAGAATGAGAGGGGCCGAGAGTTTTCTTTATTTTTCTTATAGCATTAGATTTCTCAGCGTGTGTTCCTTCCTTCATTCCAACCAAAGATCACTGACCAGAGAACAAATTCTACAAATTAAAAATCTCTTCTCGGCCGTGTTTTGTGTAGCATTTCTTTCTTACCAACAGCACGTGTCTTATCTCTGCTATTCTCAGCACTGAAAACTGGTTTCAAAGGGAGGCGTTACACACAGGAAGAGTTGGCACGTCTAACAAACATAAGGAGAGCACCATCTTTTACCTTAAAAACCCTTGCCGTGTCCTTCTCTCTCCAAGGCTCTCTCCCCTCCCACTGCAGATTTCGTTTGACAGATGTGTCGCATCCACTCTGAACTGGAAGGTTCCTCTGCCCCACAATCCCCACCTCGTGTTCCCGCTCCCATTCCTCATACCCCTCAGCACCCACCACAGGGCTTCACAATAAAGAGGTGTTTAATGAGTATTTGCTCATTTGATTTGTACCCTGAGCACATAACCAAACAGAATAACTGCAGGTTGGTGGCAAATCCACGTGTTTTAACAAAAGTGTGCACTTCAGCTCTCTTAGGCAGCTGGGCATTTGTGAGGGGTCAGGGGGTTCTGTGTGGGAAGGATTTAAAAAGGAAGAAAATGTAAAAAGGGGGCCACGGTTACTGTAAAACCATCAGCTGCTACCAAACACAGCCATGCGAGATCCCAGATACTCTGTCGTCATCTAAAGACTGGTGGCGAGGCTGCCGGCTGAGACCACCTTGAGCTTTCTACCAGCCTTTTCTCATGATTCGGCAAGACTGGTTCTATTAAGATAACTTGGAGGGGGACACGTTTTTCCAGTTGGGCACATTGATAACTGAGATCTGAATATGAAGCTCAGATTCAACCAGCCTACCCAAGAGAAGAGCCCTGAGCAAAGCTTTCTGAGGTACAAATCAATTTTAAAACAAATGAAAAGGGAAGGCAGTCAGCCCATCCCCTCCTCCCTTAGATAATGCTTCGTCTGAGCCTCACTGGCCAGTGAGGTGTTTGCTCCTCTGGGATCCATATTCACCAAGATAAGTGGAAGGGCGGCCTGTGCTCAAGGGCAGGGGCTGATCGAAGCAGGGACTCGAGCAGCGCAGGGATCCAAACACCAAAGAAATGAACAAAGAGACTGCCAACCTGGGCGGTGCTCTCACCTGACATGCCAGCTCTAGTGGGAGTGCCGGCTGCCCTGGGGCTCTGCCCATGCCAGCAGAGCGTGGGGTGGGACCATGTGACTGCTCTTCCCAAAGGAAGGGGCACCCTAGAGTGGTGAGTGACCTCATCCCACTGCTTTCTGCCCCGAGTGAGGGGGCATGACTACCGGTGCTCAACAGTGTGTCAGTGCGAGGGCAAACTTCCATTGCTCGAGAATAAGTCACCAGAAACTAGAAGGGAAGCACACGAACAGAGAAACTAAGATTTGCAGGATTTGAGGCTGAGCCATCAGGTAGAAGAAGCATTTCATATATACACACGCACACACAACAGAACATGTTATTTTCTTTCTTAAGCCTCAAGTATATCATACCCATTAGTACGGAAAACCAGCATCTTTCACTTGACTTTATTGTAAGTGTTTTATTTTGACACCAGTGTGGCTCAGAATTACCTAGCCCTTTCTTCTGATGCTGTTGTGTGAACCTCTCTGCAGAAGGCTCTTTATACAGCATTAGTGGTGATCACAATGACCGTTGAGCGTTTTGTGGTTTAGCAAGAGGGAATCACACCCACCTACAGGCATAGGTGGTCTGAGCCCAGGCACGGTTATTCAGATCCTTGGCATCAAGCAGGGTTTTCAATGGGGCTTTCACTCTCAAAATTGGTTGAGGTTTTAGCATCCACAAAGCAAACAAAGTGTAGCTAACCGGCAACATCTCCTGTTCAATACTTAGGGGTATTGCTTTTAAAACACACACACACACACATTCAAGTGACCCTTTAATCTTAAGGTGTTAATATTTAATCATGGATTTGATTGCATATGAAGGCAATTCAAGAGTATATTTTCACCTAAAGGTCTAATAATTTAATAACATTTATTGAGCCTGCATTTGTATTAGATTTTGCTCTATTTTAATACCACGTTGCTTTAAATAGGGACCATTTTAATGGGGACCAAATAGTCTATTTTTTGGTTCTCTGCTTTCTTCTACAAATCACAGGGCATGAAGGTGCTTAATCAGTGCTCTTTGATGAAGAACAACAAAGCCATAAAGATTTATTTCTATCAGACAATGAAAACCACCTGATTGAAATCTTCTCTCCCTCTGTTGACAATGGTGTCATCTCAAGGATTACCATCATCCTTTGTAGGCTGATATCAGAGAATATGCTGCAGGAAAAGTCCCAGCTGTTCAGAAAGCTGCTGTAAGGCAAACCCTTAACATGAAATGTCAGGAGTGCATTCCAACTCTTCAGGTGCCAACCCAGCTATTCATAAAGTTCAAAATTGGTATTAATATTTTAACTTATCACTTACAGGATCTCTGAGTTTCAGCCATGTTTAATTAGCTGACATCGGGCATCCAATGTTCCATTATAGAACTTGCATTCCTTAGACATTGGTTTATTAATATTCTCAAAAGGAAAAGGAAGTTACTAGAGTCTTTGTCAGCTCTAAGGTAAGGTTAACTACACCTCTGAGTAGCATTATAGGTCAAACAAGGTTGCAATTCAGGAGTTGGGTTTGGGAGACAAGATTCTATCTACTTGATACCTAGCCTTGCTCTGCTGAGCTTGTATATGGTGCTGTTATGTTTTAGGGGACACGGTTTGACCTGCGGTTTCTTGAAATCTACATTCCAGAATAATAAGCCATAGTATGCTAAGATTCTAATACATGTCCGACGTAACCACATACCATTTCTGTTTTCCAGTAACTTTTTAACAGATTAAATGTTTTGTGAATATCTTGCTATTGTGGGGTAAATTTTTTCCATGTGTGTTGTAATTTAAAGTATTTTTTCATTTCTTGAAAATCTTGAGATTATATGAACGATTTTTTTTTCTATAAGGAATGAACTTACTTCCAGATACTCTCTTCTGAAATCTCCACCCTTGAGCAAAGCTTCAGCTGACTTCTTTACATCCCGATTTTACTTACAGCTACGCACATATGCTTGTATGTATGTATGTACGTATCTATCTATCTATCATTTATCCATCCGTCCATCTCCTGGCTTTCCCAGAGAACCCAGAAAGTCTGGAGGGCTGTATCTGACTTTGCAGACCCCACTTCCACAAACTGTCTTTCTGAAGCAGAGCTTCATTTTTCTGGTAATTGCCCCTGCAGGCAAATGAACTAATATTACATTAAATAGAATCGCTATTTCCTTCACTCAGGGCAGAGCCTGAGGAACTGAGTGTAAGAGTGGGCCCTTCCTTTGCAGTAAATATACTTTTAGGGGGACAGACAACAAGTAACTTTTCAAGAGAGCAGCAGCAATCACCACGTGGTTTAAAGACAACGAGTTTTTACAACTTCTACATTGCATTTTCATTTTCTGTATTCGATATTTTTTCTATTTAATTTCTTGTTCTAAAAGCAAATAATCTGAGGAATTTCAGATACTTTTAAAGAGGAATTAAATGATAAAGAACCACAGTAAAAATGCTCTGTATCTAGCAGGTATATTTTTATTGTTCTCATTGAATATCATTGTTAATTGCATTTTGTTATGAAACTACAGAATATGCTATAGAATTTGCTTCGAGGCATTTAAGATTAGTTCACAAATTTGTATCAAATTTAAAACCACATGAAAGAATGTCTTTTTCTCATATTCCATTATAATCTGAATTGTAAGGTGACAGTTTAAAACTTTTTATTTAGATAAAGCTATTACATATATAAATAAATATCAACCTAGGCAGAGAAATAGGCATAAAAATTATGACCAGCTATTGACTTTTCTTTTGGTTAGGGCTTGTCTTAGTAAATAAAGTATTGATCTTTCCCATTTGGGACTGACTCAATTCCACTCTCCGCTCCTCAGTGAAATGGATTCATTGGTCTTGGCTTATTCTTAGAAAATAGTAATTCACATAACAAAAATAAACTGCTCATCGCAGCTTATTTGGTCTTTTCTTTATGAGAACCGGTTCATGCAAGTCTTCCATGGAGACCCAAATAAACCATCTCATAAAAGTGTAATTTGAACCCATCCACTCCAAACATGGTTTCTCTGCATTATTTTAATACGCATTACATTCTGGCCCCGCTCCTCCAATGTTACTCCAGGAATTTTTTTGACTTAGAATTAAGTCACCTTTCACTTTACTCTGCTCAGGTTTTCTTTCACACCCCAAGTGTTTTTGTTTTATTTGGTTTTTTTTTTTTTTTTTTTGCTTTCCTTTGTTTTTGGTCAATATATGTCATTAAAAAGGCAGAAAAGTGGTTAGGAAGAATGCTAACGAGAGTGGCTACTTGTCCCATTATCGTTCATGAGCAAAAGCAGAGCAGCCTCACAATGACCCAGATGGAAACTTAAGAGTCACTGTAGCCACAAGAAACACAGTGCTTTGTGTATTGTCACTTAACTGTAATTTTAATCACTAATTTGGTAGCTACACATATTTACATGAGTTTAACAAGTTTGATCTGGAAAATTTTTCTGAAGAGAAAAAAATATGCGAGTCATGCGATATCAAAAATCTTGTAAGATACAAAGCCATCTTTACTGGGACACCCAAAAATAAACTGAAAAGTTATATTTAGCAAAACTTAACATATTAGGTATAAGAGTCAAGATCTGTGGTCCTCCCCTTTCAAAGCAAAAATCATCCACACCAATGAAAAACATCCATCCATTCATGCGAACAAGGCGTAACTCTCCCTGTTCATTTAGGCTACAGACAAGAGCCTAAATTTTCTTAAATTCTGTGTTTAGCATTAGAATTGATTCTATTTCAGACTTTTTAATAATTACGCATTAGGGTGAGAAAACAACTGCCATAACACTTGTACAACTTACAGACGCTACATTTTCAGTGGAAGTTTATTTACTACCGCGGTCTCCACCCTCTCCTCGTGAAAGACACTTAGGTTTTAAGAAATAATATTCCTGTTTAGTGCATTTACTAAGAAAGACTAATTTAGGAAAATGTTGATGACTTTCTACTTTAAATGCTACATTAATTTTAAACAGACAAGTTTCTAAAAAGATACAGGGATCATGTTTTAAGTAACAATTTTACTATCCTACTAGAAAATGGTGTTACCAAAAACCAACCAAATACATTCCTGTGGAGTTGATTGCAACTCATAGTGACCTTATAGGACAGAGTAGAACTGCCCCATATGGCTTCCAAGGCTGTAGTCTTTATAGAAGCAGACTGCCGCATCTTCCTCCTCCGGAGCGGCTAGCGGGTTCGAACCTACGGCCTTTCTTTACCAGTCAAGCTGTTTAACCACTGCACCACTGGGGCTCCTTGAGAATAGTGTCAATTACTCTTTAATCCTATTTCCATTTTATATCAACTATAGTGCAGGTTCACTGAGTCACACTGTAGTACCCATACTACTTAACTGGCTATAAAACCCAAAACCAAACCCAGTGCCATCCAGTCGATTCCGACTCATAGTGACCCTATAGGACAGAGTAGAACTGCCCCATAGAGTTTCCAAGGAGCACCTGGTGGATTCGAACTGCAGACCCTTTGGTTAGCAGCCGTAGCACTTAACCACTACGCCACCAGGGTTTTCAACCGGCTATAGACCCCCCCAAAAAGCACACATGATGTTTTCCCAAATAAATAAAAGACATTAACTTAGAAATCTGACTCTTAATAAGAGCTGGGGTAAGGAGAAGAAAATGGCAGTCTCATCCTCTTAATTTTGGTAAATTTTCCTGAATTTAAGAATGGTTTAAATAGTGTGCTTTCTAAGCAATTAGATAACATGGCAAAAAGTTTTGTCTCAGCTCTTTGGGGGCAGGCTGCGCATTATCTTGCCACTAAATTCTCACCAACAACGAGTTTCCTTTTTTAAACCAGTATAGAATATGCCCTGACGTTTTAAATAATTAAGGTCAGATTCCGCTGAATGCCAAAGCAACTAAAACAATGGAATATCCATGAGTGATAATGGGACCACGCTCCAGCATTAAGTGTGGCCAAAGGTAGTTTCTCACCAGGTCCCCAACTCCTCTTCCACCTCCATGCCTCCAAAATACACTCAGGTAGAAGAATGGTTGTAACCAAATCCACACACTAAATGTCAGCTGAAAAATCTTTTTTAAAAAATAGGAGAATTTTCAGTAAAACAGAACATCACCACTGATATCATCTTTTAAGAACATGTGATGTAATAAAAAAAAATCGACTTCCAAAATCCTTTGACTCCAGAATGTATTTTTCATAAAGGCCAATATAATTATTGTTCACTATAAAAAGTATCTGTTATTTTTTGTGCATTCAACCAAATTTTAGAGATTTAAAACTTCTAAATATATGACTTCTAAGGATTTAAATCTCATTTCTGACAAAAAGTGGTTTGTTTCGCCAATAACCATTTATAAGCCCAAAGACCTAATTCAGAATTTGTTGCAATATCTCCTTAACTCTGTGACCACTCAAGTATTTAAGAAATCAAATCAAGTCCTTGTCAAGTAGAAGACTTTACACATGTATAGATATTTGTTACAGAATATATAGTACACATTATTAAATCCCTGCTTCTTTATAAAATGTCTTCACTTTTTTTCCCTATTACTGAATTGAATGTTTTATTGCCAAGTCTGTTTATATCAAAACCTGCGAAAGTAATTTAAAAGTTTTTTGGACTCCTCAACTTTACCTACAGAAAAAGTAAGCGTTTGTCATGATGCCAAACAACAGATTTTCAATAAAAAACAAACATTAGACAAACAGTATACACAAGAAACATACAATTTCTTATCACAAAAGGCAGCACGCGAACAGAGCGTGTGGGCATTGACCTTGTGGGGAGCTGGCTTTACTCCTCTTTATTACTAGTAGCACAGTCACTCCTAGAGTTCAGTGTGATTCGTGGAAGGAGGTTCACACAGACCTGGGGAAAAAAGTTAGAGGACATCACGATCACATTAAATACTGGCCGGTTAAGTCATTCCCATAAAGTACGTTCCTGCGGAAGGACATTTTCTAAACTTTTAATTATAGAAAATTTCAAGTAGACACAAAAGGAGAAAGAAAGGCATAACCTGTGCCCATGCACCCTGCACCCCGGCTCAACAACGATCAACATTGTGTTGTTCCTGTTTTATCTTCTGCTCTTCTTTGGCTGGAGTATCTTAAAACAAATCCAAGGTTTGGATCATTTACCCACAGACACGGAAGCATTTAGAAATGATCCACGCTGAACCATTTCCCAGCTTACTAAAGGGTACAGTACACTGGGCACTTAAGCCAAGGAGCAGAGAGGCAACTAGATACTTTGATATATACTACTGTTCCAGCTGGAAGCAATTAATGCAACTCTATTGAGAAAGGCTATGGATTGTTTTATTTGAAATAGGCAATATGCTAGTCTCTGAAAGTAATGACTTTGTGTATGAGAAATTAACACCTCTATTAGAATTGGGAAGTCTACACAGAAAGCGAAAAGTGCTTTTACCGTGCACGTAGGCTAAACATTCCTAGATACTTGATGCCTCGCTCCATATGCTGCATTCAAAATCTTTACATGACAAATTTATCCGTCATGATGGTTTTAAATGAGATCTGTATCAAAGCAGAGTGATATGTATACAGGAGATATCTGTATATTTACATCTACACCCCCACACACTCTGCCACAAGTACCTCCGTGGACATAAGCGTATCCGTTCATCCCTCATCTGCAGCAATATGCTCCCTACCTTTAAGTGGAACATTCCTGTACTTTTAATCATGTCCCTAAGCCATATTATTGCCGTCATATATACTCATTCATTTTTTTTTTCAAGATTTTTAAGATTTGAAAAGGTCATTTTGACCTCCAGACATCAAAATAACAATCTGGAGAAGCCTAGGTTATATGCCACAAAATATCCCACCAGGAAAATTTCATAAACTTACTTTTATTTTTTCTTAGGAAAAAAACCAGAAAAATGTGAGGAATAAACTCCGTACTGCTCTGTCTCACACTCAGAGAATGGGTTTATTTGATAACTTTAATTCTATCAGTGAATGAAAGTGTACTGGCATCCATGGACCCATCCGCACTGAGATTTTTCCTGGCGATTTTTTCACACATCCGAAAGATGGCACGTAATATTTATGAAAATCTCACTGATGTTAATCCAAACACAGTCAGATTAAATCTGACATAAGATATAGTTTCTCTCTTATTCTCCATTTATTTTTATGGGAGTGAGCCTAAGAAACTTAATATTTTAAGAGTCTATGAATGTACCATCGTCTGCTCATGTGGAATTATCAAAAATAAAGTGAAATGATCTACCTGAAGTAGAAAAAATAAAATTCATATATATGTACTGTGTATATAAAGTACAGAGACTGACTAACCTTTCAATCAAATCTCTAGCTATAGAAATATCTGTTTTTAAGTAATTATTTATCTGTCTAAAAGTGACATGTAGACATTTTTAACAGTTCTCAGTTCAGTGTCCTGTACATAGTATATGCTCAGTAAATAGTTTTGGGTTTATGTATAGTTTCATAACCTCCAATACACACACACACACACACACAATCATATTGCTTAGATCACGGAGATCACGTCTTAGCAACGCTGTCGCGTAATAGAACAAGCTCAAGTAGTGCTTGCACAAATGAGTATGAAGGTCATGCTATGGTGGGATGCTTACTGCACTTGTATTTTAGATTGTATTTGACAGCTTCTGGAGTTCTACGACATGAGAGTCTCACGTTTTACACAGTTGTCTGAAACTATCTCACTATGTTGAAACGTACTACTTCTTTGTTGCTACACTCATTAATTAGAATTTTTCTTATTAATGTTTTGTTTGAGCTTCTTCTGGCATTAATGTTTAAGTCTGAAAAGTCTCTGCCTCACCACTGTGGTGCTAACTTATCTCAATAATAGGGTGTGGGGAATTCTTTTGGGAGGGGGTATTTAATCTCTTTTTAAATTTATGTTATTCTCGGTTCTTAATTTATGAATATTTTAGGATATCCATAAAAATGTTTCATAGAGAAACATAACCTGGAAAAAAAATCATACAACTTCACCATGTAAGCAGCCACATGTAAGCTGACTCTTTTGAGAGATTACCTTTTACTCTCAATAGCTCTGAGGCGCTCATATTTATGTTTATAGTGGTAAATCAATCTATTTTTTAGTCAAATTTTATTAATAATTATCTAAGCATGTTTCATTTTATTTCAGTAATATTGCACATCCTTATCCTTCAAGCTTGCATCTTCTCAAGTTTAACGCTTAATTTTTATTTCCAATTATAAATATCTAAAAGAAATGAAAAGGTGATGGTTAATATCACTGAAATTAAATCAAATTGCTCAACCTCGGAGTAGACTCTTAGCCCAGAATCTTACTTGGTGGAGACAGTGGTGGGAAACAGGTGGTAAAACTTTCTCAAGTCGTTCTGCAATATCTGAACAAGTCTTCATATAGCTAAGTGTTTAAATGGGTCACAGACAGTTATAACTACAAACCCTTTACCCACAAAAAATAGGAGAACCAATATTTCAAATATTGTTCATCATGATTTTGCTTATATTTTAATGCACACATGTATCTCTGAATTATTTGAAAAATTTCAAAAATACTTTCTTTGGGAAGTTGCAGCTATGAACTTATTTCTGTGAATTTCACAGATTACACTATCCAAAATCAATGACAAAAAATTTTCAAACTCCTTAACAATCCTGACTATGTAATTTCACTGCACTCTTCTGCAAGCTCCAACACAAACTTGATCTTAAACGGAAAACAACCCAATTAGGTACTTAGAGTAAGAACACTTTGTCTTGTTAATAGAGATTTATAAACTTCTCATTGAATAACTTTTGATGACATAAATATTTATTTAAAAATATTCAGTAACTATTACATTAAGGATTTTGGTACTAAATTTTAAGTACCAAAGTGTATCGTAGTGCACACAGGTGTACTGTACTTTATTATAAACAACTCCCAAGCACTAAATATTTCAAGCCCCCATGTTGCAGAAAAGTACTCTGCTGGCATTAAAAATCATTGTCTTCATAAATCATAAATACTCATTCTTTTTTTTTTTCAGAAGATACCTGAAAAGAAAACACAACTTGTACTACCTTCTTGTAAATGCATTAAGCATGGACCAAAATGATACGTGACTAGAGATGTATGTTCAGTCAACCAGACTGGAGGGCCAGTGGTCGTGTTTCAACTTTGCGTGTAGTAAATAAAGTTCTGGTCATTTTTCCTAGCTTCTGAGGGTATTTAAGAATATGAGTCAAGCATTACTTTTCATCCTCTCCACCAAAAAAAAAATATATATATATATATATTATGTAAGAAGTAGATATTCTGGGGAAAAAACCTGGGGTGGGGGGAATCAAGCAACCCACCCCCAAACACACATACGCGCACACACACAAAAAAAAATTGGAGAATTTTTCCTTAAATAAAGACCCTACCTTCTGCAGGTGTAGCAAAGTAAAGTTACAAAGACTTTTCTCTCACAGTTCAGGATGGAGAATCCAATCTCCAAAAGTTAAGAACAAAACAAAACAAAAACTTGCTCTGGACTCACTAATCCTGATGATTGTGGTCTCTAACATTCAGAATTCAGGTGCTTTTGAACTCATTAAAATGGAGAAGTTAGGTAAGGACAAGAGTCAAACACTAGCCCCGTGGTCTGGTCTGCTGGTCTGCTCTCGCATGGCGTCCTTTCTGACTCGGAGGAGAACCTCTCAGGATGTCTGGTGCAGCCAGGCAGTGAGGCTCCATTTTAAAAAGGGGGGCTGAAGTGCCGAGTGGGAGCAGAGGGGGAGAAGGAGGGAGTGAGCACATGTTACAACACACACTACCTGATTTCTCACTGCACAGCTTGTCAGCTAGATCGTCTGCCTCCTGGGCGATAAGGGAGAATATTTCATCTTCATACTCTTCTATTATCGTTTCACACTGTAGAAATATAATAACAACATATGTGGATATATATACACTCACCGGGTACATTGTTAGGAGGGACTTAATCAAAATTTTATTAGCTAAAAATATAAAATCGTGTTATCAAGGTGGTCCATTTTTCTTAGCCCTTTCAGTTTAATACATCATTGTATGGGATTAACCCTCTTCCCAGAATGTTAATTGCATCATTTTCCTGGGACTTAACTAAATGATTAGCCACGTTGAAAGATGTGGACTGAGGATGAGGAAGGAAGAGGGGCTCTTTGCATTTGTTTCTTTTCCTGAAATTGGAATGCTGAAGTGATAGTAAGAAAAGGGCCAACTACTCACAGAGCTCCAAAGTCTTAATTAAAAAAAAAAAAAAAACTTTTTTAAAGGAGACAACTCCTTGAAATGGTTAAATCAGGTTCCTTCATATTTAACATAATAATCTACTTTATGGTTTTAAAACAATCTGAAGTAGGAAAACAATTAAGCCTTCTTAGCAATCAGAACAAATGCACTTAAATTTCACTGTGGGTAACATGCTTCACAGTTACTTAGCGAAGTTTCTCTTCATAACATGTAGAGATCTATCCAGAATTTCACGTTACAAAACAAGCCAGCATATCAGAGAAGCGGGAGCGCGCGAACTTGCCCCTGCATTTGAAAAGCTTACATGCTAAGCGGAGTACATGAAAGGACTACAGTGGACACTTTCAGGAAATGAGAAGTTGCTCAAGGACGTTCACCAGAGACTTGTAAGTCATCTTCTGAGTTCATTAAGTAGGACTCTAAAATATTTAAATGACATTTAAAAATATTTAAATTCCACTCTTATGTGTTTATGGAAAACCTAAGAAATCCAAGCATACGGTTACTCACTGCCATTCCTATTCCACAGTGCTTTGCTCTTTAATGAAAATGAAATCTTCACATGTCAGCTAAAGTGCTTTCGGAGTTTCAGCATGCCTGACATTTTGGCCAACGCCTAAACATAATACATTTTTTAAACAGACTTCCCCGATCACTTTGATTCAACAGTGTTAAGTAAGGTGAAATAAATAGCAATATATTTTGCCAGACACATTCAAGCAAGACAGAGACCAGCATTCACAGAAATAAAGGCTATGATGGGAAGGAAATGTGGCATTAAGCCAACTACCATACCTAACCTTTGCTTAACTTAGTTTGTGCTAGAAGACTTGAATTGACTCAGGAAGAAATTTCTTTCTATTCCTGAAGCCTTTGGAGGAACCATGATGTACCTCACTTCCCTCCTGTAATTTGGCTATAGGTATTTGAAAACATTAGTTCTAATTTGGGTTTTAGCCTGGCAACTGCAGCCCCTGATTCCTTAAGTGGAAATCTGAGAGGGACCTGCCTTGGTGACTGAGTTCCCTGAAACCATTTCCCAAATGGCCACCCGAACAAAACGATTTGAGCAAAGCAAGGTGCAAACTGTGTCTTAAAGTCCCTGGAATTTGCCAGCAGCACTTTCTGAAAAATACCACCTAAATGTCTCCATCATGAAATATCACAGCCCCTTAGGGGCTCAAAAGGCAAGTTGCTAAATGCATGATTTAACATTTTAAAAGCAACAGGACGACAGTAAATTTCTAAACATTTGAATGTGCATTTTAATATGCAGTTTCTTGAAACCCTACAGCAACCAAAACCAACACACATAAAAGCAGCAGAAAGATTTTCATGGGTCATATGATTCATCCGCCAAGATGAGAGCTTACCGCGAACTTCAAAGGTCTATAGGCATCAGAATAAAAATAGAATTTTTTAAATTCTTTGTATATTTTGTCTCCTTTCCTTGGAGCAAATCTCTTGAAAGTTCTCTCCTTAGTTACAGGGTCTTCTTCAAGTTTGTAGTCATTCATTCGCTCACACACTTTATCCAGAAGGTCTGTTAAGAATGCCTCGGACTGAGCTAAGGAAATCTATTAAGAAACAAATGAGAGGAAAGTTGTCTTAATTTTAGCCTTATTTAAAGATATTCAAATGAATACTGATGGAAACATACACAACCTCCCATTAATGCAACCATGTATTAATTTCCTAATAATAGCAATTTATATAACTATTAACATAATTTCAGAGGTTAGCTTAAATTATAGTAAGAGAAAGTGCACATCTTGAGAGTTGACAGAAAAAAACTTTACATTCAAACCGCAAATCACACATACACATGTAATAATTTTTAAAAGCCATTCCACATGCATAACGAACCACTGAGCGCAGGGAATGGCTGTTACCCGTCCGCGCGCTTCGGAGCCCTCCAGAGGAGACGCTGACTCCCCGAGAACTCAGGGAGGGCCCAAGTTTTGCAAGGTGGCTTCTCCTCGGAGCTTCTCGTCAGCTCCGCTGCAGCCGTGTGATGCCCACGGGAAAGGTGGGGAAGAGGAGGAAGGGTGGCTCACGGAAGTTCACGTCGCCCAGCTCCCATTCGGGCTGCATTTTGGAACAGCTGGCCCACGTCTTTGTGCGGCCCTCTCCCTTCAGAATTCAGCAGCTTCGGCAGGACCGTTTAGACACCACCTCCGCCCCGAGAGAGGGTGTCATCGCCCAAGCGCCAAGGGTCAAAGAGCACCCCTCGCCCTTGGTAACCGAGACAAAAAGGCCCTGTGCAGTCTAGACAGGTCAAGGTGCAGGATGCGGCGTCCCCGGCGCTCCTTCCGGAAGGGGGCGTGAACCCCAGCCAAGTGCAGCGCGCACAGCAGCGCGGCGTCCCTCGGCCTTTAGAAGGTTTTTTTCCTCTCCACCCTCTGCTGATCAAAGTAGGAAGTTTTCATGACAACCATAGTGAAAGGGGCTGAATCACAAATGAACTCGATTTCTGCAATGTTGATATATCCAGTCTCTATTGTCCCTTTTCAGACGCAGTATGAACCCTTCCGGTCCCCACGAGGACATTACAGAAGCGCGTTCGCCTGTGGGCCTCATTGACACAAAGGGTTTCCTTGCTTCGCCGCCATCTGGCCACAAACCAGATAAATAAGAGCTGGAGAATTAAAATTAAAGCTCGGTTTTGTTGTGTGTGCATGTTTTTTTTTCTTCCTGCTTAAATCTAGGTGCCATTATGGACCACCACAATCACCACAACCGCCCCTACCCCCCGTTTCAATAAGAATCAACTTTAAAATTTTTTTTAAGAAACATAGGAAAAGAGTAAATGAAACAGCACTAATTAATTACCAACTGTGCCCCATGACGTGCACATGTGATATTTCTCCCCTTACCCCCCCAAAACTTGATTTGACTTCGTTTGATTTTAAAATGCATTCATTTTGCGGTTAGTTTATGAAGCTAGGATGTACCACAATATTTGTCAAATCACTAAAATATCAAGTTTTTAAAAACTCAAAACTTAATTTTCAAAAAAAATCTACAGTAAAAAGTCGTTTAAAGCATACATTTCCACCATAATTTCATTCTACTTATGCCTTAATGATGCCTTTCAATCACCGCAAGTTGTCTTTTTTTTAAAAAAAAAAAAAAAAACAAGCAATACATAGGTTAACAAGCAAAATTGAAAATGTTTTATTAATTTATAGAAACAAAGAATGAAGTACGTATTAGTCACTGAAAAAAGTTAGGAAATGCAGAGAAAAATTCTTAAATTACAACTCATGAAGGCAGATGAACAGAGTGACTGCGTTTTTTTCTGTGACAGATGCTCCTTAAGTGTTATTTCCCCCTCTGAGACACGTAAAGTATATTCACAGCACTTGCTCAGTGCCGGCAAGGCAGCCTTTTACTTTAAAGTGAAGAGTAGTCTTTCATTTAAAATATGTAACTGTAATTAAGAAATTCATTCTCTCCCTCCCTTCCTGCTTCCCTTGTCTTTCCCCAAACAGAAAAGTAAACATATTTGCATACTTGGGGGCGGGATGGCAGCACAGGGGGCAGGGACCTGAGCCTGGAGAGTGCCTTTGGACACTGAGACCCAGGTACTAGGACGCTGACCTCCTTACCAATACACGGAAGGGTCCCACGTTGGGTAGAGCACTCCCGAAGCCAGGTTTTAAACTGGCCTGTGTGCAAATACTGACCATAATATTAATGTGTGAAAGGCGGTTCATGAGTTACTTTTGAGAGTTATTTTATTCATTTACCGAGTTGCACTTTTTAAAAACTGGCCCCCACATGAAAAGATTCCACCTGGGAGTGGGTTGCTTTTCCCGCTTGGGCAGTGTCATTTTCCGGGCCACATATGGTAGTATTGTGCCTGTTTCAACACGGTTATGTCATAGGAAGGGATCGACCTGCGAATTTTGATTATTTTGTAAGCCTGTGAAGGCTAACCGGCTTTCTGATGTAAGTAGTTGGCCTTTTTTTGGTAAACATTTCTTTGAAAGTAGAGAATATTTGCTGGTAGGTACCTCAGAAGAGGTTACATTATAATGTTGACTAAAAACAGGAATGGAAAAAGCAAAACAAATAAACAAAACCTGAGACTAACAGTTCATTTTACACAGCATAAAGTAGTATTTTGATCTTAAAAACCCAATGAAAGCACCGAATTTTTGCAAACAATAACAAATATGATTATGCACTGCAGTTCTCTCGACACTTATTAAAACTTACGTGATTAGAGTTTATGATTATTTCATTCAGCTGAACGACCCTCAGGAAATCAAAGTGCCGTCCATAGAATAACTGAGCCTTTCCCCCTCCCGATGACCACTCTCTCTTCCCCCCCTCAAACTGTTTTGATAACAACGGTGCCGAACTTACGGGGACAAGTGGACTAAAACGAAGCCTTTCTACCCGGTGAAGGTTTTGAATAGTACGTGTCAAGAAAGCAACTCCTATTGTAACCTTCCGGGAGCCTCGCCTCGCCCTGGGAGGACGGTCTCAGAGATACTAACCTCATTAAAATATGAATGCGCGGGCCGCCATCATTGTATCGGGAGAAAGCCAGTGCACTAGGCCACCATTTTCTTATCTTCCATTGCTTCTGTACGGGGACTCATTGGGGGACAAGTTACACCTACAAACAGGCTCCGTTAGCATTTCATTGCTGTCTTGAAGTCTCGCACTCAGAGTGGGTCCCAACTTTTCCCACTTTTGACATCCGCCTACCACGGTGAAGCACTGTGAGTAGGCAGAGGCTCTCCTCCTCCCCGGGAGCTCCCTTGGGCTGGCCTCTAACCGGGTTTGTTCTGTGAGCGGCCGGCGGGGTGCGGGCAGGGGAGGGCGCAGAGCGCGCCAGACGCCAATTTTAAAAGTAGTTGGAAGTTTTGTCTTTGGTTTCTCCAGAAAACGGGAGCTGGAGAATTTATCCCAGACCGCTACGACGACACTTTAATAAAAGTCAATTACAGGACGCTTCCCGTGTTTGTTCATTACTGTGTCTCTGTTAATCTCGTCGTAAATTTCTTGCTTGATAGCTATCACCATCAGGCGGGAATACAATTATGTTAGAGCGTACAACTGGACCTCGAGCCTGCCAGTGCCGTGTATCCGTCTTCTCCGTACCAGTGCTGACAATCTCAAATCCATTTTAACTCATTTTTAGAGTTATTCTAGTGTGCTTCAGATATGAAACCAGTACTCAACCTGTTTTGTGACCTATAATTAATTTGACATTGTTGCGAAGATTTTCTTTCTAGAGGTTTGGTTACTGTAGAATTTTAATTGCATTATAGCAAATATTACATCTAGTTTAATCATTAACTTTTCACTCATAAAAATGTTAGTTAAAAGTCAATATTTAGACGTGAAAATTCAAACCCCCCTTGCTCTAGGCTACTCAGAGGAAACGTGAATTCAGACACTCTTATAAGTTGATGAAATATATAATTAGCTTTTATGCTAATTGACTATGAGTTTGTTGCATGACACTTCTTCATATAATATGCAAATAGCACTGATTGTTTAGTTTTAATAGACAATATAATTAGAAATCTAAAGAAACTCATTTCAGTGAGGAATACTAAAGGCTGATAAATTTCCAGTGTTCTATATATCAGAAAAAAAAAA
Organism: Elephas maximus indicus; assembly: GCF_024166365.1. Taxonomy (NCBI): domain Eukaryota; kingdom Metazoa; phylum Chordata; class Mammalia; order Proboscidea; family Elephantidae; genus Elephas; species Elephas maximus. Next base: position 5,526,593 of record NC_064838.1, on the reverse strand, counting down.
AAAAAAAAGAATTCTATCTGGACTTCATCAATAAGAGAGATTTTAGGCAGCCTTTGTTTAAAGATTAAAAACCAGACCACATATCACAGAGTTAGTATTATTGCTTCTAATTACCATAAACTCTATGTTAAAACAGATGAATTTGTGCTATCAATAAAACCCTGGGGACAAAAGTATAAAGGTTTCAGTTTAATTCAATATAAATAACACAGTAAATTCATAAACGTAAAAACTAAGTTTTTCCTCTGTTAATTTGAATAATGGAAATAAGTCATTATTTAAAATAAAGTACTTTGCAATATAGTTTTCTGTTCTTATTATTCAGGGATATATATACCTATAACATGAGGTACATGCTCTGGCTGTAAACAAAAAAATAGCAATAATAAAATAAGAACCATGTGAATTTGGCAAAAATTTTCCCAGGATTTATGTAACACTATTAAAATCTCAATCACAATTTTTAGTTCAGAGCCTATTTTCAACTTAACAGTGGCAAATCAAACTTAGAGAAAACAGCATAATGGATCACCATTAATGGTCTCAGAATGGGGTCACCTAACTCAATTTTTTCTTCTGAAGTTAAAAAACACACATTTTTCTTTCATTACTAAATATAAAACTGGCACTGCCATTTCGTTTCTCATTTTAAAAAGTATTCTGTTTGTCTTAAATTTTTTTTTTCAAAAATTTTAGGTAAAAATAAAAACAACTATCCACATGAATTTTGTTACATTTTTTTCAACCTCTGTTAAAAATCACTATAAGCAAGGACTTTGAGAATCCTTTTCACCCTCTGGCCTGTATACCTCACAAAGGTTTTGTTGGGTCAAAAAAAAACCTCTAAACAAACAAATAACAACAAAAAACAATAGAAAAAGTGAGTGTCTCAAAGAGCAAAGGCAGCACTATTGCAACATTAATACAGTATGACGTGAATTTGTTTATTCATTCAACAAATATTCATTGAACTCCATCTTCATGCCAGATGAATACACTTCTTTAATTCAGACTTTAAAAAAAAAAGATAAAAACTCTTACATGATTCTGAATAAAAATTAAATGAAATTCTTGAAAAAGACCATGTGCCCAGTAGAGGTTCGGTAAATATTATTGATGATAATATGGCCTTTTGTCTATCAATTGAGCTAAAAATTACATAAATACAATGTTTTCTTATTTTACAATTGGCAGCCCAACACAGATCTGTATCTTTCGCCATGTTGTTACCTAAAACATAATGGTAGACTAGTTGTTACCCGGTTATAACCACCTCTGCAAAACACTTTCCCAAACAGAAAAAACTGAATGGTCACAGTTTTAGAATCTGTTATTCCAACTTCACCATCTGTATGCTCGTGGGCAAAGGGTAAGATTTCCTGATAAAACATTAGAGGACTAAGAGGAAAAGGAACAAATGAATTGGATGGTAAGTTAAAAAACTTTTGGTGCTTCTTTTTGACAGATGTGGACACACACACACAAGGATTATGCAGAAGGGACCAGTTGGCCACATAGCTGAGGAGCAAACCAGAAAACTTTGCATGGCTTCTGGGTAAGGACAGACACAAGTTGAAAGCAGAGGGACTGAAAGGTTCCCTGACATTCTCTCAACCTTATGCATTGTTTGTTCGTGAGAAGTAATTCCAGATGCAGTAGCTCTGGATCCCACCTCCTTACAGTCTGATCTCCACCTGAGCTCAGGTGAGGTGTAGTTGTCATGTCCCATCTCTCCCCAGTCTCCCATCACCTTGCCCTTGTCTCTAACCCCAGGGTCCACCGATCCTTTCACATCATTAAGAGCAGGTTTAGGTGACTTGGGGAGTCCCTGCTAATGACTAAGTGTTTGGCTGCTAAATGAAAGGTTGGAGGTTTGAGTTCACACAGAGGTGCCTCAGAAGAAAGGCCTGGTGATCCCCTTCCAAAAAAACCAGCCATTGAAAGTCCTGTGGAGCACAGTTCTACTCTGACACACATGGGGTTGCCATGAGTCTGAGCCAACTCGATGGCAAGTGGTACTGATACTAGGTGACTTGAAGGAGAGGTAGTCCCCCCACCTCCCAGATCACAGAGGCACGGCCTGAAGACTCCCCTGGAGAGTTGGTATAAGGCATTCTGACACCACATCTGTGTGATGTCGACCAAGTCATTGCCCCACTCACTCAAAACGACACCTTTCATCTTCCCAGCTCAAGGTGACACTGCTGCCATGAGCACAAACTCCCCCAGGTAGCCTCGGACTTCCCTAGGATTTTGCCTTTGTACGTTTCAGACACCTGACTTCAGTCCCTGGTGTCACACCACAGGGCGGCTTCCCTGAACAGGCCAGGGACCTGAGGGGGATGGGGATGGGGACCAAAAGGCTTAAGGAGTCAGTTGAAGAAAGGAGGAGATTCCACGATTTCTTCAACATATAGTCTTTCCAGGAAAGTTTGTATCATAACTAATAATGCTAGGAAAAAAGAGAAGAGATCGTGACTCTGTTGAAGAGAGACATTTTCTACAGTGGTGAGGGGTATAGCCTCTATCCCAAGAGATGTTTCCCATTTCCTGGTTCCTACTGGTTATAAAGAAAGTTCTTTCCTTCTATAACATATTTTTTTTATGGAAAAAGTAATATTTTCACTTGATTTTTTAAAAAATCAGGAATTCTGGAAATATGGTGGTGTAAACAAACATTGTTCCCACCCTCCCCCACAAATACAACAAGGAAATAGTGCTCAGCTTTGAGGGATTCTGAATCAGGGAGCAGAGGAAAGCAGCGGGGAACTGCAAACAGGCAAGAAAATCACTTCTCCCACCATCCCTGCCCCTCCCCCAGCTACATGAGCCTCTGGCTGCTGTGAACTGGGGTAGTGGCCACAGAAAAAGAGCCTGCTTCCCTAATCACCACAGCCCCTGCCTGTACAAACATACAGGACCCCAAGCTTCTGCCCTCATTTCAACAAGGCAGACCTCCCTGGGGCCCATTTGGAGTGTGTCAGCACTTCCCTCACCCAGACACTGCTGGTTGCAAGCCTACTGCGAATTGCTACAGAAGGCCCATGCAGTGGAGTCTCTGCTCTCAGAGTCAACACTCTACCTGTCCCCTGCACACCCCATAGCTCAAGCCTCTGAAACCAACAGATCAGACCTCACAGGAAGTCAATTCAGGTATGCCTGCTCCTCCTTTTGGTCAGTGCTGAGGACTGCTGACTGAAGCTGCTGTGTGCTAAGAAGCAGGCATCTTTAGTGGAGGCTACACTCATAGCCAACATACTATGTGGCAGGCTCTGATAACACCAAGGCAGACCTCCCTGGGGATCCATTTAGAGTGTGACTACCCTCCGCCAGCCAGTCACTGTCAGCTGCTGGGCTGAAATGAACTCCTACAGAAGGTTCCCTATAGTGGAGTCAGGAGGTGGGTTACCTAAGTGGAGACTGCTGCCCCAACTACCACAGGGCCACTGGGGCTCTGAAACGAGGAAGAAAACTATCTCAGAGGTGCTTCTGGGGAGTGCCAACCCCTCCTCTTCCTAAAATGGAGGAAAGCCTGCTTATGCTTCTTCGGAAAGCCAGCTCAGATATAAGCAGACCCTACAGAGCAGGCAAAGAAACCTCAGGCAAAACCAGAGGGAAACACCCAGCCCCAAAAGGCACTTGTTGGATATGGGTTTTCCAACTAAAAATGTGACTGCCAAAGCAGAGAAGGGAGTAATAACCAGAGAGAGGGGACTGTGCCCCCTGGTAAAAAAAAAAAAAAAAAAGTAGATTAATTAGTACAAGATATCTTGCCTGAGTCGTGATGCCCACCGGTAGACACACTGACCATAGCTGGTGTGACTGAGAGATACTGAAAGTTGAAATACAAGATCTGGAACTTTTGAATCCCAATTAAACCAGGGAAGGAGAAGGAACTATCACAAAGAGAGAGAGATGAGACAGTAAGCAAAGGCCAAGGGCTCTGCCCACCAAATAGTTTCTTGCAGAAAGTAATACAGGCAAAAACACTAAATACTGGGGGAAACTTAAGAAAGCTAACACCTCTGAAACTTCCAATGCCCCAACAAAAAATCACAAGATGCACAAAGAACATAGAAACTATACCCATCCAAATGAACATGACAAAGGGAGTGAAAGTGCACCTAGGGATGACCAAATAATGAAAAAAAAGAAAGAATATAATACAACATTAAATATAATTAAAGAACTAAGGGAAAACATAAACAAAGAGTTAAAAGAAATAAGGAATGCAATGCAAGAACAAAATGAGGATCTAAAAAAAATATTGCTACTGAAAGGGATAATAAATGAAATGAGGAACACAGTAGAAGCACTTACCAACAGATTTAATCAGGAAAAAGAATCAGAGGATACAATAGTTAAAATTACAGACGCTGAAGAGCAACAAGAACAGAAGCTCAAGAAGGCTGAGCACAGTTTAATGGAATTATAGTACTACAAGAGACCTAATATAGGCATCATGGGAATTCCAGAAGGAGATGAGAGAGAGAAAAGGACAGAAAGAATATTTGAAGAAACAATGACAGAAAATTTCTCCAATCTAATGAAGGATCAAAAAAAAAAAAAACCCATGAATCTACAATTCCAAGAAGCTCAAAGAACCCCAAGCAGGATAAACCCAAAGAGATCTACCCAAGACACATCATGGTTAGGCTTTCAAAAATTAAAGATGAAGAACCCTGAAAGCAGTGAGAGAGAAGCAAACAGTTATATACAAAAGATTCCCAATAAAATTAAGTACTGATTTTTCCTCAGAAACATTGGAGGCCAGAAGTTGATGGAATAATATATTTAAAGTGCTGAAAGAAAAAAAAAAAACTTTTAACCAAGAATACTATACCCAGCAAAACTATCCTTCAAGAATGAGGGTGAAATTAAAACATTCTCAGACAAACAAAAGCCTAGAGAGTTCATATCTACCAGACTAGCCCTACTAAAAATATTAATGGAAGTTCTGTAGATGGAGGAGAAAGGACACTAGAAAGTAATTCAAGCTATACATAAACAGAGAGATCCCTAAAAAAAGGGAAAAGAATGAATAAGTATAAGGACTAGGAATAAAGCATGCATGCTTGATAATTGTAAATGTTTTCTCCTTCATGTCTTTAAGTGACAAACATAAAAGGAAAGGATAAAATTATGTTACAGGCAGATAAAATATAAAGATGTAATTAGTGATAACAACAACAAAACAGGGGAAGAGGAATGGTATATAGAATTCCTTGTATGTTACTGAAGTTAAGTTGGTAGCAATTTATCCTAGAATGCTATAAATACAAGCTCTTAAATGTAATATTCATGGTAACCACTAATAAAATACATTAAAAAACACACAAAAGGAAAGGAAAAGGGAACCAAAAAGGCTCACTATAAAAAAACAACACAACACAAAAGCAACCAGTACTAAAAGACAAAGACAAAGAAGGCTTAAGACACACAAAAAACAACAAAATGACAAGTAAGTAACTTCTTATCTGTAATTACAGTGACCGTAAATGGACTAAATGCTCCAAAGATGGAGAGTGGCAGAATGGATAAAGAAACAAGATCCAACCATGGGCTGTTTATAAGAAACACGCCTTAAACCCAAGGACACAAATAGTGCGGAAGTGAAAGGATGGAAAAAAATATTCCATACAAATAGTAACCAAAGGAGAGCTAGGGTGGCAATCTTAATATCAGACAAAGTAGACTTTAAGACAAAATCTGTCAGAAGAGATAAAGATGGACATTACATAGTGATAAAAGGGTCAATTAATCAAGAAGATTTAACAATCATAAATACATATGCATCCAACATCCTGACACCTAAATATATAAAGCAAACATTGATAGAATTGAAGGGTGAAATAGTACTACGATAATAGTTGGAAACTTCAATACACCACTGTTATGATTGAATTATGTTCCCCAAAAACTGTGTGTATAAATTGGGCTAGGCCATGATTCCCCACATTGCGTGATTTTCCTATATGTTGTAAATCCTGCCCCTATGATGTTAATGAGGAAGGATGGGCAGCAGTTGTGTTAGCGAGGCAGGACTCAACCTACAGGATTGGATTGTGTCTTGAGGCTCTCTCTTGAGATAGAAAAGAGAGAAGCAAGCAGAGAGATATGGGGACCTCCTACCACCAAGAAAGCAGCACCAGGAGCAGAGCATGTCCTTTGGACCCAGGGTCCCTGCGCCTGAGAAGCTCCTCCACCATGGGAAGATTGAGGACAAGGACCTTCTTCCAGAGCCAACAAAGAGAGAAAACCTTCCCCTGGAGCTGACACTTTGAATTTGGACTTTTAGCCTACTTTATTGTGAGTAAATAAATTTTTCTTTGGTATTTCTGTTCTGGCAGCACTAGACGACTAAGATAACCACTTTCACTACTGGACAGAAAATCCAGAAAGAAGATCAATGAGGGAACAGAGAATCTGAATGACACTATAAATCAACTAGACTTAACAGGCATACACAGAACCAAACCCTAAACCCACTGCCGTCAAGTCAATTCCAATTCATAGCAACCCTATAGGGCAGGGTAGAACTGCCCCTTGGAGTTTCCAAGGAGCACCTGGAGAATTTGAACTGCTGACCTTTTGATTAGCAGCTGTAACACTTAACCCCTACATCATCAGGGTTTCCATATACAGAACAGTCCACCTGAAATGAGCACAGTATACATTCTACTCCAGTGCACATGGATCATTCTCCAGGATAAACCACATATTAAGTCACAAAAGCAAGTCTTGATAAATTTTAAAAGGATGAAATCAAACAAAGCATTTTTTCTGACCACAAAAGAGTAAAGCTAGAAATCAATAACAGAAGAAACCTGGAAAATGCACAAACATATGGAAATTAAACAACACACTATTAAACTACCAGTGGGCCAAGGAAGAAATCAAAAGAGAAACTACAAATGTCTTAGAGGCAAATGAAAATGAAATGAATGAATCAAATGAAAGCACAACATACCAAAACTTATGGGATGCAGTAAAGGCAGTACGCAGAGGAAAACTTATAGCAATAAATACCTATATAAAGAAAGAAGATCTCAAGTTAACAGCCTAACTTGACAACTCCAGGAACTAGAAAGAGAAGAGCAAACTAAGCCTAAACCTACCAGAAGAAAGGAAATACAGGCAGTCCCATGGCTATGAAAGAGATCCATTCTTTTTTTTGTTTGTTTGTTTTAATAATTTTTATTGAGCTTTAAGTGAACGTTTACAAATCAAGTCAGTCTAACACATATAAGCTTATATACACCTTACTCCATACTCCGAGATCCATTCTTAACTGTATCTTTAAGTCGAATTTGTAGGTAAGTTGGAACAGGCACATACCGTTTTATTTTACCTTCTTTAGTGCAAGAAAAGACTCGAAGACTTTTCAGTGATTTAAAAACTGCACATGCAGCAAGTGAAGGTGATTGTGAGGAATTTTTTAAAAATTTTATTGTGTTTTTTTTAGGTGAAAGTTTACAGCACAAATAAGTTTCTCATTCAAAAATTCATACACACCACAACTGCTACAGCCACTGAGTCCAGCATAACTAGATGGTGCCCAGCTACCACTGACTGCTCTGACAGGGATCACAACAGAGGGTCCCGAACAGAACTGGAGAAAAATGTAGAACAAAATTCTAATTCACAGAAAAAGACCAGACTTACCGGCCTGATGAAGACTGGAGAAACCCCGAGAGTATGGCCCCAGGATGCTCTTTTAGCTCAGTAATGAAGTCATTCCTGAGGTTCACGCTTCAGCCAAAGATTAGACAGGCCCATAAAACAAAACAAGACTAAAGGGATGCAACAAACCAGGTGCAAGGACTAGAAGGCAGGAGGGGACAGGAAAGCTGTTAATAGTGAACCCAAGGTCGAGAAGGGAGAGTGTTGACACGCCGCGGGGTTGGTAACCAATGTCACAAAATAATATGTATGCTAATTGTTTAATGAGAAACTGTTTTGTTCTGTAAACCTTCATCTAAAGTACAATTAAAAAAAAGGAAAAATACATATATACACAAATTGTTTTGGGACATTGGTTACAGTCCCCGCAATGTGTTAGCACTCCCACCTCTCCCCCTTTTCCTTTCTACCCTGGGTTCTTCATGTACATGCATCCAGTTTTCCTGTCCTTTCCTGGCTTCTTCCCTTCGCTTGTGAGCAGGTGTTAGCCATTTGGACTTGTATACTTGATTACATCAAGAAGCACATTTCTCACATTTGTTATTGTGTGTTTTACAGGCTTGTCTAATCTTTGGTTGAAAGGTAGGCTTTGGGAATGGCTTCAGCTCTAAGTTAGAAGGGTGTCCAGGGAACATAGTCCTGGGGGTTCCTCTAGCCTCTGACAGACCAGTAAGTCTGGTCTTTTTTTGTGAGTTTGAATTTTGTCTTACATTTTTTTCCTGCTCTCCCTGGGACCTTCTATTGCAATCCCTGTCAGATTGGTCAGTGGTGGTAGCTGGGCACTATCTAGTTCTTCTGGGCTCAGGCTTCTGGAGGCTCTGATTCATGTGGTCTATTAGTCCTTTGGACTACTATTTTCCTTGTGTCTTTAGTTTTCTTCATTCTCCTTTGCTCCAAACGTAATGAGACCAAGAGATGTATTTTAGATGGTTGATCAGGAGATTTTAAGACCCCAGATGCCATTCTTCGCTAAAGTAGGATTAGAACATTTTCTTTATGAACTACATTATGCCAGTTGATCTAGATGTTCCCACTACCCCACCCCCCACCCTGCCACCAAGACCATGGTCCCCAGCCCTCAGCCCCAGTAACTCAGTCCCTAAAGGTGTTTGGATATGTCTAGGAAGCTCCTATGGCTTTGCCTTGGTCATGTTGGGCTGACTTCTCTTACATGGTGTGTTATCTTTCCCTTCAAATACCAAAGTTAACAATTCTCTACTATCTAGTTAGTGGTTTCCCATTGCCACCCTTCTTCTCCCTTGTAACCATCAAAGATTTTTTTTTTTCTGTGTGTAAACCTTTTCTTGGGTTTTTATAATACTGGTTTCGTATATTTGCCCTTTTGTGATTGATTTACTTCACTCAACATAATGCTCTCCAGATTCATCCATGTTGTGAGATGTTTCATGGGTTCATCATTGTTGTTTATCATTGAGCAGTACTCCATTGTGTTTATGTACCGTAATTTGTTTACCCATTCATCTGTTGGGGTCCTGGTGGCACAGTGGTTAAGTGTTAGGCTGCTGACCAAAAGGATGGCAGTCAGAATCTACCAGCTGCTCCTTGGAAACACTATGGGGCAGTTCTACTCTGTCCTATAGGGCTGCTATGAGTTGGAATCAACTCTATGGCAATGAGTTTGGTTTTGGTTTTAATCATCCGTTGATGGGCTCTTAGGTTGTTTCCATCTTTTTGCTATTAGGAATAATGCTGCAGTGAACATGGATGTGCACATGTCTATTCATATGACAGCTCTTATTTCTCTAGGATATGTTCCCAGGAGTGGGTTTGCTGATTGTATGGTATTTCCATTTCTAGTTTTTTAAGGAAGTGCCATATCATTTTTCCATTGCAGTTGTACCATTTTACATTCCCGCCAGCAATGCATAAGGGTTCCAATCTCCCCGAAACTGCTCTAACGTTTGTTATTTTCTGTTTTTTTTGATTAATACCAATGATGTTGGGGTGAGATTGTATCTCATTGTAGTCTTGATTTGTATTTCTCTAATGACTAATGATCAAGAGCATTTCCTCATGTGTCTGTTAGCTGCCTGAATATCTTCTTTGGTGAAGTGTCTGTTCATATCCTTTGACCATTTTTTTAAGTGGCTTATTTGTCTTTTCGTTGTTGAGATGCTGAAGTATTCTATACAGTTTAGACCCTTGTCAGATATGTCATAGCTAAAAAGTTTCCCCAGCCTGTAGGCTATCTTTTTACTCTTTTGGTGAAGTCTTTTGACGAAGATACAAGTTTAATTTTTAGAAGCGCCCAGTTATTTATTTTATCTTCTGGTGTCTGTGCATTGTTAGGTATGGTTTGTATTCTCTCTATGCCATGTATTAGGGCCCCTAGTGTTGTCCCTATTTTTCCTTCCATAATCTTAGTTTTAATCTTGATCGCTTTATATTTAGGTCTTTGATCCATTTTGAGATAGCTTTTGTGTATGGTGTGAGGTATGGGTCCTCACAGATGGACATCCAGTTTTGCCAGCACCATTTGTTAAATACTATCTTTCCCCCATTTAATGGAATTTGGTTCTCTGCCAAAGATCAGCTGACCATAAGTAGATGGATTTAAGTCTGAGTTCTCAATTCTGTTCCATTGGTCTATGTGTCTATTATTGTACCAGTACCAGGGTATTTTAACTACCGTGGCTGTATAGTAGGTTCTGAGATTGGGTAGTGTGAGGTCTTGTATTTTGTTCTTTTTCTTCAATAATGCTTTGCTTATCCAGGGCCTTTCCTTTCCATATAATGTTCATGATTAGTTTTTCCATCTCGTTAAAGAATGCCGTTGGTATTTGGATCGGGATTGCATTATGTCTGTAGATAATCTGAGTAGAAGTGACATTTTCCCAATGTTGAATCTTCCTATCCATAAGTGTGGCTTTTTTTTCCATTTATGTAGGTCTATTTTGGTTTCTTGCAATAGTGCTTTGTAGTTTTCTTTGTATAGGGATGAGTCAGAATCGACTCGACAGCAGTGGTTTTTTTTTTTTTTATGTCCCTGGTTAGATTTATTCCTAAGTATTTCATCTTTTTAGAGGCTATTATAAAAAACTCAAGCCTCGAGTTACAATAGTGAAGGATCCTATGGGGAAAATATTAAACGATGCAGGAAGCATCAAAAGAAGATGGAAGGAATACACAGAGTCATTATACCAAAAAGAATTGGTCGATGTTCAACTATTTCAAGAGGTAGCATATGATCAGGAACCGATGGTACTGAAGGAAGAAGTCCAGCCTGCTCTGGAGTCATTCGCAGAAAACAAGGCTTCAGGAATTGACGGAATATCAATTGAGATGTTTTAACAAACGGATGCATCACTGGAGGTGCTCACTCGTCTATGCCAAGAAATGTGGAAGACAGCTTCCTGGCCAACTGACTGGAAGAGATCCATATTTATGGCTATTCCCAAGAAAGGTGATCCAACCGAATGTGGAAATTATAGAACACTGTCATTAATATCACACGCAAGCAAAATTTTGCTGAAGATTATTCAAAAACGGCTGCAGCGGTATATCGACAGGGTACTGCAAGAAATTCAGGCTGGTTTCTGAAGTGGACGTGGAACCAGGGATAGCATTGCTGATGTCAGATGGATCCTGGCTGAAAGCAGAGAATGCCAGAAGGATGTTTACCTGTATTTTAATGACTATTCAAAGGCATTTGACTATGTGGATCATAACAAATTATGGATAACATTTCAAAGAATGGGAATTCCAAAGCACTTAATTGTGCTCATGAGGAAACTTTACATAGATCAAGAGGCAGCTATTCAGACAGAACAAGGAGATACTGATTGGTTTAAACTCAGGAAAGGTGTGTGTCAAGGTTGTGTCCTTTCACCATACCTATTCAATCTATATGCTGAGCAAATAATCCCAGAAGCTGGACTATATGAAGGAGAACGAGGCATCAGGATTGGAAGAAGATTCATTAACAACCTGCTTTATGGAGATGGCACAACCTTGCTTGCTGAAAGTGAAGAGGACTTGAAGCACTTGCTAATGAAGATCAAAGACCACAGCCTTCAGTAAGGATTGCACCTAAACATAAAGAAAACAAAATCCTCACAACTGGACCAATGAGCAACATCATGATAAATGGAGAAAAGATTGAAGTTGTCAAGGATTTCATTTTACTTGGATCCACAATCAACAGCCATGGAAGCAGCAGTCAAGAAATCAAAAGACGCATTACATTGGGTAAATCTGCTGCAAAGGACCTCTTGAAAGTGTTGAAGAGCAAAGATGTCACCTTGAAGACTAAGGTGCACCTGACCCAAGCCATGGCATTTTCAATCGCATCATATGCATGTGAAAGCTGAACAATGAATAAGGAAGACTGAAGAAGAACTGATGCCTTTGAATTGTGGCATTGGTGAAGAATAGTGAATATACCATGGACTGCCAAAAGAACGAACAAGTCTGTCTTGGAAGAAGTACATCCAGAATGCTCCTTAGAAGCAAGAATGGTGAGACTGCATCTTACATACTTTGGACATGTTTTCAGGAGGGATCAGTCCCTGGAGAAGGACATCATGCTTGGCAAAGTACAGGGGCAGAGGAGAAGAGGAAGACCCTCAACGAGTGACACAGTGGCTGCAACAATGAGCACAAGCATAACAACGATTATAAGGATGGTGCAGGACCAGGCAGTGTTTCTTCCTGTTGTGCATAGGGTCGCTATGAGTCAGAGCCAGCTTGACGGCACCTAACAACAACAACATAAATGAGTGCAGAGCCCTGGTGGTGCAGTGGTTAAACATTAGCCTGCTAACCAAAAAGTCAACGGTTTTCCACCAGTGGCTTCTTGGAAACTCTGTGGGGCAGTTCTACTTTGTTCTGTAGGGTCACTATGAGTCAGAATCATTCCAACATAACAAGTTTTTAGTTTTGGTATTATAAATGGTATTGTTTTCCTGGTTTCCTTTTTGAATTTCTTTTTGTTGGTATATAGGAATCCAAATGATTTGTGTATGTTGATGTTGTATCCTGCTACTCCACTGAATCTTTCTATTAGTTCCAGTAGTTTTGTTGTGGAATCTTTGGGGTTCTCTATGTATAGGGTCATATCATCTGTGATTAGAGATAGTTTTATTTCTTACTAATTTGGATGTCACTTATTTCTTTTTCTTGCCTTATTGCTCTAGCTAGGACTTAAAGCACAATGTTAAATAGGAGTGGTGATAAAGAGCATCCTTGTCTTGTTCCTGTTCTCAGGGGGAATGCTTTTAGTCTCTCCATTGCGAATGATGTTGGTTGTTGGTTTTGTATAGATGCCCTTTATTATGTTGAGAAATTTCCCTTCTGTTCCTATTTTATTGAGAGTTTTTATCAGGAATGGGTGTTGTACTTTATCACATGCCTTTTCTACATCAATTGAGATGATCATGTGATTTTTTCTTTTGTTCTCTTTATGTGGTGGATTACATTGATTGATTTTCTCATGTTGGACCATCCTGTGTAGCTGGTATGAATCCTGCTTGGTTGTGATGTATTATTTTTTTTTAATACGATGCTGAATTCTATTGCTAGAATTTTGTTGAGAATTCCCCACAATGTGTCAGCACTCTCCCCATTTCCATCCCAGGTTTCCTATTTCCTTTCCTCCTGATTTTCTATCTCTTCTTGTATTCTCATCTTTGCTTTTGGGCAAATGTTGCCCTTTTGATCCTGTGTTACTGTTATTGTTCATTTTATGGCCCTGTCTATGGTTTGGATGAAAGGCGATCTCCAGGAATGACTTCAGTTCCAGTTCAGAACAGTGTCTTGGGCCATAGTCTTGGGGGTTCCTCCAGCCTCTGTCATACCAGTAAGTCTGGTCTTTGTCATGAATTTGACTTTTTGTTCTACAATTTTTCTCCTGTTCTGTCCAGGACCCTCTGTTGTGATCCCGGTCAGAGTGGTTAGTAGTGGTAGCCAGGCACCATCTAGTTCTTTTGGTCCCGGGGTCGTGTAGGCTGTGGTTCATGTGGTCCATTAGTCCTTTGGACTAATTGCTCCCTTGAGTCTTTGGTTTTCTTCACTCTCCATTGCTTCAGATGGTAAGAGACCAATAGATGTATTTTAGATGGCCTCTCGTAAGCTTTTAAGATCCCAGATGCTACTCACCAAAGTAAGATGCAAAACTTTGTCTTTATGAAATATGTTGTGCCAATTGACATAGATGTCCCCCAAATCTTTGCCTTCTAGCCCAGGAACTTCATCACACAAGGTGTTTGGCTATGTCTAAGAAGTTGCCCTGACTGTGGCCCTTGTGTTCTCTATTGTCTATATTAATATATAAGCAGCATCTACAGTTATGTATGTAGACATATCCACCACCAAACCTGTATCTGCCTTTGGTATGTTCCCTTACACCCTGCCACACCTCTTGGCCTACCTATCTACCTATGTATCCATTTGTAAATTAGTGTTTGTTAATACTATTGTTGGCAAAGAATATTGAATATACCATGGACTGACAAAGAATGAACAAATCTGTCTTTGAAGAAATACAGTCAGAATGTTTCTTAGAAGCAAGGATGGCGAGACTTCGTCTCACATACTTTGGACATGTTATCAGGAGGGACCAGTCCCTGGAGAAGGACATCATGCTTGGCAAAATACAGGGTAAATGAAAGAGAGGAAGACCCTCAATGAGATAGATTGGCACAGCAACTGCAATAATGGGCTCAAGCATAACAACAATTGTGAGCATGGCGCAGGCCAGGGCAGTGTTTTGTTCTGTTGTACATAGGGTCAGTATGATTTGGAATCAACTCAATGGCACCTAACAACAACAGTACTATTGTAGGATTGTCTATGCTATAGTAATTACTGTTGTTGCGCTTTGTTTTTACGTTCTTCTTAATGTCCTCCCATGCCTTAGTCATGTTTTGCTGACTTCCTCCATATTGTGTATTGTTTCCCTTCACCAATATTGGCATGTGTCATCTCTCTATTTTGTAGTTTTCTCTCCCTCTCCCTCCCATCCCTGGTAACCATCAAAGAACTTTTTTTTCTGTGTGTAAACATTTTCTTGTTTCTTTATAACGGTAGTCTCATACAATATTTGCCCAAATGTTTTGAGTGATGGCAGAATATCTCTAGAATATTTATGAAAATTTAATATTGTTGTTTTAGTAACATTTTTCCAAAGGCTTAGGGTCGCTATGAGTCGGAATCGACTCGACGGCACTGGGTTTGGTTTGGTTTTTGGTTTGGATAAACCTTATCTTCTATCCCCAAACATTATTTTTCACTAAGGTAGGGCCAGCATTTTTAGTCCCCACTTCACAGATGAGGAGCCTGGGATGTTAAACGACCTGCCCATGATGGGTAGCACGTTATAAAAGATAGGAGGTTGTCACCTAGGCACCTTGAGATTCTCCCTTCATGTGCTACCTTATGCTACCTTGTGATCTCTCCCTGCATTCTCCTCCATGCCAGTACATGAGGACATAGCAACACAGACACTAAGAGCTAGAAAGAACACTGGAGAACCCATAGTAAAATGCCCTCATTTTCAGACGAGGAGAAGTTGAAACCCAGCATGGTGGGTACCTGGCTCCAGCCTGTGGCTGACCCTGGGGCTCTGGAATGCTTTATCAACCTGGATGATGTGACAACCAGGCAGGGCCCCTTCCTCAAGTCAGAGTGCTCAAACCAAATGTGCCATATCCAGGTACGTCCTGGTCACAGTATGATGGTGTGATCATTATCTTGGTCCTCATTAGCAGCTCTGCTTGCTCTCTTAGAACACCAACAGCCTCCATGGAGGTCCTTAGGGATGGGGTGTCAGCAGGCATCACATCTGTGGCCAAGTTTGAAGATGGGCTGAAACCCTCTGTGAGACCAGGGTGTCCGAGGCCTCCACCATGCACAGGAGGACCTGTCACTCTTGCCTTTAGGTGTGAGACGTAACCTTGACTCCCTGAGACACTTTTTCCTGACCAGCTTCGGCAGCAGCTGCTGCCTGACATATCTTCAATCAAATAACTAGGCAGGGCCACAGAGCACAAAGTCCTACACCCTCAAGTTTTGCTGTTACAACCCAAGCCCATTAGACTGAATATTCACAAAGAGATGATTGTAGGCTGCTAAAGCCCAAAAGGAGCCCTGGTGGCACAACAGGCTTGGCTGCTAACCAAGACTGGTGGTTCTACATGGCAGCCACACACGAGAAAGGCCTGTCAATCTGAGTGACTGGTAGATTCCAACTGCCAGCCTTTTGGTTAGCAGCCACAGCACTTAACTACTGTACCACCAGGGCTCTCCCAAAGGGATTAAAAAACCCAACTCATTGCTATCGAGTCGATTCCAACTCATAGCGACCCCATAGGACAGAGTAGAACGGCCCTAGAGGGTGTCCAAGGAGTGGCCGGTAGATTTGAATGCCAAGCTTTTGGTTAGCAGCCAAGCTCTTAACCATTGCACCGTCAGTGCTCCCTATAGAGATTAAACCTATTGTTTTGAGTTGATTTTCACCTAGGAGATCCTATGGAGCAGTCCTGCTCTCTCACATGGGGCTGCTGTGAGTCAAAATCAACTTGACAGCACCTAACAACAACAACAACAACAGAAGTTCCAAGCATCACAAAGGGGGTGAGTTTAAAAATTAGGTGGCTGGCAAGGCAGATCCCAAACCCCTGAACAGTACAAAGATACTGATCTGAACCAATGCACTGACTTGTACAATGATCTGCTCATGTACATTTTCATGGCAACATGGTTGAGTAGTGACAGCACTGGGCTCAGGGTCTATGCAGAGACCTGCATTCTCGTTCTCACTTCAGTTCCCCACTGACTGTGGACAAAGACAGTCTTCTCAGCCTCTCCACGTCCTGTTCTGTAAAACTGGGGCAAGAATAACCCCAATTCCAGTGACGTTACAAATGTGATCTAATCAATACACAGAAAATACAGGATAAATACATGTAAAGCATTGTTCTTACTTTCTCTCTGATGGGTGTTAATTGTTTTGGGTTTTGTTGTTTTTGTTGTTACGTGCCATTGAGTCAGTTCTAACTCATCGCGGTCCCACGTACAACAGAACAAAACACTGCCTGGTCCTGTGTCATCCTCAAAATCATTGTTATGCCTGAGCTCTGTCTTGGTCATCTAGTGCTGCCGTAACAGAAATACCACAAGTGGATGGCTTTAACAAAGAGAAATTTATTTACTCACAGTATAGTAGGTTAAAAGTCCAAATTCAGGGTGTCAGCTCCAGGGGAAGGCTTTCTCTCTCTGTTGGCTCTGGAGGAATTTCCTTGTCCTCAATCTTCCCCTGGTGGAGGAGCTTCTCAGGCATAGGGACCCCATGTCCAAAGGATGCACTCTGCTCCTGGTGCTGCTTTCTTGGTGGTACGAGGTCCCCTTGTCTCTCTGCTCGCTTCTTTCTGTTATATCTCAAGAGATTGCCTCAAGACACAACCTAATTTTGAGTCCTGCCTCACTAACACAACTGCCGCCTGTCCTCCCTCACTAACATCAAACAGGCAGGATTTACAACATTTAGGAAAATCACACAATACCAGGAATAATGGCCCAGCCCAACTGACACACACATTTTGGGGGGGGACATAATTCAATCCATGACAAGTTCATTGTTGCAGCCACTGTGTCAGTCCACTTCATTAAGGATCTTCCTCTTTTTCACTGACCCTCTACCAAGCATGATGTCCTTCTCCAGGGACTGATCCCTCCTGATAACATGTCCAAAGTATGTGAGACGAAATCTTGCCATCCTTGCTTCTAAGGAGCATTCTGGCTATACTTCTTCAAAGACAGATTTGTTTGTTCTTTTGGCAGTCCATAGTACATTCAATATTCTCCGCCGACACCATAATAGGGTGTCAATTCTTCTTCAGTCTTCCTTATTCAACATCGAGCTTTCACATCCATATGAGGCAATTGAAAACACCATGGCTTGGGTCAGGTGCACCTTAGTCCTTAAAGTGACATCTTCGCTTTTTAACACTTCAAAGAGGTCTTTTCAGGCAGATTTTCCCAATGCAACGTGTTGTTTGATTTCTTGGTTCCTGCTTCCATGAGTGTTGATTGTGGGTCCAAGTAAAATGTAATCCTTGACAACCTCGGCCTTTTCTCTGTTTATCATGATATGCTTATTGATCCAGTTGTGAGGATTTTTGTTTTCTTTATGTTGAGGTGTAATCCATACTGAAGGCTATGGTCTTTGATCTTCATCAGTAAGCGCTTCAACTCCTCTTCACTTTCAGCAAGGAAGGTTGTGTCATCTGCATAACACAGGTTGTTAATGAGTCTTCCTCCAATCCAGACACCTCATTCTTCTTCATGTAGTCCAGCTTCTGGGATTATTTGCTCAGCATACAGATTGAATAAGTATGATGAAAGGATACAACCCTGACACACACCTTTCCTGCCTTTAACCCATGCGATATCCCCTTGTTCTGTTCGAATGACTGCCTCTTGGTCCAGGTCCAGGTCCAGGTTCCTCATGAGCACAATTAAGTGTTCTGGAATTCCCATCCTTCGCAATGTTATCCATAATTTGCTATGATCTACACACTTGAATGCCTTTTTATAGTCACTAAAACACAGGTAAACACCCTTCTGGTATCCTTTGCTTCCAGCCAGGATCTACCTGACATCAGCAATGAAATCCCTCATTCCATGTTCTCTTCTGAATCCTGCTTGAATTTCTGGTAGTACCCTGTCAATGTACTGCTGCAACTGCTTTTGAATGATCTTCAGCAAAATTTTGCTTGTGTATGATATGAATGATATTGTTTGATAATTTCTGCATTTGGTTGGATCATCTTTCTTTGGGATAGGCATAAATATGGTTCTCTTCTAGTCAGTTGACCAGGTATCAGACTTCCGAATTTTTTGGCATAGGCAAGTGAGCACTTCCAGCACTGCACCTGTTTGTTGAAACATCTCAATTGGCATTCCATCAATACCTGGAGCTTTGTTTTTCACTAATGTCTTTAGTGAAGCTTGGACTTCTTCCTTCAGTACCATTGGTTTCTGATCACATGCTACCTTCTGAAATGATTGGACATTGACCAATTCTTTTTGGTACAGAGACTCTGTGTATTCCTTCCATTTTCTTTTGATGCTTCCTCCAAAGTTCAGTATTTTGCCCACAGAATCCTTCACTATTGCAATTTGAGGCTTGAATTTTTTCTTCAGTTCTTTCTGCTTGAGAAATGCAGAGCACTTTCTTCCCTTTTGGTTTTCTAACTCCAGATCTTTGTACATGTCATTATAATACTTTATTTTGTCTTCTCAAGCTACCCTTTGAAGTCTTCTGTTCAGCTCTTTTACTTCATCATTTCTTCCTTTCGCTTTAGGTACTTGATGTTCAATAGCAAGTTTCAGAGCCTCTTTTGACATCCACTTTGGCCTTTTCTTTCTTTCCTGTCTTTTTAATGGCCTCTTGCTTTCTTCATGTGTGGAGTCCTTCCACAACTTGTCTGGTATTAGGTCATTAGTGTTCAGTGCATCATATCTATTCTTGAGATGGTCTCTAAATTCAGGTGGGATATAGTCACAGTCATGCTTTGGCTCTCGTGGACTTGTTCTAATTTTCTTTAGCTTCAATTTGAACTTGTATATGAGCAATTGATGGTCTGTTTTGCAGTCAACCCCTGATCTTGTTCTGACTGAAGATATTGAGCTTCTCCATCATCTCTTTCCACAGATGTAGTCGATTTGATTCCTGTGTATTCCATTCGGAGAGTCCAACCTTGTGTTGTTTATGTTGTTGAAAAAGGTATTTGCAATGAAGTCATTGGTCTTGAAAAATTCTATCATTCAACCTCCAGCAACATTTCTATCGCCAAGGCTGTATTTTCCAACAACTGATTCTTCTTCTTTGTTATCAACTTTCGCATTCCAATCACCAGTCATTATCAATGCATCCTGATTGCATGTTCGACCTATTTCAGACTGCAGAAGTTGGTAAAAATCTTCAGTTTCTTCATCTTTGGCCTTACTGGTTGGTCTTCCTTGTAGGCGTATGGCTATCATCCTATCACTGACAGCGTTGTACTTCAGGATAGATCCTGAAATGTTCTTTTTGACGATGAATGCAATGCAAGTCCTCTTCAAATTTGTCATTCCCGGCATAGTAGACCATATAATTGTTCTATTCAAAATGTCCAATACCAATCCATTTCCAGCTCACTCCTCAAGTGTTCCATTATGTTTTTGACAACTTCCAATTTTCCTAGATTCATATTCCGTACATTCCATGTTCTGATTATCAATGGATGTTTGCAGCTATTTCTTCTCATTTTGAGTCGTGCCACATCAGCAAATGAAGGTCCCAAAAACTTGACTCCATCCATGTCACTAAGGCTGACTCTGCTTTCAGGAAGCAGCTCTTCCCCAATCATTTTTGTGCCTTCCAACCTGGGGGACTCTTCTTCCAGCACTATATCAGACAATGTTCTGCTGCTATTCATAAGGTTTTCACTGGCTAATTTTTTTTCAGAAGTAGACTGCCGGGTCCTTCTTCCTAACCTGTCTTAGTCTGGAAGCTCAGCTGAAACCTGCCAATGATGGGTGACCCTGCTGGTATTTGAATACCAGTGGCATAGCTTCCAGCATCGCAGCAACACACAAGCCCCCACAGTACAACAAACTGACAGATGCGTGGGAGTTTTAGGTTTTAAGCACTTCTAAGGTGAAATAAATTTAACAGGGATAGGCTGGTATTTGTAGTCTCCACATTGATGGGTGAGAGGGAGGGGAGACAACTTCATTTCTATAACTGAGAAGTAAGACAAACAGGAAACCACCACTTACTGTGCTTTGAAAAGTCTGTCTCTGAATCTCTTGCTGTGGTCCCCTGTTCCCCTTCTCATCTTCTCCCAATCTGAGAGCTGCTAGGATGGGTCTCTACATGTTCGGTACTCAAAGTGTGGTCTTGGGACCCAGCAGCATCAGCTTCCCCTAGGAGCTTGTTAGAGGCCCTGGTGGCACAGTAGTTAAGTGCTCGGCTGCTAACCAAAAGGTCGGTGGTTCGAACCCACCAGCTGCTCTGTGGGAGAAGGATGTGGCCATCTGCTTCCATAAAGATTTATAGCCTTGGAAACCCTTTGGGGCAGTTCTACTCTGTCCTATAGGGTCACTATGAATCAGAATCAACTGGTCACAACTGATTTGGAGCTTGGTAGTAATGCAGAATGTAGCCCCACCAGATCTATGGAATCCAAATCTGCATTTTAACAAGATCCCAGGTGATTTGTACGCACAGTAACGTCTGAGCAGTGCTGGCTTAGAATCTAGATGATGATGCTGTGTGTGAATAGCTACCTGAGTTGACTTTTGTTTGTTTGTTTGTTTGTTTTTGCACTCTATCTAGAAAGAGCACACCATTAGAGACAGGAAGAAAGGCCACTTAGTACAGAGTGGTACTGCTTCAAAGGCTTATCCTTAGAAACACCATGTTGGAATGAGCTAGAAAGATGCCTCAGTTCTCAGACCCAAGTGGCACAAACAAACCTTTGGGAGAACTAAACACCCCCAATATCTTGATGAATGCTGAGTTTAAAGAGACCCCATATTGCTAATTAGAAAACAAAGTTCAAGACTAGAGATCTGCCATTGATGCTTAAAGAAAACAGAGAAGCGAAATAAAACGATAAATGGTTATCTCCGCATAGTTCCTCGGCATCTGTCTTAAGAACAAGGCCTTTCATTGCATTACATTTTTAAACATTGTCCAGCTCATTCTCCAAGCCCTTATTTTTCTCTCACACATTTCTGATCTCCCCTCTGTCCTCCAGAACCCACACCAGAGAGTGAGTTGTGACCAAAGTTCAATTATGCTAGGACTGTATTCCATTCCTCAGCAGCTGGAGGGGCTACTCTGAGCTTTGAGACTCCATGTCTGTACACACTCCGACACCAGTCCCTATATGCCTGGGGCATTGGAAAATTAGAAGGATATGAATAGAAAGGGGTAGTATTTTCTCTGATTCGTCAAATCCCAGTCATTCTAGAACCATTTTGATAGTGGCTTTGCAACTGCTATTTAAGATGTTGTATCTCCTGCCTTAGAAGTTTCTTTGTCTCAGATACACCAACTTTTGATCAGATTGAACCTAAACTCACTGAATCATGGTGTGTTGAGCAAACATGTTACAATTTCAAGTGGAAAAGGGATAGGTCATTAGCAAGTTCTTGAAGTGTTCAAGGACATTCTCGTATCTCATGCAACAGAAGGAAAGGGTCATTGTGTCTTCTTTTCTTTCCTAATGACTTCTTGGGTTCCACTTCCATATTTTCTCTTTTAGCCTCAAAAGGGTAAGCTGCAAAAATAACTGACTAAGACCAAAACAACAACAAAAAAACCAAATCTGTTGCCGTCAGATTGATTCTGACTCACGGCGGCCCCATGTGTTAGAGAGTAAAACTGCTCCAAAGGGTTTTCTTAGCTGTGCTCTTTATGGACGGAGATCTCCAAGCCATTCTTCTGCAGTACCACTGGGTGGGTTTGAACTGCCAACCTTTAGGTTAGCAGTCAAGCGTAACATGTTTGCACCACCCAGGGACCTCTATTAAGACTAAATCCAACCTATGTCAGTAACAGAGAAAAACAAACTCTTAATAAATTACCAACTTTGTTCTTGTTAAATAAAAGATTTTTGTTTTACTTTGTTTACCTGATTTAGGGCCATAGTGACCATGAATTTTCATAAGCAAACATGTTCACGAGCTAAGCATTCAACAAAATTCTTTTTTTTTTTCACTCAAGCAATGGAACTCAAAAATGAAGGGGAAAAATCTACTCATAACCTTAGCATCCTGACAAACCAAGCCTCCTGTCTGTGTCCTTCTCCAGTCCTCATCCACACGTAACTCCAATTTTATATCTTCCTCTCCACGTTAGCACTAAATTACAGACGTTTTGCTTGCGTTATGTAGTCTCCTAGTTGATATTTAGTGGTAGCAGAATTGTCCGTAAGAATTTACACTGCATCTTATAGTCCTTGGCTTTTGAACATTTAGGGTGTAACACTCTCGGCTGCTCATGAAAAGGCTGGAGGTTTGAGTCCACCCAGTGGTGCCTCAGAAGAGGCCTGGCGACCTACTACTGAAAAAAATCAGTCACTGAAAACCCTATGGAGCACAGCTCTACTCTGACACACATGGGGTCGCCATGTCAGGGCTCACGCGACAGCCACTGGTTATTACTCTAGCTCTTCTGCAGGTGTCAGGGTGCCTGAGGGAATAAACACCCTCCCAGCCTTGGTGGATGTGCTCTGACCTCTTTGCAGCCTCCATGAGAGATAGGGGCTCTCTCCAGGTGTCTGCACCCCTGTGCACCTCTCTGGGCTCCTCTTTGTGGCACACCAGTCACACCCAGCACCAGGCATGTGCCACTTTTCTCCACAGGATGAAATGCCACCACGGTCATTGTTTGTGCAGTAGTTACAGTCATGGAACTCAGTGACCCTTCTCAAAGACAATCAATGAGCCACTTTCCTCCCTAAGGTTCTATGGGAAGAGCCATTTGGAAGCAGCCCTATGTAGCGCCATAGCGCGTGCAATCTAACTGCCCTCTCAGGAGCAGCTCGCCTCATGCCTATTGTCAGTCTTACCATTCCTTTTGTTCTGGGGGAGAAACAGTGGCAATCCTTTAAATGCATCCACGTTATCCAGCCATTCTTTACCCGATTTGTGGAATTTAAACAATCTTATTCAGTGGAATAAGGAGTAATTAACAGGACTAGGGATTTATTAAGGATAAGTCATGCCAGACAGTTTTGACAGCTTGTTTTGAGTGTAACAGAATTACCAAATCCGAGGGCAGACGCATTTTGTATTTGGACTCTAGTGCAGCATCTCACACCAGGCTTGGGAAATTATTCCTGCCAAATGGTCCGAACCAGTCAGAAGCAGAAAAGTCTCATGGACGTTTTTGGAAGTAGATCACCATCACTTTATACCCTCTGATAATTATTATTTCTATCTGTCCAAGAGTATTAAATCACCTGTTTGATTTCATCTCCCTGAGGACAGTATAGCATTTAATCTTCCTGTTCATCTTAACTGGAATATTTGATTAATCAGAACACTGTGCCTCCACCTCTATTACATACATTATTATCGCTCTTCAAGTTCTTCCCAGCCAGTACAGTAGGCCCACCAGGGTACATGTGGCAGCAGATAGAAGGTGATGCTGGCGAGCACCAGGGCCCAGCACAGGCCCACATTGCAGATAAACATTCCAGATAAAGGGTTTAAGACACTGTTTCTTGTCTATGAAACTCCAAGCCTGATCTCAGATAGGTCTTTTATATCAAACTAGGCTTAATCAGCTAAAACCTGGCATCACAGACACTTCTGTTGTTGTTGTTAGCTGCCATCGAGTTGGCCCCAAACCACTGCCTGGTCCTGCACCATACCCATGTTTGTTTGTGGGTTGGACCATAGTGGTTTTCGTTGTCTGATTTTCAGAAGTAGATCAGCAGGCCTTTCTTCCTAGTCTTAAAAAAAAAAAAATCTAGAAGCTCCACTGAAACCTGCTCAGCATCATAGCAACACGAAAGTCTCCACTGACAGACGGGTGGTGGCTGTACCTGCATTGGTCAGGTATTGTACAAGGGTCTCCAGCATAGAAGGCGAGAATTCTACAACTGAACACCATTGCACTACAGACTCTTATAATGTTATTAAATATCCAGTAGAGAAACAAGTGACTAATTCTTCTTTTTTTCTTAACATTCTGTATCAGTTTCTTATAGCCTTAAGAAATAGTGGAAGTAGCTCCCAAAACACCTCAGAGAACCAATAGAGAAGAAGTGGCACAGCTATAAATCAAACATTTATTCTTTCATTTCACAGAACTGCCGATCATACTATGGGCAAAATGCTGTGCTACGTGTTGCAGGGGGTGGGGGTACAAGATAAAAAGCACAATTCAGGATACAGGTGTATTACGGCCTACAGATAAGAAGAATAAAATGTAGACATTAACAAATAACCTTTAAAAGACACAAAAATACTTTTGATGTTCAGGATCTGTGAGGGAATGTCTGATATTCTGTTTCCCCATAAATTCATTTTTCATATATTCTGGATACTAGACACTTATCAGATATCTGGTTTCCAAATGTTTTCTCCCACTCTGTAGCCTGTTGCTTCATTTTGTTTGATAAAGTTCTTTGATGCACTAAAGTTTTTAATTTTTATGAAGTGTATTTTATCTATTTTTTCTTTTGTTGCTCATGCTTTTGGTGCCCTATCTAAGAATCCACTGTCCAAAACAAGGTCCTGAAGACTTACCCCCATGGTTTCTTCTAAGAGTTTTGTGGTTTTAATTCCTATATTTAAGTCATTGATCAATTTTGAGTTAATTTTCGTACGGTGTGAGGTAAGGATCCAACTCCATTCTTTTGCATGTAAATCCAGTTGTCCCAGCACAATTTGTTAAAGAGCCTATTCATTCCCCATTGAATAGACTTGGCACCCTCGACAAAAATCAATTGGCCATAAATGCATAGGTTTATTTCTGGACTCTGAATTCTATTTCATTGGTCTATATGTCTATGCTTATACCAGCACTAGTCTGTTTTGATCACCTGTAGCTTTATAGTATGCTTTGAAATTGGGAAGTATGAGTCCTCCTTCTTTGTTCTTCTTTTCAAGACTTTTTGCCTATTCAGGGCCCTTATGCAGTGTCATATGAATTTGAGGACTGGCTTTTCCATTTCTGCAACAACAACAACAACAAAAAACCTGTTGGAATTTTGGTAGGTATTGCATTGACTCTGTAGATCATTTGGGGTAATATCGACACCTTAACAGTATGCCCTCCAATTCATGAATACAGCATGCCTTTCCATTATTTAGGTATTCTTTAGTACTTTTCCAGTGTTTTATAGTTTTCAGGGTACATGGATTTCACCTCCCTGGTTAAATTTATTTTATTCTTTTGGATGTACAAACTCATCTTTTAAAACAGCTGACAAAGTGTCATTCCAATTCAGTGGAGGGGTGGAGGATGGTTTCTTTAATAAATGGTCTAGTACATGTGACTTAACTCTTCATCTGGAGGGGAAAAAATCTGAACCCGTATCTCATACCATATTGTAAAAACACATTCTATATAGATTAAATACTTAAACATAAAACTACTGGAAGAAAATTCAGAAGACAATTTGTATAACAAAGGGTGGGGGAGACCTTAAACCAGATAGGACACTCAAAACCATAATGGAAAAGGGACAAAGGGACATCTATGTGGCAAAAGAAACAAAGCCAAAGACATATAATAAAAAATATAATAGCCTAGGAAAATACATTTGCAGAGCACATGCCAGACAGAGGGTTACTAACCTTACAATTGATTTTCAAAAAAGTAACAATATAAAAGATAAGCAGCCCAATAGAAAAATGGGTAAAGGATAAACAGAGGAAATTTAAATGAACAATAAGCTTGTGAAAATATGCTTTAATCACACCAGTAGTCAATGAAAGGGAAATTAAAACAACAATGAAACACCACTTTCCATTTAACAGATTAACAAAAATTGGAAGTGTGCTATTATCCAGTGCTGGCAAGACTGTGAGAAAGCAGGCTCTCTCCTACACAGCCGGTGGGAAATGAAGTGCCGCAACCTTTGAGGAAAGTAATCTGGCAATAGGAATTCACTAAAATGCACATATCCTTTGACCCATGCATTTGGAGGCACCTGTCCTTTTTTTTTTTTTTGTCCTACAGAAAGCAAGTGAACAATACATAAGGACGTATAATCAAAGGGGTTTGTTGCAGCATTGCTCTGCAGTGGTTTAAGCCTGGAAACTACCTGAATGGCCGTCTATAGGAGAATGGCAGAATTAACCATTAAAAAAATAAGTTGTATCTCTGTCCATGGTTTTATTATTCTTTAAAAATGACAAAAAGACAAAACCAAAAAAAAAAAATAAAAATATGTTTATATGAGTTTGAATGAACAAGGAGAAAGGTAGGAAAAATGTGCTTTAACACTGATTATGAGAATGGGGTAGGAATGGAGCAGGGTAGGGGAGGGTGGATTACTAACTTTTCCTCTATGTATCGCTAGTTTAAATGTTATGTACTACTTTTGTAATTTAAAATTTTTAATGAAGAAAATTTTGAAAACCCAAAGTAGGCTCATTAGAAACAGGAGTATTCCACTAGCCCAGCTGTGTACTACCTGGAAATCCCTCAGTATTAATCAAGGGTCCCCGCCCACCATTGTTAGACACTGACTTGGAATTACCCAGAAGCCCACGGTGAGCAGCCTCTCGGCCCTGCCACCACCACCTCTGTCAGGAACTCTGGCTCCTTCCGGAAACATCAGGACAGTTTGAGACCTGTCTTGCTAAATAGACAACCTTATTAGTGGAACCAGAAACCCTCTGAAACATTAGAGAAGACCCCTTAATTCTACATTTTCTTTTAGAAGGGAGAGTAGAACTCCCAGACTGACAAAACTTGGATAATTCCAATGTGGCCAGACAGTCCTTTTTCCCTCTGTGTCTTCAGAAAGTTTAGAAAAAAGGGCACGAGAAGAGCCCAAAGAGCCTAATTATTTTTCAACTTGACTTAAACAATGGTCAGGAGAATAAGACCCCTTATAATATAAATTTTAAAATCTCTCAATTGGAGCTTTGTCCATACAAACACTTCCTTTAATCGGTTTAAAATTCATATGACTGGGCCTTGCAGGATTGCTGAGGTGCCAGGTCCCTGAGCCTCAGACTAAGTTCTTGAACGGTTGGGTTTACACAACTCTCTCAGTCACAAGTCACTTTTCCTTCGCCATGGTACAATAAACTACAGGGGGAGGGCTGGGCAAAGGAGAAAACTCTGGGTGGCTGCGGTAACCAAAGCAGAGGCTGAGTTGTAACTCTTTTCGGTTACTTTCTACTAAGAGAAGGGAGAGAGGGCAGACATGAAAAGTGAATTGGCTCCCTCCTACCTCCACACCAGGCAGTGTAGACTAAGGCAACTCTTCATCTAGAGTCAAACTCTCAAGGTCCTGAGGTTGTCTTTATTGTACAAAGAACCATGCACTTACCCATTTTTCTGGAAACAGGCAGCCATCTTGGCCTTTTTCAATTTACTCTCTTTTGTTAGAGTGCTGGTTATAGAGAAAGATTCTCCACCCATGGCAGGGCAGGGGGGAATCTGTGTACAAGCAAAGAAGACTGGGCCTGGGAACCTGGAGATTATAGGGAGGGCTGTAAACCGTGGAGTACCACAAAGAAAGCACTGGGTCTAAAGGACAAGGCAACACTCAAGTGTCACCAGAAGGATAGGAGAGGCCCAGGATGGCCGGGTGGCCTGGCTTTTTAAGAGAAACCGGAAATACAACCCTTTCAGTGAAGTCTTTTGATACATAACTGGTGGCTCGTGTTTTCTTACATTGCGTGGGCTGGATTTGGCCCTTGAGCTTCTAGTCTTCTGCTGTTGCTTGACTCTCTTGCAGTCTTCCTCTGGAAGGCTCCTGGCAGCATCCAAACCAGATTTAGCTAAAGCTCACCACGCTGGATCTGACTGCAGCCAGAGATTCAGAACTGGCGGCACAGGGTTTCCAGTGTGAGAGACCAACTGCAGCAGTGTCATTCTCTGTACAGTTACAGCCACGACTTCCAAACACTCAGCTCCAGGGCTGAGTCTACAAAGTCTCCGATTTTCACAAAACAGGCTTTCTCAGCCACAGCACTACTGACATTTGGGTTGAATAATTCTTTGTTGCGGGGGACTGTTCTGTAAATTGTAGGATGTTTTGCAGTGTCCCTGGTCTCTACCCACTAGATGCAGCTTCCAAGTTGTGACAATTTAAAATGTCTCCAGACACTGCAAATGTTGCCTGGGGGGCAAAGTTGTCCCCAGTTGAGAAGCACCTTCCGTAGAACTGATTCCAGAGGCATAAACCTCTACTCAGTTACTCTAATAGGGCGGAAGGCTCTCTGGGCACCAAGCTGCTGGCCTCCACTCTACATGGCTTTCTCCATCAAATCCTCTGATCGGTATGTTGTGGCGTCCATGGGTTACAAACCTAGCACAGAACACATCTGACCACCCCCAGGCCCAGCCTCCCTGGCCTCATCAGGCACACACGCCCCGTGTTCTGCCACCCTGAGTTGCTGGCCTCTGCTGGTCTCTGTACTGCAAACTCTGAGGCTGTTTACTCTTCACACTACTTGTTCACAGGCTTTTAGTTCTAGTTAGATTTTTTTTTTAAGGAAAAATTGGATTCATGCTATGCCAAAAATCTTCACAACTTGACAATTTCTCTTCTCCGCCTTCTGTGCTAAATGTTTATTTTTTATAACTGAAGTTCCAAAACTAGGGTCGATATTTGGTGCTAACCCCTGGTGCGCGATCCTCAGCTAAATTAAAGGATTCCTTCTCCCTAAAGCTGTGTGAATTTAACATATAGATAATTGGACCAGCCAGGACATTTAAATTTGGGAGGCTTAGATAGCGTTCAGAAGTTTAAAAAGTGTTCACACAGTCTGAGAGGCCCTCAGATCTTAGACAGAGGATCTGTATACGGTCATACGCTGGGGCACTGGCAGACCTTTAAGTGGCTGGCCCCAATTGTTATCAAGCTGCTTAAATCCTGTCTTTCTCTCTGCTCCCTCGGCAGTGCAGGATGTGGGCGTTCTGGTTGTCAGGCAGAGGTGTGCTGAATGAGACCGCATCCAAAAAAAAGGGATGGGGTAATTCCTCATTTGTATTTCCGCTTCCTAAGAGCTGCTCAGCTGACCCTTTGGGGTTTCTCACTGCTTTCCCCTTCACATGCTCAAAGCCAGCAGGCAGTGAAGAGGAAGTCCCAGGAAGAATGTCAGGCCAAGTGGGGGACAGTCGGGAAAAGAAAGCTGCTAGGGCAAATTTCCAGGGAAACACCCTGACGCATCTTGTTTTATCAGTTCCGTAAGGCCTGAGCCTGGAGCTCCTGACCACTATCCACCTGGAATATCTCGAAACTTTAGAAAGAACCTCAGAGAGAATGAGTCACCTCTGTACGCTGTGCATTTTGGGCTTGAAGTGTAAGGATCCAATCAACTCTGACTCCAAGCTGACAGCATAAGCAAACAAAACAGACCATGTGTAAACATCTGTTCAAAATCATAAATGTGATTTCACTGAGATCAAGGATACTCCATAACTAAAAATGATATTAAAACTTAGAGAGAGGGAAAAGCCACACACACAAATAATTCCAAAAATTCTGCTCCAATTTTTTTGTAATAGCTGATCCATAATGCAGAAAGTTCCATCTGTTGTGCTACAGAAGAGAGCTGTCGCTATGTGTGGTCCTGCCAGGCTGGGTTTCTTTCTCTGCCATTGTCTTTTTCAACTGTCCTTTGATCATGGTTCTCCATCTTTTTGGAATCTGAACACCTTATTACCCCTTGTTTTATTTTATGATACCTACCACCTAACACCTTAAAATGTTGCCAGAATTTTTTTTCAATCAAATCCAACTGAAAAGAATTTGAATTTAAAAATCTCCCAATGCCTCTATAAAAATGATCCCTCCTGTATCATAAATTTTACCACCTAACACCTTAAAATGTTGCCAGAATTTTTTTTCAATCAAATCCAACTGAAAAGAATTTGAATTTAAAAATCTCCCAATGCCTCTATAAAAATGATCCCTCCTGTATCATAAAAATGGGCAAATAGTCATTGCTCCTGGGGTATCTTTCAGTCTGGTGACAAGCAGTTCCTTTATCTTCTCCTGGCTCTGGGTGTTTAGAGTCCTCGGGAAACATTGTAAATAAAATTCAATTTGCAAATCAGATATGAGAATTCATTCCCTCCGAAATGCAAATCAAAACCACAATGAGATAATACTTCACACCCAATAGGGTGGTTAGATTAGCAAAATGGAAAACAACAAGTGTTGGTGAGGATATGAAAAAATTGGAACCCTCATGCGTTGCTGGTTGGAATATAAAATGGTACACACTGTGTGGAGAACATTTTGGCAGTTCCTCAAAAAGTTAAACATAGAATTAACATATATGCCAGCAATTCCACTCTGAGGTGTATACCCAAAGAACTGAAAGGAGGGACTCAAACAGATACCTGTACATCAGTGTTCTTTGCAGCGCTATTTACAATAGCCAAAAGGTGAAAACAACTCAAGTGTCCATCAACAGACGAATGGGTAAGCAAAATGTGATACATACACACAATGGAATATTATTCAGCCATAAAAAGAAAGAAGTTCTGACACATCCACCCACATGGATGAACTTCGAAGTAAAATAATTCAGTCACAAACGAACCAGTACTGTGTGATTCCACTTAAAATAATTCAGTCACAAACGGACCAGTACTGTGTGACTCCACTTACGTACAGTATCTAGAACAGGAAATGCAGAGACAAAGTTTATCAGTCGTCACCGAAGGCTGGGAGCATGGACCAACAGGGAGCCACTGCTTAAGGTACTGGGAGCTAACAACAGCATGGTCAACGTGGTCAATGCCACTGAATTGTATGCTTAAGACTGGTGGAAACAGCAAATTTTTTGTTAAATATATTGCAACACAATTTTTTTTAAAGTATCAAAAAATTATTCAAATACCTCCTGCCTCAGTCTATAGTCAGAAAACAAAATAAACTAATATCTCTTTTATCACTCAATAACAACCAAAACAACAAAAAAATTTTTTCTGGTTGATAGACGCTCAAGCCTGCCTACTTACAGATGAAAGATAGGACATCTCCAGGGAGCCTCCAATTTCAGTTAGTGTACCTAAGAACAAACCCTACCGAGAAAGCCTGTGTGGTGTCTTGAATAAGCTCCCACGCCCAAGTACAGGCAGCTTTGGAAACAAGGCTTTTCGAATGGCTTTGCCTCACTGCAGTCATCCTCAGTTTGAGGACCTGAAAACACGCTAAATCCCAGACAGAACTTCTGGGCTTCTCTTTCCCAGCTTCCCTCCACACCTCTAAGAGAGAAAGTGGTAGGAGGCGAGGGCTGAACTCTCAGCAGTTCCGAACCTGGCGGTTTTCGTTGGCTCTGAGACTGCTCTGATGTTTGACTTGGAATGTGCCCCTCACTCTAAAGGGAAGGGGGAAAACAAGGGCGTTTGAGCCATTTTCAAAAAGATTCTCAGACCAGAGTCAATGTTTGTTCACGTTATTTTTAAGTATATGCCCAGGTGAGGGGATGAGAGGGACGGCAGAATCAAGCAGTAACAACAAAGCAGAGAGGTCCCCAAAGCGTGAGGGTCCCGCTCCAGCGCATGAAGAGACCTTTTAGGAGCACCACTCTGCCGAGGCCCTTGAGGAACCGGAGGCTCACAGCCCTCGGGTCCCAAAGGCCAAAACTGATAGCGTTTGCACCCCACCCTGTTCTGAGCCAAGTGCTACGAAACCCGAGCACCTTTGACCTGAGAAGCAATATCTCTGGGATTAAGGCGATTTTCTTATTCAGACGAGAAAAACAGAGAGTTTACAATTACCTGCTCCCGGTGGCAACGTCTGTCATTCACGCCTCAATCTAATGGAGCAAACTTTTAGCATCTTTGCCCTCCGTCATTGTTTCAACAGCCACCAAGAAGATTAAAATAATCTCTCTTCCTTTTAATTTTCTTTCACCCCTCCTCCCCACATCCTCTGGGGACAGCATGAATTTTTAATCCTCTTCTTGGTTTGTGGTTTGGAGAAGGGGGTGGGCTGGAATCCCAGTCCAGGCAGGTTGTTAACCCCTTGTGGAGGCAGAGGGCCGGGAGAAGGGAAAGCCCTGGGGAAAGGGGCCCCCTGCTGGCCGGGCCTTGAAGAGCACCGAGTCGTCCCGGCTCCAGCAGGGGATGTCCCCCCATCGGTGCACGGGCCCGCAGCAGGTCAGGGGCAAGCCTGCTAAGGGGGAGAAAGTGCCTCTCAGTTTCCCTCTCTCCAGCACCCGTGGCTCTCAAGCAGTCAGCCTCCTGGCTGCACCAGGTAGCTCTGTGTCAAACTTCGTTGGCCTGTGTGTCACGGTCTCTCCCTGCTCTGCGACTGTGAGCCAGTAAGTGTGCGCAGACACATACATGTGGCAAAGCCCTTCCCCTGTCCCCCTGAGCTGCTTCCTTCCCTGGTCTTTCTGGAGATGTGCCAGGTAGATGGAACCCCTGGGTGAGGCAAACAGTTAACACACTTAGCTGCAAACCAAAAGGTTGGAGGGTTAAGTCCACCCAGGGCACCTCGGCAGAAAGGCCTGGTGATCTTACAAAAAAATCAGCCGTTGAAACCCCTGTGGAGCAGTTCCACTCTGACATACACTGGGTCGCCATGAGTCAAGGTCGACTGACAACAACTGGGTGGGCCAGGCAGGTGAGGGATTTGGCTGCAGGGGGAGTGTTTCAGACCTGCTCAAATCAGATCATGTGGGTAGCTGCCAATTGCACTTATACCTGACACAGTGCTGGCGGCCAGTCCTGGGCAAGTCAGAGGGGATGCTCCCTCTAGCAGGACTGGGTGGAAGTGGAAAAGGGGGTGGGGCTCCCACCTCAGGTAAAGAAGAAAGCCACAGGGCCCCACAGGTCACAGGTCACACAGGTCATGGGAACCCCATACAACAAAAATGCCCAGCTTGTCAGGGTGGGTCAGTAACTTAAGCCATACAGACCATGCTAAGGAATCGGAACCTTCAGCCTTTGTCCAAATGTCAGGAGGCCAGGGAAGCTGGATTCTGTCACCTTTATGTGTTCAAGGAGGATGTAACTGAGCATGTTATCACTCAAAGAGGATGACATATTTTTTTGGGTCGGGTGGACAGATAGCAACAGCCTGGTGAAGGGACCCAGATGGCTGGGGTAACACTGGCTGCTGTGCGTAAGATTGGGGCTGTTTTTAAACAAATTGTGGTTGCATAGACAGCACGTATGTGAAAGGTCTCAGGGAGACGCCTCCCACTCAAAAACTAAAAACGGATCAAGTGGAAAAGATCTCCCTACAGCCCACGCTCCCCTACAGCCAAACTCAATGTTTAAAGGGTTCCTGCACCACGCACAGATTCTGGGAAAGACCTACATTTATGACAGGATAAACTACTGAGACACAATCGCACTTTCTTTTCCTGTGTTTCCTCCACTGCTGTCCATTGCCAGTGGCCAGGCCCTTTCGATCTCTCTTCCTGCTTCTAGGTCAACAGCAGAAGTTTCAGGCAAGACCCCTTTCTCTCCTGGCTCCTGTTTGTCAGAGCCCAACCCTTTGGGAGGGGAAAAAGGAAGGCACTTTTGACAAAAGAGGAACAATTATCCAAAGATGGGGCAGAGTTAAAAAGCCCAAAAATTATCAACAATTATCCAACAACTATCCAAAGATGGGAGAAGTCCAAAAATTCAATCACAACAGCAACCAAAAACATACCATGTGTAAAGATGAACTTAAGAAATTTCCAGGATCTTGAGAGAGGCGGAGCCAAGACAGCAGAGTAGTCAGATGCTTCCGGTGGTCCTTCTTACAACAAAGACCCCCCCCCCCAAAAAAAGTGAATCGATTATATATGACAATCTAGGAGCCCTGAACATCAAAGGCAAAGCTGAGGAATTGGACTTAGTGGGAGGAGAAGGGAGAGATGGTTCAGAAGCTGCAAGGGGTTGCCAGACGTGACCCAGTGGGAACCGGCACCCGGCAGGCCAGATCCACTGGCGTGAGCACAGTGAGACAAGCGATGGTGTCCGGGACACATTATCCACATCATGAGACGCTCATGCCTCCAAAATCAGGGAAAAGCAGCACTCAATCAGCAAAAGGTAAGTACCTGCATCTAACCTATCGCACAGATCAAAAAACACCCTTTTAGGAAAAACCTCTCTGGCATTTACCTGCCCCCTTCCCGCTCTGCACGGAGTCTGAGCAGGCTAGAGACTGTCCTGTTCCCTGGGCCGGAAGCAGGACACACCATTGGCCCTGAGCCATTTTCCCAGCCTTGGAGAGGGAACAAATTAACAAACAGGAAGAAACTACCTGCCAGCTCCCCAAGCTTGGAACTTAGGGGAGAAACAGTGCCTTTGCCTGGGCACAGGCACAAGGGATCCAGGGACTTTTTTTTTTTTTGATGGCGGTGCCTTGGAAAAGACTGACCGTTAGTTCCTGCTCCTTAGATTCCCTAACGTTGTCCCGATGGACTGTCCGTTCCAGAGGCCTGCCCTGTGAAATCTTCCTCAGTACCATAAGCTATTCGACACTTTGTTTTCATTTTCTACTCTTTTTAAAATTTAGCGGGAGCCAATTTTTGCCTAAATGGGATTAGTGTATGCACTTTGCTTTCTCGTTCCAACTTCCACCCATAGCGTTAAGGTCCAGGGATGGACAGACTCAAAATGACCATGACTGTGGAAGTCTGTGAGAAGCATGGGTGACATCACTAACGCCTCTCAAAACGCTGGTTTCAGTATATTTGATATCAGAGAAAGGAAAGGTAAACAAAGAGGCCAAGGGAACAATCCTCTCTTAACAGGGAAAGTAAAACAGATTGCTACAGCCGTCGCCATTAAATTTTGGTACCCTGTGTCTCAGGACAAACACCTGCTATTTCCAATTCCACTAACCAAGGAAAAAATCATTCTGCCCCAGAAGTCATGTGTCAGGCTTCTGAGCTGGAAACAAATAAATAGGAGGTATTGCTGTTGTGTGGTTACTTTCTGGATTAGGTAACCAAGAGGACAAAAGCTAGCTGCATTACAGTTCTGAGCCCACTCTCCTCCTCCCATCAACTGATCAAATTGTTCTTCAGTGACAAAGCCTGATGGGCTCTCAACTTCAGGCCATGGATTCTGGGCTTGATATTACAGGCACAGTTGTTGTTGTCCGGTGCCGTCGAGTAAGTTCAGATTCACAGTGACCCTACATGCAACACAACAAAACACTGCCCAGTCCAGTGCCATCCTCACAATTGTTGTTTTGCTTGAGCCCAATGTTGCAGCCATTGTATCAGTCCATATTGTTGAGGGTCTTCCTCTTTTTTTGCTGACCCTCTGCTTTACCAAGCATGATGTCCTTCTCCAGGGGCTGGTTCCTCCTGATAATATGTCCAAAGCACGTGAGATGAAGTATCATCATCCTTGCATCTAAGGAGCATTCTGGCTGTACTTCTTCAGAGACAGATTTGTGTGTTCTTCTGGCAGTCCATGATGTATTCAATATTCTTCACCAACACCATAATTCAAAGGTGGCAATTCTTCTTCAGTCTTCCTAATTCATTATTCAGCTTTCACATGCACACAAGGCTAGAGAAAATACTACGGCTTGGGTCAGCTGCACCTTAGTCCTCAAAACCACATCTTTGCTTTTTAACACTTTAAAGCGGTCTTTGGCAGTAGAATTGCTCAATGCAACACGCTGTTCGATTTCTTGACTGCTGCTTCGATGGATGTTGCTTGTGGATCCAAGTAAAATGAAATCCTTGACAACTTCACTCATTGCCGTGGCGGTTCCCTGTCCATGTACTGCTGCTACGGCTTTTGAATGATCTTTGGCATAATTTTACTTGTGCGTGGTAGCACAGACTTCCTGGAATTTAATTACACAATTCATTAAAAATAGTGTATTATAAAATTCCTTTTTATAAAATCCCAGGTCCTTTACTGGCTCTGAGTCACAGGCACTAGGGAGCCATTGAAGAACTGGGATTTTGTGGTAAGAGGTTTTATAATCCACTGTTTTAAAAAAAATGTGTAAGTAAATCCCAGGAAGTTCGTGTTATCAACAACATCAAATATAGTACAAGGAATCTTGAGAACAGCCCACTGGATTTGATAAGAGAAAAAGCTCTAGTAGAAGGATGGGGACAGAATCACATTTATATGAGCGAAAGGGAAATGGGTGGGTAGAAAACAGAGGTTTCACAGAGAATAGAAGAGTGATGGAAAAGTAACCGAAAGGATCAAGCAAATAGTCTTTTTGTACGCAATCTAGGGAAGATGTTACATGTGTTATGGATTGCATTCTGTCCCCAAAATATGTGTGTCAACTTGGCTAGGCTATGATTCCCAGTATTGTGTGATTGTCCTCCAATTTGTGATAGGCTGTATTGTAAATCCTAACCTTTATGATGTTAATGAGGCAGGATTAGAGGCAGTTATGTTAATGAGGCAGGACACAATTTACAGGGTTAGGATTATTAGGATTATCTCTTTTGAGATATGAAAAAAGTGAGCAGAAAGGAGAGGGATCTCATACTACCAAGAAAGAAGAGCCAGGAGAAGAGTGCATCCTTTGGACCAGGGGTCCCTGCGCTGAGAAGCTCCTAGACCCAAGGGAAGATTGGTGACAAGAATCTTCTCCCACAGCCAACAGAGAGAAAAGGTCTTCCCCTGGTGTTGGTGCCCAGAATTCAGACTTCTAACCTCCTAAACTGTGAGAGAATACATTTCTGTTTGTTAAAGCCAAAAAAAAAACAGAAAGAAATTTACAGAATCCACAGGAATAAGACCAAAAAAAAAAAAAAAACTTGACCAAGAGACAATAAAAAAGACGAATAAACAGAGCCCAAAAAATAGCAGCAATGAGTTGCGTACCCAGTATCTATTCCCTCTTCCTTCCTCGGAAACCCTGGTGGTGTGTGGTTAAGAGCTCCGCCTGCTAGCCAAAAGGTCAGCGGTTTGAATTCACCAGATGTTCCTTGGAAACCCTATGAGGCGGTTCTCCTCTGTTCTATAGGGTCTCTGTGAGTCTGAATTGACTCGAAGGCAACGGATTTTTACTTCCCTCCTTGCAAACAGGCCCAGTTTTAGAAGATGGGTGAAATGGAGGATGGACATTCAACATCCATTCCCTGCCATCCACTGTGTGCTGCAAAGATTGGAACACAAAATCCTACATTTTCAAGACTCATTTGCACAAGGGGCTCTATATGGAATTTAGGTCTTGCCAGTTAGATGCATTCATATGTGATTAGAAAGGCAGAGGAAGGCCGAGGCCATCTTTGTTCTGCTTCTGCCATTTTCTTCCGGTAACCCTGTCTGGAGTCGCTGGGCTTTTCTGGAGCAGCTCCCAGTCCCCAGTTGTGGGTTGTGGGTGTGAAGAGGGTACTTGTGAGTATGGGAAAGCAGGGCACAGGACTTCCAGGTTTTTGCTAGTGCAGCTCCAGCTGGCACATGGGCGGCTCTACAGCCAAAGCTGCAACAACAGCATGTCCTGCCCCCCAATCACAGCAAATGCCGAGTGGTGGTGAACAGTGCCGGCTGTGGCCTCCTGATTTGCCTCTTTGCTGTTGGTGGCAGAGGTAGCTGCTCCCTTGGCAGCCCAGCTGTGCTGGGGTGAAGCATCTTAGTCCCTGTATTAAATGCCTTTCTGTTGAAAACAGCTGGAATGATTCTTATATTTGCAATTGGACCCTGACTGATAGGTTATTTGGTAAAGAATTGGCTGTAGGCAGTAAGCCCCAAAGATGAGAATTTGGGTGAAGTTATTCATACTTGGAGGTGTTTAGAGGCAGTGAGGATCGGGTTACCATTTAAAATGGGACACTGCTAATCCGTGGCATGCAATGGCAAAAAGTGGCTTAAGCGATCATCTGCAGCCACCTGGAAAGAGGTATCTGTGGAAGGAAGGCTTTGGAGGACCAACTGCAATGGACAAGGACTGTGGGCTGGCCTGGCTATTTCTGCTGCACTGGGAGGATAAGAAGCTCATGGGCTGTTCCATACTTGGTATCCAGAGTAAGAGGTTTGAGGATACTTCACTCAGGTCACCAAATGTATGAAATGACACACCGAGGTGACCTTCCTTTGTCTCATGTCACCAAGCTCCTCCCCAGTGACCAGGGAGGCAGAAATTGCTGTATGTTCCTCACACCCCGTTTCTTTCTCTTCTTAGGCTCACACACAGCTGGACTGGTCCCAGTCACACTTGCAGTTAGGTGAGGACATGTGACTGAGAGCCAGCAATGGAATGCGGACAGCTGTAGGGTATCCCACTTTTAGGTCTGCCCATAAAAACTTCCCAAAGACCCCTCCATGCTCTGTCTTCCCCACCCGCTTGCTGAATGAAGAGGGCTCTGAGGACCTGGTGGAGGTGGAGCCACAAGATGGAAGGAGACTGGGTCCCTGAATGACTAAGTAGAACAGACACCCCGCCAACACACAGCGGACTATGACATGAGCAAAAAAATAATCTTTCACTGGGGGAAGCCACTGAAGTTATCGGATCATTACAGCAATTACCTACTCTGATAAATGCGATTAGTAAAGAATTATACTACCATTTTAAATAAAAGCTTGACTGATAATGTTTCTCTTTTCTAATAAGAAGGAAAGATAGTCTAGAAGATGACATACAATAAAAGTCGCTAAACACATTAAATAAAAATGTATAGGACTCCAAGTTTTATGGTCTTGAGGACCAGAACTATTCATTCACTCTTATTTTTCTTCTTTGAGAGGAAAGAAGAGTGTAAGTAAGGGAATCAGGATTATTTACTATTGAACAGACTAATATCTGTTCATTTTCTTGTAGACTGTTAAGAGAGATGAGATCAATTTGTTTCAAAAGAGTAGGTCCTTCGCCAAGCAGAGTTATGGAGAAAAGACAGGGTAGTTTCAGAGACAAAGATGAAAGCCACCTCCCCTCCACCCCCAGCTTCCTATGAATCTTAAAAAATCTAAAGGACGAAAGCATTTTAGCAAAAATAGAATATTGCTCAAGTTATCGATGATGATAAAAGTCTCAGCATGACCACCAGCAATAGAAGTTGAACAAATTAAGAGGGAGCCACTTCACAGCTTTTTGTCAAATATTTTGAACAAAAGAAAATTCCTCATCCATATATGGCTTTCCATCTTATTAAGAGTGAGGAGTCCCTGGGTGGTACTAATGGTTAACCTCTTGAATACTAGCCGAAAGGTGGGTGGTTCGAACCCACCCATAGGTGTCTCAGAAGACAGGCATGGCCATCTGCCTCTGAAAGGTCACAGCCTTGAAAGCCCTATGGGGCAGTTCTACTCTACACACATGGGGTTGCCATGATTGGAGCTGATGGCAACTAACAGCAACAAGTAAGAGCAATGGTATTTATTACAACTGGAATGCTTGCAATAAAATGGAGTTCCTTTGAGCTGTCAAAAAACTTGCTGTGATTATGTTTTTTTATTACATAAGTATATGTTCATTAAAAAAAAATTAAAAGATAAGCAAAAAGAAAAGAAACTCAGTAGTGATATCAGAGACGACCACTATTAACAGTGCAGTGTATATTATGCCAAGTTTATGAGCACATACAGATACATTCAGGGGTCATCTGTACATACGGCTTAACACCTCTTTTTTACACTTGATACTGGGAAACACTTTCAAGATTTTTTTCACATGGCAATGTATACAGGTTCCTGTAAACATAGTTTTATTCACAATGGTTAACAAAGCAATTTATTTATTCAGGTGGCTTCCAGGGACCAACAACCCCCACAAAAAAAAATTGGGGTCAGTCCCTGAAATTCCAGGTTGCAAGGTTTAGTTACCAGCACTGCAACCATCCTTACACGCTCCTTCCTCTGGCTTATTAAAAAAAAAAGGTAAGAGCTGGAGGATGAGGCAATTGACACCAATATAGCTGAAGAAAAATCAGATAAAAGAATTAAAATAAATGAAGAAACCCTAAGAATCATGTGGGACTCTATCAAGAAGAAGAACTTGCGTGTGATTGGAGTTCCAGAACGGGGCGGGGGGGGATAACAGAAAATACAGAGAGAATAGTTGAAGATCTGTTGGCAGAAAACTTCCCTGACATCATGAAAGACGAAAGGATATCTATCCAAGATGCTCATCGAACCCCATATAAGACTGATCCAAAAAGAAAATCACCAAGACATATTATCATCAAACTTGCCAAAACAAAAGATAAAGAGAAAATTTTAAAAGCAGCCAGGGATAAAAGAAAGGTCTCCGACAAAGGAGAATCAATAAGAATAGGTTTGGACTACTCAGCAGAAACCATGCAGTCAAGAAGGGAATGGGACGACATATATAGAGCACTGAAGGAGAAAAACTGCCAGCCAAGGATCATATATCCAGCAAAACTCTCTCTCAAATATGAAGGTGAAATTAAAACATTTACAGATAAACACAAGCTTAGAGAATTTGCAAAAACCAAACCAAAGCTACAAGAAATACTAAAGGAAATTGTTTGGTCAGAAAATCAATAATATCAGATACCAACACAATACAAGGTCACAGAACAGAACATCCTGATTTCAACTCAAATAGAGAAATCACAAAAACAAATTAAGATTAATTTTAAAAAGAAAAAAATGCTCAAAACAGGGAATC
The DNA here is from genome assembly GCF_024166365.1 of Elephas maximus indicus. Lineage (NCBI taxonomy): Eukaryota > Metazoa > Chordata > Mammalia > Proboscidea > Elephantidae > Elephas > Elephas maximus. Next base: position 5,485,677 of record NC_064838.1, on the reverse strand, counting down.
ACTGAAGTCATTATGTAAAAGATCACAATAATCAAAAAGAAGGACTAAATACAGGAGGCATAGAACTGCCATATGGAGAGGAAAACAAGGCTATATAGGACAATACAAGTTAGGTTTTTACTTAGAAAAATAGGGGTAAATATTAAGGTAACCACAAAGAGGTCTAACAATTCCATAACTCAAAATAAAAACCAAGAAACACATAATGACTCAGCAAACATAAATTCAACTACTATGAAAATGAGGAACACACAATTTACAAAGAAAAACGTCTCAGCACAAAAAAGTAAGTGGAAAAATGAAATTGTCAACACACACAAAAAGGCATCAAAATGACAGCACTAAACTCATACTTATCTATAATTACGCTGAATGTAAATGGACTAAATGCACCAATAAAGAGACAGAGAGTCTCAGACTGGATAAGAAACACGATCCATCTATATGCTGCCTATAAGAGACACACCTTAGACTTAGAGACACAAACTAAAACTCCAAGGATGGAAAAAAAAATCAAGCAAACAACAAGCAAAAAAGAGCATGAGTAGCAATATTAACTTCTGACAAAATAGACTTTAAACTTAAATCCACCACAAAGGATAAAGAAGGACACTACATAATGATTAAAGGCACAATTAACCAGGAAGATATAACCATATTAAATATTTATGCACCCAATGAGGGGCCGCAAGATACATAAAACAAACTTTAACAGAACTGAAAAGTGAGACAGACATCTCCACAATTATAGTAGGAGACTTCAACACACCATGTTCGGACAAGGACAGGACTTCCAGTAAGAAGCTCAACAGAGACACGGAAGACCTAATTGATACAATCAAACAACTTGACCTCATAGACTTATACAGAACACTCCACGCAACTGCTGCAAAGTATACTTTTTTTTCTAGTGCTCATGGAACACTCTCTAGAATAGATCACATATTAGGTCATAAAACAAACCTTTGCAGAATCCAAAACATCGAAATATTACAAAGCATCTTCTCAGACCACAAGGCCATAAAAGTGGAAATCAATAACAGAAAAATCAGGGAAAAGAAATCAAATACTTAGAAAATGAACAATACCCTGCTGAAAAAAGACTGGATTATAGAAGACATTAAGGAGGGAATAAAGAAATTCACAGAATGCAACGAGAATGAAAACACTGCCTATCAAAACCTCTGGGACATAGCAAAAGCAGTGCTCAGAGGTCAATTTACATCGATATATGCACACGTACAAAAAGAAGAAAGAGCCAAAATCAGAGAACTGTCCCTACAACTTGAACAAATAGAAAGTGAGCAACAAAAGAATCCATCAGGCACCAGAAGAAAACAAATAATAAAAATTAGAGCTGGACTAAATGAATTAGAGAACAGAAAAACAATTGAAAGAATTAACAAAGCCAAAGGCTGGTTCTTTGAAAAAATTAATAAAATTGATAAACCATTGGCCAGACTGACTAAAGAAATACAGGAAAGAAAACAAATAACCCAAATAAGAGACGAGATGGGCCATATCACAACAGACCCAACTGAAATTAAAAGAATCATATCCGATTATTATGAAAAATTGTACTCTAACAAATTTGAAAACCTAGAAGAAATGGATGAATTCCTAGGAAAGTACTACCTACCTAAACTAACACAATCAGCAGTAGAACAACTAAATAGACCCATAACAAAAAAAGAGATTGAGAAGGTAATCCAAAAACTCCCAACAAAAAAAAAGCCCCGGCCGGGATGGCTTCACCGCAGAATTCTACCAAACTTTCAGAGAAGAGTTAACACCACTACTACTAAAGGTATTTCAAAGCATAGAAAACCATGGAATACTACCTAACTCATTCTATGAAGCCACCATATCCCTGATACCAAAACCAGGTAAAGACACCACAAAAAAAGAAAATTACAGACCTATATCCCTCATGAACATAGATGCAAAAATCCTCAACAAAATTCTAGCCAATAGAATTCAACAACACATCAAAAAAATAATCCACCACGACCAAGTGCGATTTATACGAGGTATGCAAGGTTGGTTTAATATTAGAAAAACCATTAATGTAATCCACCATATAAATAAAACAAAAGACAAAAACCACAGGATCTTATCAATTGATGCAGAAAAGGCATTTGACAAAGTCCAACACCCATTCATGATAAAAACTCTCAGCAAAATAGGAATTGAAGGAAAATTCCTCAACACAATAAAGGGCATCTATACAAAGCCAACAGCAAACATCATTCTAAATGGAGAGAGCCTGAAAGCACTTCCCTTGAGAACGGGAACCAGACAAGGATGCCCTTTATCACCGCTCTTATTCAACATTGTGCTAGAGGTCCTAGCCAGAGCAATTAGGGTAGACAAAGAAATAAAGGGCATTTGGATTGGCAAAGAAGAAGTAAAATTATCTCTATTTGCAGATGACATGATCTTATACACAGAAAACCCTAAGGAATCCTCCAGAAAACTATTGAAACTAATAGAAGAGTTCAGCAGAGTCTCAGGTTATAAGATAAACATACAAAAATCACTTGGATTCCTCTACATCAACAAAAAGAACATCGAAGAGGAAATCACCAAATCAATACCATTCACAGTAGCCCCCAAGAAGATAAAATACTTAGGAATAAATCTTACCAAGGATGTAAAAGACCTATACAAAGAAAACTACAAAGTACTAGTGCAAGAAACTAAAAGGGACCTACATAAGTGGAAAAACATACCTTGCTCATGGACAGGAAGACTTAACATAGTAAAAATGTCTATTCTACCAAAAGCCATTTATACATACAATGCACTTCCAATCCAAATTCCAATGTCATTTTTTAAGGTGATAGAGAAACAAATCACCAATTTCATATGGAAAGGAAAGAAGCCTCGGATAAGCAAAGCATTACTGAAAAAGAAGAAGAAAGTGGGAGGCCTCACTCTACCTGATTTCAGAAGCTATTATACAGCCACAGTAGTCAAAACAGCCTGGTACTGGTACAACAACAGGCACATAGACCAATGGAACAGAATTGAGAACCCAGATATAAATCCATCCACGTATGAGCAGCTGATATTTGACAAAGGCCCAGTGTCAGTTCACTGGGGAAAAGACAGTCTTTTTAACCAATGGTGCTGGCATAACTGGATATCCATTTGCAAAAAAATGAAACAGGACCCATACCTCAAACCATGCACAAAAACTAACTCCAAGTGGATCAAAGACCTAAACATAAAGACGAAAACAAAAAAGATCACGGAAGAAAAAATAGGGACAATGTTAGGAGCCCTAATACAAGGCATAAACAGAATACAAAACATTACTAAAAATGACGAAGAGAAACTGGATAACTGGGAGCTCGTAAAAATCAAACACCTATGCTCATCTAAAGACTTCACCAAAAGAGTAAAAAGACCACCTACAGACTAGGAAAGAATTTTCAGCTATGACATCTCCGACCAGCGTCTGATCTCTAAAATCTATATGATTCTGTTAAAACTCAACCACAAAAAGACAAACAACCCAATCAAGAAGTGGGCAAAGGATATGAACACACACTTCACTAAAGAAGATATTCAGGCAGCTAACAGATACATGAGAAAATGCTCTCGATCAGTAGCCATTAGAGAAATGCAAATTAAAACTACGATGAGATTCCATCTCACTCCAACAAGGCTGGCATTAATCCAAAAAACACAAAATAATAAATGTTGGAGAGGCTGCGGAGAGATTGGAACTCTTATACACTGCTGGTGGGATTGTAAAATGGTACAACCACTTTGGAAATCTATCTGGCATTTTCTTAAAAAGTTAGAAATAGAACTACCATACAACCCAGAAATCCCACTCCTCGGAACATACCCTAGAGAAATAAGAGCCTTTACACGAACAGATACATGCACACCCATGTTTATTGCAGCACTGTTTACAATAGCAAAAAGCTGGAAGCAACCAAGGTGTCCATCAACGGATGAATGGGTAAATAAATTATGGTATATTCACACAATGGAATACTACGCATCCATAAAGAACGGTGACGAATCTGTGAAACATTTCATAACATGAAGGAACCTGGAAGGCATTATGCTGAGTGAAATTAGTCAGATGCAAAAGGACAAATATTGTATACGACCACTATTATAAGATCTTGAGAAATAGTATAAACTGAGAAGAACACATTCTTTTGTGGTTACGAGAGGGGGGAGGGAGAGAGGGTGGGAGAGGGTTATTTACTGATTAGTTAGTAGATAAGAACTGCTTTAGGTGAAGGGAAGGACAATACTCAACACAGGGAAGGTCAGCTCAACTGGACTGGACCAAAAGCAAAGAACTTTCCAGGATAAACTGAATGCTTCAAAGGTCAGCAGAGCAAGGGTAGGGGTTTGGGGACTATGGCTTAAGGGGACTTCTAAGTCAATTGGCAAAATAAATTCTATTACAAAAACATTCTGCATCCCACTTTGAAGTGTGGCGTCTGGGGTCTTAAATGCTAACAAGCGGCCATCTAAGATGCATCAATTGGTCTCAACCCACCTGGATCAAAGGAGAATGAAGAACACCGAGGTCACACGATAACTATGAGCCCAAGAGACAGAAAGGGCCACATGAACCAGAGACTTACATCATCCTGAGACCAGAAGAACTAGATGGTGCCCGGCCACAACCGATGACTGCCCTGTCAGGGAGCACAACAGAGAACCCCTGAGGGAGCAGGAGAACAGTGGGATGCAGACCCCAAATTTTCATAAAAAGGCCAGACTTAATGGTCTGACTGAGACTAGAAGAATCCCAGAGGTCATGGTCCCCAAACCTTCTGTTGGCCTAGGACAGGAACCATTCCCAAAGACAACTTATCAGACATGGAAGGGACTGGACAATGGGTTGGAGAGAGATGCTGAGGAAGAGTGAGCTACTTGTATCAGGTGGACACTTGAGACTGTGTTGGCACCTCCTGTCTGGAGGGGAGATGGGAGGGTAGAGAGGGTTAGAAACTGGCAAAATGGTCACGAAAGGAGGGACTGGAAGGAGGGAGCGAGCTGACTCATTAGGGGGAGGGTAAGTGGGAGTATGGAGTAAGGTGTATATAAGCTTATATGTGACAGACAGACTTGATTTGTAAACTTTCACTTAAAGCACAATAAGAATTCTTTTTTAAAAAATGTAAGAAAGTACTCCGGACTGTCCCTGTCAAACCTTATTCTTCCCAGTCCATTCACCCACTCTCAGGACTCTGTCGCACCCTCTCCTGACCCCTCCACGCTCACCAACGTGGGGATGATAACTACAGCAGATCTGGTGGGCATCTACCAAACAACCATTCGAAGAGAACTAGGGTCCTATACATCTGCCCTCTGTGCTCAGGGAGTGAGTCTGGGTTGATCTGAGCCTGTCACAGTAGGCTCATTCCCTTTGCCAAGTGATTGGTTTAGTCTTGGGCATGCGAGGCTTTCCTGCACTTGTGAACAAATTTTCTACTTGTTAAAAAGGAGCACAGTGCAAAGACGTCCCTTTTTCTGCTTTGAACATTGTTGCTTGCCCATGGCAGCTGGGTTCATGTGCAGCCTCCTTGGGTACATGAGGAGAACCAGCCCAAGACAACCACACCAAGAACAACAGAAAGACAAAAATCAGGTCATTCATGATGTCAACGTGCCGCTGAAATAACGAGATCTAGAACAACTCATGTAATCAAAGACATCATATTTGGTAAAGCAGAAGGTCAGCGAAAATGAGGGAAACTCTCAGTGAGACGGATTGACGCAATCCCTGCAGTAATGGATTCAAACACTCCAATGATCATGAAGATGACACAGGCCTGGGCAAGGGTTCATCGTGCTGTACAAACGGTCGCCATGAGTTGGAGCTGGCTCTGTGACAACAACAACAAGAACTACTCTATGCCCAGACTTCTTATTGTATAAAATAATCAATGCTCCGATTGCCTAAGCTGCTTTTGATTATATTTTTTTCCATCGAAGCTGAAAGCTTCCGCCTGTAACATGCGTGCGATGAGCAGTATTTATATTTAAAGCATTATTCCTGCCTCCACTTGGACTGTCTCCCCAAGCTTCTCTTCTCTCTTTCCCCACTTATGGGTGCTGCATCCTTCCAGGTGGTTTCTATCAGAGTGATTAATAACACAGGCATTCGAGCTGACAGACTGGAGTGTGGATCCCAGCTTTGCCACCAACTACTGGGTGGCCTTAAGCTGAGACTCTAAGCTTTGGCTTTTCCATTTATAACATAGGGGGAGAGTCACACTGTTTACTTACATTGTTGTGAGAATCAAATGAGGATGTTGAAAGTTCTTAGCACTATTTTCTGCATATAGAAAGTCCTGGATGAATAGTACCTGTAATTATTGCTAATACAACCCACTTACCCCATGACCTCAGCCCCACTCTTTCCCCTCTGGCCTCCTTGGCACTTAAAGTCCATGCCACTCAATTGGACAGTTACTCTCTGTCACGTGGCACTCACGCCAGGTCCAGTGGAGGTCTCTGTGGTCAGAGTGTGAAGCCGTTCGGGGTAAGAATTCCTTCTCAACTCTACACCACACCTTGCACGAGTGGACCTGCATACCTGGTGCACTGATGGACTCGGGAGGACAGGACACCCCAGGCCACTGCGCCAGAGCACACAGTTAGGAAGGCATGAGCCCTGAGTGCTGCAGCAACGGTGAGCTGAGGGACTAGGTGGCTGAGAACACCTGCAGGGTGTGGGGCCATCAGCTCTGCCCTCAGCTTCTCAGGGGCTCAGTTTCCTGGTTTGTAAAATGTATAGACCACCAAACCCTAAGCTCTTACTGCCGTAATAACTAGTCTCGCAGCTCCTGTTGCTTCTTCATAGGGCATCAGATAGGAATGACCGCAGCAGTGTTTGGGTATTGACAATCTTTCCAAGTGAAACATCTTTAGGCTACAGTCCCATGCTGGGGACAGCCATCTGCTATGCTGGCTTTCAAGGTTTTAGAACATGACCCATTTTTTACATTGCAACCCATTACATGCAAAAGTTTCACAGAACGATATTTTATTTTTATGTAAAATGCACTCTGATATTATATATATATATTTCTAAATGCTGGTTGCAAGGCACTAAATCAGTTTTATGACCCACTAATGGATTGCCACCTGCAGACTGGCTGGGTGACCGCCTTGCTGGCCGATTACACCTGCCTTTCGTTAGCAGAGTCCCCACACACAATTACTCAGGTTGCACACTGCACAACTCCAGGGTACTAGAGCCTCCCAGGGCTGTGCAGCAAGGAACAGTATGGGGTAGCCCTGTAAAATCCAGATGACTTGGAATTTGTCTAAACATACTTATCGGCAAATTAAATTAATACCAAGTTGTCATAATAAGGTGAGTCATAAAAAGCTCTTTTGACTCACCCTCTGCAGTTCTAAATGAAGCTGATTAAAGCGGCCCTATTTCCCTTCCAAAGTTATTAGGAGAATTTAACAAAAGGCATCACGTGCTAATCTAAACAAGATATTGGTATTATAATCGTTACTGATTGGCGGTCCTTTTTCTGTTTGAACTTTTATGGTTTTATAGAGAACTTGGCATATTTTGCACACTTAACCAAGGCAAGGAACCCATTTCATGACGGGCGCTTTAATTTCCCACTTAGCAAATGTTTACTGGGCTCCCACTAGGTACCGAGCACATCTAACTGGCCATCCTGTACCCAGTGGATAGATTTCAGAGTTTGGATATGCAAAAGCCAACACGAGCCCAAATTTCAGCTCCAGATGGGATCCTGTCTTCAGAACAGCCATTAGTTTATACCCTCATTCCTGGAGGTCTGGCTTTCATCGTTTTTAGGACAGGTGAATAAATACTTGCTTGAAATGTAAACAAAATAACTGGCTGCTAATAGTGTGGTGCTGTGTTGCTGTTTTAGTAAAACTGCCATTAATCCAATTTGTTAAAAAATTTTAAAAAAGAAGTATACTTGGTGCTGAAATGCTGGCAGTATTTTGCTGAACAGACAGGTCTTTGTAACAACGCAGGGGAAATGTCAAGCGGGACATTCACGTGGAAGGCAGCCCGCAGGAATGGCTTCTCACCTGTCACCAAAGACCCGGGCACCACGTGGCGCTGGCTCTGAGCCCTCGACTGCAATGAGCGCGCTCAGCAGAGCGCCTGTTCCCGCCCGCTGGCCGGAGCCATCTTTGAAAGCGGAGGACAAGAATTCCGCATTTCATAAAGCAACATTGAGCGAAAGGTTGCAGCCTGAGAATTTAATTTCTTCTTAAAAAAAAAATGAGAACGGCACCAAACACCTTGGCTAAGGAGGATATTTACAACAAACCCAGGTGGTAAATCTCTGGGAATTTGAGGTTCACACACATTGTGTGTCACTAACTAGCTGCTACTTCCATCATCTCTACTTTTATGGGCTGTCACATAAAGTGGACAATATTGCAGACTCTAAGCTACCTTGAGGATGATGTCAATTAAAATCAATGAGACTTATTTCCTAACAATTTCCAGTACCACTGGGCCCTTTTCCTTGCTCCCCTGTAGCCCACTCGGCAGGGCCAGCCCCAGGTGAGGAGAAGGAGGCTAGGTTTGGCTTTGAGGGCCTTGCCCCTCAGGACTCAGAGGAAACTGGCCTGTATGGGGCCTCCCCCAGTGCTAAGCCCACTCCCAGTCTGTGACTGCTGATACCAGCGTGTGGGCTCTCCAGCTTGGGAAAATGTATGGTTGAGTGGGTGTCTCTAAAGTCACAGCTCAAAGGAGGCAGGAGTATCACCAGTGACTTGGAAACCATGTCAGACCCACAGAGGGAAGAGTGGGACCTTGCAGCTACTGTCCTGGTTTGGGTTCTCCCAGGGTGGTTTATGTGTGAGAGTGAGGAAACACTGTGGGGGAGGGGAAATGCTCCAGAGATGGGAAGGCAGCCAGTCAAGGGCGTGGTCAAGCCGGTGGCCACTGTGGGCACCATGGCACCCTGGAAACCAGTGAATGGCACACTTCAAGACATTCCCACCCAAGGGATGTTTATGAACCCCGCCCCCAGGGCTGCTCGCAAAGGGAGTTTATTCCCTCCCCTGAGAAGTTAGAGAAAGTTGTCAAGAGAGCAAGGCGTGGCAGCTGGAAGCCAGTGGGAGTGTGCTGATGCCCCAGGGCAATAAGCTCAGGGCACCTGCCACAGTTATTCACCCCCCATCCTGTACACCTACCCTCCCCCATCTGAGTCCTACCCAGTCTCCCTGAAGGCCAGTTCTGCCCACGGTCCTTGCGTGCTAGCACTCAGCAGGTGCCTGTGCTCATCCCTGCACCTTGGGCTGGGGAGTCTCTGGGGCATGCGACAAGGAAGAAAAGACTGGAAAAGCAACCCCAAGGCAAGGCGGCTCAGAGCCAGGTAGAGATGACAAGATGGAATGGCCAAGCCAAAGTGGGGCCCAGGGGTAAGGCCAAGTAGGTGGGAACACGCAAGAGGAGAGGGCCCGGTGGGTGAAGCCATGTAGGTGGGAACATGTGGGAGTGGGAGGAGAGGGGTCAGGGGTAAAGCCAAGTAGGTGGGAACTTGTGGGAGGAGAACAGCCTGAAAACCTTCTACCCTAAGGGGCAGAAGCTATGGGACTCTGATCCTCCAGCCCTGAGTGTAGGCACCATGTCAGCACTTCCCCTGGGGGTCTCTGAGCACCCAGGAGGGACTTCCCCAGGGCTGATTGGCTGAGAGGGGCTTAGTTACTAGGATGGACAGGTAAAGAGTCATTGAAAGAAGGGAAAGGGCCAGACAGGAGAGGAGCGCAAGAGGAGGACAAGAATGGTGCATGTGAGCTGCCTTTGTCATGGCTGGTTTGAAGGGACATGCATGGGACAGGGGTGTGTGCAAGGATTCATACTAGTTGTAGTGTCAGCTCCAACTCATGGTGCATCTATGTGTCAGAGTGAACTGTGCTCCATAGGGTTTTCAATAGCTGATTTTTCAGAAGTAGGTTGCCAGGCATTTCTTCCAAGGTGCCTCAGAGGGCCTCTAACCTCCAGACTTTCAGTTAACAGCCGAGTGTGTTACCTGTTTGCCCCACCCAGGGACTCTGCAAGGATTCATACACGTATTACATGCTTCTTCAGCACATGGAGACCAGGAACCTAGGCCATGCTGGGGAGACTTTTAGAAGGTGACAGGCACCTGCCCTGCCATCTCGTTTGTCTCGGAACCCACGTTGATGCAGGTGAGACAGTGAGGCTGGCACCGCTGCACAGAACAGGTCTCCCCCCGGGGAGCCCTCTGGGGATGCGCTGTGTAACATGAGCCCCATTTAAACCTTCTTCTCGCCAAGGGAGGAAGGCCTGGAGAACCTGACCCCACCCTGCGCTCCTGTCCACCTGGGCTCCTCCCTGGGACTTACGAGGCATCAGGCACAGAGTCACCCAGCGAGCAGGGCCCCCCAGCACCCGGCACGCTGGCCGTCTAGAGTCCACAGCGAGCTTAAGAGGTGACTCCATTCCATGCCGGTCCCTCGCCTTCAGCACAGGGGTTCTCAGAACGGACGCTCGCCCCTCCGTGAGGAACAGTAACCCCAGCAACTTCTATCCCCTCACAGAGAAAACAGCATGCTGATGGACATTTCATTCCATCCTCAGAGAAGCGCAGAATTTCAAGAGAAAAGAAAGGGGTGCAGGGAAATAAATACTGCCGTCCTTTGGCCAGCGTGTCCTTGGGCCGGGTCTCAGGAAAGGGCTCTTGAGCTCCTGCGGGCCAGGCTGCGTTTGCCCAAAGTGCCCCTTAGTATTTGGTATGCAGCTAAACACCCCTTTGTTCTCCGCTGAGCACCAAGCTACATGCACGCATTCCGGCCCTCGGCCCCACAGAAAACAAGAAACAGACCCAGATGCTAACACCCATTATGACCGCTGCCTATGGTTCTGGGCCTCCCCCCGCACGTCGGCGCAGGGCGCACGCTGCCAGCCTCTGCCCTCCTGCCTCGGCCCAGTAGGATCAATGGTCGGGTAGGCCCAGTAAGACCCCCACGGCCCAGGGGGCTGAGTCACAACGCGGGGCGGGGCGGGGCTGGGGGGGCTCTTGGTGGGAGGAAAGTTAGACCATCCGGGCGGCCCGGGGGAGCGCACAGGGTTCCTTACAGCGCAGGCGGCCTTGGGGTCACATGGCTGAGAGCGAGCCAGAGGCAGAAAGCCACGCCCCCACAGTCCGAACAGTCCGCAAAGTGGGGGTTTGCCAAGGAGCCTTCTCCGGGGGGCACAGGCAGTGAACACGGTGGGGACCCCGCGCCCAGCGTCGAGGGAGGAGAGCCGGCTCCCGCAGGGAGGCCTCGGCCCCTTCCGACTGGGCCACAGCTGGGGTGGAAAGATCCCCAGGCCGGAAGCAGGTCACGGGGGCTGTTCCCCGAGATTACTCAGGTACCACGGGTGAAGGTAGCAGAAGTGTCTCCTTCACATTGCTTTACAGAGCAAGTGCGGGTGCTGGAATTGAGAAAGTTATTTCACCTTGATCCCCTCTGTCGGGGGACAGCCCCAGCAAGGAAGGACCCTCACTGTGCGTCCTGGCAGAGAGCCCTTCCCAGATTCATGCCTTCAGGGAGACTTACACGGTCAAGCAGCTGCTCTCCAGTGGCAGCCGGCTGGAGCATTTTCCGCAACCACCTAGTAAGGGACCCAAGCTTATATACCATTCCAATTGGGACCAAGGCTCATCGTTTCTCTCCCACATCCTTGGGCAGTCAGTGTTCCCAGGGACTTCATGTCCAGGCCCAGATGTTTTCCTTCTTGTTGCTAAGGCATTTTTTGGCCTTGGCTGCTGGCCCAGTCATGCCACTCCTGGCCTAGTGCCTTAGCCCGAGTCCATCCCGCATTCACCCCCAGCATGCTTCGGGGAAAGAGATAAGCTGACTCCACTAGGGAGGGGATGCATATAGCTGAATAGCATTAGCCTACACCCTCCAAGTGGAATATCCTCAGTGACACCCAAAGGCAGGTGAGAGTGGTGGACCGTTTTCTCCAGGTGAATGTATGTTTATTTTGGAATTATGCGACTGGCAACATTCTGGGCACCTAGATGTGCACCCAAAGGATGCAGTATGAAAGCCCACGTTAGCACTACCCAGATCCCAGCGCCCAGATCCCAGAGGAGCCGTTAATTCACAGGGGGGCCTTAGGCTCCTCTCTTACCTGCTGTGAATGTTCTTATCAGTACAACAGAAAGAGGAGTTATTTCGCAGGGTCGTGGTCAGGGTCAGAAATCATTTAAAAGCTGTCACACAGCAGGGACTCCTTAGTTTCCTGGTGCCATGGCTTGGACAGCCCTGGCCCCGCCAGCTCTGCCACCTGTGCCTCGCCTTTCCGGACTTTGCTGCCCTTCACTTCTTAGTCCTCTGCTTTTAACCCTCTCCCTCACCGGATGGAACTCCCTTCTCCTGCTCCATGGGCACGAACAATGCATCAGATAACCCATACCTTTTGTTTGTGTGTGTGGTAAAGTATATATATCAAAACATTTGGGATTTTAACCATCTTTAAGCATACAGCTCAGTGGCGTTAATTACATTCACCATGTTGTGCAAGCATCGCTGCGATCTGCTTCCAAAACCGTTTCCATCGCCCGACTAGAAACCTGTGCCCAGGAAGCAGGTGCTGCCGCTCCTCCCTCCCCCTGCCACCCTCGGTAACCTCCCACCCAATTTCTGGCTCTGCCGTTTTGCCTGTTCTAGGTATTTCCTATAAGTGGGGTCATATAATGTTTGTCATTTTGTGTGTGATTTATTTCACTCAGCATAGAATTTGCAAGGAGATAACCCCTATTTTAAGCTATTAAAATATTAACTTTCCATTTGATTTTGAAGCAAAGGCACGTGTGCACACAGACACACAAACACACGCACACTCTGGCACAGCTTTGCCAGCCCTGCCTGACAGTACCACCCCCTGTGGGGCTGGGGTCCGGGGCAGCACTGCACCCTTGGCTCCAGGAGAGGACACAGGTCATGCATCAAGTGACCGCACAGGATCTCCGGATCCATGGTCAGATCTGCGGCAGGGCCGCCAGTGACCCCACACAGCTGCTCTCCAGTTATCGTGATCATTCTGTTCAGTTATCTGGAAGATGCACGTTTACAAGTCTGTGCTTGTATTTACCCTTGAGAGGCAATGACTCCAAGGAAGACACTGAGTTCCTACTTGTCTTCTGTGGGAGATGCACTGACTTGTGGATGAAATCTACTGGCCTGAAAACTTCCTCCCTCATTCAGGAAGTCCCTCAAAACTTAGACAAGTTACAGATAAACCACACTGGTGGTTTCTCTAAGCGAATACGTGACTCATGCAATCTAACACATCGCAGCATACTCTGCAGGTCTTTCTTTGCCCCTACCACCACCCTCTACGGCTGGAAACACCATTTCAGAAAAAGGTGGAAAAAAGTACAGACAGCTGACTATTTTAGAGCCAGTTTGCTCTAAAACAGAGTATAGTATGCTTGGACGGAGCCCTCATGGCACAGTGGTTAACAGCTACAGTGAGCTATGGCTGCTAACCAAAACGTCAGCAGTTCGAACCCACCAGCCATTCCTTGGAAACACTATGGGGCAGTTCTACCCTGACCTATAGGGTTGCTATGAGTTGGAATCCACTCGATGGCAATGGGTTTGTTTGTTTATGCTAGGACAAGAAACATCAAGAAACCCAAGACTGATTTCTAGTTAGCTTTGAGCGAGTTAGATGATACTGTGAAACAACTTTCTAATTACATTTTGCTTAAACCAAAACTAGCTGTTGTCAAGGTGACTCCAACTCACAGTGGCCCCGTGTGTGTCGGAGTAGAACTGCGCTCCATAGGGGTTTCAATGGCTGATTTTTCCAAAGTAGGTTGCCAGGCCTTTCTGCGAAAGTGCCTTTGAATGGACTCAAACTTCCAACCTCTTGGTTAGCAGCCGAGAGCATTAACTATTTGCACCATTTAGCACCTGAGTGCCCAAGGAAAGGTGATTCCTGAAATGCTGGAGGCAGAAGCCAGCATTCAGGTTTGGTCCCCACCCCTCCAGGCTTCTCAGAGTCCATCCCTGCAGCATCGGTGGGTAGCTACCACCCCCACCCACATACAGACCCTCAGGGTGTGAGCCCCTCTTTGGGTGGTCTTTGTGGAGAGAGAACATTTCTTCTTTCCCCTTAGCTGAGTCAGAGCCTCCCAGGGGAAATGGGGCTCCTGCTGCGTGCCTCCTGCGTTTGTCATAGGAATTGCTGCAACTCTTGGCCACGGAGAAGACAGCGGGGGTTATCTGTGGGAGAGGTACTCGACCTTTGAGTAATCCTAGTAAGCCCCCCCCCGCTGCCGCCCTGGGTCCCCTGCTGGCCTTGCCCAAGAACCACGGAAGCGCTATTTTTATCCTGCTGAACCATAGTGCTGAAATGTCTTCCGACTCGACAAGACAAAATTTAGGTGCTAGGAGAGATACTTCAATTTCAAGCTTAAAGATTACTTTGGGTCCCCCAGGACTCAGAAGCAATTTAGAGCTGATACCCTGAACAAGAGAAAGGTTAGAAGATTAGGACCAACTGCTGTTTGGATAAATGGTTGGTAATTGCCCATATCCGCAATTATACACTGGCACATAATTTCTTTTCCGCTACCTTTCTCCTCTCCTGCGTCCCATCAGGATTTATTCGGAAGGAGCCCACCTTGGTCTTCTTCTGCCGAGCCTTGGTGACGTCATACTCCACCTCATCCATCAGGGCCCTGCATGCTAAACAAGACACAAAACATGCTGGTATCAGGGTGGGAGAAAGGGAGGCGAGCAGAGGCCAGAGGAACTGGCTCCCTTCAGCCCCGTCTCTAGCCTTGACCATCAGCAACTTCTACGCTCTCCACAAACGGGAAGGAACTCCTGTCCTCTGGCTGCTGGGTCACCAGCAACAGCGTGCAGAGTTCTTGAAGATAGCCACACTGATAGTATGTCTCTTCTTATACCCTTTTTGTACTTTGTATATTTTTTAAACCCGCAACCATGTTTTACATTCTCATTTAAAATATGTTTTTTTAAAGAATAAAAAGATGGACTGGACAATGGGATAGAAAATGATACTGGTAAAGAATGGGCTTCTTGGATCAAGTAGCACATGAGACTATGTGGGCATCTCCTGACTGGAGGGGAGGTGAGAGGGCAGAGGGGGTCAGAAGCTGGCGGAATGGACAGGAAAAGAGAGAGAGGAGGGAAGGAGTGGGCTGTCTCATTAGAGGGAGAGCAATTAGGAGTATATAGCAAAAAAAAAAAAGGTGTATATAAATTTTTGTATGAGAGACTGACTTGATTTGTAAACTTTCACTTAAAGCACAATAAAAAAAATGTGGTAAAAAAAAAAAAAGAGCTATGTTCTGAGTCTGTCTGCGTTGATTATATCATCCTGTGGTGGCTTACGTGCTGCTGTGATGCTGGAAGCCATGCCACCAGTATTACAATACCAGCAGGATCACCCATGGTGGACAGGTTTCAGGGACACTTCCAGACTAAGACGGAAGAAAGGCCTGGTGATCTGCTTCCAAAAAATCAGCTAACAATAACGACACAGCATTGTCCAATGTGGAGCTGGAAGATGAGTCCCCTAGAACGGAAAGCACTCAAAACACGCCGTAGCCTCAAAAGTGGACCCAAGCATACCCATGCCCATGGCGACGGTGCAGAACTGGGCAAGGTTTCGTTTTGTTGTACGTGGGGTCACTGTGAGCTGGAGTCAACTCGATGACAGCTAACAACAACAATTATACCCAAGTGGCCTCTGCATTATGGAAAAGATCTGTCAAAAACTGGGCCCTGTACCCAAAGATACATTTTTGCTAAATTTAAAATTTAAGGGCACCCTTCGAAATTCATTTCTTATGGGCTGTGAAGCTGACTGTACCCCCTAAAATCCATTCGTCTCTTCTCAGGCAGGAGGCAACAAGCTGGAGATTAGCATGTTGTTGTTGTTAGTTGCTGTCAAGTTGACTCCAGCTCATAGTGACCCCACATACAACTGAACGAAACACTGTCCAGTCCTGTCCCATCTTCACGATTGTTGGCATTTTTGAGCCCATTGTTGTTGCTGTTGTGTAGTCTCTTCCAACCTACATAGTTCATCTTCTAGCACTCTATCAGATAATGTTCTGTTGTGACCCAGGGGGTTTTCACAGGCTAATTTTAGGAAGTAGATTGCCAGGCCTTTCTTCCTAGTCCATCTTATCTGGAAGCTCCGCCAAAAACTGTCCACCATAGGTGACCCTGCTGGTATTTGAAACACCGGTGGCATAGCTTGTAGCATCACAGGAACACGCAAGCCCCCACAGTGCGACAGACAGGCGTGGTGGGGAGACTAGATGAGGTGTGGCCACAGTGACAATTCTCACAGTAAAAATGGAAGTGATGCTTCCAACATCAGTCTAATTTGCTTAGAAGGAAAAACCAGTTTTGGACATCCCAGCCTTCCCTGACTGTGGGCTAGAATGTAAGGATGCTGGGGACCTGGCTTCGACCATGCAGATGATGACAGGCCTTCAGGGGTGTTGGAGAAACAAGATGGGAGGAACCCGATTTCCTGAGTGACCCCAAGAAGCAAAGCCCCACCCCCATATTGGACTAGATGAGGCACAGGTAAGTGTCTGTCTTGTTCTAGCCACTATGTTTTGGGGTCTCTTTTTTGGAACAGCGTAATCTTTAAATGTCCAGAATATGAATTTCAGAACTCTCTATCTGACACCATTTTTAGTGCTCTTTTCTGATTCCATATCCGAATGTGATGGCCAAGGTCATAGCCTGTGTCGTTTACAGTAAAGGTTAGTCCCAGTAATGATAACAGCTAACCTTGTAGAATGCTTGCAGAGCTGCCTTCCAGGCGGTGAAGTAAGTGCTGTCTACGTATCATAACATGTCATTAAGCCCAGCGACAGCAGGCCTAGCGTTAGCCTCGCTTCACAGGTGTGGCTTAGCGAGAGGAAGCCACTTCCCCCAGGTTTCACGAGTTAAGCGACGCACGCCCATCAACGTGCACAGAGAAAGCAGAAGTCAGCCACCAGGTCAGCATACAGACCTGAGAACCAGACAAACCCGACTTCTTCCTGACTACCCCTTACTAGCAATGTGGCTTTCAGTAAATGTGTGCTGTCATTCATTATGCTGATGACTGTTACTAAGTGATGGCAGTCTTGAGCGGTACAAATGGTTAACGTGCTCGGCTGTTAACCAAAAGGCTGGTGGTTCAAGTCCCCCAGAGGTGCTTCGGAACAAAGGCCTGACGGTCCACTTCTGAAACATTAGCCATTAAAAACCCTGTAGAGCACAGTTCTACTCTGACACACATGGGGTCGTCGTGAGTTGTGGTCGACGTGATGGCAAAGAAAAAACCCTCTGCCATCGAGTTGATTCCGACTCACAACTGGTTATTATTAAATGATAAACCCAGTGTGTGCTGCTGAGTCCTTCTGCGTCCCCGAGGTCTCCGCATAAGAGCCTGCCTCTCAGAGGCCTCCATCGGTAGAAGATGGAAGGCTTGCTGGCCGTGTTGCCAGAGACATTGAAGACTTTGTCTCTGGGCCTGCCCATCCCAGAACTTAGGCACCTGAACTTACTGTAGCGGCTGAGACAGTAAAGCTGCCTCCGACAGCCAGCTTCCTCTTCTTCCATCATAAAATGACTTCAGCACGCTCTCGGCCACCCAGAACAAACACTGCGTTTGCAGCTCCCTTGCAGCTTGGCAAGGCCATGAAATGTGGTTCTAGCTCCAAGTATTGTGGGAACCTTCCCCAAGAGACAGCTGGCACTGCCCTTTGCCCCTGCTTCTCCCCTCCCCGCATCCTACTGCTGACAGCCTAGGCGTGGTGGACGTGCACTGTTATTTTAAGTTACTGCACTCAGGGATGAATGTAACCCTATGTCTCCAGGACAGGAATCTGGAAGGAAGGTTCCATTTCATTCTCTTCAATGGGGAGATCCTGACGTGATGGGGCCAGCACACCCCTTGGGACCGGGGCTTGACGGGAAGCATGCATACAAGAGTGCACAGCCTATGGGGACTTGGCACGTGTCAGATGGCCCAGCAGGCTCAGGTGAGGAGCCCTCCTTGGGAAGACTTCGAGGGTGGCCGTAGTAATGCTGAGAATGGGGACCATTTAGGATCCTGAGGACAGCCAAAACCCCGAGCAGGCATTCAAGCCAGCGCGGACTCAGGTGAGGCAGGAAGAAGGGATGGGATTTTGCCATTTTTACCCCTGGCCACTTTTTTTAGTGTTGAGAGGAAAGACATACGGAAACAGTCTCTCAGGAGCAAAGAGTGACTGGTCAGCACAGAGGAGGGCCCACTGCTGCTGGGCTGTAAGGCCGTTTCAGAAGAACAGTGTATTGGCTGGTAAGGTGACAGCAGGCTGGGTGTGAAGATTAACTGTGAGCTGGGCATTGCCAGGGGTGCTGGTAACTCTCCACTCTAGCAACAAACTCACAGTGTTATGTCTCCCCGCCCCCTGCCTGCTGCCATGAACAGAGAGCAGTGGGGTGTAATGTAGAGTGGAGACCTGGCTTCCAATCCTGCCTCTACATTTTATTAGCTTTGTTTAGCTGGCTTAACACTTAGCTTTCTCTTCCATAACATGGGAATGTGTGCCCTTCCCAGCAGGGTGAAGATCAAATAAGCCTGTAAGATACCCGGCATGTGGTAGGCCCTCAGTCACTTTTTTCCTTCCTTCTCTCCCCTCTCTGGACTCTTGGAATACCTGGCTTTGACCTGGCAATACACCCTGAATCTCCAGGGCCCCTGGGATCTTCTGATATCTACGTCCACTCTCCTCCAGACCCTGAAATCCACATGTCCCACGCCAGCCTGACTGAACCTGTCCCCGACTGCTCCCTTTGACTGGTAGATGGTTTGGGTACTCCCGGCTCTCTTACGTCTCACCAGACTGGACAAAGGCAGCGTGGCAACCCTTCTGGGGTGTGCTGCAGAGCCCCTGGGGGCTCTCCACCCCTGGATGCTGTGTGGTCTCACGTATTGCTGTCCTGTCCCTTTCAGCTCCGTCCCAGCACTTACAGAGCACCCAGACAGGCAGGGCAAAGGGGGGGCTCCTCGAAGATGCCTCCCCTGAATGACCCATTGGTAGCTGTATCCACTGAAGTCCCCAGCCCCCTGACCTGCAGCAGGTGCTGAGCAAGTGGGAAGGGTGGCGGCAGAAAGACCCAAGCACAGGCACCATCGTATGGGAAAGGAGATGGTACCCACAGAAGGGCATGGCAAGGAGCAGGAGAGAGAAGCAGGGAGTATGAACTGGAGGGCTGTGGTGGACACAGCTGTGTGCTGCCCCAATTGCCCTTTGAGGGGCACACTGCCCAGCTGCCAGCACCACTTCCAAGACCCTCTGTGGTCAGACCTCCCCCAGCTGCAGAGACCACGCCCTGCAGACAGCCATGGTAATGAGGGAGCTAGTCTAGTGTAGGGTGGCCGTTGGGGCCTAGTGGGGCCAGCTCTGTCAGGCCATTTGAGCTCCAGAGTTTCTTTGTGGAGTCAGCTGGGGCTGTTGAGTCCTCCCTGTGCCCAAGCCTGCTTCCTTCCTCTCCCTTCCACAGGTGTTGGCTGACCGCAAGGACGCTTCCTGATAAATACACTGCACACCAAACTCCATCTCACAGTCTGATTCTGTGACAGGGCTGAAGGCAGAGAACACCCAGGGGCCCCCAGAGACACCCGTGGTACCCTCAGCTGCTGCAGCGCTGAGGAGGGGTCAGGGGCTTCCAAAGAAAGTTCCTGGCCCTTCTCTCTGGTATCAGCTGCCTGGAATCTCACCCCCCAGGGCAGGGAAGGACGCACACTTGGAATGGTCAAGCCAGGTTCCTCAGGGGCCCAAGATGCTGGGAGGGCCTCCAGTACCGCAGGGTTCAAAGGCTTCCAGGCCTGCGTTGCCTGACTTCCCCACGGAGGGGTGGCTCTATGAGAAAAGATAATTTCACATTTCTGCCCCAGGTCACAGAGCAAGTTAACAGAGTCACATCAGCGACCTGGGTCTCCAGATTTCGAGTCCAGCATTAATTTAAATGTTAATCTGGAACCTTCACTTAAATCACTGGAGTTTAGAGTTTATTAGACCAGCCAGCAGGAGTGGAGCTGCAGCGCAGATTGGCAGGTCACGTCCCCGCCAGAGGGCAGGCCCTCCTCCCAGCTGGGCCTGCACCAGCCTTTCCATTCTGCCCACCCCTCTTTCCTCCTCCCGCCTTCTCTCTCTCTTTCTTGGAGGTAGATTTAGAAAGGCGAAAAGATGGCAGTAGGAGTAAAGGCCGTCTGCTGAAGCCATCTCAAACTGGCTTGCAAGAAGAGACGGTGCAGGTGTTTAGTGACATCACACAGCCAGTAAACTCACGGCAACCCACGTACGTCAGAGTAGAACTGTGCACCACAGGGTTTTCAGTGGCTGATTTTTTGGAAGTAGATCGATAGATCTTTCTTTTGAGGTACCTCTGAGTAGACCCAAACCTCCAACCTTTCGGTTAGCAGCTGAGCATATTAACCCTTTGCACCACTCAGGGGCTCCCATGACATCACATGTTGTTGTTAGCTGCCATCAAGTCCGTGATCCCATGTACAACGGAACAAAATACAACCCAGTCCTGTGTCGCCCCAAGACGGGCTGTGGGTCAGGCCACTGTGATCCATACGGTTTTCATTGCCTGATTTTCAGAAGTAGAACACCAGGCCTTTCTTCTTAGTCCATCTGGGTCTAAAAGCCCTGCTGAAACCTATTCAGCATCATAGCAACACCTGTGCCTCCAATGACAGACAGGTGGTATCTGTGCGTGAGGTGCACTGGCCAAGCACAGAACCACAGCTACCTGTGATATCACACAGGCAGCCTGAAACCGGGCCAAGGTGGAGGTGTTTACACAACAGAAATCAGCCAATGTTACAAATCAGGGCTTCCCGCCCGGCCTCCGTCCCGCCCGGCCTCCGTCCCGCCCGGCCTCCGTCCCGCCCGGCCTCCGTCCCGCCCGGCCTCCGTCCCGCCCGGCCTCCGTCCCGCCCGGCCTCCGTCCCGCCCGGCCTCCGTCCCGCCCGGCCTCCGTCCCGCCCGGCCTCCGTCCCGCCCGGCCTCCGTCCCGCCCGGCCTCCGTCCCGCCCGGCCTCCGTCCCGCGTGCTGCCGTTCACCAGTCCACCACTGCTTTCTGCACAGGCCTCCCGTGGTGCTGTATTTCACTAGAGGTTAATTTTGAGCCCTTTCTATTTTCAAGGTTATGAACAAAAGCACAAGGACATGACAGAGGTGTAAGTCATGGTGTATGCTGTCAATGGTGCTTGCATTTAACTGGGAGAGATGAGAGAATTCATTTTCATGAAAAGGAACTAATGCAGTACAGAGCTACTAAAGACAACTCGCTGGGCATCTAGATTGCTCTCGATTTCTGTAGTGGCTGGAGAAACCCGGCCGCCCAGGTCCTTAGATGATGCAGACTTTCTGCTAAAGTCCATTAGCCCACAAGCTGAGGAGACCATCACAGTCACCTGGAGAGCTGCTGAAAATATAGCTGCCTGGGTGATAGTCGTGGAGATTCTGTGTTGGGTCTGGACTGGACCCAGGGCTCTACAGGACTTTATGACACAGAACCACTGCTCTGCTCATAAGATGCACATCCTTGACCGACCTGAGTGCTCTCCCATCTCCCTGCACCTCTGTGGCGAGGTGCTGCTGGACAACAGAGAAGGGGTGTCTCAGTGTTCTGGTGCTGCCGCTACACAGATGCCTCAAGTGGGGGCTGCTTTAAAGAACCAAAATTTATTTTCTCACAGATCTGGAGGCTAGAAGTCCAAATCAGAGTCTCAGCTGTGTGGATTCCTCCCTTGTCTGTAGCCCCCAGCGTTCCTTGGTTCCTTGGCCTGTAGACAGTCCTCACGTGGCCTCTTCTTCCCCACATGTGTATCTCTCTGTCCACTCTGCTCTTTTTATAAGGCGGGAGTGATTAGATTTAGAGCCACCCCTGCCTGGGCATGATCTAATTAACATAATAAAGAAAACCTTCTTTCTCAACAGGATTATGTCCTGAGGTATGGGGGTCTAGGGTTCTAACACATGTTTTGGGGGGACACAATTTAATCCATAATAGGGACTAGGGGCCACTTTCTCTGGTACCTCAGAGAATATTTCTAAAAGAAACCATTTTTCAGCAATTTTGATGAGCTGGGCACTGGTCCAGGTATTACAGTGATGGCATTCAGAGCCCCTATGCCATTCCCACCACACACAAATGTCTGTCTCCTGCTTGATCATGCCTGAATCCCTTTAAGTGAAGAAAAGCTTTGAATCTCACAATAGAGAGAAGCCAGCAAGGCAAATGTCCTGGGGAGAGGTGTCACCACCACTGGCCCACCCCACTCATCCTCAAGCCAGTGGAAGTGCCCAAGTCTTTCTTAACGTTTTGGCCACGAGACATGCAGAAGTGCAGTGAGAGCGTTGAATGGTGCTAGGAGGGGTGAGAAATGGGCTGATACCCAAAGACAAACTGTACTTGTTTTGAAATGTGCATGATCCTGGCTGCGCGCAGATTCCCTGGGGTCGTCTTCAGGACCAGGTTGACCCAGGAGCAACCTGGACCCTCTAACAGAGATGTGAGAGCCAATGATGACCACACAATGCTCAGCAGAGCTGGGCTGAGCCCCAGTGTCTGTTGCCAGCAAGGGCAGGAAGCAGCTTGGGCTTTGAATCGAATCCAAGCTTCAGCACTCCCCAGATGGAACAGCTTCTTTCCCTCCTCCCTCCCTGCCTTCCACACCTTACTTTGTGCCAGGCACTGTGCCAGATGTTGGAGACACAACAGTGAGCAGACAGACAGCTCCTGCCCTCGTGGAGTTTAAAATCTAGCTGGGAAGACAACACGAACAAGCTAAGAGAGATGAGTGCTGGAAAGCAGGAGTAGAAAATGTTACAGGAGTACAGTAATTTGGGCCTCAGAGAAAGCCTTCCTGAGGGAGTGGTGTTTAAGCAGGAGCTCAGAGAACAGAAGAGTTAGCCAGGCTGAGACCAAGAGACCCGTCCTGGGGAGAAAGCAGCATGTGCCATCGGGAAGAGGGGAGACAGAAGATGTATTTGAGCAATGGGAAGACAGTGTTATAAAATCAAGTATTCTTTTTCTGAATCAATTGCATATTGTAAGTATTTTCCCAAGTTGCTGCATAACATCATAATTTTTAAAAATGGTTATGTGATATTCTTCAAGTAGCTATAGGGCAATTTCTTTAACTTTTCTGTCCCTGCACGTTGTTTAAAATGTTCAAGAGATGTTTAATTTATCAACAATCTTCACTTGCAATATAGCTGCCTTTTCAGGTTCATCTAGGGCATAATTGTATTTCACTTGTTCCATCATTCAACAAACATTTAAGCACTTACTTTTTTCTGGCAAGAGTCCCTGGGTAGTGCAAGTGGTTAACGTGCTCAGCTGCTACTTAAAGGTTGGAGGTTCGAGTCTACCCAGAATGGCTTTGCAAAAAAAAAGGCCTGGTGATCTACTTCTGGAAAATGAGCCATTAAAACCCCTATGGAGCACAGTTCTACTCTGACACACATTATTCTCTGGGCAGTGGATTAGGGCGCTGGAAATACAATTGTTGTTGTTAGGTGCCATTGAGTCAGTTTAGGCTCATAGCAGCCTGTGTAACAGACTAGAACTGCCCCTTAGAGTTTTCCTGACTGTAATCTTCAAGGAAGCAGATTACCAGGTCTTTCTCCCATGGAGCCACTGGGTGGATTTGAACCAATAACCTTTTAATTGGCAGCCAAACACTTAACCACTTGGGCCACCAGGGCTCAGAGTCCTTGCAAAAGTCACTTAGGCAGTACACAGATAAAAGCGTAGCAGTGATGACTTGAGGAAAGGAGAAATTCACAGTGCTGTGAGAACCTGTGTGGTTGGCATGTAGATTCAAAACAAGGACCATGGTATTTTGTCTCTCTTCCCATTACGTGGTGGAGCCCATTTCCCTAGCCTGGAGTCTCGCCTGCCCTCTGACTCGCTCTGACCAAAAGAACAAGGTAGAAGGTGATGTGCAAGATCTAGAGGCCATGTCCCATGAGGCCTTGCAGCTTCTCCATTTCCTTCTTGGAGTGCTCTGTCCACTCTGTAGAAAACCCAGACCAGACCCCTGAACAATGGGTGATCACAGAGAAAGAGAGCAAGCCGAGGCCAGCATCAAGGCCCAGACATATGAGTGAGGCCAGCCTTGAGCCCTGGCTCCATCAGGCTGCTACGTGACCATAGCTGCACGGCGAGCACAGCGAGGCCTCCAGAAGAACCACACATCAGCCACAGAAGGGTACGAACTGATCAACTGGTGTTTTAAACCACAGAGTTTTGGGGTGGGCTGCACAGCAGTTGGTAGGTGATACAGGTGGGTTGGACCTCGTCAGAGAAGAAGGGAAGGTGTCCCCAGGAAAGTGAGGCCTGAAGGATGAGTAGGTGTTAGCAGGTGAAGAAGGGAGGGAACAGGGATCTAGGGAGATGGCACAGTGTATGTAAAGACGCTGTAGTGGGAAAATGCAAGGAGACCTGAAGTCCACTTTTTAGCCAAAGATTAGACAGGTCTATAAAACAAACAATAACACACATGAGCAATGTGTTTAGTTCAATCATGTCTATGAGACCAAAAGGGCAACACCTGCCCAAAAGCAATGATGAGAAGGCAGGAAGGGACCAGAAAACTGGATGGATGGAAACGGGGAATTGGAATGTGGAAGGGGAGAGTGTGGACACGTTGCAGGGATTGCAGCCAGTGTCACAAAACAATTTGTGTATAAATTGTTGAATGAGAAACTAATTTGTAAAGTTTCATCTAAAGCACAATTTTAAAAAGAAAAGAAAAATGCAAGAAGAGTTTGAAAGAAAATTAAAAAAAATAGCCAGCATAACTGGAGAAAAAGGAGGGGAGGAGTGTGGTATGTGATGTGGCTGAAGAGGGGGACAGGGTTTGGACCAAGTAGAGCCTTGTAGACAGAAGCAAGAAATTGCATCAGTATTTTAAGTCAGCTGGAAGCCTCTGCAGTATTTTAAATGAGGTAAGACTTGAGGAGATTTACATTTTTAAGATCGCTTAGGCTCCATTAGAAGAACAGATTAGAGGGAGTCAGCTGTGTGCAGGTAAGCTGGTCAAGAGACTACTGCAAGAGTCCAGGCAGGAGAGGCTGTGGCTTGGAGTAGGAGATGAAGAGAAGTAGACAAATCCAAGAGCTATTTAGAAGGTACAAATTTAGGAGGATTGGCAATGAATTAAACACGCAGAATGTAGTGACCACCATTGGTTGCCTCCCAACCACCATTCCCACCTCACTTTCTTCTTTATTAATAAAACACTGCTTATTAATTCAGTTCTTGGCAGCCGTGTGTGTCAGAGCAGGCGGGGATCCTCCTCAGTTTAATCCAATCAGATGAATTCCATTCCCCTTAACAACTGATTAGTTTGGTATGGGCATGTCACATTATTGTGGCCAATGAGACGCAAAGAGAAGCCTGTTGTCAGGCTCCTAGACGGGAGGCTCTCCTCTCTTTTCCAAAATGGAGACAATGCAGAAACATTCCAGTCCTTCATTCCTGCCTCTGGACATTATTGTCTGCAGTTGACACCTGGAAATACAGCGGCAATCCTGGAATCACGAGGGAGTTCTTCTAAGATTCAAGCCAACAAACAGGGAATGGCAGAGAAGAAAATGGCAAGTCTGGGTCTTTGAAGACATTGTTGAGACCAGCATGGGGCTGCTTTACTCCCTGACACAATACTTGATATAATGATTTTTTTTTCCTTATTATTGAGGCCATTTTGAGTTAAGGATTTTGTTACTTGCTTTTTAAGTCCTTATTGTCTTCAGCAACAAGGGGCAAAGCTTATTTTCGCATACCAACAAGTCCACAGGTTGGCAACTTCTGTTGGCTAATTCAGCACCTCAGTGACACCCTGAGTCTCCTCTACTTCCCTGCAGTGCTCTTGGCTTTCCCCTCATGGTTGCAAGACGGCTTCATGGTTCTCAGCTTCAGGTCCTCAATCACTGACGCCCAGAGTCATGAAAGGGCTTTCCTCCCCTGTCAGCATCTATTTGTGAGGAAACAATCCCAGATGCCCCAACTGGCTTCCTCTCACTCTCGTTGGCCAGAACTATGTCACATGCCCTGGCCTAACCCAATCACTGGAAATAAAATTATTATGTTTAGCTTAAACCAATTATGATTTCCCTCTGGGGCTAGGAAAGGTCCAACCTGTCCTAGGAAGCCCTTGGCCACCGTATAGCTGAACAAAATCAGGGTTCTGTTAGCAAGGGTATGCCTGGCCCAGAGATAAAAGGTTAACGCCTCACTCTGTGATACTCAGAGTGCTGGGCAGTGATTCAGAGAGGCAGCAGGTGGGGTGGGGAAGTGCTGGAAAGAGGAGGTTCCACCAGCTGGTGCTGAGACAAAACACAACCGGAGGCTCTTACCCGTGCCATCAGGCCATATTCTCCCCCCAACACATCACCAAGGCAACCCAGCCCAGTGAGGGACTCCCCATTGAGTTTTAACCCAAATTACATTTTTTCCAGGTCTAAAATCAGAGTCACTGTAAAAAGAAAAACTCACTGTAACAATTTTAAGGTGCTCTGGATGAGGGATGGATGGCAGAAAAGAAAAAGCTCATAAATAACATTTTACAAATGAATAGCAAACCCTGGCCACTCAGAACCCACACAGCAGGAATTTTCCTTCTATCGTCTTAGGAAATGGAAGCAGTAGAGCAAACTAATATTAGGATATGGCGGTGATTGTCTGGGAATATTTGTTATACTATAATTTTATTTACCTCCAGTTTTATCCAGTAATCTTTGATGTTCAGACTAATGGCCTTCGGTCGCCAAGGGAAGAGATAATTATGATCAGCCAGCGCTATTTACTCTGGGAGAAATGTGGACAAAAGCATGGTTGAAAGGCAGACTTTAATAACCAAAAAACTAGCCATGGTCAGCCTTCAGGTAACCAGAAATCCAGTCAACCAGCACACCATTGAAACCCTGCTTCTATTCTTTCTTTTATTCACACAATTCTCATTTGAGTACTTTTTTAAAAATTTTCCCCCTCATTCCTTGAATATTAAATTTCTCTTATATAAAAATTTGATAACTTTAAGAAAATTCTGGAAAAAGCACAAAAAAAGCTATTAATCACTTACAGCTATTTCTTTACAAGGCATGGGACAGCGCCATTTTGTGTGGCTCCTGCCCCTTGGGTCCTTGTCAGCTAAAACTATCCATTAGGTCATTAAAGATAATCAAGGAGAGTCAAACCTACTGCCATTCCTGGGGAGATGGAGAGCCGCACACAGCAACAAGAGCCTTCACCTGGTAGTGCTTATTGCCTGCCAGATGGAGCCCTGGTGGTTCAGTGGTTAAGCACTCGGCTGCTCACCTACAGGTCACGGAACCTACCAGTTGCTCTGATGGAGAAAGATGTGCCAGCCTGTCTCCATAAAGATTACAGCCTTGGGTATGGGCCCCGGATACTCTTTCAGCTCAGTATTGAAGTCACTCCTGCGGCTCACCCTTCAGCCAGATTAGACAGGCCCATAAAACAAACCAAGCCTAAATGGGCACACCAGCTCAGGGCCAAGGATGAGAAGGCAGGAGGGGGCAGGAAAGCTGGTAACAGGGAACCTAAGGTCGAGACGGGGGAGAGTGTTGACATGTATGGGGTTGGCAACCGATGTCACAAAACAATATGCGTATTAATAGCTTAATGAGAAATTAATTTGCTCTGTAAACTTTCATCTACAGTACAATTTAAAAAAAAGTTTACAGCCTTGGAAACCCTATAGGGCAGTTTTACTCTGTCCTGTAAGGTCATTGGAGCCTTGGTGGCATAGTGATTAAGAGCTCGGCTGTTAACCAAAAGGTTGGCAATTCAAATCCACCAGCTGCTCCTTGGACACCCTATGGGGCCCATTCTACTCTGTCCTAGAGTTTCACTATGAGTCAGAATCGACGCAACAACAATGGGATTTGGTTCTATTTCAGGGGGATTGCCTGCCAGGTATTGTGCTAAGCACTCCCCTATGTGTCATCCTATTAAATTCTAACATGCAGATAGCACTATTTTTATAACCCCCATTCTATGGATGTGGAAACTGAGGCTTAGAAAGAAAAGCCTTGCTTCAGGTCATACAGGACTCCAAAGCCGAGATTCCAAAGCAGGTCTGTCTCAAGAGCACTTCATCATTTCACCAAAATGCCTCTGTCTAGGAGGGTATTAAGGTAGGCCTTTGAGGGATGGGGTAGTTGGCCTGAAGACTATCTCTGCAGTATAATAATGTCGGCTGCTGTTGAATCAGCTCTGACTCGTGGAGACCCCATGAGTATCAGAGGAGAACTGATCTCCACACGGTTTTCAAGACTGATTTTTTTGAAAGCAGATCACCAGGCCTTTCTTCCCAGGCACCTCTGGGTGGACTCAAACTTCCATTAGGTCATTAAAGGTAGTGACCTGGATGAGCTCAAACTTCCAACCTTTCAGTTAGCAGCTGAGCATGTTAACCGTACCACCGAAGGACTCCTCGAAGTATACAGCGGTGACAGCATATTAGCAAAACTAATCTTATGCTAGGTTTCGTACAAACTCTCACAAACACCTGAGTCATTTCCATTGAAAAAGCTTAGATTATAGAAAACAATCTTAAATGCAAAGCTTACGTGAGTTCTAATAAACAGGTTAAGAAGTAACCCAAGCTGACTTCCTCTCTCAGCCAGTGAGCACAGCTGCCGCAGTCAGTGCTCTCTGCCGTTATCAGGGACCCCTCTGTCCCGTCAGAAGGGATCTCACCTACTCTAGTGGACACGTACACTTTCTCTTTCTGGGGAGAAAATGATTTCCCAAAAAGTGTCAAAAGATGCCAGAGTCTGTTCCAACTAAGATCACGGCTCTGCTGCCTCCAGGAAGGCCTTTGGCTCCTCACTGGTGAAGCTGGGGAAGAGTAAGCATTTATCAGCTAATCCCATTCAGGTGTGAGGGAACACCGCTCTTGTTGGCGCATTAGGAAACCAGCATTTCAAGAGCAGTGACATAAACTTCTCTTGATTTCCTGTGTGGAAGGAGGCCCACCTGTAGCACCATAAAGGGAGAAGAGCCCTCGAGTCCCTGATGGCTGCTCACCAGTTTGGTGGAACGCTGGCTTCCTCACGAGTGCTGCACACTTTAATATGTCCTGGCACAGCCACACCTGCGCAGGCCTGCGTGCCTTGGGTTTCCTCACTCTTCCGCAGACCACTCAATTTCCCTGTCAGCTCTTGCATTAGCATCGCTGAAGGTGTTCACAGTTCCCCGGCCACAGCCACAGAGACTGGCTAAAAGAGGCATTTCTGGTCAAAAAGTCCCAACAGAGCCAAATCCCAACACATTCCCAGGCTTATCTCAAATGGTGTCAAAAACTAAGGCAGGGCTGAGAGAAGGAACAGGGAGAAGGCAAACAGTGAAAGATGAAAGAGCCGTACAGGCCACTGGATCAACCATTTCAGCTTAATAACCAAAGCAGCCCTGGCATGGTGCGTACCACTTATTTCAAGGACCTCACGGACACCAGCACTCATTGCAGCATTATCCACAGCAGCCAAAAGGTGGAAACCACCGAAGTGTCCACCGATGCGTGAATGGATAAACAAAGGGTGGCCTATCCACGCCACGGAATATTATTCAGCCATAAAGATGAATGAAGTTCTGACACATGCAATGACATGAATGGACATTGGAAACAGTATGCTGAGTGAAATAAACCAGACACAAAAGGACAGGTATTGTATGCTTACCCTTAGACAAAATACCTAGGAGGGGCAGATGGATGGAGACAGAAGTTTATCTATCTGTGGTTCCCAGGGGCGGGGGAGAAGGGAATGGAAGTTATTGCTGAAGGTGGGCTGGTTTCTGTTTGGGGTGACAGGAAACTTTTGCAAATGGAGAGTGCTGGATGTAATTAATGTCACTGAATTGTACAGTTAAAAAATGACTAAAATAGCAAGCTTGTTGTTATAGATATATAATTTTTTAAACCACAATAGAATTTTTTCTTCATTTAAAAAAAAAAAAAAAACTGTATGGAACCACCACCAACAACAATCTGGGCCCACCTATCCTTGAAAAAAAAAAAACCCAAAACACCAAAATTGGGTAGTTTTTGCCTTTTAACCAGAATAAATAACCATTATTGCAACTCCGTTTTTAAAATGCCATCTTTATGCATTTAAGTACAGATTAGAAGGTGAGAAAAAATACGTGAGAAGCAGGCATTTATGGCTTACATTTTAAAATCAAGCGCAGAGGACTCAGGAAACCCTACAAATTCTTATCACCACTGTAAACTTCACTGCTCGAGTGATGTACAAGACTCTCAGAACACAAAGCCAAACCTTGGTAAAAATATGTAAAATACGTCTTCCTCTGAGAGTAAACACTGAGGGAATGAGCCTGGGACCCGAGGAAAAGGCCCCTGAGCACTGGGCGGTGGAAAGGCCGTCCTGGTTATGCTTGGGGAACCCTGGTACAGCTGTCAGAGAAAGACAGCTGAGTTTGGCTCAGGGAGGAGATTCTAACCCCAAATATGAAGGAAATTGAAAGAAACAGAGAATGAATGGTATAGTACACTGGGTTATTGTCCAATTGTCACCGTTTTTCACTACCCTGGCAGTGCCCTTTGCCATGCACCTTGCAGTTCTTTCCACCACCCTGGACTTTGCACTCAGCCACGCGAGTCCAAATGCCAGTGGAATAGAGGTGGAAAGGACAACTTGCCAATTCTGAGCCTAGGCCTTATAAAACCCAAACCGGTTTCCGTTAACTTTGCCTTATGGTGACCCTACGTGCACCAGAGAAGAACGGTGCTTCGTGGAGCTTTCAGTGGCCGATTTTTTGGAAGCAGATCACCAGGTCTTTCTTCCAAGGTGCCTCTGGAGGGACCAGCACTTCTAACCTCTCGCATCATGTATTTCCACTTGCCCTCTTCCACCTTTGCCGCCACCATGAGACGTCATGCCCCAGATAGCCCCCTGGTCACAGGAGGATAAGGCACAGATGGAGCCCACCTGGACGCAGGTGGCAGCTCAGGGCTGCCTAGTAAGCCCAGCCTAGATCCCCTGTCAACTGGTAAATGTGTGAGAAACATGGCATTGAGATATTGTGGTTGTTTGTTAGGCAGCAACAGCTGACTGACACAGTGATAAAAAAATGAAAAAAAGTGTGCGGATGGGGGATGAGAGATGGGAAAGTAAGGTCATAAAAGGGAATTGGTTTATGCAATTATATCATAACTGCCCCATAATCCCACAGGCATTTCACTGGTCACATTTGAAAGTCTCCCTTTTGTAATGTCTGCCCAAATCAGTGAAAAACGTAGAACCTGGAGGTTGGGGGTTCAGGCTAGATGCTGTTTTCTCAGCTCCAGGAGCCTATATAAAACACAGGGAAAATGTACATGCAGGAAGATGCCAAAATAATTTCATTTTCTTTAAATAAATGATGGGTGTAACTCAATGTCCAAAAGAATGTCCTTTAATCACACCTGGCAGCTGGCCGTTGTGCTTGGACCTGGGTACTTCTTTAGAAACGTGGCCCCTCTTATGGAAGTCATGAATGCTGCTCAACAGGTACTCCCGACCCTCCGTTCTGCTGACACACGCTGAGATGGCACTGTCAGGCGCCACCGTGCTTGGGTGGGGCCAACACCTGGTCCTGCTGGTACATAGCGAGCAGAAGTGCTGTGTATCATTCCCAGGTTACAGCACTTGATTTCCCGTCAGTTTCCCCCAGAGCTCTCTTCCCCCTGCCTGCTGACCATCAGGGCTGCCACGGAGCGAGGAGGCTTGAAGCCGAGTGGCAGCCAGCCACGTTGAACAATGACATGGCGGCGGCCTCCGACCTCTAACTTCACAAGGTGGAAGGAGAACTATCATCAGCATCAGCAGCCCAAGGCTGATTCCTACGAGGCAGAGGTCAGACATGCCTCTACCCAGCAGCCTTTTTGTCAGCTCTGGCACCAACTGTCCACCCTCTACTTCTCCGCTGGGTTCAATAATTCGTTGCAATGGCCACACAGAACTCATGGACTATATTCACAGTTATGGGGTTCATTGGGGAAGCAGCAGGTTACAGTTCAGGTTGGGGAACGCTCAGGATACCGTTCTTCCATCACCCGTGCTGCAGGCAGGTCTCTCTCTGGCCTGTAGCCCCTCTCTCTGGCCTCTGCCCTGCTCGGACAAGTGTTACAAAGCTCTTTTAGCCCTGCCGATAAGTGCCCCGAGGCACCCCACTCCACCAGGAGCCTCTGCCCAAAGGCGCTCAACTCTAGCTCTGTGGGCTGGCAAATCTAGCCCCATCAAGTGCCTAGGTGCATTCTACTCTACCAGCAAGCCTCCTGCCCGAGGTGCTCAGCTTTCTTGCTCCTTGGGCCAGGAAGCCCAATGCGCCATCTCCTGCTGGGCTCGTGCCTCTGCTGCTACTGTTTCTCTGCTGCCCCTTCCCATCGTCTTGGGTATTACAGCTCTCTCTCTCAGTCTCCTGATTCCAGGAGCACAGGGATCCTGGGTTTAGAGGACACACTCCACTTCTGGCCCTTTTTTCTTAGTAGCAGTGAGATCCTCTCTTCCTGCCTCTGGGATGGCAAAACTGACCACTCCCCTCATCAGGGTTCCATACACCTTATTTGCATGGTCCCACCCCTACATGGGTGCCATGCACCTTATTTATGTTATTAGCAAGTTATCTGATCCCCTCGATAGGCCACAGCACCTCATTTGCATAGTCCCACCCAGTCATCTGGCAAGAGTTACAAAGACTAGAAGGGCCGCACCGCACCTCAATAGGCGTAGGGCCTAAACATTTGTTGTTATACCCCACTAAGATTGGGGGAGTTATTTGTTTCTACTGCATAGTCCAGCCTATCCTAACCGAGACACGTGTGAATTTTATCTGTTACACACACACTCACAAAGTGAGAACCACCATTCTGAAAGAATAAAAATTTAACAAAAACAACAAAACATAACTCACAGTTCACCATGCCATGGAGCTGGCAGAGGGACCAGCTGAGGCTTGGTTTTAGACCCGCCCAGTGGAAGGGACCCACCACAGCGGAGGTTGACCCATGCAAGGCATGGGTCCACAGCTGGCTTGGGCAAGTGGTAAGTGTAAGGGGCCCAAGAAGTAGCATGTCGTTGGTGAGTCCAGGCAGGGGACAGTCAGAAGTGCAGTCATGCAGACCATCTCCTCCCAGAACTACGGTTCCTGGGGTGCAGACTGACGAGGCGGAGAAGCAGAGGCCCAGGCCTCACGGGCACACAGTGAAGGACCTTGGGCTTGGTTTAATGCTCTGGTATCATCGTCTTGAAATTGTTACTAATTTTTTGAGCAAACCACGTCCTTTGCCGTGGAGTCGATGCTGACTCATGGTGACCTCATGTGTTACAGAGGAGAACAGTGTTCCATATGATTATCTTGGCTGTAATCTTTATGGAAGCAGATCACTGGGCCTTCTTTCATGGCCCACTGGGTGGATTCAAACCACCAACCTTTGAGTACAAACTGATTGTGCCACCCAGGGCCCTTCATTTTTTAACAAGGGCCTGTGTTTTCATTTTGCCCAAATTCTGTAGCCAGTCCTTTCATGGGGGTACTAAGTCCCCAACAACTGACATGGTTCACTGCAGGGATCAAAGCAGGAGCCCAGTGCTCTGGACTGGATGGCCGTGGGACCCAGGGCTCAGGAGAATAAGGCCCAGAGCCCAACGGGGCAGGGGGGGTGGTGAACCCTGGCTCTCACATGCAGGGTGGCAGTCAGACCAAAGTGATAGCTGGGGCCCCAAAGCCCAGGGCAGCCCAACAGGCCACGACACTCTGACAGTGACAGCTCCCAATCGGAAGGCTGAGCTGAGCCGGGAGAGAGAGTCTCCCTAAGCACATTCAGCGTGCCAGGCACCCTGTGAGGGCTGTCCGCACCTTACCTCGTTTAATAACCCACGGCCCCCTGTGAAGCCAGCAGCATGGCCCAGACTACGTGTGAGGACACTGGGACACAGAAGTGTCAGGGTACAAGCTGAGGGCAGGAAGAGGCAGGAAACTAGGCAGCAATGACTGAGCTCCCAGTGCAGACCAGGAGGAGACAGCTGAGGGAGCAGTAACTTTGCATGGGAAATGGGGAGGGGGAGAAAGAAGGAGGGCCCTGAGGAGAGGGACAATTGGAAATAGAAGGAGCCTATCTTATCACCACAGCCATACTGTGAAGGGCACTCCTTTGTACTTCTACATCAAAAGGCCTGACCATGAAGGGGAGGGGCCTTGGAGCCGAGACTCTGAGCCCTTCTGGTCTCCTTCAGGGAAGGCACCATGCAGAATAAGGCTGCGCAAGTCGATGTGGGAGAGTACCTCTGATTCTGGAAGGACCCCATAACCACCCTCCTTTAGGGAAACGATCGGGACCTGAGCAGATCTTCACCATCAGCTAATTCCGAATAAACTTGTTAAAGCATTTTTAGTGTAATGAAAACATTAGATCAATTCCGAGCAGTGATGGCTGTCATTAAATCAATAGCCTATGTGGTCCATTGTGCTGATGGCTGACACAGCACTGGAAGGCCTGCTAACAATGAGCCCACAAAAATGCCCTCTACCAGTGACTGGGGTTGAGAGGAGAGAAGGGGGGAGGGCAGAGACAGGACAAAAAGATAAAAATCTGTGCTGTCTACTAATCTGAAATGCATTGAAAAGAGAGAAAAGGTGCGACTGTCTAAATGTTACCGGCATCCTCGAGACCAGCAGGGCACCAGAGACGCTTCCTGAAGAGAAGCACCAGCGCGGTTACCCTTCTCCTTGGACAAGAGCAGCCTTTCAGCATGTTTGCATGGTCACACCTACTAAAATTCTGACTACTTCTTCCATCTTTACATCTTCTTCAAAGGAGTCGAACAGACAAGGACAGTGAGAGAAGGGGTAAAAATAGCGCAATAAAAATAGCCCAAGATGGCCCTGGAAGTGAGTGCTGATGTAAACCAGGCACAAAGGTCTGCGGTCCCTGTAGCCAATGACCTGGCCTCCCTCAGGCAGCAGCTGGCACAGCCGCTGCGAAGCAGAGGCTTCAGGAATGATCAGGCTGGGTCCCAGGCAGCACCTTTGCCAGCCTAAGAGGGGATCTGTTACTAAGAGAAAGACAGGTGGGTCTGGGACAACAAGAACCAATGCCACTCTGTATGCTGCTGTGGCCAGGGGGTCATAGCCATAAATACCCATTTCTCTCTCTCTCACACACGCACACACACACACTATGGGCTGTGTCTGGGGTAGAAGCGTGCTCACTATGAGAGACATCTCAGGAAGAGGATTCTGAGGGCAGATGAGCAGCATTCGGGCTCACTGGCTGGCACCATGGGTACCACTCCACGGCCCAAACGGTGTCCATCCAATGCCAGTTGAGAGAGGCATGCTGAGTCCCTGAAGATATGTTAGTAGTCACACAGATGCTGCCCTGCTCTGATGGGGCATGCGGGCGGGTTGGTGGGGGCACACTGGCCAGTTACTCTGCCATCAGTTTATTCAAAGAGAGAATGAGGACAGCTGCCAGTGA
Organism: Elephas maximus indicus; assembly: GCF_024166365.1. Taxonomy (NCBI): domain Eukaryota; kingdom Metazoa; phylum Chordata; class Mammalia; order Proboscidea; family Elephantidae; genus Elephas; species Elephas maximus. The sequence goes on along the minus strand of NC_064838.1, from coordinate 5,450,101 downwards.
GGGGTGGGGCCAGGCATGGCAGGAGGGTGTCTGTGGGTGAGCCTGGAAACTCCAGTAGCTCTGGGCCACAGCAGAAATGGCTAGATGATGGTGTGAAAGTTAGGATCCAAGCCAAAGGGAAAACAGTCCAGCTGGAGAAGCAGAACAAAAGATATAAGAAAGGTATAAATATTGGAAAGAAGTAAGTGGGCAAACTTGTAATCATTTGCAGATGATACCTCGGTGATAACTGGAAAATTATCAGAAATATTTACAGAGTTCAGGAAAGTGCCTGATTACAAAATGTATTCAAAACAATAATTTTCCTATATGCAAATAATAACCAATTAGAACACAGATGGGAAAAAAGGTCTCATAAACACTACCAATAACAAAAAGACAAACTAGCTAGAAAGAAACTTAAGAAACATGCAAAAAACTTTAAACTCTACTGGGAGGTATTAAACAGATTTGAATAGAGCATCTTGTTCTAGGAAGACTTAGTATTGTGAAGATGTAAGTTCTCTGTAAATTGATCTACATATTCAATGAGATCTCAATCAAAAGAGTAACAGAATTTTCTTTTGAATTTTATAAAATAATTCAAACGTGAATACGAGATATAAGAATAATGAGGGATAGTAAGATATAAAGCTAGAAGTAAAATAGTATGGTAAACTAGCTGCTGTTGAAGCGCCTCCCACTCGTGGCAACCCCACGTGTGTCAGAGCAGAACTGTGCTCCACAGGGTTTTCCATGGCTGAGTTTTCAGAAGTAGGCTCCCCTCGGTGGGCAAGAGTCTCCAGCCTTCTGGTTAGCAGCTAAGCACGTTAGCCATTTGCACCAACAATACTGGTGGAGAAATAAATCCTTAAAAAACAGAAAAGAGCCCAGAAATAACCCTAATACATACATAAATTGATGAAAAGTTTAAAATAATAACGGTAATAATGATAATAAGCAAGCATTTATTGAACATTTTTGCCTCGATTTCTACCATAATGCTTTACATCAAAATTAATTCCAGGTGGATCCAATATAAATTTCTTATAATCTTCAAATGGGGTCTTTCTAAGCATGGCAAGAAACCAAACAATCATAAAGAAAAACATTAATAAATTTGAAATTTGATTGCATTAAAAATTTGCAGATTATATCCCACTTTGAAGTGTGGCGTCTGGGGTCTTAAATGCTAACAAGTGGCCATCAAAGATGCATCAATTGGTCTCAACCCACCTGGATTAAAGGAGAATGAAGAACACCAAGGTCACATGATAACTATGAGCCCAAGAGCCAGAAAGGGCCACATGAACTAGAGATTTACATCATCCTGAGATCAGAAGAACTAGATGGTGCCCGGCCACAACCGATGACTGCCCTGACAGGGAGCACAACAGAGAGCCCCTGAGGGAGCAGGAGAACAGTGGGATAAAAAACAGACCCCAAATTCTCATAAAAAGACCAGACTTAATGGTCTGACTGAGACTAGAAGAATCCCAGAGGTCATGGTCCCCAGACCTTCTGTTGGCCCAGGACAGGAACCATTCCCAAAGCCAACTCATCAGACATGGAAGGAACTGGACAATGGGTTGGAGAGAGATGCTGATGAAGAGTGAGCTACTTGTATCAGGTGGACACTTGAGACTGTGTTGGCATCTCCTGTCTGGAGGGGGGATGGGAGGGTAGAGCGGGTTAGAAACTGGCAAAACGGTCACGAAAGGAGAGACTGGAAGGAGGGAGCAGGCTGACTCATTAGGGGGAGAGTAAATGGGAGTACAGAGTAAGGTGTATATAAGTTTATGTGTGAGAGGCTAACTTGATTTGTAAACTTTCACTTAAAGCACAATAAAAATTATTAAAAAAAAATTTGCAGATTATACACCAATGTCCACTGCAGCACTATTCATAATAACCAAAAGACGAAAACAGCCTGAAGTCTATCAAGGGACAAATGATAAACAAAATGTGGTCTATCCTTACAATGGGCTGATCGCTCAGCCATAATAATACTTGCTATGTCATGTCATGGATGGGAGCCCTGGTGGCGTAGTGGTGAAGTGCTACTGCTGTTAACCAAAAAAGGTCGGCAGTTCAAATCCACCAGGTGCTCCTTGGAAACCCTATAGGGGAGTTCTACTCTGTCCAGTTCAAATCCACCAGGTGCTCCTTGGAAACCCTATAGGGGAGTTCTACTCTGTCCTATAGGGTCGCTATGAGTCGGAATCGACTCAATGGCAACGGGCTGGTTGGTTGGTATGTAACGGACAAACCTTGAAAACATCATGCTGAGGGAAATAAGTCAGCGAGCGACAAAAGGACAAATATTACATATCCCACTTATATGAGACAGGCGAATGTGTAGCGACCAAAGTCCGTCAGTGCTTGCTGGAGGTGGGAGGGAGAGAAAGGGGGGTCTCAACCCAGGGAGCACTGCGTCTCTGTCAATGGTGGTAGAGTGACTGTTAACAGACAGGGGTGATGGTGACACAACGCGATGCATGTAGCCAGTGTCACTGAATTATACATGCAAAACACGCTGAATCAGGAAATGTTTTGTTACAGGTATTTTACTACAATAAAACAATTTTTTAAAAACAAGAATAAATCGAAAAGAAAAAGCGCCATGGACAAACTCAAAAGATAAATGAAACTCAAAGAAAATCTGCAGTTATATGGGAAGCACCATTTTAATTTTATACAGGAAGCTTTTATAAATAATTAAAGAAAACAGCCTAATAGAAAAACCAACAAAGGCAGACCATTCTTAGAATAAGAAATAACCAGTAGTCGTTAATCAGGGGAAAAATATTCACTCTTACATTTTATGAAATGCCAATAAAAATGAGTTACTATTTTTGCTTCTCAGGTTGGCAAATATTAAAAAGTTGATAATGCCCAGAGTAGATTAAGAAGTGTGCCAACAATCATCTATGGAGCCGCAGACAAGCAAACGGGTACAAAGCTTGGTAGGTGCACAAATACTGCCCCGAGAATACCTCCAAGGCCTCCTTAAGTAAAAGAACAAGTTAAAGAGCTCTGTGCTCGTTGCACAATTTGCATTCAAAACAACAAATCAAAACCAGACTGTAGCACAAACACGTGCTTGTGCTATCACAGCCGCAGCCCCAAAGGAGACTATCAAACGTTTGCCTCCTGTGGGGGAGTCAGGTGTGGGGAGAGGATGGAGAGGAGTGGTACCGTGTTTCCACAGCAAGCATGCGCGATTTTGTAAAGAAAAAGAAAAAAAAAAAAAACATGTATCTGGAATCCAAGAGAGAAGCAGGGTAGTCAGAAAGAAGTCTCAGCCAGAAGCAGGGTCTGAAAGTGAGACTGTGGGGCCGGGAGGCCAGTGTTGGCAGGAGCCCTCTGTGGGGACCAGGTTCGGCCAAGGTGCACCTGCCCACACCTGCCCCTGGAGGCACACGGGGCCACAAAGAGCAGGACCCTCAGGGGCCTGTGCCAGCAGGGAGAAAAGCCCCTGCCTGGGGCCGGCTTCCTCCCAAAGGAAGCTCAAGCCCCTGTGGACTCTCATCAAAGACTCACAGCGCTGGTGCTTAATTCCTTCTGGCTTTGATGTCAAGATTTCCATTTACGCTCTATAGTCTGCACTACTAATGCTATTCTATTAATATTCCACAATGGTACTGCTCACTGCATGCCAGGCACAGGGCTAGGCACTGAGAGTCCGCTGTGAGAGGAGACCTGTCAATGGTGGGCAAATCAGTCATCGCACATCTCAGCTCACTGCTGACAGACTGGTTGGTGGGCACTGGCTGGGGGAATCCTGAACTGAGCAGTTTGTTCCTTCTGACCGTCCCTGTTGGACTCACCTGAAGACAGCTTCAGCCCAACTCACTTCAGGGCCTCGCGGCCGTTCAGTGAGGGCCCTTGCTCCAGGAGGCAGAGGTCCCCACAGCCTCAGGTACTCTCTCCAAGGCCCACTCCCATCTCCTTGCCCCCACAAAGCGTCCTCTGGCCATTGTGCTCATTCATGCATTCAACACCCATTTCTCTGGAGCCTACCATGTACTACACTCCAATGTAAAGGCACTGAGAACATGGTGGTGACCAAGGCAAAGTTCCTGCTTATACTTACACGGAGCTCTGATGCTAGTAAACTAGTAAATAAAGAAGATCATAGCACACCGCAGTAATTGCTTTGAAGCGATTAAAAAGGTTTGGAGATAGTGATTAGGGAAACCTTTGGAAAAGATAATCATGGAAGGTATATTCATATTACTTTAGGTACTGCTAGGCAGTGGTAACAAAAAGACTCAAGATGAAAAGGCTTACATAAGACGGAAACAGCTTTCAGGGGGTCAGAGTTCAGACTTGAGTGCTCCAGGGCAGGTGGGGCAGCTCCGCCACTCAACATGGCTGCTCTGGTTGTGCCGTTTCCAGCCAGAAGAAAGGGGGAAGAGGAATTGGAAGGCAAGCAGCTTCCTTTTTAAGAAGGTGACTGAAAACTGAGGGTATCATTTCCCACATACCACATGAGCAAGCCAATGGCAAAGGAGGCTGGAAAACGTAGCCTTTAGCTGGATGGCATGCACCCTGGAAAATTTGGGTAGAGGTAAGGGTTTACTTACCAAAAGGAAAAAGAGAAGAGTGACAATCAGAGTCTCTCCCACAAAAGGTCTCTCTGAGTAGGTAATATTTGAGCTGAGACCTGAAAGATGAGAATAGGAAGAGAGAGGAGAACATTCTAGCAGAAGGGCAGAACAGAGACCCTGTGGAAAAAAGTGCTAGATCATCCAGGGCACTGAAAGGAGATCCACTCATCTAGAGACCAGTGAGCAAGGGCTCAGGGGTGCTTGCCTTGGGCCTAGGCAGGAGCCTGCCAGAGCAAAAGGTGTGGGAAATGAGGTCAAAATGGTAGCCAGAGCCAGATCACACAGGGTCTTACAGACTATAGTAAGGGGTTGATTTTAATCCTAAGAGCAATAGTAAGCCAATGCAGATTTTTAAGAATGAGAGTAAATGGTTTGATTTAGGTTTTAAAAAAAGTCACTCTCTGACTGTTGTGTGGAGAATGGACTGGAAGGATGCAAGAAAGGAAGTGGGAGACTGATTAAGGACTAAGGCAGTAGTCATGTGCCGTGTGGCGTTTCTCACCATGGTCTTGTAACTCCCACCCAAGTGACGGGGTGGGGTTATGTGATAGGGTAATTGTGGCCCACCAAGGGGATTGGTCAGTTTTGCCTTAAAAGAGAGCCAATCCCAGAGCAGAGAGAGGATCCTACCACCACCAAGGAAGAATGGCCAGGAGCAAAGAATGCATCCTTTGGACCCAGGATCCCTGTGCTGAGATTCTCCTGGAGCCAGGAGACTAAGAGAGAGAGAGAGCTGCAACCCTAAAGACTGTGAGAAGCAATGGCAGGAGACCACACAGTGGGCTTCCTGGCCCATGGAGCGAGAAAGCTGAGTGCCTGGGGTGCCTCTGAGGACTTACTGACAGGAGCTAAAACAGCTTTGTAACACTTGCCTGAGCAGGACAGAGAGGCCTAGGGCCAGAGAGGGATGTGCCTGCAAGCACAGCTGAAAAGAGGCTGCCCCAATGAAAGAACTGTATCCTGAGTAGTTCCTGAGCCTGAATTGTAACTGTTACTTCTGAAATAAACCCCATAATCCTCAGTATTGTCTACGAGTTCTGTGTGGCCATTGCAATGAATTATCGAACCCAGCAGAGAAGTAGGAAGGACATTTGGTGTCAGAATTGGGAAAGATGGTGGAGAAAGGAGGCATGTCTGACCTCTGCTTTATAGGAATCAGCCTTGGGCTGTTGATCTTGATTCTCCTCCCCTTATAAAGTTATAGGAGGTCAGACTCTGTCACATGCCATTTTTTATATCCTGCCAAGAGGTAAAGGTAGCTTCAACTAAGTTGTGGTCGCAGAGTTAAAGAGAAGAGGATGGACCTCAGATATTTCTTGGAGGTAGAACTTCTCATCAGGGCTTGGTGATGGGGTGAATTTGGGGGAGGGGGGAAGCAGTGGAAAGAATCAAAGATGATGCCTAGTTCTTTGCTTCTGCCACTGAGAAGGTAGTGCCATTGAATGAGATGGGGAAGACTTGTGGGGGGAAGCGTACTGTGGAGGCGGGGATAGTGGACAGTCCCATTTTGGACATATAATAGTTGAGATGATATTAGACACCTAGGAGGAAATAGCAAGCGGTCAATTATACATAGGATTCTAAACTCAAGGAACAAGACTGTGCAGGAGATATACATCTTGGCATGTAAGAGGCTTAGATCACCTAAGGTAAATAAATAGATGGGTTAATCAGATGAAAGACTTACTTCAAGTGTTCCAGGGTAGAGTAGAGCAGAGTCTTTCTCCTCTAAATGAGCGGATCTTTACCCATAGACACAGGCTTGTGGAGAACTGATGAAAACTTAAGCAACCTTTAAGGATGACTTCTGTTCCTCCAGACTGTTGTACTGATAGCTCAGGAAGTCGAATTCCTTCTCATGGAAGGAGAGACAGTATTTTCTTACAGGGATCAGCACAGCATGGGTCAACCATGGGTTCTGTTTCTTCAGGCCGCTCCAGAGAAAGGCCATCAGAGTCACTGCCCCACCACCCACAGGGGCCAGTTGTGTATAGTCGGACCTTTATCCAGAGTGGTCAGGCAAGAGGGGCAAGGGCTTAATCACAGCCAGAGTGGCCAGATGTTCCGGGTTGGGCTGCCCAAGCTTATCAACCATGGCCTGATCTTCACCAGCTGGGTAACCTCAGCCAAAACTTAATCACTAAATCTTAAAAAAAAAAAAAAACCCAGGTTTCAAATAGCTGTATTACAGTAAAATTGCATCAGCCAATTTTAGACCTAAGGCCTACAGGCTCCAACTACTCTAGAGGACTGTCTGGTAAACAAAGAAGTAAAGTCTCCAATGTAGCTTTTGCTTATAGGGGCCCAGGCACCATTAGAGGGATTATGCCAGGGATCTTGTACCTAGACAATGGAGAAAAGAAGGGGCTCATCCATGGTGTAGCCCTGAGCCTTCCAACACTTAGAAGTGGACAGAAGCGGAAGAACGAGCAAAAGCAATTAGAAACGGAACAGTCAGTGAGTTACAAGAAACCAGGAGAGCATGGTACCCAAGAAGCCAACAGAGTGTTTGCAGAAGTCAGGAGTGGTCAGCTCTGCCAGCTACAGCTGAGAGGTCAAGTATAACAAGGACAGGAGCATGCTCACTGGATTTGGCAACATGGAAGTCATTGGGGTGGGTGAGGCAGATTTTCCCCTCTTCTGATGTCAAGCATTTTTGTTTCCTCCATTCATCTGACAATTGTCAATGTGTTGTTCGTGTACCTCGTCTTTGTCTGCGACTTCCCTCCTCAACCGTTTAAAGTTTTCTATCTCCATGGCACCTAGAGGTGCTCAAAGGTACAAATGTTTGTTGGTTGACTGAATCATTAGAGACGGAATCATTAGAGACTGAATCATTACAGATGCAACATAGCATCTTGGTGAAGAATGTAGACTGTGGAGCGAGACTGCCTGGATTAGAACCTGGGCGCTGCCACTCACAGCTGTATGCGTGACCTTGGGCAAAAAAACTTTTGCTTCAATTTTTTCATCTGTAAAATGAGGATAATAATTCTATCTACTGTCTTAAGTTGAGTTTCTCAAAAAAAGTAGAAAAAGGATAAGGTAGGAGAACGGACTGGTGAGAAGGGAAAATAGGATTAATGAACGTGGGCAACAAACAAGGAACCGCTGAGTGACTGTAGAGCAGCGGTAGACAGCCTATCACCCGTGGGCCAAATCCAGCCCACCGCATGTTTTGGTAAATCAAGTTTCATTGGAACTTAAAAAAAAAAAAAGTTAACTTAGCACAGCCAATCATTTGCATCTATGGCGCTTTTGTGCTACAACGACAGAGCTCAGTAGCTGCAATAGAGACTGTATGGCCTGCAAAACCTAAGATATTTACTAGCTAACCCTTTACGAAGAAAATTTGCTGACCCCTGTGTATGTTTCAGACTCATCCCATCCAAGGTAGGGGGAGGGGGAGTAAGCTGGGGTATCTAGCTACCAACTTTTGTCCATGGTTGGTTGAGGGCTGTTCTTGGGGGCATTAATTCCTGGTGTGCCCAGCCTTGCCCACACACAGCAAGCAGGCCAAACATTTTCTCTCCTGAGGCCCCAGAATGCTCACAGGTAGAGAGTCACAGGTGCTTGCACTAGGAAGCAGGTGTGTGCTGCGGAATATCAGCGGGGCCCCAGCAGGTTGGCTGCACTAGCTCACAGAGTTAAAGTAGTAAAGCACCTAAACCCACAGCAAGTGCTAGATAAATGTTAGATAGTATGTCAGTTAGCAACCAGACGAGCCTCTTCTCATAGGACCTGCTAAGAACAGCCTAACTCAGCAGAAAGGTCTCAGCTTTAACGTCTCCAACCTCAATAATGCAGAAAGGGAAGCCACGTCCAGAGCCGTCTGCTTTGCAAATAGCTGTCTCTCAGGGAAAAAATCAATCATTACTGGGAAAATGATAAAGAATGCTGATCTCATGCATTTTGTTTCTAATATTACTCCTAGAATGAGGGCAGGTAGGTTGCTAACTTTTCCCCCCAGGTAGGTAAAGTTTTCTGTATTCTACCTGTTTGTGAGGCAGAATTAGAACTGCTTCAGGACACAGAGCAGCGACATTGCTGTCCAACTTGCAATTTTATCTGCTGTCAGAACTCAGAACTGTTTGTGCCAGAGAGACTGGGATTTAACAAAACAGAAGGAGACATCCCCTTCTAGGTTTTCCTAAATGGGTTTGCTTCAAATGGAAGGAAACATTTAGAGAGATTTAAAAAGAGCAATACAGAATGAAAAAAAAAGAGAGAGAGAAATCCGCAAGCAAGAAGGATCTCCCCAGGAGAGGGAGGGCTGACCGGGGAAAGAGTGATGCTGCAGAGGGGTCCTCAGTGATCCACCCTCACGCTCTTTTCTTGCTGTCTCAGGTTCTCTTTTCAGCCCACCCTCTCCACCTCTCCACCATCCAACTTCCCATCCCACTTCTCAGAGCTCCTTGCTTTTACACCCGTTTGGTGTACCCGCAGCTCTAGAGAAATAGCCTTCAAACTTTTTTGATCAAAACTCATCAGTAATAGCAAATTTTGAACACTCTCATGTATGTATATATTTCAATTTTTTACACCTGTTATAAAACACTGTCATACACTATGTCTCTTTTTCAGATAACATAAACATAAGCAGGAGTCCTCCACTTCCTGCCCACACCCCTGGGGTCTTCCAGCGCAGGCCTGCAGCACACAGCTCACTGGGGACTGAGGGACAAGACCAGCGCAGCCCTGCTTTTCATCTGCTTTGCATGTTGGGCTTCTTTTGTAAGGTTTCACTTGGATGAGAGGCTTCTATTGCCAAAAAGGGTTTTTGAGAACCATACCTCTAGACCTTTCCAGATCTTCCTTCTTTTTGTCAAAATTCGCTCTCCCATGTCTCATTCCCACAGCACCGTGCTGTGCCCCAGAGAACCTGGGGGCTAGTCTTTGTCTCTCCTGGGAGGAGCTACGGGGTTTCCCAGTCTGGGTTACATGTTTCATTTCAACTTTGTGGAGTTGATGTTTCAGAATGAAGAACTGGCTGTCGGGCTCCAGGTTGGAAAAAGGAGAATATATTTTTGTCCATGGTTGGTTGAGGGCTGTTCTTGGGGGCATTGACTCCTGGCACGCCCAGCCTTGCCCACACACAGCAAGCAGGCCAAACATCTTCTCTCCTGAGTCAGAGAATGCTCATAGGTAGAGAGTCACAGGCGCTGTCTTTCAGGTCAGGAGGATTTTTGCTTTGTCTCAAATCACCCCATATCAGGGGGTCAGATGATTATGTGTTTGAGTGGGCTGGGGCCACCCCCTAGCCAGGCCCTCTTCAGTTCAGTCAAACGACAACTCCAAGTGAGACAACAGCCCCCTGCAAAGAGGGTCTGATTCCACACACTGTTCCATCACCACCCCTTCCCGCCTCCTCCGTGGCTCAGTCCAGCTCTCACTCCTCATCACCAGCTCAATAGTCCCCTCTCTGCAAGTGTTCGGCTGCTAACCAAAAGGCTGGCAGTTTGAATCTAGCAGCTGCTCCTTGGAAACCATTTGGGGGTAGCTCCACTCTGTCCTATAAGGTCACTATGAGTCAGCATCAACTCGATGCCAACAGGCTTGGGGTTTTTTTTGTTTGTTTACCATCTCCATTGGATGGATACTTGGTTCAGATTGTCTCCATGGGTCCCCAGTCCCACCTTCCCCTCAGTCCCCAGACCCTCTGCTCCACACAGTATTCCTGTAGGCCCACCCGTCCCATCCCTGGTCCTAGACTGGGCAGAGAATTGGCCCTGTAACTGCCCCAACAGGCACAGCTGACTCACACAATCTCTCCTGCCTCCAAATCAAGGACCCAATGGCCACTTGGTGGGAGGCCAAAGAATGCTGAGGCACAAACAGTAAGTGTTCCATCAAGGCTGCTTGTTGCCCACCTGGTCTCTCAATGGTGACCCCAGAGCTCACAGCATCCAGGTGCTGCTGTCCGAGTTTTTAGCCTCTTCTTTGCATGTGCCCAGTTCCCTACCACAATCTAATGGACAGTCTGAAGGACAACCCATTTTTTATTTCATTCTTATCCCATTTCACCCTAATCTCCCTGAATCTTTTAAGGCTCTTAGTAAATAAAAACTAGTTGCTGTCAAGCTGACTCTGACTTGTGGCGACCCCGCACGTGTCAGAGTAGAACTGTGCTCCACAGGGTTTTCAAAGTAGACCACCAGGCCTTTCGTCCAAGGTGCCTCTGTGTAGACTCAAACATCCATCCTTTTCGTTAGCAGCCAAGCTGTTAACTGTATACACCACCCAGGGACTCCTCTTAGTAACCGTTGTTGTTGTGTGCCAATGAGTGGATTCCAACTAACAGCCACCCTATAGGACTGAGTAGGATCTTCCAAGCTGTAATCTTTATTGGAGCAGATCACCGTCTTTTCTCCCAAGGAGCCACTGGGTGGGTTTGAACCATGGACCTTTCAGTTAGCAGCTGAGCACTTAACCACTGTGCCACCACAGCTCCCTAGGACCATTATAATTGGTATGGCTGAAAGAACACCGTTTGCCTTTTGCCTCTAAACAACCAAACCATCTACAAATTCTGTTAGTCCAAAAAGCAGATTTACATCAAGAAAGCCTGAGTGCGTGCATTTAAATCAATGGTAACTAAATGGTGCCCTGTGCCCCACAGCCATATGAGAAGAGTGCCTGTCCTGGACCCCGTGGCCAGCCAGACCCCCACAGAGCTTCCCGCAAGGCCACCCCTCTTGAGGGCTAAGAGTGAGCATTGGTCGGTCTCCAGGGCCCACAGGCCGAGCCGGGAAGCCGGCAGGGCTTCTCGTGGGGGTAAAGAATGGGGGCAGGGCGGGGCGACAGAAGCCTGGCAGGGAGTGGGTCAGGTAGGGGGCATGGCGGGGCGGCCGGTCTCGGCGGGAGAGTGCGGTCCGGTGTGGAGGAGGAGGGGACTGGCGGACCCCCGCCGCCCCGGGCACTCACCTCCGCACAGCACCTCGCGGTCCCGGGCGCCTCCGGCCGGCGCCGGCCCCAGCAGCAGGGGCAGCAGCGCCACTGGGAACAGCGCGGGCCCCATGCCTCGGTCACCAGCGCTCGCGGAGGCCGGGGCCGTGGGCACAGAAATGGCACGCCAAGGCCCGGCCCCTGCCAGCGCGGGCGGCTGCATCACCTAGGAGACCAGCTCCCCGCCCGCCCCGCGGGCCGCACCTGGTCCCCGGCTTCCCCGAGCCTGCCAGGTACGCGCGCAGCCGCTCCCGCCAGGCGGGTCACCGCCCCTCGGTCCCCACCTCCAGTCCGGTCTCCTCCAGGGGTGTCTCCAGCCTCCTCCGGCGAGACGCCCTTGCTCTCCCCGCCTCTAACGTCGGTGGGGAGAATACCCTCCTTGGGGGTTCCGGGAATCCAGGCTTGGCACAGAGCCTGGCGGGCAGCCCTGCTCCCTGCCCTGGCCCTGCCCAGCAGGTCTTCTGCCCAGGTCCCTGTCCAGACTCCACCTTCTCCCCTGGCTAAAGCTTACCTGCCCCTGTGGTTTCTCCATCAGTCTCATTCCTCCCCCACCCCTCCACACCCTACTCTATGAACTGTGTAAAATGAAAGGAACTAATAGGTTATTTACATCTTAAAAAATCAGCAGGGTACCCCTTTTCAAACAATTCTTCTGAAAAAAGCCCAATTATAAAGCAAGGAAGTATCAGGGCTGCTCCGCTTAAACCTTTGTGCGAGTGTGCTGGGGTTGAGAGAGCATTGCACCTCCACCGTGACACCACTTCTTCGCCATGTGGGTTCACTGCTCTGGGTCCAGTTGGGAAACTGTTGTGCTCCTATCCACATTACAGCGCCCACACTTTGGGTCTGAGCTGGGGGATGGGCACTGCAGGCTGAAGGGGTTAGAATTTTGGTGGAGAATGAAGGATAATTACTTTGGTACATTGAGGAAGATATGTCTTTTGTTTTTTTTAATCTGAATAATTTCTTCCAAATTCATCTAGTCTCTATTTTCTGTGGGTTCCTGGGAGGTACTAAACTCATTCAGTCTTGTTTGATTTTGAGCTCCTGGCTCCTAAACAGATGACCAGGAAGAGTTAGAAAGAAAAGAGGGTTAAAGGAGATGGAAGGAAGGAAAGAGGAAGGTAGAGAGTGAGGGAGGGAAGAAGGAAGGAAGGAAGGCTCTGATCAGAGCTATTGGTAGTGGTAGCTGGGCACCATCTAGTTCTTCTAGTCTCAGGGTAGATGAGGCCATGGTTTGTATAGACAGTCCTGTGTGTCTTAGGTTTCCTTCTATCTCTTTTGTTCCAGATGAATAGAATAGAGAACAATAGTGGTATCTTGGATGGCAACTTGCAAGCTTTTAAGACCCTAGACACTACTCACCAGACTAGGATGTAGAATATAAAATTTATTAACTATATTATATCAATTGGCGAAGTTGTCCCATAAAACTATGGTCCTGATCCTTCAAACTCAGAAAACCAATCCCACGAGGTGTCTGTTTATGTCTAAATACCAAAAAAAAAAAAAAAAACCCATTGCCATCAAGTCAATTCAGACTCACAGTGACCCTATAGGACAGAGTTTCCTAGGAGCAACTTGTGGATTTGAACTGCCGACATTTTGGTTAGCAGCTGAGCTCTTAACCACTGTGCCACCAAGGCTCCATGCCTAAGTAAAAAACAGTAGTTAATAAATGTTTTGTGGGGAGACGCTCTGAACCTGCCCCAATATCCTGGTTCTCATCAAAAGTCCCCCACCTGCCATAGCATTCACTGTGGTGGTTCTCAGACAGTGACGTTCTATTCCCACCACTCTTTCTACATTAATTTGCTGTCATTCTGCTAGAAGGAAGAGTTTCCTTTCTCCCCATTTATTTATTAGTGGTGGACTCATGGATTCCTATTTTATTGAATGGATGATTATCCTTTTCTGTCATTACTTATTTTGATGCTCAGATTGTTCTGATTTGGCTACTGGGAGCCCCTTCCAGATGGGTCCGGTGTCCTTTGACTTGTCTTCTTCACTCTTTGAACACTTCATATGTTCTGGTACAAACAACGCTCCAGAACCATCGTATAAGCGTTGCTTAGTCCTGGATTAGTCATTTCTCTAAGGAGCTTTGGTGCTTTTTAGTGGAAAATGGTATTTGGAAACCAAGTTTGGGATGCTCACCGAGTTCATTGCTACTGCGGTGCTACTGCTCCCAGGTGCCCTCAGCAGACAGACTATGAAATATATGTATATGCTGATATCCACAGACACACTCGCCCCACACACATACACACTACTCTACAGCTATTTTTGTATCTATGTATACATATTAACAAACCGAGGAGTTGACGCCAATACTTCCAATTTCAGTCTAGTGCCTCAAGATTCTTTTCAGCCTTCACACTTTGCAATATTAGTAAATCCCTTCCCTGACAGCAAGAAACCTGGCTCCCATTCTCCTCAAAAAATGTTTACGTGGTCACTGTCTTCATCTCCTAGGGCTGCCATAGCAAGGCCCCACACACGGGTGCCTTAGAAGAACAGAAATTCATTGTCCCACAGCCCTGAAGGCTACCTTTCGGATTTCAGGGTGTGGGCAGGGCCATGCTCTCAGGCAGCTAAAGGGGAAGATCCTTTCTCCTCTCCCAGCTCTGGTAGCCCCAGGCATTCCTTGGCGTGCAGCCACAGCAGGACTCCAATCTCTGCCTCCATCATCAGGTGGCCGTCTTTCTCTGTATCTGTCTCTGTCTCTTCTCCTCTTTTATGAGGACACCACTCATATAGGATTAGAGCCCACCCTACTCCAGTATGACCTCATGTTAACTGATAACACCTCCAAAGACCCAGTGTTTCATTCTGTTATACTTAGGGTCACTATGAGCTGGAACCGACTTGCTTGCACCTAAGGACAACATTTCCAAACAAGGTCACACTCAAACGGTACCGGGGTTAGGACTTCATCTCTTTCAGGGGACACAATTCAATCCACAACACTCCCTAACATGCCAGTCACCTTTGTGGCCCTGCTGCTTCCTCACTTGGCCCCTCAGCTCTATCATGTTCCCAAGGATAAAAGAATGTGTCTCAATTTTAATAAATAATAACATACCATTGTTTGCTTTTATTTTTAACAGTATATTGAGTAACATGATACGGTGCAAGTAACTGCTTTTATATGGCTTTTCTAGCCATTGTGTTGTAACTCAAGGGATTGGTCAATTTACTTTGCAAATAGTGGCTTGAAAAATCCATCCAATAGGATTGGGTCCCTTACTGTCCAGCTAGGGGATTGGTATATTTTGCCATCCTGCTAGGCTTATGTAAGGGTCAATCCCACAGAGGTTTGGGGGGACCTCACTACCAAGGAGAAGAGCACGTCCTTTGGACCGGGGGTCCCTGCACTGAGGATCTTCTAGACCCAGAGAGACGGTGGGCTGGTTGGCCCGTGGAGAGAGACAGCAGCCGCAGTAGGGCTGCCGGCCCATGGAGGCAGAGCTGTGTACCTCCATGCAGGAGCTTTGCCTGCTCCTGAAGAGTTGTAACACTTGCCCGTGTAGGGCAGAGGCCTTAGTGTGCCCCAGGCAACACCTCCCCCCACCCCGGGCAGCGTAGTGGGAGCCAGCAGCAGAGGCCTAGAAGGGCCCAGACGGATGGTGGTAGTTGGAGGCAGGGGTGATGTGAACACAGCCCCGGACCTGAACCACGGTGTGCCTGCCCAGCTATAAAAGAATAAAAAAACTACAATAGACGTGAGTAATTTGGGGTAGGGTAAGCATTTCCCCTTTGAGAATCTGTTGTTACTGTTTACTGTTTGCTCACTGTAAATAATAATAATGGCTTTCACTTTGCCAACACTGTGTAAAGGTTTTGAACAAAAAGCCTAGCAAAATTTTTTTTACAGTTGACACTACAGTGTGTTGGTATCCTATGATGACAAAGTCAGTCTGCATACATCTGGTAGGAGTGTAAGTTGGTACAACCCTCAAGAGGGTAAGCTGGTGATAGCCACACATGCAGGAAATTTACAAGTACACACACTGTTTGACCCAGTGATTCCATTTCTAGCCACTTCCCCTACAGGTATAAGTGCACCTGTGCTGAACAACTTGTGCATAAAGTTACTCATGGCAGCATTGTTTGTAACAGTCTAAGAGGGACACAATCTAGCCATCAGTAGAAGCCCAGTTACAGAATGGTGTAATTGACAACTATGTCATGGCAAAAGAAGGGAAGTCTTTTTATGTACCATTTTATTTGGACATTCTGCAAAATACGTTTTTAATTAAAAAAAAAAAAAAAGGTTCTGAACAGTGTTAATAGTGTAGTATGGCACCCTTTGGGTAAAATTAAGTACCTTTAGAAAGATACCAAAATACTAATAACATTGGTCTCCTCTGGTTAGAAAAGCTGAGTGGCTAGGTGTGGTGCAGTGAATTACTTAATATGGCCCTTCTAGCCACCGTCTTTGTAATTCCCACCAAATGATTGGGTGGGGCTATGCAAATGAAGTGCTTGTGGCCCACTAAGGGGATTGGATAGCTTGCTAATAATATAAATAAGGTGCATAGCACCCTTGTGGGGTGAGGCTATGCAAATAAGGTATATGAAGCCCTAACAAGGGGATTGGTCAGTTTTGCTATCCTGCTAGGCTTAAAGGGAGACACGGAGAGACAGAGACAGGAGCTGTGAGAGGGAAGACAGCGAGAGACAGCGGTGTGAGGCAGGAGGAACCAGGAAACCAGCTGCTGTGGGGCCTGCCACAGAGCTAAGAGTCGAAACACTTGCCCAAGAAGGCCCCCAGCAGGGGCCAGAGGCAGCGGGCAAGAAGCAGCTGTCCTGATCGAGGAACTGCATCCTGAGTTATTCGTGTTACTTCCAAGTTGATCCCAGTCCCGAGTTGTACCCCGTTACTTCCCTAACCTTAATTGTAAGTACATCTTGTGAGTTCTGTGAGATGTTGCAGCGAGTTACTGAACCCAGAGGTGAGGGGGGAGTGGTGAGGGGAGGAGGAGTAGTTGACGTTAGAGATGTTGGAGTGGGTCAGCAGCTTGGAAAAGTCGGACACCGGGACATCTCTAACATCTGCCTCATAGGAACCAGCCTTGTGCTGATCCTTATAAAAGAAATCATTCATTTACAAGGGGGGGAAGATCTTTTTTTTTTTTTTTGCTTTAACCAAATATGTTTTCTACTTACAAATAAAGACATAAAATTAAAAGAAACAGCTAAGGGCTCCATTGCCGGATGAAGAGTTGTTGTTCAGACCCACCCAGAGGCACTGGGAAGGCAGGGCTAGCACCCTGCTCCCTAAAGGTCGTTTTTAATATAGGGAAAAGCCAATCATTGTGAGTGACAGTCATGGTCAAAAAATATGAAGAAAACCAAAATGTGGCATAATTTGGAGAAGCTGATGGAGCTTAAGAAAAAGACTTCTTTCACCAGCGACACTGGAGCATTCTCCTCGGAGAGGAGGGTCTAATACTTTTTACTTGCTTCACGCATCTTTAGCAACTTTTTGTTTCTCCCTGTTTGTTCCAGTTCACTGACTAACCTTGAGGGCAGAGACCTTCAGACTTGAAATCAGGAACCTGTAGAGTCTACCCAGTAAAGCCCAGTGGCCTGGGCAGAGCTGCTCAGGTAGAGAAAGGACTTTCGTGTTTTAGAAGTTATATTCCAGCCTGAAGACTCAGCCTTTGGCATGTTTGATTTCACTCCAGAAAGAAAAGGCTCGTTAAGACGCTCTGCAGGAGCTCAGAGAAGCAGCCTGGGCAGGAGCAAGGGCATGCAAAAACGTTTTCCGCTTAGTCCTTGGGGCAGTGCTCTTCTTGGTAATCTTCCAGCTTGTTGGGGTTTTTCCTTCTCTTTGCAGCTTCATTTCTCCTCTGGGCTTTTCTATTGCACAAACCAGAAAAAGAGAAGAAAAGCGCTTAGCAGTTTATTTTTTCTGTGACAGTAGGAAATCACAGAGTGTTAGAGATGAAGGGAGTCTTAGTGAGGAAAGAATTGCGGAGCAAGTTAGTAAATAAAGCAAACAAACAAAAAACAGTGTTTACAATGAACACTGCTGAAGCTGGGCTTGAATCTCACTCCACTGCTCACCTGTGGTTGAACCTGGGCAATTCCCCTGAGCCCATTTCCCTGAGTAAAATGAGTGTGAGGGTTGGGCCTACCCTGGATGTGGCACTTGGCACTCTGGACCCTTGCCCATCTGTTCATGCAGACTGTGAGCCCCTCTCCCCTCTCCGGAGACACGCTTGTTCCTGCCTGCAGGGGCCAGTGCTGCCACCACTAGGTGGTGTCTGTCACCCCCTGCCTCAGCCCCCTCAGGGAAGTTGACGGACCAGAAGCAGCAGGAAAGCCTGGGTAGACCCTATACAAGAGTAGATGCTATCCCAGGGTCCATCAGGAGCAGCCATGAACCGCCCCCCCCCCACCGCCACTCCCACCCTCTAAGGAGAGTTACCAGTGTGCGCTGTGCCTCAGTGCTGCTCTGGAGGCAACCAGTACAGGCCGAAGGCTTGCGAAGTTGGCTGTATCCAACCATGCTGGGTAGAAATGGTAGGCTGCCCCTAAGCTATTAGACCACTTCACCTGTGCCTCGAACAACACTGATTGTTTTAAGTTTTTTTTAAAAAAAAGTTCTGAACAGTGTTAATAGTGTAGTATGGTACCCTGTGGCATTTGGTTAGGGGCAGCAAGGAGATTATTTGGTGGGGTGCGTGGGATGTTGGAGGAGGCTGTAAATCTTTGGGGGGTACAGAAAGAAAGATATTGAAAGACTGATTCCAAGATTGGGAAGGGGCCTGAGATCTAATATCCCTGCTCAGGATGTCAGGACTCCCAGGGACTCTCGGGATACCTCAGGGGTGTCAGGACTCCCAAGGAAGCCACTTCTGAAGCATGAAGAACCTCAGGGCTCCTGCACCCTGCTTGGCAAAGACACACTAGGACCGGCCACCTTCTGAGGCTAAAACAGTAACTAGTATGCAGCGAAGGCTCAAGAAATATACATCAAATAAATACATTCTCATATATACAAGTTTGTGGATATAAATTCATAATCTCTATACTTTCAAAGGAGCCCTGGTGGCACAGTGGTTAAGATCTTGGCTGCTAACCAAAAGATCGGCAGTTCGAATCTACCAGCTGCTCTTTGGAAACCCTATGGGGCAGTTCTACTCTATCCCGTAGGGTCACTATGAGTCATTATTGACTCGATGGCAATGGGCTTGGGTTTCAAAAATGGAGCAATGGTGGTTCGGTGGTAGAATTCTAAAATTCCATGTGAGAGACCCAGCCAATACACCTCATACGCAGCCATCACTCATTTGTCAGCGGAGGTTTGCGTGTTGCTATGAGGCTGAACAGGCCTCATCAAAGTTTCCAGACTAAGAGAGACTAGGAATCAAGACCTGGTGATCTGCTTCTGGAAAATCAACCAGTGAAAACCCTATGGGTCACAACGGTCCACCACTGTAAAAATGGTGTGGGGGTGACATCTGACCTCTAACTTCACAAGGGGAAGGAACATCAAGACTAACAACCCAAGGCTGATTCCTATGAGTTAGAGGTCAAACATGCCTCCTCTCTCTGCCATCATTACCAATTCTGACACCAACTGTCCCTTCCACGGCACTCTCTACTTCTCTGCTGCATTTAATAATTCATGGCAGTGGCCACACAGAACTCACAGACAATACTTACGATTACGGGGTTTATTCAGGAAATAACAGTTACAATTCAGGCTCAGGATACAGTTCTTCCATCAGGACAGCCTCTTCTCAAGCGTGCTCACAGGCATACTTCTCTCTGGCCCTTGGCGTCTGCCCAAACGCACTCAGCTTTCTTTCTTGGTGGCCCACCAAACTGTCTCCTGCTGCTGCTGGGTCTTTGCCACTGCTTCTCGCTGCCTTCAGTGTTACATCTCTCTCTCTCTGTCTCCAGGTTCCAGGAGCTTCTCAGTGCAGGGATCCTGGGTCCAATGGATGTGCTGGCTCCTGGCTGTTCTTCCTTGGTGGTGGTGGAATCTTCTCTTTCCTGCCTCTGGGGTGGCTCATTTCAAGTCCAGCAGGATGGCAGAATAGACCAATCCCTTTGGTGGGCCACAATTACCCTATCACACAGTCCCACCCAATCACTTAGGTGAGATTTACAAGACCATGGCGAGAAAGCCAAGCAAAAGTGATTCACTGCACTGCAACCGATGTTGTTGTGGTTAGGTGCTGTCAAGTCAGTTCCGACTCGTAGCGAACTATGTACAACAGAATGAAACACTGCCCGGTCCTGCACCATGCCCACAATTGTTGTTGAGCCCATTGTTGCAGCCACTGTGTCAGTCCATCTCGTTGAGGGTCTTCCTCTTTTTTGCTGACCCTGTACTTTACCAAGCATGTCCTTCTCCAGGGACTGATCTCTCCTGATAACACGTCCAATGTATGTAAGACATAGTCTCTCCATCCTTACTTCTCAGGACCATTCTGGTTGTACTTTTTCCAAGACAGATTTGTTCATTCTTTTGGCAGTCCACGGTATATTCAATATTCTCCGCCAACACCGCAATTCAAAGGCGTCAATTCTTCTTCGGTCTTCCTTATTCATTGTCCAGCTTTCACATGCATATGATGCAACTGAAAACACATGGCTTGGGTCAGGAGCACCTTAGTCTTCAGGGTGACATCTTTGCTTTTCAACACTTTAAAGAGGTCTTTTGCAGCAGATTTGATCAATGCAATGTGTCCTTTTCCGAAATATTCCACCATAAGCAGCAATGCGCCCAACAAAAACTCTCCCATTCCTCCCTCCCCCTCCTACCCCTGGTAACCATTAATAATTTTTGGTTTCTATTTCATATATTTTTTTTCATATAAGCGAGATCATACAGTATGTGTCCTTTTGCGACTGACTTATTTTTCTCAGCATAATGTTTTCAAGGTTTATCCACATTGTGGCATGCGTCAGAACTTCATTTCTTTTTATAACTGCATGATATTCCATTGCATGTATGAATGTATTTTTGTATAGACCACATTTTGTTCATCCATTCCTCTGCTGATGGACATCTCACTTGTTTCCACCTTTCTGCTATTGTGACGAGTGCTGTAATGAGCATGGTGTTCAGGTTTCTGTTTTCATTCCTGCTTTCACTTTTTCTGGGTATATATGTAGGATTGGAATTGCTGAGTCATATAACAAATTCTATGTTCAACTTTTTGAGGAAACATCAAACTGTTTTCCACTGTGGCTGTACCGTTTTACAGCAATGGATGAGGGTTCCAGTTTCTCCACAACATTGCTAACGCTTGCTGTTCTCTGTTTTTTTGTGGTCATTGTCATTCTAACGGGGGTGAGGTGCTATCTCATTGTGGTTTTGATTTGCATCTCCTGAATATAAGGCTAGAAACCCTGGTGGCCTAGTGGTTAAGGACTACAGCTGCTAACCAGAGGGTTGACGGTTCAAGTCTGCCAGGCGCTCCTTGGAAACTCTATGGGGCTGTTCTACTCTGTCCTATAGGGTCGCTGTGAGTCGGAATCGACTCGACGGCACTGGGGGTGAGTGTGTGAATGTAAGGCTGGGGACTTGGTGGCATAGTGGTTAAGAGCTCAGCTGCTAACCAAAACATTGGCAGTTTGGATCTACCAGCTGCTCCTTGGAAACCCTATGGGGCAATTCTACTCTGTCCTATAGGGTTGCTATGAATCAGAATCAGCTCGATGGCAACGGGTTTGAGTTTTTTTTTTTTTAATGTAAGACTAATGTAAGGAGCCCGGGTGATGCAATGGTTAAGCACTTGGCTGCTAACAGAAAGGTCAGTCATTTGAATCTAACCAGAAAGTCCACAGGAGAAAAAACCTGGCCATCTGCTCCCATAAATATTATTGCCTAGGAAACCCTTCTTCGCAGTTTTACTCTGTCGTATAGGGTCACTCTGAGTTGGAATTGCCGCAACAGCACAAAACAACAACAACGGCTAATGATGAAGGGAATCTGTTCATGTGCTTCTTGGCCGTTTGAGTATCCTCCTTGGTGAACTGTCCAAGTCCTTTGCCTATTCTTTGATTGGTTGTTTGGCTGTCGTTAAGTTGTAGAAGTTTCATACATATGTTGGCTGTTACGCCCCTGTCTGATATATGCTTCCCCAAAATTTCTCCCAGCGTATAGTTTGTCTTTTCACTTTGTTGACAAAGTCCTCCACTGTACAAAAGTATTCAGTTTTTATGAGGCCCCGTCTGTCTATTTTATTTTTTGCTACTTGAACTTCTGTTGCCTTAACCGATAGTCTATCATTAAATTGTAAGTCCCACAATCTCACCCCTACATTTTCTCCTAAGAATTATGGTTTTAGTTTTCACATTTAGGTCCTTGATCCGTTTTGTCAGTTCCACCACTTTTAAGCCGTGCTACAATAAGTCGCTAAATTTCTACATGCCTCCGTTTTCTTGCCTGTAAATGGGGTAAAAATACTTTTTACCTGCAGGGTTGTTGCAAGGGGTAATTAGGACCTTATATCCAAAAACACTTTAAGAATATAAATTGACACATAAACGCTAGTGTATCATCCTTATGCCAAATGCCTGGACAAGACCACACTAGCCATCTGTGCCCTTCCCAGGCCGGTACCTGCTCACATTCTGCCTTCCATGTAGCATTACAGGGAACAGGATAAATGAAAGCATGTCCTTCATTCAACCTCATCTGTCAACCTAAGAAAAGAATGCCTGCAACCCAACTGGTCTGGGAGACAGACTCTAGAGCTCGTGACCCCGAGCAGTTGGCATAACCACCAGTTGAAATTAAACTCCTGGGCATGGCTAGACTTCCAGGAGTTTGTGGGGATAAAAATGATAATTCGTTTGGAATAAGAACGGACCCCTCCTTGTGGACAATCTCTTGTAAGACTCAGAATGTCTTCTGTATTCCGCATCACTGAGTGCTGTAGAGGGAGCTTGGCCTATTTGCCTTCCTGGAAGGGTCTAGAGTAAACCTTCAGGGCTTCTTTGTTGTGTTTCAATAGCGTCAAAAATACTTAGGTTAATATACTTAATAAATAACTACTGAGGTCATCATAACTCTATTGCATCAGCCAGAGCCTTCCGAACAACCCCTCTTGTGCAGCATTCCGAGGTGGTGCTATTTACTCCGAGGTTTGGTCCTGCATTCAACGCATCCTTGGATGGGAACTAACCACAAGGCCAACGTGCTGGGTGGAGGCCTTGGAAGCCCCGAGAATTCCTTGGTTTGTGGTAGCATCGCTCCAGTCTGCTCCATCTTCACATGGCTGTCTTTTCTCAGAAGTCATTTCTGTGCCTTAGCTTTATCATCTGAGAATTGGCCTAATGTAAGCACATGAGGTTGGAGTCCTGGGTAGCACAGATAGTTAACGTGCTCAGCTGCTAAAGGTTGGAGGTTTGAGTCTACCCAGGGGCACCTCGGAAGAAAGGACTAATGATTTGCTTCCAAAAAATCAGCCATTGAAACCCCTGTGGAGTACAGCTCTGCTCTGACGCACACAGGGTCTCCATGAGTAGGAATACACTCCACAGCAACAGATCTGGTTTATGGGCTGGGCACTGGAGATACACGGATGGAAAACGCACAATTCATACCCTTCAATCACCCGCCATTGACGTGGATAAACTGAATGTGTGTCTTGCGTTCTGAAGAGCCAATATAATCATGCCGACACTGTAGCTGCAACACATTGCTGGGAAGGGGCAACACAGAGGGAGGACTGGAAATTCCAAAGGTGAAGAATAGGGTGTGGGAGCCCCCAAGGGCAGGAATCGCAGCTCCCCACAGCAATAGGCAGCAAGGATCAAGCGGGTGGTGGCACAAGCCAGGGGCACCTAGAACCAGCTGCACAAAGCCTGTACCCCATCTCTACCCTGGAATGCCCCTCCCCGCCCCCCCAGGGAGAGGAGACTGAGCCTCCGTCATTGCGGTTGAGTCAAAAGCAACCTCAATACTTGGCGGCCTTTTCTACTTAAAATTGCTTTGTTCCATTAAAATGGACACCATCAACTTGTATTAACATAGCATTTCACACTTAAAGCTTTTTTCCTGGCAGGGTAGTGTTGGAAGCTTACCCTGAAGGCAAAAAAGAATGAATAAAAAGAGAAAAGCCAATAACTTCACCCCCACTGAGGTTTAAAGCACCATCTCATTTACTGGGATATATTTTTTTTCTTTCATTGAATTTTGTCTCTTTTACTTAGATTGGAAACCTCCTGGGCAGGGACCACGTGACACTCCTGCCCCCAAGCCTAACCAACAATGATCTCTGGCTTTAAATAAATGTGCGCCTGCGTGAACACCAGTGCGTCTAAATAAACCTGCAAACATCCAGGAAAGTGGAAAAGCAAATGCTGAGGTGCCACTTCTGCTTGGTATCAGTTTCCCTGTGCAGGAGCGAGCCCCTTTTCCAGTTGTGTGCCTGGGCCAGCCAGGTGGTGGTGCGGCACTTCTGCTCCCAAAAAGCTCCATGCTTGCCAGTTTTGGCAGGGACCCACCGAGCAGCAGAGGCCTATATGATCTATTCTGCTGAGGAAGCAAAGGAGAGAGCTCTCACCTTTTGGATGGAGGAAAAGACAGCTCAGGAAAGGTGCTTTTTCCTTAAGCTGCCTGAAGGCAACTCTTGATCCTGAGAAACTTGTTTTCATCCTCCTGGAATCCAGATTTCTGCATCCATGGAGTTGGATTGACCCACCCAGGCCATTTGCCCTTGGGTACCCTTTTGAACCTTGAGCCTGGAAGAAACTGGTTCCTGGGGGTCACCTTTGAGTCAAACAATGGTCTAGATAAGCTAGTCAGACTGTTTTGCCTTTGGGCTTGGCGCTGTTTTGAAGAATTCAAACAGTTTCAGGAAACAGACTCCAAGGGTCAGACTGGGAGCCACATTTAGGGTAAATTATTAGGGTAAATATTTTCATTCAAGACAATGTTGTATGAAAATCCTTCCTGATCGCAGATTTATCAGTCTGTTTTCACTGGTAGGATCTGATACAAGGTGTTTCTAGGTTCTCTCATCTTTGGAACATTTTTGACTCTTTAGTCAAATGTTGAAGGAGCCCTGGTGAAGCAGTGGTTAAAGTGCTCGGCTGCTAATGGAAAGGTCACAGTTTGAACCCAGCAGCTCACTCTGAGGGAGAAAAATGTGGCAGCCTGCTTTTGTAAAGACCGTAGCCTTGGAAACCCTAAGGGGCAGTTCTCTGTTCTGTAGTGTAGCTATGAGTCGGAATAGACTTAATGGCAACAGGTTTGGTTGGTTTTTTAGCCAAATGTTACCCTGATTTGCAAATTGTATATTAAATAAACTTCATTCGATTTCTATTATTGGCTTTGTATGATTTTTGCTTTAATCATGAAAGGAAAATGAGCCCGCATCTCTCCTCTCTCTGCTTCCTTCCCTATCTTCCTGCTCTTTTTTTCTGAAGTTTATTTACCCTGAAGATGGAGACTATGAGTCACTGGGAGTGGCGCACACAGTTAAAGAGCTCGCTGCTAACCAAAAGTTTGGAGGTTCACGTCCACCCAGATGTCCCTCAGAAGAAAGGCCTGGCAATCTACTTCTGAAAAATCAGCCACTGAAAACCCTGTGGAGCACAGCTCTACTCCGACACGCATGGGGTCACCATAAGTCAGGGTCTGCTTGACAGCGACTGGTTCCTGGGTGGTATTTTCTGTGAGAAGTCCTGCTGACAAGCCTGTCAGGATTTTTGACCAGGAAGTGAACAGGATGACTGGATGAGACAGAACCCCCACAGTGCTGTATTCTTTACCTGGCTTCCTCCCCTACAGTGTTGTACTGAAAAATCCTTTCCTTTGCTGGGCTCTGCCCGCCATTCTCCCCCCCAGCTTTGCATTTGAATCCTGCTTTTTTCAAAAAAAAAAAAAAATTTTTTTTTTTCCTTGATGGTTATCTGTAAACCCCATTGCACCTGCGTAGTGTGATTAAGAATGCTGCTGGTGTAACTCCCTATGTGCAAACCCCTTTAAAAGCAACCTGCCTGCCCTTGGCGAGCAGTCCTGGCAGCAGTAACTCTGACTGACTCCATTTCGTTGTATAAAGAAATAAAGGTCCCTTTTCTGTTGTCCCACCTCAGTCTCTTGTTTATTGGTCAATACGAGTCATGCCGAGTTAGAACCTGGTGTTTCTACCCGGTAATATCGGGTAGCAAGGTGGGGGGAGGGGGATGTGGATGGGAAGAGGAGCGAGCATAGAGGCTGGGAAAGAGGACGTAGCAAGGAAAACACCTAAAATGCAGTCCTCAATTAGACCAGTGACTGTGGGGTGGAGCGAGAAGGAAGTTTAGGAGATTGAACTACAAGATGTGACGGTTTTCGGGTGGGCGGGTGGTATGGGTGGAAAGTAACTCTAATACTAAGCTTACCTCCTTCCAGTCACCCAGCCAGCGGCTGTAGCAGTCAGGGTCCTGGCTGAAACAGGTATCATGTGCAAACTGGCTAATTGGAGGAGAGTTTAATAAAGGGACTATGGAGGTGTGGGCAGGGCCTAAGAAAAGTACCAAGGGTTGGTGCAGGCAGAGCTGTTACTGTCCCTAGACCCCATGGGCTGCTGGAATGTGGAGAGGACAGTTGTAGAAAAAGGCTGCCCTCCAAGAGCGGCGCCCTCAGCAGAGGGATACATGCAGCCAGTGCTGGCCTGGCAGGAATGGGCCAGGAGCACCAGTATCCAACTTCCAGATCTCCTGCTGAGGCCTCCCACTGGCCAAGCCTAGCCTGTAGCTGGAGGGCAAGGGGAGCCCATGGACACAGCCTCCAGGGCACAGAGAGGGAGAAGCAAGGTGGGAGTGGATCTGAGGAGCAGACGCCAGGCCGGCACAGAGACCAAGGGTGACCACAGGCCACTCCCTTCTCTGCTGACTTTACTGACCAATCCAGGAACTCACTTAGTGTCTTTCCATTCATCTCCTTTTCACCGTCATGTCCTCATTCTTCCTCCTCTTGGTTAACGCAGGTTCGTCTTTCAGCTCCCATTCCCACCCCAATCTATCCAAAATGCTGCCACATTAATCTTTCTAAAAATACCCAACTAATCGTGACTCCACTACCATCAATTTATCGTGCTGTGGTGGCATGCATGTTGCTGTGATGCAGAAAGCTGTGCCACCCATGGTGGACACGTTTCGGCTGAGCTTTTAGACTAAGACGAGAGGAAGAAAGGCCTCGTGATCTAAGTCCGGAACGGAGCCAGTGAAAACCTAACGGATCACCGGAGAACACGGAGAATACCGTCTGACTTCCTTGCTTTAGACACATCAGAAGGGATCAGTCGCTGGAGGAGGACATCACGGGATGAAGCAGAGGGCCAGTGAGGGCAAGGGAGACCTCAGGGAGATCGATTGGTACAACATTTGCAATGACTGACTCGAACATCACGAAGATGACACAGGACCAGGCAATGTTTCATTCTGTTGTACAGAAAGTCACCGTGAGTTGAAGTTGACTTGACGGCAGCTATTTTTCTATCTAATTGTGACTCAAAGATCTTAACACCTAAACGCCACCACTGGTTAACCATGTTACCTTGAGGACAAAACCCAAACTCCTTAGCACTGGCGTCAAAGCCCTACATGAATGGGACCCTGCTACCTCTCTCCCATGTGACTTCTAGGGGCCTTACTCATAGTTGCTTAAATGCATCATGCTTTTTCAAACGTATGGACCTCTTTGCACAAGCTGTTCCCTCAGCCTGAAATGCCAATCCGTCCTTCCCAGCCCCTTCTTTATTAGCCCAGCTCCTCCTGGTCCTTCAAGACTTGACTCAAGCATTACCTCCTCCAGGAAGCCTTCCTAGACCAACTTAGCATGCTGCAGCCTAAGCCTGAGCCCAAGCCTTGGTGCTCACAGGGTAGGCACACTGCACATGTGCCTGTCAGAGCCTCCCCACACTGTGCTGTAGTTGCTACGGCTGTCTACCATCTCCTCCAGGGAGTGGCTCCTTGGGGGCTGGAATTGTCACTTCTCTCCCTGATTCTCAGCACTGAACGCAGTGTCTGTTACATAGTACCCGTATCCATTACCCTCGAGTCGATTCTGGCTCATAGTGACCCTATAAGACAAAGTAGAACTGCCCCATAGGGTTTTCAAGGAGCAGCTGGTGGATTCGAACTGCCGATTTTGGTTAGCAGCCATAGCTCTTAACCACTGCGCTGCCACCAGGGCTCCCTGTTCCATAGTAGATGCACAATGAAGAGTATTTCTGGATGCGTACATAACTGACCGACCTTGAGCAATTCTCAATCTCCTTGGGATCATATTTTCAACTACAAAGTGAGGGAATGTTACTAAATGACCTTCAAGAGCACTTTTCAGCTGTAACGTTTATAAATTGTCCTTGAACTCAAAGCCATGGAAAACAAACCTTAGCACAAAAGGTCTCTTTTAAATGGAGTGTTAGCTGCTCTCGTGATTCCTCGTCATCCGACGTGACCTGCCGTGTTCTGTATGCTACTCTACTGCAGAATTTGTCACCTTGGGAATTGCAATTCTGACAAAATGAATGAACCACTAAGCATTTCTAACTATCATTAAACTTCCCCAGTAGCAGAGCAACGATCAGATCAGACCTCGGTTCAGCTCTCAGTTGTAATATGGGCTTAAAACCATATGAGCCTCATTGCCTGAAGCAGTATATTTAAAGGGGCTCACACTAGGGAAATAATGTTTGAATGTATCATAAACAATATTGTATTTGCATTTTGCATGTTTTCCCCTGTTTCCTCTGAAAATAATCAAAGCTGTATTACTTTGGTTCATTCTTCCCAGAAATAAACCCTGCCTGGTGTCATCCTGAGCACTGCAGAAGCAGGTGTACTCTGGTCTGACGGACAGTGTTAATCCAAGCACAGTCGAGACCGAGACCGGGCTCGAGGACCCAGGGCACAAGCACACTGATTGCAAAATGACTCTCAGCAGGAAGGAAATTGGGAACTGTGTTTTCAGCGCATGTCTTTTCATTCAGGTTTCCCGGGTGGTGCAAATGGCTAAGCACTCTGCTGTTAATCAAAAGGCTGGAGGTTTGAGTCCACCTCGGAAGAAAGGCCTGGCCATCTACCCCCCCACAAAAACACTGAAAACCCTGAGGAGCACAGTTCTACATGGGGGTCACCATGAGTTAGGGCTGACTTGATGGCAACTGGTTTACTGGTCTCTTTGCTTAACCAGACCCCATTAACGTTCCACTTTAAGGGACTTGTTTTTTTTTCTGGTTGATTCTTTGATTTTTCAGTCTACATACCAGGGTGTGTGTGTGTGTGTCTGTGTGTGAGTGTGTGTGTGTGTGTTCATTAAAAAAAAAGGAATGTTTTTCGGGGATAGTACATATTCTTTTTAAATTTAATTGTAATGTTTCTCAAGGTAGCGAAGCCTCTGCCAAGACTTCCCCCCACTTGGCCGCAGCTCCCCACCTGCCCCCCATCCCAGCCAGCCAAGCCACAGCTTCTGACTGCTGTTTGGCCCCACCACGCTGTGGCCCTAACTGCAGTTTGAATTTGGTGCCAGAATCCTGCGCGTGTGAGACCAAGATTTTGGAGCGTGTGCGGGACTTGAAGAGCTGTGTCCTCAGACTGTCCTTGGACCTGAATATCACTGACATGACTCAACATCTGAACCTCCAAAGGTGGACAAGGGAGGGCTAAGGGCGGAGAGTTCTGGGCACTAAACCCGACTCCCAGACGCCACTGGAAATAAAAAGCTCTCCAACCCCCTCAGACAGCTAGCACGTGGCCTTATGGTCCCTAGACCCTGCGTTGCTCCTTGTCAGTGCAGACAATAAATTCCCACTTTCTGTTTCCATCACAACCGGTGGTGTGAAATCCGTTTTATTTCGATGGGCTAATAGGACAGGACAAGAACCCTCTCCGGGTTACAGGGGTACACCCAGTGTAAAAGTATTAAACCCAGTCCATTACTGTAAGACATATGCTGAGAAGGTTCCTGCCCAACCTTCCCACTCTTGCTTCTGTCTTCCCAGAGACAGCACTTTCAGCTTTGAAAATTGTTTCCTATGCTATTTAGCTCCACATTTCTGAATAAATGTCCTTGTACTGCTGTTCCGTGGCATTTCCGCTTTAGACATTTTCCGCTGACTTCCTATTTTAGAAGATGAAGAATCAGTTCTTTAATGCCCCACACGCAGCTACACACACACATTCACAGACAGACGCCCTCTCCTTGTGCGCCCAGCATGGCTGTATCGTATTATTTGGCTTCGTGGGGGGGGGGAGAGTAATAAAGCTCCCCAGGCAAAGTGTGAGTATATACAAAAGGGGAGCAAGACTAAAAGAGGCTAATTAGAAGGACACTTCAGAGTTTATCAAGATATGAGCAGTCAAACCCATTGCCATCGAGTAAATTTCAACTCATAGCAACCCTATAGATAGAGTAAACAAAGGGGTTAAACACAAGATTTGTCTCTACTTCTACTCAACCCTGGCTAAATTCTGGTGCCCAGTGATGAAAGGAAACCCTGGTGGTGCAGTGGTTAAGTGCTATGGCTGCTAACCAAGAGGTCGGCAGTTCAAGGAGTGGGTTGGAACTGCCAAACCTTTTGGTTAACACCGAGCTAACCACTGTGCTACGACGGCTCTGATATGAGCAGCAGCATTTTGTTGTTTAAGCATTTGCATGTATCACTGTAAATACCTAAACACCTATTATTTTAACAAGATTTCTCAGTGGCCACCTGTCATTATCGGTAAGTTAATAACATTTTTAAAATAAAGAACATTTTGCCATCATTTTTCCAGATCCTACCTAAATACAAACCAAACCAAACTCATTGCAGTCAAGTCGATTCCAACTCATAGGGTCCCTGGTAAAACAGAGTAAAACTGCTCCATAGGGTTCAAGCCTGTAATCTTCACCGATGCAGACTGCCACGTCTTTCTTCCAAGGGGCAGCTGGTAGGTTCAAACCACTGACCTTTCGGTTAGCAGCTGAGTGCTTTGGCACCACCAGGACTCTCAGATCCTACATAGCGGAGTCTAATTTCAGTTGCTTAGGAAAGGGCCTTTCTTTGAATAAAAGTACTGAGTACATATTGCAGAAATCACAGAGCTGGCAGGCAGGAAAACAACGATAACCTGCAGCTGTGTTTGGCTACAGCCTCTGCTGAAATGGAAATGTGCTTCAGAAACCAAGGAGCCAGCAAAGGTCCCTGTTAACTCATTGTTGGCTGCCTTAGTCTCCTAGAGTTACCGTAACAAAATACCAAAAAGCGGGGGGCTTACAAAAACAAAAACTTATTGCCTCACAGTTTTGGAGGCCCAAAGTCCGAATTCAGGGCATCAGCAAGACCATGCTCTCTCTCCTTCCTGGTCTCCTCCAGCTTCTGACAGCCTCTGGGTGTTCCTTGGCATTCCTTCACCTGGAGACACATCTTCAATGGCTTCTCTCCTGTGTGTGTCTCTGCGTCTCTCTTTTTTCTGTAAAAACAGTCATGCTGTGTTAGGGCCCACCCTGCTCCAGTATGACCCCAGTTTAAATGAACTGATAACATCTTCAAAGACCCTATGGGTTTGGACTTCAACATAGCTTTCTGGGGGACAGAATTCAGTCCATAACATTGGCCATTAACCCCACAGAGATTCAGTAGCCAACTACTTGGGTCAGAAGGCCCCAAGGTCACCTGGCACTCAACAGAAAAGTTTTAATGGGGCTGGAGAAAGGCAAAGCACTGAAAAACACACGGTGCTGTAGGGAGAGGGAAGGGCCAACTGTATTCCTTCCTGGAGGCCAACTGAACTCTGCAGTAGAGGAATAGGACTTCTAGGTAAATGGGGCGGGGGGGGGGGGGCAGGGAGGTTTAAACACAAGATTTGTCTCTACTTCTACTCAACCCTGGCTAAATTCTGGTGCCTAGTGACAAAAAGAGAAGACATCCAGACTAGAAAGGAGTGGGAAGATTAAGTGTTAATTCACCAGGTAGTTCTCACTATTGCAAAGATGCGTGTTGTTAGCACCTACATGTGAAGTTTTAGCTCATTATTGTTGCTCACAGGCAATAATGTCTGTAATAAACTAAGGTACCCTCATTCAAAGAGCAAATTGTAGCTGTCCTCAAAAGCTTAAGCACAGCTCTGAAGTTCTTGCTGTTTAAGGACAATTAGCTCATGGACATCTTTCTTTCAACTCCTACTGTTTTTAATCTGCACACAGACACTTGATTAGTTCCCAGTCAAGTTTGGTAGTGTCCTCTACTTACTGAGAATATTTATGTCTATGGAAAGGGGGCCTGCATCATTCAGCTTCCGAATCCCCATGTTGGCTAACCCTGGCTGGCAGCATCCACCAGCCTCCTGCTTCTCAAAATGTGAGTGGAGGACCAGCAACCTCAGCATCACCTGGGAGTTGGCTAAACATGCCGAATCTCAGGTCCCACCTGTGACCCCCTGAAGAAGAGTCTCCACAGGGAACCATGGGCACGTTCAAGTTTGAGAAGTGCAGTGCAGTAAATGGCTTTTATATGGCCTTTCTAGCCGTGGTCTCTTAGCTCCCACAAAATGATTGGCTGGGACTATGCTAATAAGGTGTGTAAAACTCCTGCAGGGATTGGACAGGGACTATGCAAATAAAGTGCCTGTGGGATTGGTCAGTTTTGCCATCCCACTAGGCTTAAAAGAGCAAATCCTACAAACATTGAGAGGGACCTCACTACCATCAACAAGAACTGGGAGCAGAGTGTGTCCTTTGGACCCACGGTCCTGTGCTGAGAACCTCCTAAACCCAGGAGACAGCATGAGATGGCACAAGACGGCGCGAGTGGCAAGAACCAGGAGAGTGGCGCATGACAGCTGCAGTGGGCTTCTCAGCCCACAGAGCAAGGTGGCCACGGAGGGCTTGCTGAACCACGGAGTGAGAGAGCTGAGTGCCTTAGGGCAGCAGACTTCCTGGTGGAATGGGGTGCCTCCGGGTACTTACTGGCAGGGCTGAAGAACTGTAACTCCTGCCCAAGCAGGACAGAGGCTGAGAGCGAGGCTGCCTGCCTGCTGGCACAGCCGAGAAGGAGCTGAGAATTTGGAAGCGATCCTGATTGACAGACTGTATCCTGTCCCCTGAGTTGTTCCTATTACTTCAAAGTTGATCCTGAACCTGGACTGTAAACTGTTACTTCCCTAATAAACCCCATAATAGTGAGTATGGTCTGTGAGTTCTGTGTGGCCATTGCAATGAATTATCGAACCCAGCAGAGAAGTAGAGTGCTGTGGGAGGGACAGCTGGGGTCAGGATTGCTAAGGAAAGGTTGGAGGGTGGAGATATGTCTGACCTCCACCTCATGGGAATCAGCTTTGGGCCGGTCCTGATGGCGATTCTCATTATTCTCCCTAAAGTCAGCCGAGGACTGACACCACTACATTACAGGCAGTGTGGCCCTAGTCTGTACTGTACTCAGACAGCTGGGGATAGATCTGCACAGAAGGCAAATCACTTCCCCTCTCTGGACCTCAGTTTCCTTACGTGGGAAGTGAGGGGCTTGGAATAAACGCTCTCTGAACTCACTGCCGAAGACTTACCAATCTGTGATTAACCAAAAACCAACCCAGTTGCTGTAGAACCATTTCCAACTCATGACCACCCCACGTGTGTCAGAGTGGAACTGTGCTC
Organism: Elephas maximus indicus; assembly: GCF_024166365.1. Taxonomy (NCBI): domain Eukaryota; kingdom Metazoa; phylum Chordata; class Mammalia; order Proboscidea; family Elephantidae; genus Elephas; species Elephas maximus. The sequence continues at coordinate 5,416,963 of NC_064838.1, read as the reverse complement.
ACAGGGGTTCCAATGATTGATTTTTCAGAGGTAGACTTTTCTTCCAAGGTACCTCTGTGTGGACTCAAACCTCCAACTAACTGTACGGCTAGTAGCTGAACGCATTAACCTTTTACACAGCGCAGGGACTCCTATAGTGGGGTTCAATGGGCTTAGGAGGGCTACTGGGAATCTGCCCAACATTTGTAACAGCTTTCCTTTGGGAACATGCTTTCTAAGCTCCAAACAACCAACTTACAGTTCAACTTTTCTAAACATATTTTTTTAATTTGGCACTACCTGACTGTATATAACCCATATTCACCAAATTTATATTTGGGGTCACACCTCTTATTTGTTTTACCCACATATTTCACTTTGCAATCCTTTTCTAAAACTGACTTGGCCCTATTCCCTTCTCATCCCACCCCAACTGAACCCAGTTCCCTAGTGGAGGCCCAGATGTCTGAAGTTTGTTTTTGTGTCACAGTTGGGATCCTCAGGTGTGAGCAAGCCTTAATTTGTCAGGGAGGCCTGACCTTGTTTAAATGTTTCTTTCAGTCACTGCATCATGGCAATTGAAAACACATTGACACTATTAAGTCAAATTGATTCAGAAACCTGGTACAATCATTTTATAGAAAAATTTCAGTAGCTATACAATGTATTCCATTGAAAATTAATAATATTATTTATAATGTTCAACCTACACTCCTAAGAACAAATATTTCAGTGAACAACTTCTGAGGGGAAAAAAGTACAAAACCCTAACATCTAATGGAAAAAAAGTTAATTTTTTGAGAAACAAATTATCACTGATGGTAAAACCAAAACTCATGGCCGTTGAGTCAGTTGCAGCTGGTAGTAACCCTAAAGAACAGAGTAGAACTGCCCCGTAGGGTTTCCAAGCAGCACCTGGTGGCCGTTGAGTCAGTTCCAGCTGGTAGTGACCCTAAAGAACAGAGTAGAACTGTCCCGTAGGGTTTCCAAGCAGCACCTGGTGGCCGTTGAGTCAGTTCCAGCTGGTAGTGACCCTAAAGAACAGAGTAGAACTTCCCCGTAGGGTTTCCAAGCAGGACCTGCTGGCCGTTGAGTCAGTTTCAGCTGGTAGTGACCCTAAAGAACAGAGTAGAACTGCCCCGTAGGGTTTCTAGGCAGCACCTGGTAGACTTGAACTGCTGACCTCTTGGTTAGTAGCTGTAGCTCTAAACCCCCACCAGGGTTTCCTCAATGATTCTGCTGTCGTTGTCTCCCAGGTGCTGGGACCCCCATGCTGAGGCAGGGCTCTCAGCTGAAGTCCCCAAAACCTCTAAAAACCAGACCAGATGCACTGCTTCCTGCAGTCAGGATGAGACAGTAATGGCCTGTCTTCCATGCTGCAAACCTTGCATCCTCCTCTCTGTTGTGTTCCAGCACCTAATCCAGTGCCCAGAACAGAGTGAGGAGTCACAGACTGATATCAGCGTTGGGATTCTTCCCAAATAATGCTGTTTGGACCTAAGGTTTCTGAGACTTTCTGGTGGAACGGTTGCTACTTAACAGTCCTCCCCCGTTCAGTCCCCACCTATGCACAAGGCTCACACACGAGCCCAATGGGGGCAGAGACAAAAGCCAATCCAGGCAACAGGTGCCATGCTGTCTCTGACTCACCCCTCCCCTCCAAACAGGGGCAGGGGCTCTCAGCTTTGGCTCTTGTTATGGATCGAATCATGTCCCCCCAAAATACATGTTAAATTCCTGGCCCTTGTATCTGTGTATGTGACCCTGTTTGGAAATAGGGGTTTGTTCTGTTAATGAGGTCAGAGTAGTGTAGCGTGTGTCCTAAACCTAATCACTTCTGAGTTATATGAAGAGCAGAACAAACATGGGGGAAAACAGACGACGTGTGAAAAAAGAACACCAAGGGTCATTGGCAGACACCAGAAACTAGGAGAGAGGACTTCGGAAGGAATCGACACAACCAAGACCTTCATTTGGACCTTTAGCTTCCAGAATGGTGAGAAACCTAACTTTCTTTTATTTAAAGCCAACCACCAATGGTATTTCTGTTACCACAGCACTAGGAAACTAAGACAGCTATATATTAAAATCGCCTAAGTCACTTAGACAGTTCCTGACTCCCAGGCTGCACTAAGTGCATAAGAATCTCCAGAGCTGGGACCCGCATCGCATCAGTGTTTTCAAAACTCCTGATAGCTCCACCAGGTAGCTAAGCTTGAGAGCCTCTGCATGAAAGCTTTCCCACTTTGACACACCTGCCTCCTTCTCCAGGGAACCGTTCCCTGCTCCCTGCTCCACAGCCTTCTACCCACAGCCTTCCAGCAGGCCTACTTTTCCCGTTATCCCACACACATCCAGAACCGCGGTTAGAGTGGAACCAAACCACCTCCCTTCATGTCCACCAGGACATGGGTGAACCTTGAAAATATGACTTTGAGTGAAATCAGTCAGACACAGAAGGACAAACATTGTGCAATCCCACTTACAGGAGCCATCTAGAATAGGCAAATGCATAGAGACCAAAGTTGATTAGCAGTTGCCAGGGGCTTGGGGGAGGGGAGGAGTAGGGAGTTGCTCAGTGGGTAAAGGGTTTTTGTTTGGGGCGATCAGAAAGTTTTAGAAATACAGTGGTCATAGCTGCATAACATGGTGATTGTAATTAATGTCACTGAATTGTACACTTAAAAATGGTATAAATTGTATGTTATATATATTTGACCACAATAAAATTCTAAAAAATCAAACTGTGTGAGGCTGAGGGTGGGGAGGGGCTGGGAGGAGGGATAACAAGGGGCCAGGAGGAAACTTTGGGGGTGATGGATGTATGTTCATTATTTTAATTGTGGTAATGGTTTCCAAGTACATGCATGAGCCAACTGTCATCAAACTGTACAGTCAAATACGTGCAGTTTGACAACTGGACTAAACCAAAAGCAAAGAAGTTCCCTGAATAAACCAAATGCTTCAAAGACCAGAGTAGCAGGGATGGGGATTTGGGGACCATGGTTTCAGGGGACATCTAGGTCAGTTGGCATCATAAAATCTATTAAGAAACCATTCTGCATCCCACTTTGGTGAGTGGGGCCTTAAATGCTAGCAAGCAACCATCTAAGATGCATCAATGGGTCTCAACCCACCTAGAGCAAAGGAGAATGAAGAACACCAAAGACACAAAGTAATTATGAGCCCAAGAGACAGAAAGGACCACATAAACCAGAGACTACATCAGCCTGAGACCAGAAGAACTAGATGGTGCCGGGCTACCACCAATGCCTGCCCTGCCAGGGAACACAACAGAGAATCCCTGATGGAGCAGGAGAGCAGTGGGATGCAGACCTCAAATTCTTGTAAAAAGACCAGACATAATGGTCTGACTGAGACTAGAAGGACCCCAGAGGTCATGGTCCCCAGACCTTCTGTTAGCTCAAGACAGGAACCATTCATTCCCAAAGCCAACTCTTCAGACAGGGATTAGACTGGACAACGGGATAGAAAATGATACTGGCAAGGAGTAGGCTTCTTGGGTCAAGTAGACACATGAGACTATGTGTGTAGCTCCTGTCTGGAGGGGAGATGTGAAGGCCAAGGGAGACAGAAGCTGGCTGAATGGTCACGGAAATACAGAGTGGAGAGGAGCAATGTGCTGTCTCATCAGGGGGAGAACAATTAGGAGTATATAGCAAGGTGTACATAAATTTTTGTTTGAGAGACTGACTTGGTTTGTAAACTTTCACTTAAAGCACAATTAAAAAAAAAAATACTTGCAGTTTGCTGTTTGTCACTTAAGCTGTGCAGACAAGCCAGATTGCGTTTTGTGGAAGCTTCCAGGGCAGTTTCGTGTGTAGAGCACTTGTAGAATATCCAGGCTGACTGTGCCTTGCCAAGTACGGACAGGCTTACTGGTTGTATCTCTACCTCAAATCACAGGGTGCGCCCCCTGAACAGAAAGTCTCCCTACACCAAACGAAATTGGTGACATCAGGTCAAAAGTGACATCTGGGATGGCCTCAAAGGGGAGAGGAGTCATGCACCAGGCTGGCGTGGGGGGAAGGTGGACCATGGTGACAAGGCTGATTTGCCTGGGATGGCGGGAGAGGGCCTTGGGAATGGGTCTGTCATTTGCATCAGCTTTCAGTTTCCTTTACCGAAAGGCCAAGCCACGCTTTCTCTGCCTGGCCTTCCCCCCTCCCCTCCCCCTGCCCCCCCCCCGTGCTCTCCCAAGCCACCCACACAATCCCAGCCTAGTTATTCTGTTGCAGAGAGGCAGGGACCCCTGGGTCCACCTGTGCTGGACCCAAAGGAGCCTGTGATCTAGAACGACAGACAGAAGAGACAATTCAATATTAGGGGAAAAAAAAAAATGTGTATTTCAAAACAATGGTTACAAAAAGGCAAGGGAGGGAAAGGCACTCAAGAACTGAGCTCGGAAATCCAGTGTCGCATCTCCGCAGCACCCAGGAAATCCAGTGTCGCATCTCCGCAGCACCCAGGAAATCCAGTGTCGCATCTCCGCAGCACCCAGGAAATCCAGGGTCGCATCTCCGCAGCACCCAGGAAATCCAGGGTCGCATCTCCGCAGCACCCAGGAAATCCAGGGTCGCATCTCCGCAGCACCCAGGAAATCCAGGGTCGCATCTCCGCAGCACCCAGGAAATCCAGGGTCGCATCTCCGCAGCACCCATCCGTCCCCTGACGAGCTCTCAGGTCCTGCACCCAGCGCTCCTGGTAAACTAGCAGCTGTTTTATGTGCTTCCAAGGGTTTTAACCAGATTTTGAAGGTGGCTTACTGTTCAAAGATGAAAGGAATACCTGTCGGAGTAATCTTTCATAGCTCTACTCTTTTGTCTAACTAGATCAATACACTAACCGGGTGCCTGGGAAAATGACTGCATTCTGAATCTGTGGGAGCTTCAAAAAGTCAACATAGGCGCAAAACTGCTAAAACTATTCAGACTCATTTTGCATCTAGAAATATGTGTACAGTCACTTACCTTCAAATTCCTGAAATGACGACTTACGAAGCCATCACAGTTCTTCTTCTTTGTTTAAGATGTCAATGTCTCCCCTCCTGAAGGACAGAATGTTCTTTTTGCTACACAAAGCAGGCAAGATTCCTTAGGCCGACTCATCTGCTATGAGTTCTTCCACTTTCACCTCCGTCTCCTGATCCCTACCCCACCCGAGAGAGCACATCGCAGGCACAGAAACAGAGCACTGAATTGGGGTGGGGGGGCTCTTCGGGACCACAGCCACGAACCCACGAGTGCCTGTCAACAATGTGATGGTTTGAGTTGCGTCCCCCAACAAGATATGTTGAAGTCCTAATCCTCCCACCTGTGCATGTGACCTTATTTGGAAATAGGGTCTTTGCAGATATAATTAAAAAAAAAATTAGTCAATCAAAAAGCCAAGAACCTACTGCTGTCAAGTAGATTCCGACTCATAGCGACCCTATAGGAGAGAGTAGAACTGTCCCACAGGGTTTCCAAGGAGCCACAGGTGGATTCTAACTGCTGACCTTTTGGTTAGCAGCCCAGCTCTTAACGACTGAGCCACCGGGGCTCCTATTAGTCAACATGTGGTGCTAATTGAGTAGGATGGGCCCTAATACAATATGACTGGTGTCCTGTAGAAGGAGGGAAGACACACACACACACAGAGGGAAGGCGGCTGTGTGATGATGGTGCTGCAAGCCAGGGAACATGGGGCTACAGAAGCTGGGGAAGACAAGGAAGGATCTTCCCTCTAGAGCCTTTGGAGAGAACATGGGCCTGCCAACATCTTGAATTTGGACTTCTAGCCCCCGGAACAGTGTGATAAATAATTTCTGTCATTGTAAGCCACCCACTTTGTGATACTTTGTTATGCAGCCCCGGAACCTAATACAAGCACTGAGCAGTTAGAGTGTATCTTTGATAAATACTCCAGGTCTTCGTGTCACACTGCAGTGAACTGATGGTCAAGGCCGTACTGCAAGGACTCTTCAAATACTGAAAGCACATAAACATTAAAACCCCCACGTGTCTGTCAGTTTGTCATACTGTGGGGGCTTGCACGTTGCTGTGATGCTGGAAGCTATGCCACCGGTATTCAGATACCAGCAGGGTCACCCATGGAGGACAGGTTTCAGCTGAGCTTCCAGACTAAGACAGGCTAGGAAGAAGGACCCGGCAGTCTACTTCTGAAAAGTATTAGCTGGTGAAAACCTTACAAGTAGTGGCAGAACATTGTCTGATATAGTGCCGGAAGATGAGCCCCCCAGGTTGGAAGATGACTCAAAAGATGATTCAAAAGATGACTGGGGAAGAGCTGCCTCCTCAAAGTAGAGTCAACCTTAATGACGTGGATGGAGTAAAGCTTTCGGAACCTTTATTTGCTGATGCAGCACGACTCAAAATGAGAAGAAACGGCTGCAAACATCCATTAACAATCAGAACCTGGAATGTACGAAGTATGAATCTAGGAAAATTAGAAATCATCAAAAATGAAATGGAACGCATAAACATCAATATCCTAGGCATTAGTGAACTGAAATGGACTGGTTATTGGCCATTTTGAATCAGACAATCATATAATCTACTATACTGGGAATGACAATTTGAAGAGGATTCATCGTTAAAAAGAACGTTTCAAATCTATCCTGAAGTACAACGCTGTCAGTGATAGGATAATATCCATACGCCTACAAGGAAGACTAGTTAATAAGACTATTATTCAAATATACACACCAACCACTAGGGTCAAAGATGAAGAAATAGAAGATTTTTATCAGTTGCTGCAGTCTGAAATTGATCGAACACACAATCAAGATGTATTGATAATTACTGGTGATTTTAATGCGAAAGTTGGAAAGGAAGAAGAAGGATCAGTAGTTGGAAAATATGGCCTCAATGATAGAAACAATGCCAGAGATCGAATGATAGAATTTTGCAAGACCAGTGACTTCTTCATTGCAAATACCTTCTTTCAACATAAATGGTGACTATACACATGGACCTTGCCAGATGGAACACAGAAATCAAATTGACTACATCTGTGGAAAGAGACAATGGAAAAGCTCAATATCAACTCTCAGAACAAGTCCAGGGGCCGACTGTGGAACAGACCATCAATTGCTCACACGCAAGTTCAAGCTAAAACTGAAGAAAATAAGAGCAAGTCCACGAGAGCCAAAATATGACCTTGAGTATATCCCACCTGAATTTAGAGACCATCTGAAGAATAGATTTGATGCGTTGAACACTGGTGACCAAAGACCAGACAAGTTGTGGAATGACATCAAGGACATCATCCATGAAGAAAGCGAGAGGTTACTGAAAAGACAGGAAAGAAAGAAAAGGCCAAGATGGATGTCGGAGGAGACTCTGAAACTTGCTCTCGAACGTCGAGCAGCTAAAGCAAAAGGAAGAATTGATGAAGTAAAAGAACTGAACAGAAAATTTCAAAGGGCGGCTAGAGAAGACAAAGTAAAGTATTATAATGACATGTGCAAAGAGCTGGAAATGGTAAACCAAAAGGGAAGAACAAGCTCGGTGTTTCTCAAGCTGAAAAGAACTGAAGAAAAAACTCAAGCCTTGAGTTGCCATAGTGAAGGATTCTATGGGGAAAATATTAAATGACGCAGGAAGCATCAAAAGAAGATGGAAGGAATACACAGAGTCATTATACCAAAAAGAATTAGTCAATGTTCAATGATGTCAAGAGGTGGCATATGATCAGGAACCGATGGTACTGAAGGAAGAAGTCCAAGCTACTTTGAAGGCATTGGCGAAAAACAAGGCTCCGGGAATTGATGGAATATCAACTGAGATGTTTCAACAAACGGATGAAGTGCTGGAGGTGCTCACTCGTCTATGCCAAGAAATGTGGAAGACAGCTTCCTGGCTAACTGACTGGAAGAGATCCATATTTATGGCTATTCCCAGGAAAGGTAATCCAACCGATTGTGGAAATTATAGAACAATATCGTTAATATCACACGCGAGGAAAATTTTGCTGAAGATCATTCAAAAACGGCTGCAGCAGTATATTTACACGGAACTGCCAGAAATTCAGGTCAGTTTCAGAAGAGGATGTGGAACCAGGGATATCATTGCTGATGTCAGATGGATCCTGGCTGAAAGCAGAGAATACCAGAAAGATGTTTCCCTGTGTTTTATTGACTATGCAAAGGCATTTGACTGTGTGGATCATAACAAATTGTGGGTAACATTGTGAAGAATGGGAATTCCAGAACACTTAATTGTGCTCATGAGGAACCTTTACATAGATCAAGAGGCAGTTGTTTGGACAGAACAAGGGGATACTGATTGGTTTAAAGTCAGGAAAGGTGTACATCAGGGTTATATTCTTTCACCATACCTATTCAATCTGTATGCTGAGCAAATAATCCGAGAAGCTGGACTATATGAAGAAGAATGGGGCATCAGGATTGGAGGAAGACTCGTTAACAACCTGCATTATGGAGATGACACAACCTTGCTTGCTGAAAGTGAAATGGACTTGAAGCACTTACTAATGAAGATCAAAGACCACAGCCTTCAGTATGGATTGCACCTCAACATAAAGAAAACAAAAATCCTTACAACTGGACCAATGAGCAACATCATGATAAACGGAGAAAAGATTGAGGTTGTCAAGGATTTCATTCTACTTGGATCCACAGTCAACAGCCATGGAAGCAGAAGTCAAGAAATCAAAAGTCGCATTGCATTGGGCAAATCTGCTGCAAAGGACCTCTTCAAAGTGTTGAAGAGCAAAGATGCCACCTTGAAGACTAAGGTGAGCCTGATCCAAGCCATGGTATTTTCAATTGCATCATATGCATGAGAAAGCTGGACAATGATTCAGGAAGACGGAAGAAGAGTTGACGCCTTGGAATTGTGGTGTTGGTGAAGAATATTGAATATACCATGGACTGCCAGAAGAATGAACAAATCTGTCTTGGAAGAAGTAGAACCAGAATGCTCCTTAGAAGCAAGGATGGCGAGACTGTGTCTTACATACTTTGGACATGTTCTCAAGAGGGATCAGGGAGGGATCAGTCCCTGGAGAAGGACATCGTGCTTGGCAAAGTACAGGGTCAGCGGAAAAAAGGAAGACCCCCAACAAGGTGGATTGACACAGTGGCTGCAACAATGGGCTCAAGCATAACAATGATTGTAAGGATGGCGCAGGACTGGGCAGTGTTTCGTTCTGTTGTGCATAGGGTCGCTATGAGTCAGAACCGACTCGATGGCACCCAACAACAAACTAACAACAACAAACATTACAAGACTGAGATCAAATAAGTGACAGCCCAGGCAAATGCTGATTCCTTGGGTCCCAAATCTTATTTGCGCTTTGTTTTACCCTTGAACACCTGTTTGTTGGACTGAGGGTTCCTAATAAGAACAGCAGCCTTGGACGAAATAAATAAACGATGAAGTTGAGAACTTGGGTATCCAAACAGGCATATCTTTCTAAACTGCAAATCATTAGCTGGTTCACAGACTTTGGGTGTGACAAGCATATTACATTGTTTAAGTGGCCTAAATGGGTTGGTTCTGCTCCTGCAGATAAGCACTAATACTCTCCCAGCAGGAAATTTGTTGTGGAAAAAATCATTCTGACTGGAGAGGAAAAGGAAGTGTGCGTCTTTCACCAAATGGGACAAGTCACATTTCAGTTGGAAAGCGCCCTGCAGTGTGTGTCTCCTTTTGCTCTACTTAGCCTTTAACCTGTGGACAGCATGTGAGGGAGTAAACCAGGGCTCAGAAAATTTCGTATTTGCAATGCAATGGGTTTGTCTGGCCTTGAGTTTATAATTGTGCCAAAATAATTGGCTGGGCCACAATCTTGCAAGGAACTGGTTAATTTCCTATGCAAATAAGGTTCATAAGACCCTTTCTGAGATTTGCCGATTATTACACAAAGTGAGTGACTTTGGGTTTATTGAGGGGATTGGTTAGTTTGTGCCCTTGCTGGGCAGGGGTTCACATTGAAATTGATAAGGAGCTTGCTATATACGCAGCTTACCAATAGACGTTTTTAGAGAGAGACATGGAAACTGAGAAGAAGGAGCTGTAACACCAAAAAAGGCCAGAGACGGCCAGAAGCTGGGGCAAGAGACATCAGAGCCTGGTTGTGGTAGGCCAGAGTGTCGCCTGGGGCAGGAGGCCAGAGACAAGGGCCTAGCTGCAGGCATGGGACAATGAGCCGAGAGCTGTCTTAGTTGGAAGTGGTTCTGACTGAGAAACTGTACCCTGCCTCCTGAGTTGTCCTGTTATTTCCAAGTTGATCCTGATCCTGAGTTGTCACCTACTTCCCCAATCAACCACTTAACTGTGAGTATCGTTCGTGAGTTCTGCGAGACTTTGCAGCCATTAACTTTTTTGTGGGTTTTTAAGAGGGGAGAAAGGGTCCTGAGGGTAGAGGGAGTAGCTGATGTTAGAGATGATGGGGTGGGACAGCAGCCAGAAGAAGCCTAACATTTGGGTATCTTTATCCTCCGCCTCCAGCCCTGATAAAAAGAGATCATTCATTTCACGTTTCAAACTGGAAACATCAAGATGTATTATGAAAAATATGACAATTTAGTAATTTTAAATGAACAAAAGAGCTGATATTTGAAAGAAACATAAAGCGTATTTGTCCAAATTGAAAATTCCTTTAAAATGCAATCAATCAGGTTCTAATTTTAAATAAGCCACTTTATGAATTTAGAGTCTTGAAAATCTCATTTCCCTGAAGCAGAATTCACCTAGACAGTGTGTTTTACTCCCCCGTTGCCCAACCTCTATCTCCCTATTGAGTAAATAAAGACAAATTGTGGCAACATTCAATGTGGATAGCTTTCTTAAAGAGTTCAAATTATCAGACATTTCTCTATAGGGCTTTAACAATTAATATTTCTATTCAAGGGCCCTTTGTATAACATCCGAAACATCTCTAGACGTCCCTGATGATAATAATAATAAAAGTTGTTGCAATGTTTAAGAACAAGGCTCGAGAATGAGACTGTGGGTCGGGGTTGTTTTGGAGCCTTTATTCAATTGTTAAACCAATTAACAGATCATTTTAAACAACTTGTGTTTATAAATTGCACTACACTCTGTCCAGAAATATGAAACAAGCTTAAATACTTAAACATCATTTCAGTTTATGTTCAAAAATTGGTATTTTCCATGAGCCGTTCAAACAGTGCTGACGGCTGCCAGCAGGTGTCACCACCAAGGCTCCGACAGAACGACCAAGAGGGAAATCAGACTGGGTTGAGGTGCACACCGTGATATTTGTCAGGACACTTAGGAAAAGCAAATTATGTTCTTTCTTCATTGTTTTCTTTCTAAACATATTTGACATCCCGTCTTTTATTAACATATCTGAGTTCTCTGAGACAATTTTTTGTACATCACCATGCTATTTCAGCACGAGGCATCAATCATGGATTAAAAAGAATGAGATCTTATGTAAAGAAATTTTATGTCTTAATTGTCTTGAAAGCTTCGAACAGTAATTGAAGAATTCAAAGGTCAAAAAAATCTACTTTGTTTTTCTTATATTTCAAGAAATCCAGAGGCCAGCACCACAAAGATTGATAGAAATACGTTTTCCTTGTCTCTTTCACACACTATCCTAAGTGGGTGAAGATGTCAAGCTGACAGGGCCCTGATGTTTTCTATGGAAAGGTGAAGATGTCTGCATATGTTCACTAATGAAGATACTACCTTACAGGTAAAAGGACTACACAGACAAATAATAAAAGGGGTCATTACAAAGGAGAGCAAACAGTAGGGAAAAAATGTCCAACCTCAGTAGCAGTCAAATACAAATGAAAGCCCCAACTGAGATGTCATGATGCACCAATGAAATTATCACCAAAAAAATAGTAACCACAAAATACTTCATGAGAGAAGATGTGTTGATCCAACCTTTCTGGAGAGGAATTTAGCTAGTGAATCCAGAGCTTTAAAAATGCTCATAGCTTTGGACTCATCAATAACTCTCTGGGCAATCTGACCCAAGGAAAAAACCTGAGATCCAAAGATCTACGGACAAGTTTGTTCACTCCAGCAGTATACATAGCAGAAAAGCACAGGGCATGTTCCAAATATCACCAGTAGGGGAATAGGTAACTAAATTATGAAATAGTCATATGACTTTATATATTCGGAAACCCTGGTGGCTTAGTGGTTAAGAGCTATGGCTGCTAACCAAAAGGTTGACACTTTGAATCTACCAGGCACTCCTTGGAAACCCTATGGGGTAGTTCTCCTCTGTCCTATACTGTCACATTGAGTCGGAATTGACTTGATGGCAATGGGTTATTTAATACCTATTTTCAGGAGTCCCTAGACAGGGCAAACAGTTAAGTGCTTGGCTACTATCAGAACGGTTGGAGGTTCAAGTCCACTGAACAGCACCTTGGAAGAAAGGCTTGGTGATCTACAGTCAAAAGATCGGAGCCATTGAAAATCCCATGGAACACAGTTGTCCTCTGACACAAGTGGGGTCACCCTGAGTCGGAACTAACTTGACAGCAACTGGTTTGATATTTTCTGTACATATTTTCAGAGATCAGCACCTGAAAGGATATAGGCAAGTTGCCTCTAAAGAGTAGGGTTAAGGATATTTTTCACGTTACCTTTTTGCTTGTCTGTATTTTTTTTAATTTTATGAAATAAGCATGTTTTGTTTCTGTAATAAAGAAAACCATTAAAGGATATTTCACTGAAGAAATGTTTACTATGAATAAATGAGCAAATGCTTATGATAAAATATTAAGTGACTAAAAGAAAGACACAAAGTTTACGTACAGTGTGACCCAAACTACGGAAGACACAATATGCCAGATATTCCCCCAGCTGCTCCGTGACTTGGACCCTCATTTCTGCCAGCTCTGCTATGTGTCACATCCTCAGCCAGGGCCACCCTGAGCACCCAAATTAAAACAGCGGCTCTCAGTCACCGTTGCCCTTCTCTGTCTTTTCTTCTATCCAGAGCTTTTGCCACTTTCTAGCACACTATTGAATTAGCTTATTCCTTATTTGTTGATTTTCTGTTTCTCCCAGTTAGACTATAGTTCCAGGAAGGCAAGGATTTTTGTCTTTTGTCCTCTCAGCTGAAACAAATAGGGCAGCACAAAACAGACGTTAACTAAATGGACAGATGGATGAATTCATTTCTTAGCTATTTTCTACAAATTAGAATAAATGAATGAAAACCTCTACATCATATCTTGTTCAGAGCAAGAGCTGGTGCTGTGTTTCTCAAAGTGAGGTCTTAAGGAACACCTGCAACACGCTTAATAACAATGCCAGTTGCTGGGCTCCATCCCAGACCTACGGATTCAGCTGTCTGATGGTGGCCCTGTCATTTGTATTTTAAATAAGCCCCACTCCACCTGCAACTCTCTACCCCAAGTGAGTCGCGGCCACCATGGGAAGAACACCTGGGTCAGGGGACTAGGCTCTGATGCATTTCCTAACAGGAATAAGCTGTTTGGCCTTCACCCAGTGATATGCACGCAGTCAGACTAGCTCAGAGTGTGCACACTCCACTAGAAGTGTGTGGAGGTGGGAGTAGTGAAAGCTGCAGTCATTGGTCGACATTCACCACTGCCCAGCACCAAGTGCTTGCCGGGTATTGACCCCTTGAGCGCTCTCAGCAACCCAGCGAGGCGGTGCTGTTAGCACCTCCGTCCTCAGATAGCTGGGCACAGACAGCCGGGGCTTGCTCAGGTCACACAGTGGTGAAGCGCAGCCCAGCACCCGTTTAGTGGTCAGGCTTTCTCACTCCCCAAGTACTATTTTCACATCACTCTATTCACTGCCTTAAAGGTGATTCGAACTGCTACTCCTTAAAAGTAAAAATCAAGATTCTTTTTTTCTCATGTGTTTGGCGAAAAAAAATCTACAATTAGGTTAAATAAAATCAAGTAGGAATTATTCAAATTGAATCAATTGTTGCCATTTCATCCTCAAGAGATGGTCTGGGCCTGGGAGAACTAGATGGTGCCCGATGACTGCCCTGACAGGGAACACAACAGAGAATCCCTGACAGAGCAGGAAAACAGTGGGATGCAGACCTCAAATTCTCATAGAAAGGCCAGGCTTAATGGTCTGACTGCAACTACAGGGACCACAGAAGTCACGGCCCGAGACCCTCCGTTAGCCCAAGACTGGAACCCTTCCTGAAGCCCACTCTTCAAGCAGGGATTGGACTGGACTATAATTTAGAAAATGATATTGGTGAGGAATGAGCTTCTTGGCTCAAGTAGACACGTGATACTATGTGGGCAGCTCCTGTCTGGAGGCCAGATGAGAAGGAAGAGGGGGACAGAGCTGGTTGAATGGACACAGGAGTACAGGGTGGAGAGAGGTACGCTGTTTCACTAGGGGAAGAGCAGATAGGGGTACATAATAAGGTGTGTGCAAGTTTTTGTATGAGAGACTGACTTGGTTTGTAAACTTTCACTTAAAACACAATAAAAAAAAGAGAGAGGGAGAGATGGCTTGGGCTCTCTGCGGTCCTCCCCTAGTTCTGGAACTCCCATGTGGCAGGAAGACTGGCTTTCCACCTGCTCTCCCATCCCTGGTGCAGACAAGCTCAGTAAAGGCCGGTGCGAAACTCCACCGCCTACCCAGCTTCCGGCGCGGTATTTTTAGGGAGAACTGTGTCTCTTCAGGCCCTCCAGACACAAGGAGAATTGGCGAGTGGGCTTCAAGCCTGAACACAGAACCTATGAAGGTCACCCCTGTTCATTCTCTGCACCTTAGAATCACTGGGGAGTTCAGAACACAAGCAATCTGTGAGCTGCACCTGAGTCAGAGTCTTTGGAATTGGTGCCCAGGCATTGGTGTTTTTTTAAAAACTCTCCTGACTGGGCCCACAGAGAAACACCATCTTGCCGCCTAATGGTCCTTACCACGCTGGGAGAGCAATGAGAGTGAACCTAGTCCTCCTGCCCCTCCCCCTCCTCCCCTTCCTCCCCCTCCTCCCCCTCCTCCCCCTCCTCCCCTTCCTCCCCTTCCTCCCCCTCCTCCCCCCCTCTTCCTCCCCCCTTTTTCTCTTCCTCCCTCCTCCCCTTCCTCCTCCTCCCCCTCCTTCTCTCCCTCTTCCTCTCCCTCCTCTTCCCTCTTCTCCACCTTCTCCCCCCAACTGTTCTCCCTCTTCCCCTTTCTCCTCCCCCGCTTCTGCTCTTTCCACAGACCACCCCAGGCGATTTGGACTTTTCTGAGGGACGCCTTAAAAGTGTTTGTTAAAATTCCAGGGACCAGCTCCTTTCAGACTGCCTTTTGAAGTCTTCATTTCCACTAGTGGATTGTCATGTTTAAGTAGGGCACTGGGCCTGAGGGTTGACTCCTGGGCTGACAGCATGGAATTCTGAAACTGTGTGTCCAGATCAGTGCTGAAATTGAGGGCGTACCTGACACTGCTTAATAACCATCTGTTTCTATCCTTCCAGGCTAATAGGATTTCTTAGCGAGTATTTTACTCCAGTGTTTGGAGTGTCAGCATGCATATGGCCAGTTCAATGTGCAAGTCTCCTGCCACGGGCTCTGGAGCCCCACTGGGTTCCCTGTGCTCGCTGTGTGAGAGGACTGGGACTAAGGGAGAGCTGAACCTCCACAGAAAAGAGAAGCGCAGGCTCCAACCACCAGGCCATCACCTACCCGACAAGGAACCAGGAACAGCACCCCTGAAAGGTACCAAATGCAAGATAGCCCAGAGCACTGGCAGAGGTAAAAAAGCTTTGAGGAGGAAACAACCAAAGTCTCCACTTTTGAACAAGGCACACTGTTAAGGAAAAAAGCACAATTTTTCAAAACGCAACATGCTGGCATCTGCTGATAAACGGTGGAAATAAACAAACGGGGTGAATTTCCACTTTGCCTGTGGGAGCAAGACTCTTGCTGTCTACCCCTTCTTTTAGGTCAGAAAAGCCAGGGAAGGCAGCGGTCACCTTGGGAGCTTCCTAAGTGCCCACGTCAGCAGGCCTAGCCTCTCTGCCTTGCGCTGGTTTCACCTGAGAACACTCCACCCACCTGCAGAATCCTGCGCTGTCCCAGTACTATGTCCACTGTAAGGGCTTAGGAGACACGTTTCTCTCCTGTTGTACTAACACACACAGAGGATATAAATGTTCGTATTTGCTTGAGCCGTACAAAATTGCCAACACTTGGCCCCTCAACACCTGTGAGTCCGTGTAGGCTTAGAGTATGTAATTGCAAACCGTTGGAAATAGTTTGAATGCCCACACATAGGGAAGTAGTTGAATAAACTGTGGCATATCTGCATGACAGGATACTTTCCGTGTCAGAACTGAGGTGAATAAGAAAACATACTTATTACCTGCTCATTTGTGCAAAAAGAAACGTGGGGAGAATAAATCAGAAATTAATGAGGCTGGTTACCTATGAAAGGTGGTGGGAAAGGGATGGAAAGATGGCGGAATAGGATATAAGTGATGGGGGAGTGACACCTCTCTGAGTATGCCCTGTGTACAGCTCTGACTTTCAGAACCGACTTAATGCTTTAATGCTTAAAAAAAAAGCAATCTATAAATAACTAAAGATGGGAGAAGCAATCAAATGGAATACAAACAGAAACAAATGAACATAAATATATTACAAATAAATAACATAACACCGTAGAAGGAGGGTGTATATTATGGATTGAATTGTGTCCCCCAAAAATCTATTCTGAAGCTCTGTCCCATATACCTGTTCTGTCCCCTGTAGTGTTACCGCAAATCATGGATTCAAGCTGCCTGGCTGAAAGCCAATACTGAGACAGGAGGAGGTAAGCAGGAAGACGTCTTTAGTGAATACCGGTGTTCAAGAGACAGAGGGGGTTAAATTTCTCCCAAATTCTGTCTAATTCTAATGAGCCAGCTGCAGAGTTTTATAGGGGGAAGTTCGGGGCTACCTAAGGTTTTGAGCATAGTCCACAGTTGGTTTTCTACGTCACAAAACAACTACAAGAAACTCTTTATTAAACTAAAGATATGCATGTCAGACATCTGGACTCTAATCAGTATGTTTGTAACAGGCTAGAAAAAAAAACTCACATAAGAATCTCCTGGTTAGTGGAACTGTTCTGCTAAGTCCACTCTGGCTGAGATAGGGGGAAAGAAAGAAAGTTGTAGATTAAAATGTCAGGAGCCTTTCTGCCATTTTGTAGGCTGAAGGCCATTTCTTAAGAGAACAGAAAAGAGAAGAGAGACCAAGGCCACAGCAGCCGAGAAAGCTCCACACCCCTTTGGAAGAGACTGGTGCAACTGATGTAATAAAAAGATGTTTACAGATTACTTAGAACATCAGTATAGCGTTAGTTATGTCAAGCTCTCAATCACCCATTTTGAGTAAGAGGAAACATGTTGTAAGGTATTAGGGTGTTCTTTACATTTAAGAGTGGAACAGGCTGCTCAGCTATATCCTGAACAGAACCTGTGCCATTTTCCAAAGACTAGAGATTAATCACAGCTTATACAGCTATACTAAAACAAACTAGAAAATATAGTCCCTCTACTTTAATATTTAAAACACTACAGGAAATGTATTTTCTCTACTTGGATACCTACGCCCTGCTTAGAAGTAGGGTTTTCTTTGTTATACTCATCAGGTTACACCCACATAGTGTGGATCCTAAACCTAATCACTTCTGAGTTATAAAAAGAGCAGAACAGACATAGAGGCACCCACAGGGGAAAGACAGGCACAATGTGAGGGTCTATCTACAAGCAAAGGAATGCCAAGGGTCACCAGCAGATGCCAGAACCTAGGAGACAGGCTCACAGGAGGAATTGACAGAGCCAAGAACCTGATCTGGACTTTTAGCCTCCAGAACTGTGAGAAAATAAATTTCCGTTCTTTAAAGCCAGCGTTTCTGGTTGCTGTTATGGCGCCACTAGGAAACTAAGACAGTGGACAAAAAAACAACTGACCTAAGCAACTTTGGAAAACAGTATTTTGACTATACGCCCTAAAGCTAAAGACAGAAGGATAAAGGACTCAACTTGAAAGATTTCCCAGTGGCCAAATCTGTGACAATTTGAACATAATAAATGATGATAATAAAGGATTTTAGCCCACAGTATAAAATAAAAATCTGTGAGGCTGAACGGACATAAATAAATACTAAACAAATGGGAAATAGCGAAAGCTCTTCCTTAGATGGAATTACCAGTAATAAATGTGGACTGATGGAGTTATAAAATCATTTGGCACTCCTCACAATAATCAGGTCAGGCAAGAATCATCAGTGGATGCTAAAACTAGTGGCTGAATGTTTGATTAGGAATAGGATATAGGCATAGTCTCAAAGTATCTCCCCACATGATGCTTTTTTTAAGTACAGAGGGAAAAATAACTTTATAGTGGAGAAACCTAGGATATACCACCTGTTACGGATTGAATTGTGTCCCCCCAAAATGTGTGTCAGTTTGGCTCCGCCATGATTCCCAGTGTTGCCTGGTTGTCCTCCATTTTGGGATCTGATGTGATAGCCCTCTGTGTTGTAAATCTTAACCTCTATAACGTTAATGAAAACCCTGGTGGCAAAGTGGTTAAGAGAAACCAAAAAGTCAGCAGTTTGAATTAACCAGGCGCTCCTTGGAAACCCTATAGGACAGTTCTACTCTGTCTTATAGGGTCATTATGAGTAGGAATTGACTTCATGGCAAAGGGTTTTTTTTGTTTGTTTTTATGATGTTAATAGAAACCCTGGTGGCATAGCGGTTAAGTGCTACAGCTGCTAACCAAAGGGTCGGCAGTTCGAATCAGCCAGGTGCTCCTTGGAAACTGTATGGGGCAGTTCTACTCTGTTCTATAGGGTCACTATGAGTCGGAACTGACTCCATGGCACTGGCCTTGGCTTGGGGATGATGTTAATAAAGCAGAATCAGAGGCAGTTATGTTCATCAGGCAGGACACAATCTACATGATTAGGCTGCTTTTTTTTTTCTTTTTTTTGTATTGTGCTTTAGGTGAAGGTTTACAGAGCAAATTTAGTTTCTCGTTAAACAATTAATACACATATTGTTTTGTGACATTGTTTCCCAGCCCTGCAACATGTCAACAGTCTTCCCTTCTCGACCTTGGTTTCCCAATTTCCATTCATCCAGCTTTCATGTCCCCTCCTGCTTTCTCATCCTTGCGCCTGGGCTGGTACGCCCATTTAGCCTCAGATACATGGTTGAACTATGTGTATTATTGTTTGTTTTACAGGCCTGTCTAAACCTTGGCTGAAGAGTGAACTTCAGGGGTGACTTCAGTACTGAGTTAAAAGGGTGGCCAGGGTCCATATTCTCAGGGTTTTTCCAGTCTCTGTCAGACCAGTAAGTCTGGTCTCTTTCTGTGAGTTTGAATTTTGTCCTACATTTTTCTCCAGCTCTGTTCAGAACTCTCTATTATGATCCCTGTCAGAGTAGTCAGGGGTGGTAGCTGCGCACCATCTAGTTGTACTGGACTCAGTCTGGTAGTGGCTATGGTAGTTGTGGTCCATTAGTCCTTTGGGCTAATCTTTCCCTTGTGTTTTTGGTTTTCGTCATTCTCCCTTGCTCCAGAGAGGGTGGGACCAGTGGAATATCTTAGATGGCTGCTTATAAGCTTTTAAGACCCCAGACGCTACTCACCAAAGTAGGATGTAGAACATTTTCTTTATAAACTATGTTATGCCAATTGAGCTGGAGGTTCCCCGAGACCATAGGCTATATCTTAAGTCAGTCCCTTTTGAGATACAAAAGAGAGAAGTGAGCAGACAAAAGAGGAACTTCCAACCACCAGGAAAGAAGAGCTGGGAGCATAGCGCATCCTTTGAACCCAGGATCCCTGTGCTGAGAAATTCCTAGCCTAGACTGATGACAAGGACTTTCGCCCAGAGCCAGCAGAGAGAGAAAGCCTTCCCCTGGTGCTGGCACCCTGAATTTTTGGGCTTCTATCCTCCTAAACTGTAAGAGAATAAATTCATTTGTTATTTATAAATAAATACTTGTGGTATTTCTGTTATAGCAGCTCTAGATAACTAAGACACCATCTTAACCAAGAAGTCAAAAGTTACATCAATAGTGGGACAAGTCTACATCATGTGATGGATTGAGAAGGACACACATCACTTCTAAGGTATTCTCCCCAAAAATGCATCACCTGGATTAAATCACAAGGAAACCTTAGACGAATTGAGGGACATTCAACACAGTAATTGGCCAGTACTCTTTAAAAGGGGCAAGGTCATAGAAGACAAAGAAAGACTGAGGATCTGTTTCATGTTAAAGGAGGATAAGGAAACATGACAATGAGATATAACATGTGATCCTGGGTTGGATCCTAGGACAGAAAAAGGACAATTGGCAAGGATTAAAGAAAGTCTGTAGGTTAGGTATTGTATCAATGTTAATTTCCTGATTTTGCTCATAGTTCTGTGGCTACGAAACATGTTAACATTTGGGAAATCTGGGCATAACTATACAGAAATTCTTTGTACTCTTTTTCAACTCTTTTGTAAATCAAAATTATTCTAAAATAGAAAGGAAAAAAGTGAAAGACTTATATGTGCTATCAGCTTTTGGCAAAATAGTTGCTTTTTACTTTTCTCTCATCTGGGTTTTTATTAGGAAAAGCTGCGGAATTTATCAATGTCTCTAAAGTACATTATTGACATGTTCGTATGATATACTCCTTTAGTTTAATGGATTTCTTGATATTGAACTACTCTTTGTTTCCTGAAATAATTCCTACACGGTTATTAAGACAAAGAAAATAACAAAAAGCTTGCATCGACACACTATGACAATAATCCAGGAAGCCTCCACATTTGACACCAGAACTGTCATATTCAATTCTTTAACAAAAACCTCATATTCTTCTAGGTATCCTTTATCCCTAGTATGTCTACCCCTTTCCTTACAAAAATGTCCCATCTTTTGATTGTGCCATTTAGTCTCAATCTATCTTTTTCCTTGTGGTCTTAGTTTCCTCTATATTCAACCCAGAACTCACCGTCTATCACTTTACTTATTTATTTTTAATTTAATTTTGTTGTTTTCGAGAATATACACAGAAGGTTTGGGTTACACAGAACATACATCAATTCAACAATTTCTACATGTACAGTTCAGTGACAGTGCTTACATTCTTCGAGTTGTGCAGCCATTCTCAACCTTCTTTTCTAAATTGTTCTTCCCCCGTTAACATAACACTGCTCCATAAGATTCTTATCTAATTTTTCAGGTTGCTGTTGTCAATTTGATCCCATATAAATAGTTCTTAAAAGAGCACAATGCTCAAGGCAGACTTTCTTTATTAATTAAGCTAAACTATATTTTTTGGGGTTTGTTGTTTGTAAAGAAGACTCCAAGGGATATTTTTGGTTTAAGGTTTAAAGATTATCTCAGGGTAATAATTTTAGGAATTCATCCAGCTTCCATGGCTCCAAAAAGTCTGAAGTCCATGAGAATTTGGAATCCTGTTCTATGTTCCCCCTTTTGATCAGGATTCTTCTATAGAATCTTTGATCCATGTATTCAGTAATGGTAGCTGGGCTCCATTCAGTTCTTCTGGTCTTGTAGCAAAGGAGGCAATTTTTCATGAAGGCAATTAGCCATACATTCCATTTCCTTCTCCTATTCCTGACTCACCTTCTTCCTCTGGGTCTATTACTTTAATTCACAATTTATCATTTAATTCAATCATTGACCATATATTCATTTCACACTTACCAAGTGCCAGACCCTATGCCGGGCACTGAGAAAATATGGTGAGCATAGCAAACACATTCCCTGTCTTTCGGGAGCTTAGCAATGTTTCCAACAGTATGCTCTTCTAGAATGCTTGCTTAAAATGCAGATTCTTGGTCCTTATGCACAGCCTTCTCAATTAGAAAATCTGGCATTAGGCCTGAGAATCTGAATTTTAATAAGCACGCCCCCCCCACACACAAACATGTGATTCTTAAGCACACTGAAGTTGAGAACCCTGTGATTTTTATCTTATTCACAGGACAGTCATGATTCAAATAATCAAGCAAATACATTCAGTGCTTACAAACAGAAATGTGCTGTGAGGGAAGGAGTAGAAGCTATGAAAGCAGAGAACACAAAATAGAGATTGGCTCAGATTTGGGAGGGGGCAGACTTGGACTGTGATTTGAAAAATAAATCAGGGTTAACTGGAGTCCTCAGACTGGAGCCGTGGTGGCACAGTGGTTAAAGTGCTCAGCTGCTAACTAAAAGGTGGGCAGTTCAAAACCACCAGTGGCTCCATGAGAGAAAGATGTGGCAGTCTGCTTTCATAAAGATTTACAACCTTAGAAACGCTATAGGGCAGTTCTACTCTGTCCCATGGGGTTGCTATGAGTCAGAAGTGACTCAGTGGCAGTAGGTTTGGTTTTTGTCTCAGAGTCCTGATGACTAAGGTGACCCTGACCCAAGCCGTGGTGTTTTCACTGCGTGCGAAAGCTGCACAATGAAAAACGAAGACAGAGGAAGAATTGATGCATTTGAACTGTGGTGTTGGCAAAGAATAGTGAATATACTGTGTGTTAGAAGAATGAACAAATCGGTCTTAGAAGACATACAACCAGAACGCTCCTTAGAAGCAAGGATGGCAAGACTTCAGCTCACTTACTTTGGACGTGTCATCAGGAAAAACCAATCCCTAGAAAAGGACATCATGTTTGGTAAAGTAGAGGGTCACTGAAAACAAGGGAAACCCTCAATGAGATGGACTGACACAAAGCCGAAACAATGGACTGTCGAGTCGGTTCTGACTCATAGCAACCCTGTATACAACAGAACAAAACACTGCCTGGTCCTGCACCATCCTCACCATCTTTGCTATGCTTGAGCCCGTTATTGCAGCCATTTTGTTTCTCTACCACTATAAAATAATATTACTGTACCTGTACCCCCACCCACTGAGTCAATTCCGACTCGGAACAACCCGATAGGACAGAGTAGAACTGCCCCATAGAGTTTCCAAGGAGAGTTTGGTGATTTGAACTGCCAACCTTTTGATTAGCATCTGGGCTCTTAACCACTATGCAACCAGGGTTTCCAAGATAATATTAAAAATAATAATAATATTAGTGCTATAATATTCAGAGATTTTTAATTTAGCTTTTAGCCTCCACCCTGCGTAGCTTCAAAATTCAGCAAATGCTTTAAGGAGGAATTTAGCCTGTGTCTGCCACTCCAGTCCCACGAGACTGCCAAAAGCTATATCGGTTTCACTTGTCCCCAGGAGTGGTCCAGATCAAGCCAGATTCTTGAAAGAGCACCCGGCCCAGGAGCAACAAATGCTTGCGTGGGAAAAGCAGTTCAGATTTTCAGCTTAATCTCAGAAGTTCTCTTCTCTCTAGACTCTTAGGCCTCTCGTTCTCATTACTTCTGCAGTTTTTAGAGATTTTACAACTGAGTCGTTTGCACTAATATTAAAATTGTGTTAATCCATTGTCATAGAGTCGATTCTGACTCATCACATGGACCCTATAGGACAGAGTAGAACTGCCCCATAAGGTTTCCAAGGTTGTAATTTTTACGGAAGCAGATTGCCGCATCTTTCTCCCACTGAGCCACTGGTGGGTTGGAACAGCCGAGATTTTGATTAGCAGTTGAGTGCTTAACCACCACGCCATCAAAAAAAAAAAAAAAACCTGTGGAGTCAATTCAGATTCATAGCAACCCTATAGGACAGAGTAGAACTTCCCCACAGGATTTTCGAGGAGCGGCTGGTGGCTTTGAACTGCCAACCTTTTGGTTAGCAGCCGAGTGCTTAACCGCTGTGCCATCAGGGCTCCTTAAAATTGTGTTAAGAGGTGTGTTTTTAAATAATACAGGGGATATTATAATGTTAAATTAAAAAATATAAAATTAATAACTAAACTTTTCAACTTGAGCTTGTATATGAGCAATTGATGGTCTGCTCTGCAGCCGGCCCCTGGCCTTGTTCTGACTGATCGTATTGAGCTTTTCCATCATCTCTTTCCACAGTCTATTCCATCTGGCAAGGCCCATGTGTATAGTCACTGTTTATGTTGGTGAAAAAAGGTATTTGCAATGGAGAAGTTGTTGGTCTTGCAAAATTCTATCATTCGATCTCTAGCATCGTTTCTATCACCAAGGCCATATTTTCCAACTACCAATTCTTCTTCGTTTCCAACTTTCACATTCCAATCACCAGTAATTATCAATGCATGCTGATGGCATGTTTAATCCACTTCAGACTGCAAAAGTTGGTTAAAATCTTCAATTTCTTCATCTTTGGTATTAGTGGTTGGTAATAAATTCGAATACTAGTCATATTAATGGATCTTCCTTATGGGCGTATGGATATTATCCCATCACTGATGGTGTTGTACTTCAAGATAGCTCTTGCAATGTTCTTTTCAATGATGAATGTAACACCATTCCTCTTCAAGCTGTCATTCCCAGGGCATAGCAGACCATAAGACTGTCAGATTCAAAACGGCCAATATCAGTCCATTTCAGCTCAGTAATGCCTAGGATATTGATGTTTATGGTTCCTGTTTCATTTTTGATGATTTCCAATTTTCCTATATTCATATTTTGTACATTCCACGTTCTGATTATTAATGGATGTTTGCAGCTGTTTCTTCTCCTTTTAAGTCATGCTTTAGTATTGAAAAGGAAAGATGTCACCTTGAAGACTAAGGTGCACCCGACCCAAGCTATGGTGTTTTCAATCACCTCATATGCATAGGAAAGCTAGATGATGAATAAGGGAGGCTGAAGAATTGAGATCTCTGAACTGTGGTGTTGGTGAAGAATATAGAATGTATCATGGACTGCCATAAAAAAATGAACAAATCTGTCTTGGAAGAAGTACAACCAGAATGCTCCTTAGAAGCAAGAATGGTGAGACTATGTCTCATATACTTTGGACATGCAATCAGGAGGGATCAGTCCCTGGAGAAGGACATCATGCTTGGTAAAGTAGAAGGTTAACAAAAAAGAGGAAGACCCTCAACGAGATGGATTGACGCAATGGTTACAACAATGGGCTTAAGCATAACATCGATTGTATTCTGTTGTATATAGGGTGGCTATGAGTTGGAGCTAACTCGACAGCACGTAATAACAACAACAGCAACAACTAACTAAACAGTTGTCCTCAAGTCAATTTCAACTCATGGCAAACTCGTGTGTGTCACAGTAAAACTGTGCTCCGTAGGATTTTTCTTTTCTTTTTATTTATTTACTTTTCACTTTGTTGTTGTTGAAAATACATGCAGCAAAACATACACCAATTCAACAGTTTCTACGTGTTCAATTCAGTGACATTGATTACATTCTTCACGTTGTGCTGTCATTCTCACCCTCTTTTTCTGAGTTGTTCCTCATTAACATAAGGTTCCTATCTAATCTTTCGAGTTGCTGTTGTCAATTCGAACCCATAGAATAGTTCTTAAAAGAGCATAATGCTCGAGGTGGATCCTTTTTACTAGTTAAGCTAAACTATTCTTCAGTTTCAAGCTGATTTCAGGGGTTATTTTTGGTTTAAGGCTTAAAGATTATCTCAGGGCAAAATTTCAGGGGTTCATCTACTCTCCATGGCTCCAAAAAGGCTAAAGTCTATGAGAATTTGAAATTCTGTTCTGCATTATCCCTCTTTTGATCAAGATTCTTCTATGAAACCTTGGATCGAAGTGTTCAGTTATGACAGCTGGGCACCATCCAGTTCTTCTCGTCTCACGGCAAAGGAGGCAGTTATTAATGGAGGCAGTTAGCCACACATTCCATATCTTCCTGCTAGGCCTGATCCATGTTATTTTCAATTGCCAATTTTTCAGAAGCAGATCCCCAGGCCTTTCTTCCAGGCGCCTCTGAGTAGACTCTAATAGCCAACCTTTCGGTTAGTAGCCATATGCGTTAACTATTTGCACCTCCCAGGGACTGTAAAATTACTTATAAAATATTCTTAAATACTGTTTGAAACTTAATAACAGTATAAATTCTCTCATAAAAATCACCTTCTCGTGGCACCATAATTTTCTTCCTTACCTTCACAGTCAAACATTAAAAAAAAACTAGTGGGACTTGCTATTTCCCATCCACTCCTCCACTCACTGTCTGGTCAGCATCTCCCTCACCCAGTGGTCAAAAGAAGGGGGGTTAGGGCAGGGTGGGTCTCCCCTCAACTAGGGGTGTGTGAGGTCACCGGAAGCCTGGGACCAATCTAAGAATGAACTAAAGACCTTCAGGGGGCCAAATTCAAGGGGGTCAGTCACATACAAACAGAATTCTGTCCAAAACCCATGTCAGTCCCCCCCAAGGGATCAGACAAAAAAGAGTCCAGACTAGAAGCAGGAATGAGTCTGCACCAAGGGAGTCACCAGGTGAAGACTGCAGGGGGACAGGGGAGCAGCATGAACAGCGATTAATGCTGGAACCAACATGTGGACTCTTTCTGCTTAGCTACTGAGGCCCTGGGTACAGCCATGTCCCACGCTCGTCTTCAGCGCTCCATGCAGATTATTCTTGCAGAGGTCACAAATCACCCTCCTCGTTACCAAATCCAGCAGACACTCTCCAGGGCATCCTTTCGCTTCTCTGTACTCTGAGATGCCATGTGTCACTTCCTCCTTCTTCAAGCTCTCATCTCTCTTGACTTCTGTGATGCCACATGCTCTTTCTTGCCTTTGTTAACTATAGTAAATATATACCAAAAGGTACTAAAACATTTTCCATGTCAACAATCTTCATGTGTACAATTCAGTGACATTAAATACATCCATTATGTTGCCTCATGTTTTCCCCCCACTGCTTTGATCTCCTTGTCTCCATTCCTGCAAACCTCTGCACATGGGTGTCCATCAGCAGCCCGCCGTCCTCTCCACCAGCTCTCCCCCGCCAACCGCATTCAGACCCTCGGCTTCACATACACTTGACGCAGACACATCTACATCTCCCACGCAGGATTTAGCAGACATGTGGACATACCCGTTTCCAGGGAAGGAATTTCTCCTCTTCCCCACCAATACTGCCTCCCCTGTCCTCCCTGTCTGAATCTTGGAAGTCATCCCAGATGCCTTCCTGCCACTGGCCTGCGGCTTCCTCCCGGCTTGGTTGCTAAGCTGTGAGGATCCTGCCTCTGAAACCTCTCCCTCCTCATCGTAACCACTGCCAAAGACCTGTGTGTACTTTGTGCCTAATTAACTGCATAGCTTCGGTATCATTTAGGGTTTTGTTTTTTGTTCTGTAGCAAGCAACAGAAGCCGACCTTAGCTAATTTAAGCTGAAAATGTATTTGTTGGAAGGCAAAAAGCCGGCCACTCACAGAATGGAAGAAGAGCTGGAGGACCAAGCTTGGGAGAGTGCTGGAAAGAGGGCAGCTCTGTTGGAGGAAATGAAGAGACTTGTGGTTTTTTTCATTCTCAAGCCAGCCTGCTAAGGATTCCAAGTCCTGGGATGCGACAAGCTTAGCTCATGCACTCACCTCTTGGAGGGGGCAGCACACCCTGAGGCTGGACAAAATGGGGGAGGGGATTACCCAGAAAGGAAATCTGGGCACTGTTGCCAAGGCGGAGTAACTCCAAACCAACAGCCCTTCACTACAGCCTCCTACCTGAGTGCCAGGTCTCTGATTTTCCCTCACTGCACCCACATACCTCCTACCTGGGTTCCAGGTCTCTGGTCTTCCCTCACTGCGCCCACATACCTCCTACCTGGGTTCCAGGTCTCTGGTCTTCCCTCACCGCACCCACATACCTCCTACCTGGGTTCCAGGTCTCTGATTTTTCCTCACCGTGCCCACATGCCTCCTACCTGGGTTCCAGGTCTCTGGTCTTCCCTCACTGCGCCCACATGCCTCCTACCTGGGTTCCAGGTCTTCCCTCACTGCGCCCACATGCCTCCTACCTGGGTTCCAGGTCTCTGGTCTTCCCTCACTGCACCCACATGCCTCCCCTCCCCCCTAATCAATCCACTCTCCATGCACTTCTTTCAAAAAAGGCTATTTTGATTTTGTTATTTCTTTGCTTAAAGCCCCTCAGTGACTTCCCAGAACTTTCCCAATAAATTTCAAGCCCCATAGCTTAAGCCCATAATGTGCACCGTCTCATTTAACTTACCTTCTTCTGTCCTTCCATATACACACCACTGGCTTGAACCATTCAGAACTACCTGCAGTTTTCTGTTCTTTCTGGCCTCCATGACTTCAGAGCCTGCACGGGCAGGCCAGCTGGGCAGTTGCTTGGGTGCCCACCTATACGAGATGTGGGTAGAGATGGCTTAAACTTCTGTATCACTTCCAGCACTTAGTATTAAAAACAAAACAAACGAACAAAAACCCAACCCGTTCCTGTCAAGTCGATTCTGACTCATTGTGGTGACCCCATGTGTGACAGAGAACTGCTCTGTGAGATTTTCTTGGCTGTAATATTTACAAAAGCAGATCACCAGTCCTTTCTTCTGTGGTGCTGCTGGGTGGGTTCAAACTGACAATCTTTTAGGTTAGTCACCGTGCACTAAACCATTTGTGCTGCTCTGGGACAGCACTTAGTATAAAAAATGATGTGGGGGGAGGGGGTGAAGGAATAGTTGAATCAACATTTGGTGACTGCCTTTAGGACAGACTTTATACAACTGGTAAATATTTATCTATTGTTCAGAAACCAGCAGTCCACCTTTCTTTGGGCTGCACAATATATTTACCTGAGTTTAAAGTGGCAAGGTTTTTTTTTTTTTTTTTTGGTATATATCCTGTGTTGTCTTGGAGGGAGGTGGAGGAGGGAACCCCTGCACCCTGCCTCCCTTGGTTGCTCAGGCCCTGAAGACACCTATCTTTTGCAGCCCAGCTTCACCCTCCATCAGTATTTTTGGTTACAGGTTTGGGGAGGGGAGGGAGACGACGACTCTGGTAACTGAGTTCACCTAGGACTTTAAGGGGCTACAGTTGAATGTTAGATGTAAGCGGGCTGACAGCAAAGAGAGGGAGCAGTTCCAAAGAGCCAACTGCCACGTAGTCTACATCGCTTCTCCTGGGTCCTTCATTATAATTTCCCGCCCTTCTTTAAAAGGCTGTATCTGCCCAGATTCGCGCATTGCTTTGCTAGTTCCTCTCCTATGAGCGTTTTCCGGCCTCAAGCCTCCTCTTCCTGCTCCGGGTGCCAGCCTCCTCACATGCTTCCGCTTTTGTTGCTGTTGTAAAAAAAATCTATATCACGACATTTGCCAATTTAACGGTTTTCACGTGTACAATTCGATGACGTCAATTACATTGATCCTGTTGTGCGACTGTCCCCCACAATGATTGCCGGATTTCCCGCTGCCTCACTGCTCGCCGGACAGCGCCTCCCCTTTCCCCTTCCTCCCACCCGGTCCCGCTAATAAAACTTCGGTCTCTCTCCATTTATACGCTTCTGTTTTTATAACCACAACATTCATTCCTGACCAACAGTAAGTATTTCCAAGTGCAGACGATCTTAATGACAATTCTGATGTAAATGCCCGTCAGAGAGCCAGGCACATCAGGGTACTCAACGTATTAAGAAGATTTTATAAACGGTAAAGTGAGATTTAATGGGATTAAAAACTGATAAAATTTAAATATTAAAATGGAAACTGGCTTCTAATGATACATGATTTCACTGCCAATGCTTAGTCCCCCTAGTTCACACTTCCGCCAGCAGCTTAACCACTAGTCCCGAGCACTTAAGTAGACAAAGGGCCAGGGCTCCCCCGGAATTCAGTGGTTTCCTTTCCTCCCTGCTGCTTGACTCTGATCTGACTGAATTTGTCGCCTCTCAGCAGATTGCTACATGGGAAAACGTCTCTCCTTTCTGCTCAAAGTGTTCTGATTTCAGAAATAGACTTGTCAGAAGTCCTGAAGAGGTGAGAATGGACCTGCTCCGCACCATGGAGGATGGTGAAGAAGATGGAGAACCTGGAGCAGTTCACAGAGAGCTCTGAATGCCAGTTTTAACAATCCCAGTAAAAAGCCCAAGAAGGCTGTGACGAGGCAGATGGACGATCAGGACTGCATTTGAATAAGTGGGTTCAGGCAGTGCAGTGAGAGGTTAATTTAGCGCTCTTGGGTTATTAAGCCTCCCCAGAAGAATTTTTTTTTTTTTGTACTTTAGATGAAGGTTTCCAGAACAAACTAGCTTCTCAGTTAGTACACATATTGTTTTACGACAATGGTTAACAACCCCATGACATGTCAACACTCTCCGTTATCGACCTTGGGCTCCCTGTTACCAGCCTTCCTGTCCCCTCTTGCCTTCTCATCCTTGCCCCTGGGTTGGTGTGCCCCTTTAGTCTCGCTTTGTTTTATGTGTCTGTCTTTTTTTTTTTTAATCTTTGGCTGAAGGGTGAACCTCAGGAGTGACTTCATGACTGAGTTAAAAAGGTGTCAGGGGGCCATACTCTCAGGGTTCCTCCAATCTCTGTCAGGCCAGTAAGTCTGGTCTTTCTTCGTGAGTTAGAATTTTGTTCCACATTTTTCTCCAGCCCTGTCCAGGACCGTCTATTGTGATCCCAGTCAGAGCAGCCAGTGGTGGTAGCTGGGCACCATCTGGGTGTACTGGACTCAGTCCTGCGGAGGCCGTGGTAGTTGTGGTCCATTAGTCCTTTGGACTAATCTTTCCTTGTGTCTTTAGTTTTTCCACAGAAGAATTTTTTAAAAGCAATCTTCTAAATCCAGCCTTCTCAATGTGGCGACACCCTCTCAACCATTCTGCCATCCTGAACAAGTGCTGGTTGGAAGATATGTGGGAGCATCCTGGGAGTGGGAGGTAGGGTGGGGAGGGCCCACAAAGGGCCCCCAGCAGGAAGTCCACCAAGTGCCCAGAGAAGAGGAGAATGGGCTGAGAATGCCTGGTCAAGAGCCCAGTGCGTGAGTCAGCAATGTCAGAGACCAGTCAGAATGCTTCTTTGGGCAAGTGACTGGAACTCATTTCTAAATAGCTTGAGCAATAAAAGGAAGGTTTATTGAAGGGAAGAGCTGACGAGCCAGTCTACTGGAGCAGCTCTGAGGACAGCAGCGTTTGAACTTCTGGGCTCGGGCACGGCCAGGACTCTCATCCGGTGGGTTGGCTTCTTTCCCTCTACTGCAGCCCAGTGTCCTCTGTCGAAGGACATGGCCACTGGCAGCTTTCAGGCCACAATCTCCCAATCTCACTGCCTGAAAAGTTCTTCCCTTCCAGCTGCAGTTTGCAAAGTCCTGAGGAGGGCCCTCAGCCTGGGTTATCTGCCCACCCCTACAACCAGTCTCTGAATCTCAGGGGGGACCTAGGAGGATGGGGAGGTGATGAGGCGATTCTATTAGGGGCTCAGCTGCTTGGATCACAGCCCATTCCCCAACCAATCCTTGAGGCAAGACAGGCAGCACCCTCTCAGCTCCCACTGGCGGATGGGTGGCGGATGGGAAGAGAGAGCAATCCCTGCAAAGAAACCCCAAGTTGCCATAGAGTAGGTTTCAACTCATGGAGACCCCATCTATGTCAGAGTAGAATGTGCTCCATAGAGTTGTCAATGGCTCATTTTTCAGAGGAAGCAGAATGCCAGACGTTTCTTCTGAGGTGCCTCTGGGTGTACTAGAGCCTCTAACCTTTTGGATAGCAGCCAAGAGGGTTAGCCATCTGTACCACCCTGGGGGCTCCTCCCCTAAAGAAGGGGGGTGATTTTCCCCAACTCAGAGCAGAGAGCTAGACAGAACAATAAATGTTTACCACATATAATATTACTCCTGGCTCAGTCCATTATGGGTTGTGTGACCTTGGCCAAGTCTTTTTTCTCACAGAGCCTCAGTTTTGTTATATCTATAAGGTGGCTTCCCATTTCAAAATCTTATAATTCTAAAATGTGTAGAGCAAAGAATTTCTTCCTTTTTTATAACTTTTGACAGAACATTGATCCTTACTTAAGGTTTAGAAGATACAGGAACTCTGTGTTATAGTCAGTTGCCATCTCGTTGGCTCCAACTCATGGTGACCTTCTGTACAACAGAACTAAACGTTGCCTTGTCCTGCCCCATCCTCACAATTGTTGGTATGTTGGAGCCCATTGTTGCAACTATCGTGTCAGTCCAGCTCATAGAGGGTTTCACTGACCCCTTACGTTGTCAAGCATGGTGTCCTTTTCTAGCAATTAGTCTTTCCTCAGGATGTGTCCAAAGTAAATAAGACAAAATCTCACCATTCTCACTTTTAAGGAGCATTCTGGCTGTAGTTCTTCCAAAACTGATGTGTTCTTACTTCCGGCAGTCCCTGGTATATTCAATAGTCTTCACCAACATGTTTTAAATGTGTCTTGTACCTGGTGCACTGCTTAGCCCCTTAGCAACCATTAGTCTTACCCCCCACCTTTATAAATGAGGAAATTAAGATCCAGATGTATAAAGTGGCTGCTGTGAGGCTACACACCATAGAAGGCAGCCAAGAAATACCCAGCGCTCTCAAGGAGAAGTAGCTTCGTGAAAGTTGTCATTAGACAAGTTTATAAATTACAGTTTCATTTTTCAAATGCAATAATCAATGGCCAGATTTCTTCATCCAATCAACAGTTCATAACTGAAGAATTATGTTTATTAGTAATAGAGTGACAGTGCCAGCTTTTGAATACAACATGTCTTTTTCAGGATCTCTATATGTATTAGTTTCCTAAGGCTGCCATAACAAAGTACCACAAGCTGGGTGACCTAAAACGGCAGAAATTTATTGTCTCACAGTTCTGGAAGCTAGAAGTCCGAAATCAAGGTGTCTGCAGGGTTGATTCCTTCAGAGAGCTGTAAGGGAGAATCTGCTCCATGCCTGTCTCCTAGCTTTAGGTGATGCCTGATGACCCTAGCTATTCCTTGGCTTGTAGATGTATCACTCCCATTCTGCCTTGGTCTTTACAAGGCCGTCTTCTCTCCACTTGTCTCTCAGTGTCTCTTCTCTGCTTTCATGAGGACATCAGTATAATTGAATTAACGTTCCTGGTGGAGCAAGTGGTTTGTTCTTGACTAAGATGGTGCATGACCGGGCAATATTTCGTCCTATTGTACATGGGGTCGCCATGAGTTGGAGCCAACTCAACAACAAGTAACAACGACTACTCCAATATGACCTAATGTTAGCTTAACTAGTAACATCTTCAAAGAACTTTTTTCCAAACAAGGTCATGTTCACAGGCACCAGGGATTAGCGCTTCTCCATTATCTTTTTGGAGGACACAATTCAACCCCTAACACTTAACTTCTTTCAATATGCATATGCTTTAACAATTTGGCCTTCCACATTCTCTTCAGGACTGGGTTGCTTTAAAATCAACTACACGGAGCCGCGGGGTGGTCCTGGACTGAGTCCCTGTGGCCAGGAACGACATCTTACTCACTCTTGTGCCTTCTCTGCCCAGGTGGGCATGCTGTACAGAGCTCAGGATGCGTTTGCTGGTGAGCCTCTAATGTCAACAGGAAGTAAATACCACCAGGGAGCAGAGGCCTCAGCGCTCTAGAAAGTCATAAACCCAAAGGTGGGCAGGGCACACACAAGTGAATAGTTGTAAGTTTGCATAATGAGAGAGTGAGTATGAGAATAATGAATTTTCAGACAACCAATAATCCAATCTCAGGGAAAAAAAAAATCAATAGCAGGAAAAACATGGGAGTTTGGTTGAGTTTTGGAAGCAAACGTAATATAGCATCAAGGTGAGAGATAAGTTCCATTACAAGCACGTTGTTGTTATTGTTAGTTGCCATTGAACCGGCTCTGACTCATGGTGACCCCTTGCATAACAGAAAGAAACATCGCTGGGTCATGTACCATCTTAATGTTTGTTGTATGTGTTTGAGTCCATTTTTGCAGACATTGTGTCAATCCATCTCATTGAGGGTCTCTCTTGCCTTCCCTGGCCCTCCGCTTTACCAAACATCATGTTCTT
Source organism: Elephas maximus indicus (assembly GCF_024166365.1). Classification (NCBI taxonomy): domain Eukaryota; kingdom Metazoa; phylum Chordata; class Mammalia; order Proboscidea; family Elephantidae; genus Elephas; species Elephas maximus. Next base: position 5,383,122 of record NC_064838.1, on the reverse strand, counting down.
CTCCAGTGACGGGTCCCTCCTGATGATGCATATGAAGTAAGCGAGTCAAAAGTCTTGGACCATGTTCTGTTGTGATTCATAGGGTTTTCACTGGCTAATTTTTGGGAGTAGATCGCCAGACCTTTCTTCCTAGTCTGTATTAGTCTAGAAGCTCCACTGAAACCTGTCCACCATGGGTGACCCTGCTGGTATTTGAAATACTGATGATCTGTCTAGCTTCCAGCATCACAGCACCATGCAAGCCACCACAGTACAACAAACTGACAGGCAGATGTCAAGCAAGTAGAAGCTCTAATTTATAAAGCTATTTATAAAGCTATTTAACACTTTCACTCGTAGAAGCAATATTTGATTTGCTTTTCCATAAACCTCAATGTTAGCCTTAATATTATAGATTACTTTTATGTAGCTCTGCACAATATGGAAATTAATTATACTAGAGTTATCTCATGGCTGGACTATATATTGCAGGAAGAAATTGTATGAGTTTCATTTACACGTTGTCCTGAATAGCACTGTGTGACTCCTTTTTTCATCGCTTTTCATTTGTAAGACAACAAAGAAATAATGCAAGGTGCTTGGGGGAACCAGCCAGCACTATCTGTGATGCTGACAATCACTGTCTCTAGATTAAGAGTTTAAACATGTTTCTTAAACATGATTGAAAACATCTTACCAGAATAAACACCAAATTATGCTGTACATTACACCATAAGGCATCGCTAGTAAATGCATGAATTTGTGCTTCCTAATCCATCTTGGTGTGATTGCAGTTCATGAGCATATTTATATTTCTTCTCCCCCATTACCTTAGAAGCCTGGCTGTCTTTGATGAAGAGCTCTGATCTTATGCTAAAAATGAGAACCAGAATTACTATTTCTCTATAATCAATTTATCAATCATTGTCTTATGCTCATACTTCAGTGCAATCGAAATTCAATTGAACAGTGAAGCTCAAGACCTTGGATTTGTGCATATTCCAGTAGATTACGCAGAGTGTATTGACATCTCGGTGCCTATTCCAGCTGCAACTACTAAATGTGTTGATTGACATCTTTAAATCTAAACTCAGTCAATTCATGGGGAATACTCTCATCAGTATGCACTAGAGTGACATCCTTTCAACATGTTCATAAAGAAAATGTTCTTAATAGTGAGAGAAAAAATAGGCTAAGAAAATGGCACCATAAAAAGAGAATTACTTAGGAAACTAATAACTGAGAAGTTAAAAAAAAAAAAAGAATGAACACAAAGTTTCTATCTAAGGAATAGTAATATATCTGTCAAAAAGATCACACTCCATTGCCTGCATGCATATGGAAGGCTGGTGGTGAAAACCGTTTGGGATGCTTTGGGACAAAGTAGAGAGATAGATGGCTAGGCGGATATAGAGATATACATGTAAGAAAAGAAAGATTCGTCTCCGTTTCCCAAGGTTTTGAGGGAGGCACAGAAGCATACCGAGCTGATACAATCTCAAGAAGAACAGCAGAGCACTAAATTATAGCAGTGGCTCAGGCCCATTAACTTGTTTTGTGGTGGAGGGCAAGTGATTAACCTCTACGTACTCTAGCTTTCTCACCTTTGAAGTCCCATCCTGCAGGTGTTGTATGTGGATAAATGAGGACATGTCAGCAAATAAGTTTCCTGAGTTCCTTGGGAAAACGTTGTTGTTAGGTGCCGTTGAACAGCGACTCTATGCAAAACCGAAAGAAACACTGCCCTGTCCTGTGCCATCGTCACAATTGTTGCTATACTTGTGCCCATTGTTACAGCCACTGTGTCAGTCCATCTCATTGAGGGTCTTCCTCTTTTACGCTGACCCTCTACTTTGCCAAGCATGATGTTCTTCTCCAGGGACTGATCCCTCCTGACGATGTATCCAAAGTATATGAGACACAGTCTCGCCATCCTTGCTTCTAAGGAGCATTCTGGCTGTACTCCTTCCAAGACAGATTTGTTCGTTCTTTTGGCAGTCCATGGCATATTCAATACTCTTCTCCAATACCACAATTCAAAGGTGTCAATTCTTCCTTGGTCTTCCTTATTTATTGCCCAGCTTTCGCATGCATATGAGGTGATAGAAAACACCATGGCTTGGGTGTTCTCAAGCCTTGGGAAAATAGAGCTATTTAAATACAAAGCACTCCTTCACCAGCTTTTCTGCCTTTGGCTAGATGCAGTTTGTATACTGGCCTTTGAAAGGTTCCTTCTTGAGGATTCCGCCCTGAGGCTTCTGTTCCATGCTTACTATACTGCTCCCCGACCCCAGCTCACATGCAGGACTTTAATCGTACCTTCGCGCATATCCACAGTCTCTGACCCCAGGTTATGTATTCCTCTCCACCTTCAAAATATCTATTGCGTGTACTCCTTTTTGCCACAAAAAACTAAACGTTTCAAAATCAGACTTTGCTCTTTTTCTCACTTTCTTCCTCAACTCCATTTTTGCCATTAGTACAAATATCCAGCCTGAGGTTCCCTTATACCTCATCCACTTAGATTCCTGAAACTTGAAATTATAAAATTAGGGAAATAGATAGCTTCTAAATTACACAATTTGAATTCATAACAGAAGCACACAATGGGAACAATGAGAGAAAGTTAAATCAGAGAGCGCATCATTTCTCAGCATAAAACACCCAGAGAAGTGGTTTTACACTTTAAACCAAAAAAAAAAAAAAAAAAAAAAAAACCCCATTGCCAGGGAGTCAGTTCTGACTCATGGAAACCGTATTGGTTTTATACTTTAGCGGATACCCTGGCACAGGAGAAGATGCTGAGGATTATCAGTGCCAGTTGCAGCTGAGTTGATTTTGACTCGAGCTGCCCTCATGCGTGTCAGAGTAGAACTGTGATCGACAGGGTTTTCAGTGGGTGATTTTTCAGAAGTAGACCCCCAGGGCTTTCTTCCAAGGTGCCTCTGCGTGGATCTGAATCACCAACCTTTTGGATAGCAGCTGAGCACTTTAACCCTTTGCACCACCAGAAAATGCAAATCGAAACTACAGTTTAAGATACTTCTTCACGCCCACTAGGATGGCAATGGCCAGAAAAACAGAAAATAACCGGTGTTGGGGAGGATGTGGAGAAGTTGAAACCCTCACATATCTTCGGTGGGAGTGTAAAACGGTGCTGTGGAAAACGGTTTGGCAGTTCTTCAAAAAGTCAAATGCAGAATTACCAGCAATTCCACTCCTAGGTATACACCCAAAGGAACTGAAAGCAGGACTCAGACAGATATCTTGGTGAATGTCTTACATGCATTTGGGAAGAATGTGTTTGGGTCAACTGTTCTATAAATGTCAATTAGATGAAGTTGGTTGATAGTCCTGTTCAAGTCATTTATATCCTTACTGATTTTCTGCCCACTTGTTCTAAAGACTGCTAAGGAAGGAGTGTTGAAGTTCTAACAAAAATTACAGATTTTTCTATTTCTTCTTTTAGTTCTGTTAACTTTGGTCTCATGTATTTTGCAGCTGTGTTAGATATGTACACATTAAGATTATTATATACTCTGGGAAAATTGACTCCTTTATCATGTAATCTCCCTGTTTATTTCTGATAATATTATTTGTTCTGAATTCTACTTTGCCTGATAGTTATGTAGATATTCTAGCTTACTTTTGCTTAGTATTTGCATGGTGTATCTTTCTCCATTCTTTCACTTAACCTATCTACATCTTTGTATTTAATGTTTTTCATAGACAGCCTATAGTTCTGTGGTACGATGGATCACTTTTATATGGCCTTTCTAGCCACAACTCCCACCAAATGGTTGGGTGGGGCTGTGCTAATCAGGTGCTTGTGGCCCACCAAGGGGGTTGGACAGTTTGCGAATAATGCAAATTAAGTGCATGACACTTTTCTGGTCTCAGTACCATGCAGATAAGGTGTATGGAACTCTAACAAGGGGGTTGATTAGTTTTGCCATCTGCTAGGCTTAAAAGAGAACCAATCCCAGAGTAGAGGGGGAACCTCACTACCACCAAGAAAGAAGAATCAGGAGCACAGCATGTCCTTTGGACCTGGAGTCCCTGAGCTGAGAACCTCCTAGGTCCAGGAGACAGAGAGCTGTAACACTGGAGACAGTGCAAGATGGTAAGAAGTGGTGGCAAGCGTGGCAGAGAACTGGCAACAGCAGAACCAGGAGATCAGCAGGTGATGGCATGGTGGGCTCCCTGACCCACAGAGTGAGAAAGCTGAGCGTGTTCAGTCAGGAGGCTTGCTGGTAAAGTGAGGTGCCTCCAGGCAGTTGTTGATGGAGCTAAGCCTACTGACCCACGGAGTTAGACAGCTGAATGCCTTTGGACCAAGGCTTACTGGTAGAGTGAGGTGCCTCTGGGCACTTATCAATGGAGCTAAAGAGCTTTGTAACACTTGCACGAGCAAGGCAGAGGCGAGGTGGGGCTGGCTCAAGAGGAGCTGAGAGCCAAGAGGCTGAGGGCCAGGGAGAGGTCTGCCTGTGGGCACGGCCGAGAAGCTGTCCTGCCAGACAAACTGTATCCTGAGTCATTCCTGATCCTGAATTGTAACCTATTACTTCCCTGATAAACCACGTAACTGTGAGTATTGTCTATGAGTTCTGTGTGGCCATTACAATGAATTATTGAACTCAGCAGAGAAGTAGAGAGTGCCATAGGAGGGACAGCTGCTATCAGAATTGGTAAAAAGATTCGAGAGAAGAGGTGTGTCTGAGTTTCGCCTCATAGGAAATCAGCCTTGGGCTGTTGATCTCGATTCTCTTTTCCCCTTATGAAGCTAGAGGATCTCAGACACCCCTGCCATGCCATTTTTACAGTTTGTTCTTGCTTTTTTATACAACCTGACAATATTTGTTTAGAACGGTTGCGTATAGACCATTTATATTCAATGGAAATTGAAATTGATATGGTTAGATTCATAATGTACCATCTTGTTAGCTGTTTTCTAATCATCCCATTTGTTCTTTCTTTTTTCATATTATACATTCTTCTGGGTTAAGTTAGCATTTTTTTGATTCTCTTTTATCTTTTATGCATTATCATTTTTACTTCTGTAAAACATTTTAGTGCTCATACTGGGATTTATACTGTATATTTTTAATTAATTCAAGTCTACTTTCAGATAATACGCTGCTTCACGTTTAGTATGAAAACCTTATTGTAATACACTGTGAAAGCTGGAACTCGATAGGACTGCCTCATTTTTCTGGGCCTCACAGGTTTTCTGCCTTTACAGGGCGGAAAACTTTTCTATCTCTCATTTTAGCGGAAAACACTTGAGTTTTTCTTCTCTGACAGATTTTCGCCTTACACAGATTCTGGCTTTTGCGGATTTTACTGTATTATCAATTCCTCTCTCCTCTGTTCCTTTGTGCTATTGTTATCATATATTTTACTTCTTTTCATATGCTATGAGTACTCAAGATGGAGCCCTGGTGGCACAGTGGTTAAGAGCTCAGCTGCTAACCAAGAGGTCAGCAGTTCAAACCTACCAGCCACTCATTGGAAACCCCATGGAGCAGTTCTACTCTGTCCTACTGGGTTGCTATGAGTTGGAACCTACTTGACAGCACCTAACTACACAACAACATGAGTTACACAATATGTTTTTGCTATTTTTACTTCAGATCATTATATTTTAGAGCAATTAAAAGTAAGAGAAAAATTAAAATGTTTTACCTGTCTGTATTTCATTTCAACCGTCTTCATCATCAGTCATGTTCATCATTTCTTTGTATAGAACCAGGTTTCTGACTGCTTAATTCATATTCCTTGTGTCTGAAGAACTTCTTTTAAAATTTCTTACAGAGTATGTTTTCTAGCAATGAATTCCCTCAGGTTTCCTTTGTCTTCTTTATATTTTTGTTGGGTATTGATTCCTGAATTGACAGTTTTTCCTTTAGCTCATTAAAAATGCCATTCCACTACCTTCTGCTTACATGATTTACATGTGAAATCTGCTGTAATTCTTATTATTCATGTTTCTCTGTAGGTTACGTTTCTCGTTTAGCACTTTGAATCTGATATGATAGTGCATGGGGCTTTTCTTTCTTTGGTTTGTTTTCGGTAATATCCTGTTTGGTATTCTCTAAGTTTCTTGTGCTTATGTTTAGGTGTCTGTCATGAATTTTGAAAAATTCTCAACTGTAATTTCTTCAGACACAGGCATACCTTGGAGATACTTCGAGTTTGGTTCCAGACCACCACAATAAAGCGAGTATCGCAATAAAACAAGTCACAGGGATTTTTTTGTTTCCCACTGCATATAAATATTATGTTTAGACTATACTGTAGTTCATTAAGTGCACAATCGCATTATGCCTAAAAAAAAGTACATACCTTAATTAAAAAATATGTTGCTGCTAAAAAAATGCTAACCATTATCTGAGCCTTCAGTGGGTCACAATCCTTCTGCTGGTGAAGAATTTTGCCTCAATATTGACGGCTGATGACAGATCTGGGTGGTGGTTGCTGAAGGTTGGGGTGGATGAAGTAATTTTTAAAAATAAGACAACAACGAAATTTGTTGCGTCAATTGACTCTTCCTTTCACGAAAAGATTTCCCTGCATCATATGATGCCAATAGATAGCATTTTACCCACCATAGAGCTTCTTTCAAAATTGGAGTCAATAATCCAAAAGTTAAGAAGTTTCCTGAATACAAACAAACACTTCAAGGGACAGAGTAACAGGGGCAGGGGTCTGGGGACCATGGTTTTAGGGGACACCTAGATCAATTAGCATAACGAAGTGTATCAAGAAAACGTTCTGCATCCCACTTCAGTGAGTGGCATCTGCGGTCTTAAAAGATAGCAAGCAGCCATCTAAGATGCATCAATTGGTCTCAACCCACATGGAGCAAAGGAGAATGAAGAACACCAAAGACACAAGGAAAATATAAGCCCAAGATAAAGAAAGGGCCACATAAACCAGGGACCCTATCAGCCTGAGACCAGAAGAACTAGATGGTGCCCAGCTACCACCAATGACTGCCCTAACAGGGAATACAACAGAGAATCCCTGATAATGCAGGAGAAAAGTGGGATGCAGACCTCAAATTCTAGTAAAAAGACCAGACTTAATGGTCTGACTGAGACTGGAGAGTTCCCAGAGGTCACGGCCCCTGGACTCTCTTTTAGCCCAAAGCTAAAACCATTGCCAAACCAGCTCTTCAGAAAAAGATTAGACTCTACTACAAGGCATAAAATGATACTGATGAGGAGTGTGCTTCTTGGCTCAAGTAGACACATGAGACTATGTGGGCAGCTCCTGTCTGGAGGGGAGATGAGAAGGCAGAGGGGACAGGGGCTGGTTGAATGGACACGGGAAATACTGGGTGGAGGGAAAGAGTGTGTTGCCACATTGTAGGGAAAACGACGAGGGTCATATAACAATGTGTGTATAAGTTTTTGTAGAGAGGCTGACTTGAACTGTAAACTTTCACTTAAAGCACAATAAAAAAAAATTGGAGTCCATCACCCTGCTACTGCTTTATGAACTAAGTTTATGTAATATTCTAAATCTTTTCTTGTCATTTCAACAATGTTCACAGCATCTTCACCAAGAGTAGTTTCCATCTCAAGAAATCACTCTCTTTGCTCATCCATGAGAAACAACTTCTCATCCATTAAAGTTATATCATGAGACTGCAGCAATTCAGTCACATCTTCAGGTTCTGCTTCTAATTCTAGTTCTCTTGTTATTTTCACCGCATTTGCAATTACTTCCTTCACTGAAGTCTTGAACCCCTCCAAGTCATCCTTGAGGGTTGGAATCAACTTCTTCCAAACCCCTGTTAATGTTGATATTTTCACTTCCTCCCATGAATCATGCATGTTTTTAATGGCTTCTAGAATGGTGAATCCTTACAAGAAGGTTTTCAATTTACTTTGCACAGAGTCATCAGAGGAATCACTATCTATGGCAGCTATAGCTTTATGAAATGTATTTCTTAAATAATAAAACTTGCAAGTCAAAATTAGTCCTTGATCTATGGTCTGCAGAGCGGATGTTGTGTTAACAGGAATGAAAATAACATTAATCTCCTTGTAAATCTCCATCAGAGATCTGGGGCTTTCATACTAGCATATACATTATCTTTAGCAATTCATTTAAAAATTTAAGCTTAATTTTCCTGCCGGCTTATTTGGCATCCAGCGCATCTGCCCCAGGTAAGCAAATTCTCAGGTCCTGTTTTACTTGCAGGTACGTGTCTCTCCCAGGATTTCTAGTCACTTGGTTGTTTGCAACCTTAATTTTCTGATGGGCTCAAGAAAAATCAAGTCATTAATCTGGAGTTTGTCCAGCATTTCCCTTATTGTTAGGTTGGGAGTGATGTTATTCCAGCTCTCTACATCTCTGAGATGAAACCAGAAATTTAAAATCTGCTTTTAATCTCATTCAATGAATATTTTATTTCAAATATTTTATTTTTTAGCTCTAGAAGTTCTGCTATGTCTTCTATTTCTCTCCTCATTATGTCCCTGTTTTTCCTTAAACCCTTGACCATATTTTTAATAAGTGTTTCAATGTCCTTGCCTATTAATTCCATTATTTCTGTTATTCTGTTTCTATTGATTAACTCTTCTCCTGGTATTAGTCACATATTCCTGCTTCTGCATTTCACTGGTAATTGTTGATTGGATGCTGGCCATTGTGATTCTCACTTTACTGAGTGTTTAATTTGGTTGTCCTCCTTTAAACAATATAAGACTTTGTTCTGTCAGGCCATTTAAATTACTTGCAGATCAGCACAATCTTTTCAAAGTTGTTTTAAAGTGTTAATAAGAGATTCTAGAATAACCCTTGCTCTAAAAAAAAAAAAATTTTTTTTTTTCTACCCAACCCAAAAAACCCAGTGCTTGGAAACCCTTGCTCTAGGGCATGACACTTCTTGGATCTCTACTGAATGCCAAAAGCTGTGTGTGTTCAACCAGGAGTTTCTACTCTGGGTGGCTGAAATTCAAATGTCTCTCTGCCCTGTGTGAGCTTTGGGAATTGTTCAGCTTATAGCTTTCTTGTTATTCTTGTTGTCCTTCTCCCATCCTCATAGAATTTCACCCTCCAGCAACACATTCAAGGTGATCGCATGCTGATTTCTGGAACTCTTTCTCTACATTGCTCTGGCATCTTCAATACTGTGTCTCACAATGCCAGTCACATTAGCACCTCTGAACTCTGATCTCTGTCTCCTCAAACCATTGAGACCACTGTATTCTACTTCGCTTTCCCCATCCTGCCTCATGGCAGAAAGTGTTTCCAGGCAGAAGACTGGGTCCCAGACAATCGTAAGTCACACTTCATTTATTGCCTTCTCTCAGTGATCACAGTCCTGAACTTCTGGTCATTCAGTGTCTGAAAAAGGCTTTTCAAATATTTTTTCCAGTTTCCAAGTTGCTTATGATGTGAAAGGAAGTCCGTCCCAGCTCCTTTATCGTGGCCAGAGGTGGAATTTTCTTCTTGGTTGCTTTTAAGGTCTTTTCTCCCTTGTGGTAATTTTAGTTTCACCACATGTCTAAATGTGAATTTCTTTTGATTTTTTTTTTTTTTTTTGATGTTTGGCATGCTTCCTGTACTATTGGACTTATGTCTTTCACCCATTCTTAAATGTTCCCAGGAAGTATTTTTTCATATACTACCCTTTCTCTATTGTTTTTCTCCTTCTGGGACTCCAATTTTACATAAGTTTGACATTCTCATCCTTTCCTTCCAGTGTCTTCCCCTGTCATCCACATTCTTCAGCTCCTTTTCTCTCTGTGCTGTGTTCTGGGCAGTCTTTCCCTATTTATCTTTAAATCACAAATTCTCTCAGCTATGTTTATTCTGCTGTTAACTTCTTTGAGTTTTTATTTTGGCAATTACATTTGTTACAATGTTTCATTTGATTCTTTTTAACAATTAAAAAATTTTGAAGCAAAAAGCATACAGAAAATTTAAAACAGAGTAAAAAAACCCTTTTTTTCTGGATTTGAGAGTAACTTGCTGAGGTAATGCTCTGTCATTCCCAAACGCTTTCATGTGTATTTTCTGTAAACAAGGATGTTCCTTCTACATACCACTTACAATCAGCAAAATCAGGAATTAACTTTGACACATTCCTTATTCGATCTTCAGACCCCATCGAGTTTATTGAATTGTCCCAATAATGTACTTTATAGTGAAGGGATCCAGTTCAGAATCATTCATCGCATTTACTGGTCATGTCTCTTTATTCTTCTTATTTCTGGAACACTTTCCCCATCTTTCCTTGGCTTTTGACGCTCTTGAAGATTACAGGCCAATTATTTTGTACAATGTCCCTCAATTTGAGCATGTCCTTCTTTACCGTTAGATTCAGATTAGGCACCTGTGACAGGAATATCACAAGAGTGATGCTGTACTTTTTTTTTATGGCATCCTATCAGTTGGCAGGAAACCCTGGCGGCGTAGTGGTTAAGGGCTATGGCTGCTACCCAAGAGGGTCAGCAGTTCGAATCTGCCAGGCGCTCCTTGGAAACTCTATGGGGCAGTTCTACTCTGTCCTGTAGGGTCGCTGTGAGTCGGAATTGACTTGACGGCAGTGGGTTTGGTTTGGTTTTATCAGGTGGCATACGATCCTAAATTCTCCCATTACTGAAAATGTTTACTTTGATTTCTTAAGGTGGAGTCTTGCAGCTTCCACTATTTTCAACTATTCTACATTTTGTATTAATACGTACTTTGTAGGTAGGAACTTTGAAACTATTTTGATATATTGTTGCTCATAAAAAAAATTCCATTTATTTATTTATACTTGTATAGACTCATGATTTTCTATTTTATTAGGTGGTTGTAATCTATTACTTGTTGTTGTTAGGTGCCGTCGAGTCGGTTCTGACTCATAACGACCCTACGCACAGCAGAACGAAACACTGCCCAGTCCTGCACCATCCTTAACAATTGTTGTTATTCTTGAGCTCATTGTTGCAGCTTCTGTGTCAATCCACCTTGTTGAGGGTCTTTCTCTTTTCCGCTGACCCTGTACTTGCCAAGCACAATGTCCTGATCCCTCCTGACAACATGTCCAATGTAAGACGCAGTCTCGCCATCCTTGCTTCTAAGGAGCGTTCTGGTCGTACTTCTTCTAAGACAGATTTGTTCATTCTTTTGGCAGTCCATGGTGTATTCAATATTCTTTGCCAACACCACAATTCCAAGGCATCAATTCTTTTTTGGTCTTCCTTATTCATTGTCCAGCTTTCACATGAATATGATGTGACTGAAAATACCATGGCTTCAGTCAGGCGCACCTTAGTCTTCAGGGTGACATCTTTGCTCTTCAACACTTCAAAGAGGTCCTTTGCAGCAGATTTACCCAATGAAATGTGTCTTTTGATTTCTTGACTGCTGCTTCCATGGCTGTTGATTGTGGATCCAAGTAAAAGGAAACCCTTGGCAACCTCAATCTTTTCTCCGTTTATCATGATGTTGCTCATTGGTCCACTTGTAAGGATTTTTGTTTTCTTTATGTTGAGGTGCAATCCATACTGAAGGCTGTGGTCTTTGATCTTCATTAGTAAGTGCTTCAAGTCCTTTTCACTGTCAGCAAGCAAGGTTGTGTCATATGCATAATGCAGGTTGTTAACGAGTCTTCCTCCAATCCTGATGCCCCGTTCTTCTTCATATAGTCCAGCTTCTCATATTATTTGCTCAGCATACAGATTGAATAGGTATGGTGAAAGAATACAACCCTGACACACACCTTTCCTGACTTTAAACCAATCAGTATCCCCTTGTTCTGTCCAAACAACTGCCTCTTGATCTATGTAAAGGTTCCTCATGAGCACAATTAAGTGTTCTGGAATTCCCATTCTTCACAATGTTATCCACAATTTGTTATGATCCACACAGTCAAATGCCTTTGCATAGTCAATAAAACACAGGGAAACATCTTTCTGGTATTCTCTGCTTTCAGCCAGTATCCATCTGACATCAGCAATGATATCCCTGGTTCCACATCCTCTTCTGAAACCGACCTGAATTTCTGGCAGTTTCATGTCAACATAGTGCTGCAGCTGTTTTTGAATGATCTTCGGCCAAATTTTGCTTGCGTGTGATATTAATGATATTGTTCTATAATTTCCACATTTGGTTGGATTACCTTTCTTGGGAATAGGCATAAATATGGATCTCTTCCAGTCAGTTGGCCAGGAAGATGTCTTCCACATTTCTTGGCATAGAAGAATGAGCACCTCCAGCGCTGAGTCTATTTATTGAAATATCTCAATTGATATTCCATCAATTCCCGGAGCCTTGTTTTTCGCCAATGCCTTCAGAGCAGCTTGGACTTCTTCCTTCAGTACCATCGGTTCCTGATCTCATGCTACCTCTTGACATGGTTGAACATAGACTAATTCTTTTTCTTATAATGACTCTGTGTATTCCTTCCATCTTCTTTTGATGCTTCCTGCATCATTTAATATTTTCCCCATAGAATCCTTCACTATCGCAACTCGAGGCTTGAATTTTTTCTTCAGTTTTTTCAGCTGGAGAAGCTCCAAGCATGTTCTTCCCTTTTGGTTTTCCATCTCCAGCTCTTTGTACATGTCATTATAATACTTTACTTTGTCTTCTCTAGCCGCCCTTTGAAATCTTCTGTTCAGCTCTTTTACTTCATCAATTCTTCCTTTTGCTTTAGTTGCTCAATGCTCAAGAGCAAGCTTCAGAATCTCCTCGGACATCCATCTTGGTCTCTTCTTCTTTCCTGTCTTTTCAATGACCTCTCGCTTTCTTCATGTATAATGTCTTTGATGTCATTCCCCAACTTGTCCGGTCTTCGGTCACCAGTGTTCAGTGTGTCAGATCTATTCTTCAGATGGTCTCCAAATGCAGGTGGGATATGCTCAAGGTCATATTTTGGCTCTTGTGGATCTGCTCTGATTTTATTCAGTTTCAGCTTGAATTTGCATATGAGCAATTGATGGTCTGTTCCACAGTCGGCCCTGGCCTTGTTCTGACTGATGCTATTGAGCTTTTCTATCGTCTCTTCTCGTTTAGTCTCTCATTGGGCCAGTAGAAGCCCATTAAATCTGACTTCTGTGTCCTTTTGACCTAACTCCATCAATATTTCAGCACTTCCTTGCTTTTTGGCAGGTTAAGATGTTCCAAGCTCATCTTGTAGTTTTCAGGTCCTAGCCCTAAAATTAGTTATTCTTCCAAGAAATGCTGGCTTCTTTTGGAGAATGATCTTCAGAAGCCAAGATCCAAGTGCCAGGCGTGCTTAGTACTATTGGGTTGTTGTTGTCTCAGGCTGTCTTAGTGGACAGAGCTAGAAGCCACACACACAGGCACATACATGTATAAGAATACACATACGCACTCACACATTTACATCTACACGTACTTCAATAGATATCCACCTTTATTAAAAACTATAGTATCACCCTGATTCTTTCTATTGCAATAATGGCACCACAAGATTAATTCTAGTTTTCTTTCCTCCCTTCTTTTTCTTTCTTCATGTATGTAACTTCTGCATTCTCTCGACAGTGAGAAACTTAATTTCCTTTATACTTAATATACTTATTTGATCAATTTCTCTGTTCCTAACCTATTTCAGACAGACTGAAACAACAACCCATCTCTGCTGCCACTTCTTCTTCCATGCAGATATTCTTGTTACCATACCCAAGCTGATTCCCCATGCTCTGTTTCCACCTATATGGATGCCCTTTCACAATGCTTGTGCTCTGACATCCTAGACCACTTATTCCTGGCTACCCCCACCTCACACAACTAGGACTCTGAATCCCCATGCTGGGCCCACACCTCAGGCTGATGTCCTAGTACGCTGCTCAGGTTGAGACTGTCCATGCTGAGCTACCCCTGTGCATGAATACCCCCCTCACTCTGCTCAGGCTTTGACTCCTCACTGTAGTTGGGCAATCCACAGGGACATACTCCTCACCCAAGCTCGGACACCTCAGGCTGGGCAGCATACTGATGGATGTGAGATGCTTGGGCTCTGATACCGTGATCTAGACCACAACAGCTCCCCGAGCCATGCTACCACCAGTGTATGTACCTACCTCTTTCTGCTCCACCTAATGGCTTTAGGACTGAATTGTTCAGGAAGAGATGGCGAGGAAGAAAAAGGAAGAGGAAGAAGTGCTTCGTCACTCTGAACAATCTCTTCTTGATTTCTCCTTTTTGTCTTTTATTTTTTTAAACATTTCATACATTTTTGTTTTTGATGATCCCAATAGCTGAGATCCTTGGTCGGGGGGAGAAGTTCTCTCCACAGTTTTTACTTTTCCAGCTCTCACTTGTAGTGATATCTTTCCTTCAGTGTTTTGTGATCTTTGATTGTAAGCTCATAGTTGCTTGATCTTAAACTGTGGGGAATTTGGGAGCATAATTTGAGGAATCCCTTCCAGGTTCTCTGGCTTAATCTGAGAACCTCTTGTTCAGATTTTCTTACTTCAACAGAAGTCCAAGGATTTGTTTCCTAATAGCAGTGCTAATAAGGATACGTTCCTTCAGGGAAACCCTCTCTTTCTTAGGTGCTCACTATTTATTGCTTAGGTTTTGACTCAGTGTTTTTTTTTTTTTTCCCCTTGATCCCTTGGAGATGTCCTTAAATTCCTCAAATGTAGAAATACAATAAATGTTGTCTGCAGAGTCTATTTTGTAATTGGAGGGGCTGCTAACCGAAAGATTGGCAGTTCGAACCCCCCAGTGGCTCCATGGGAGAAAAGACCTGGCGATCTGCTTCCACAGATTCTCAAAACCAGGTCAAACCCATTGTCACTGAGACAATTCTGACTCATAGACCACTGCCTAGGAAACACTATGGGGCAGTTCTACTCTGCACATGTGGTTGCTACGAGTCAGAATTGACTCAACAGCACACAACAACAACAATATACTCACAGAAAAAGACTCTTCTTTTAATCTAAAATTTGAAGTGCTAAGCTTTTGAGATTTTTCGGCAGGATATATATGCAACTACACCACACGCTAGGAAGTTCTGTTAGGTTTAACTAGGCATTTGCACTCACATGATGTGACATTTGTCAGCAGCTCCACTTAGAGTATTGGAGAGGAAACAGTCAATGCCAGCAGGTGCAACTAGGTGCAAGAAGATGAGCATGTGGGAGCTGCCCTGGCTTAGAAGCGCTTGGCCCACAGAAGCAATCTGTCTCTTTACAGTTCCCTCAGTGGATCTTTTAGGTCCCTACAAGAGACACACTGAGTTAAAAGGGTCACTACACTTAGGCAAGCCTAAATATATGGCTTTCCAGCAGAAGTAAAGATTATTCAGTCCTTTCAAGCCAAAAGCAGTGTACAAATGAAAGGTAATTTTTACCACAATGTTGATTTGTAACACAATTGACATTCCACCTTCATCAGGTTTCTAGGGCATCAGAAGTTATCCCAAAGTGAATGAATTTTGTCTGTAGAGAAGGAAAAGAGGTTTATTAATCCTTTACTCACAGTAATTTATCAATAGGTCTTCAATTATTGGATGTACATGTTCAAAAGTTTTTCTAGTATGTCTTAGTTCGTTAGGGTACCATAAGAAAATGCCACAAAATGGGTGGCTTTAAAGAACAGAAATTTGTTTTCTCATAGTTTTGGAGGCTAGAAGTCCAAGTCCGTTCTAGAAAAGGTCCTTTTTTTTTTTTTTTTTTTTATCTCTTTCAACTTCTAGTAAAAAAAAAAAACAAACAACTTCTAGTAGCTACCAGCAATCCCTGGGATTCCTGGGCTTATTGATGTACCTGCCTCCAGCATTGCATGCTGTCTTTCCCTGTGTGTGTCTGTGTTTGTACTCCCCTTTATAAGACACTGTTCAGAAGGGATTAGGTTTAGGACCCACCCTGAATCTTACGGACTTATTAACATAGCAGAAGAAAACACTTTCCAGACAAGACTGTATTCACAGGTACAGGAGTTACAACTTCAACATATATTTTTTGGGAATACAATTCAATCCATAACACAATGGGTGTTTGATAAAATTTAGAGACTCTTGTCCTAGAGAAGTTTAGGTTTACATGATTTATAACTAAGATAGGTATCTTTCCTAATGTTAACATGGCCACAGAGTCTTCATGAACTTGTTTCATCTTTGTGAATTTTTTTTTATTGTGCCTTAAGTGAAAGTTTACAATTCAATTCAGTTTCTCATACAAAAACTTATACACACGCTGTTACGTGACTCCAGTTGCTCTCCCTATAACGTGACAGCACACTCCTCCCCTCCACCCTGTATTTCCTGTTTCCACTCAGCCAGCTCGTGTCCCTTCCTGCCTTCTCATCTCGCCTCTGGACAGAAGCTGCCCATTTAGTCTCACGTATCTACTTGAGCTAAGAAGCGCACTCCTCACCAGTATCATTTCATGTCTTATACTCCAGTCTAATCTTTACCTGAAAAGTTGGCTTTAGGAATGGTTTTATTTTTTGGCTAACAGAGAGTCTGGGGGCCATGTCGTCTGGGGTCCCTCCAGTCTCCGTCAGACCATTAATTCTGTTCTTTTTACTAGAATTTGAGTTCTGCAGCCCACTTTTCTCCTGCACCATCAGGGACTCTCTGTTGTGGTCCCTGTCAGGGCAGTCATTGGTGGTAGCTGGGAACCATCTAGTTCTTCTGGTCTCAGACTGATAGAATCTCAGGTTTATATGGCCCTTTCCTTATCTTGGGCTCATATTTTCCTGTGTCTTTGGTGTTCTTCATTCTCCTTTGGTCCAGGTAGATTGGGACCAATTGATGCACCTTAGATGGCTGCTTGCTAGCTTTTAAGACCCCAGATGCCACCCACCAAAGTGGGATGCAGAACATTTTAATAAACTTTATTACGCCAATTGACCTTAGATGTCCCCTGAAACCATGGTCCCCAGACCGCTGCTCCTGCTACTCTGTCCCTTGAAGTGTTTGGTTGTATTCAGGAACTTCTTGGCTTTTGGTTTAGTCCAGTTGTGCTGACGTCCCCTGTACTGTGTGTTGTCCTTCCCTTCACCTAAGAAAATTCTTGTCTACTATCTAGTTAGTGAATCCTCCTCTCCCTGCCTCTCCACCCTTGTAACCATCAAAGAATGTTTTCTTCTGTGTTTAAATCTTTTCTTGAGTTCTTATAATAGTGGTCTCATATTTGTTCTTTTGTGACTAATTTCACTCAGCATAATGTCTTCCAGATTTCTCCATATTATGAGGTGTTGTGTGGGGAAGGTGCTATTTCATTGTAGTTTTGATTTGCATTTCTCTAATGGCTAATGATCATGAGCATTTTCTCATGTATCTATTAGCCGCTTGAATGTCTTCTTTAGTGAAGAGCCTGTTCATATCCTTTGCCCATTTTTTAATTGGGTTGTCTTTTTGTTGTTGGGGTTTTGCACTATCTTGTATATTTTAGAGAGATTAGATGCTGATCAGATTTGTTGTAGCCACATTTTTTTTCCCAGTCTGTAGGATGTCTTCTTACTCTTTTGGTGAAGTCTTTGGATGAGCGTGTTTTTTGGCACTCCCAGTTATCTAGGTTTTCTCCTGGTCGTGCACCGTTAGTAATGTTTTGTATTCTGTTTATGCCATGTATTAGGGCTCCTAGCATTATCGCTACTTTTTCTTCCATGGTCTTTATGTTTTAGATTTTATATTTAGGTCTTTGATCCATTTTGAGTTAGTTTTTGTGCATGGTGTGAGGTATGGGTCTTGTTTCATTTTTTTGCAGAAGGATATCCAGTTATGTCAGCACCATTTTGTTAAAGAGGCTTTCTATTCCCCAATCAACGGACTTCACGCCTTTGTCAAATAGCAGCTGCTCATAGGTGGATGAATTTATGTGTGGAGTCCCGATTCTGTTCCATTGTTCTATGTATCTGTTGTTGTCCCAGTACCAGGCTATTGAATTTTTTTTTTTTTGACACATCCTCATCAAGATCACTACTAAAGCCATTCTGAAAAATACCAACTCAAGAATTCCATTCTCTACAGTCCAAAATGTAATGAAGAGCAACTAGGGGTTGCAGACATTTAAATCCAGACTTGTTAATGTGCTTTCCGACAGTAATTTATTCAAGGAGGTTGTTGCATAGCTTTTTTTTTTTTTGCTGTGATTTCTGAGCGCTAAATCAAAAGAAAATGAATTTTTTTGTCCTTTGGCTTTTATTATTACTTTTTTAGATGTGTTTTATTTACCTTAGTTATTAATCCAGAAATGCTCTTTTTCCAATATTTTATTATGATAAACTTCAAACATTTCTAAAAGTCCAAAGAGTTACAGTCAACATTCTTTTAGCCTCCGAGATTCTACCATTAAAGTTTTATTATGCTTGTTTCATTACATCTCTACACCTCTACACATCCTCTAGGGAGCCTGGGTGGTGTAAGTGGTTTACAATTAGCTGCTAAACCAAAATTGGCGGTTCAAATCCACCCAGCAGCTCTAGGGAAGAAAGGCCTGGTGAACTGCTTCCATAAAGATTAAACCAAAAAACCAAACTCACTGTGGGTGACTCAATTCCAACTCATAGTGACCCTATGAAGCCCTGGTGGTGCAGTGATTAAGAATTTGGCCACTAACCAAAGGGTCAGCAGTTCCAATCCCCAGCTGCTCCTTGGAAACTCCATGGGCCAGTTCTACTCTGTCCTATAGGGCCACTATGAATCAGAATAAAGTCAAGAGGCCCTATAGGACAGAGTAGAACTGTCCCACAGGGTTTCCAAGGCTGTAATCTTTATGGCAGCAGAAGGCCACATCTTTCTCCATGGAGTGGCTGGTGGGTTCGAACCACACAGGGAGTTGCCTTCAGTTGGGGGCCAACTCTGCAGCAGCTAACGTCATCATCCATCCTCTAAACCATCTCCTACGAGGCTGCTGCAATTGTTTACCACCTGGTGTCCCTACTGTGGCTTCACAGCTCTCCATGCTGCCCATCCTCTGAACGTTGGTGGTTGTCTTCCTAAAACACAAATTTGGTCATGCAACTTCTGTTTTAAAAATCTTTCCGTGTTCCATATAACCAAAAAAAAAACAAAAACAAAAACCAAACCCGTTGCTGTCGAGTTGATCCTGACTCATAGTGACCCTATAGGACAGAGTAGAACTGCCCCAGAGAGTTTCCAAGGAGCCTCTGGTGGATTTGAACTGCCGACCTTTCAATTAGCAGCTGTAGCCCTTAACCACTATGCCACCAGGGTTTCTGTGTTCCATATAGCTCCAGAAAAATGTCCAAAAGTCCTTATGCAGTATGGTCCTTGCTTATCTTTCTAGCCATATTGCTTATTGAGCACCTTCTTTATCTAATGCCCTAGTGGCCACATGCACTGTTTGCAGTTCTGCGATCATATCAAGTAATTTGACATTTCTGAGCCTTTGCTAAGCCTTCTTTTTCTCCCTAAAAATGACCCTTTCTTTTCCCCATAATCTTCATTGGTATTGAATCAATGTTTATAGCTTCTGTGTCCTTAAAGACCTAATTTCATTTCCACACACACAGATCAAATGCCAACACCTCAGAGACACCTTCTTTGGACACCAAATCCACAGTAGTCCTTTCCCCCAACACTTTGTCTCATCACCCAATACGCTCCCCAACTGCCTTATTAATATTTCGGTTTTTAAACCTTTCTTGTGCCTCAAAAGCTTGTCTTGTTCACATTTTATCTTCAGTACTTAAAAAAGGAAGTCAGTGATCGTTCAGTAAATGTACTTAAGCATCAACAAAGGAACTAGCTTAATACACAGATTTCTACTCCAAATGCACCAAATTTCTGGAATCACGGTTAGGAATTTTGCAGTACTATTTTTTTTTTTAATAAGCATGCCTGTTAATTCCGGGTAGATAGCCCACAGATCCAAGTCTGAGGAAATATGTACTCATGCACCGTTAGCTCTCTTTCTTCCCCGTCAATACACATATTCGACATCCAAAACTGTAGTTATTTCTACCTCAATCTTCCAACTTATCTACTAAAAGACAAGAACCGGGTTTACAACGTACACGCTTCTACAACACCCCGGGCCTACTTCCTCCACTTCCATCGGGAGAAACGCCAGCCGTAAAGCGCAGCACCCACTGCTGCAAAACGGCTCACGACAGAACAGCGAGTGAAATATGGCCGGCAACGCCCACTTTAAACAATTGCTTTTCTGGAGCGGAGCGGAGGGCGTCCGATAGTAAACAGCAGCTTTGCCGACCGTTTTCTTTCCTTCCACAACCGCCCTCCGGCGCTCTTGGGTGGGAGGAGACAGCGTCTGACGCGCACTAGCCCGGGAACTCTGCCATTTTCACGTCCCTTGCGGCTGCACCCGGTATCAGGCAGCGCTCCCGCGAGCGCCCGCCCAGCCACCGGCCTCCAGGCCTCCATTATCCCAGGGTGCACTGCGGCGGGGGCGGGAGCCCAACCTGCGGCCATGTTGGGATAGTTTGTTGTTTTCTTTCTGCGGAGAAGAGGCCGGTGTGGACCCCGAGCCGCCCGGCCTCTGCCCCCGCCCCCGTCCCACCCAGTCCCGCCCCACCACTCTCCCCTCCCCCACCCTGTTGGCCCTTCCTCGGCCTCCCGACCAGGCCCGTCTGCCCACCAGCTGGTTTGGTGGGGCGAGGCTGAAGGCCAGTCCCGGCAAGCACCATGGCGGCTGCACTGGGAGCGGGCGGAGGAGCTGGAGCTGGAGGTAGGTGGAATTACCCGGTTCGGGAGGAGTGGGTAGGAACTGCGAGGGGCCGGGGGCTAGAGAGGAGTGCCTTTCCGATCCGAAGAAGAAGTGGGTTCTCCGTAGCTCGCACTCTTTGTGTCTGGCCCATTCAGGTTGTCTTTTCCACCTTCACTCCCTATTGTCATTCTGCCCCTTCTCGTTTTTCCTTCAGTGCGGTGTACAGATCGCAGTTATCCTCGAACTTACTGATTTCTTCTCCACTTTAGAGTCTGCGGAAATGGTCATTTTAAGTGTTGACGGGTATTAAGCGATATAACTGGTCTCGTGTCCTAGGGAGAGGAGAGCGCCCCCACTCTGATAGTGTCGTTCAGGGATAGTGGGGATAGTCGTTATAGGTGGGATAATTGACTATTGGCTCATTCTGACAATTTTTGACTTATTTCAAGCCCATTACCGAATAACAAGGCTAAAAGGTTGAGCCTCGTGAAAGAATGTATAACGGTACGGCATATTGGAAGGTGAGAATTTTTAAAGAATCATCTCCGGTAGTTCATCTATTTTTAGGTTAACTCATTTACTGTCTAATAAAAAACATTCGTTAGTATTTTGTTACTAGCATCTTAAAAAAAAGCATCTTACACAGGTGAAAACGGGACAGAAAAGGTTCAGATACTGAGTCAGTTCCTTTGGGTAGTTTCTCTTGTTTTGCAAGCATAAATTATTTTGATAGAGCGTCTAATTTTAGGTGAAATCACTGTTAAAAAAAAACTTTTTTTTTAAACTATAGAAAGGTAGGTGATACTTGAAAGTGACTTTTGCATGATTAGTTTGAAAGCTTTTGTAAAGGAGACCCTTGGATGGTAAAGTATTCATTACAAAATAGTTTGAGGAGATTGATTCTCGTTATTGAAACATTTAAAAATCTTTCTAGTGTATACTGCAGAGGTGTTCGTTGGTAATGCTTACATGTGGGTACGTTGCAGTAATCCTGCTTAGGAATTTTGGTCCCAATAGCAAAACATTTTTATGACAAAATGCAAGAATAAAACTACAGAGACTAACGCAAGAATGCCCCTTCTGGCAGTATGATTTGGTGTATGCCACTTTTCTACCCTTTTAGTTTAAATGGATGATTTTCTGTGTGTTAGGTTTGAGGCTTTCTAAATTTTGAAAATACGTCATTTGCTTTTCTTACTTGGTTACTTTCTAGGAATCAGCGTTACGCGTTTTAGAGCATTGGTTCTTAGAATGTAGTCTGGGGACTACTGGGTCAAAACTATTTTCATTGATAGTATTAAGACGTTATCTGTATTTTTCACTTTCCTCTTTTCAGTAGCCTACTGTGGAGTTTTCCAGAGGCTGTAAGACATGTGAAGGTGTCATTGCACTGATGGCTAATGGAATATGTACCTGTGTATTCTTTAAAAAAAAATTTCTCATTTTTAATTTCTAAAATGGCTTACCTAGTTACCTGTTACTGCTATAACAGAAATACCACAAGTGGGTGGCTTTAACAAATAGAAATTTATTTTCTCACAGTTTAGAAGGCTGGGAGTCTAAATTCAGGGTGCCAGCGCTGGGGAAAGATTTTCTTTCTCTCTTTGGCTCTCTTGGAAGGCCCTTGTTGGTTCTCAGCTTCTGCTCCTGGACAACCTTAATGTGGCTTGGCATCTCTCTTCCTCCATCTCTGCTTCTTAGCTTGCTTGTTTAATCTCTTTTCTATTTCAAAAGAGGTTGACTCAAGATATACTTTACACTAATCCTTCCTTGTTAACATACTAAACACAGCTCATATTCAAATGGGGTTATAGTCACAGGCATAGAGGTTAGGAATTACAACACATGCTTTTTGGGGACACAATTCAATTTGTAACATTCTGCCTTTTGGTCTTCAAAAATTCGTGTCCTTGCCACATGCAAAACACACCCCATCACGTCATGCCAGAAGTCTTAAATCAAGTTCAAAATCTTATCTTTTTTTTCTTTTTTTTTTTAATTGTGCTTTAA
The DNA here is from genome assembly GCF_024166365.1 of Elephas maximus indicus. NCBI lineage: Eukaryota > Metazoa > Chordata > Mammalia > Proboscidea > Elephantidae > Elephas > Elephas maximus. The sequence goes on along the minus strand of NC_064838.1, from coordinate 5,360,518 downwards.
GTGAAAGTTTGCAGTTCAAGTTGGTTTCTCATACAAACATTTATACACACATTGTTATGTGACTTCTAGTTGCTCTCCCTTTAATGTGATGGTACACTCCTTTCCACCCTAGATTTCCTTTATCCTTTCAACCAGCCCAGGTCCCTTTGTGCCTTCTCATCTTGCTTCTCTGTGTACAGGAGCTGCCTGCTTAGTCTCATTTATCTACTTGAGCTAAGAAGCAAACTCCTCACCAGTATCATTCTATGTCTTATCTTCGTCTGAAGTCTAATCTTTGAATAGTTAGCTTCAGGAATGGTATTCGTTTGGCGCTAACAGAGAGTCGGGGCCAGGGAGGCATGTCTTCTGGGGCTCCTCCAGTCTCAGACCATTAAGTCTGGTCTTTTTACTAGAATTCGAGTTTTGTACCCCACTTTTCTCCTGCTTCATCAGGGACTTTCTGTTGTGGTCCCTGTCAGGGCAGTCATTGGTGGTAGCTGGGCACCATCTAGTTCTTCTGGTCTCAGGCTGAAGGAGTCTCTGGTGTATATGGCCCTTTGTCTCTTGGGCTCATATTTTCCTTGTCTTTGGTGTTCTTCATTCTCCTTTGATCCAGGTGGATCGGGACCAACTGATGTATCTTAGATGGCCACTTGCTAGCTTTTGAGACCCCAAAAGCCACTCACCAAAGTGGGATGCAGAAAATTTTCTTAATAAACTTTGTTATGCTAATTTACCTAGATGTCCCCTGAAACCATGGTCCCCATACCTTGCCCCTGCTACCCTGTCCCTTGAAGAGTTTGGTTTAGTCCAGTTGTGTTGACTTCCCCTGTATTGTGTGTTGTCCTTCCCTTTACCTAAGATAATTCTTGTCTACTATCTAGTGAATACCCCTTTTCCTCCCTCCCCACCCTTGTAACCATCAAAGAACATTTTCTTCTGTGTTTAAACCTTTTCTCGAGTTCTTGAAATAGTGGTCTCATACAATATTTGCCCTTTTATGACTAATTTCACTCAGCATAATGCCTTCCAGATTCCTCCACGTTATGAGATGTTTCTAGGGTTCATTGTTTTTCTTTATCGTTGCAGAGTATTCCATTGTGTGAAAAGACCATAATTTGCCTATCCATTCATCTGTTGATGGGCACCTAGGTTGTTTCCATGTGTTTGCTGTTGTGAATAGTTCTGCAGTGAACATGGGTGTGCATGTATCTATTCGTCTGAGGGCTGTTATTTCTCTAGGATATATTCCAAGGAATGGGATTGCTGGATAGTGTGGTAGTTCTAATTTTAGCTTCTTAAGGAAGCACCAGATCAATTTCCAAAGTGGTTGTACCGTTTTACATTCCCACCAGCAGTGTATAAGTATGTAAGAATTCCAGTCTCTCCATAACCTCTCCAACATTTATTATTGTATGTTTTTGGATTGTTGGGGTGAGATGGTATTTCGTTGTAGTTTTGATTTGCATTTCTGTAGTGGCTAATGATCGTGAGCATTTTCTCATGTATCTGTTAGATGCCTGAATGTCTTCTTTGGTGAAGTGCCTGTTCATATCCTTTGCCCATTTTTTAGTTGTGTTATTTTTTTGTTGTTGTTGAGGTTTTGCAGTATCTTGTCTACTCTGTCCTATAGGGTCACTATGAGTTGGAAACGACTCGATGGCACTGGGTTTTTCTGGGTTGTAGATTTTAGAGATTAGATGCTCATTGGATTTGTTGTGGCCGAAATTTTTTTGCCAGTCTGTAGGTTGTCTTTATTTATCTGGGGCCTCTTTCCTTCCCATAAGAAGTTAGTGATTTGTTTTTCTATCTCATTAAAAAGTGCCGTTGGAATTTGGATCAAGATTGCATTGTACCTGTAGATCGCTTTGGGTAGAATTGACATTTTCATAATTTTGAGTCTTCCTGTCCGTGAGCAAGGTATGTTTTTCAACTATGTAAGTCTCTTTTGGTTTCTTGCTGTAGTGTCTTGTAGTTTTCTTTGTATAGGCCTTTCATGTGTCTGGTTAGATGTATTCCTAAGCATTTTGTCTTCTTGGGGGCTGTTGTAAATGCTACTGATTGATGATTTCCCCTTCGAAGTTCTCTTTGTTGGTGTAGAGGAATCCAACTGAAAATCTCATCTTTTGAAGCATCTAAATCAAATGTGGATGAGACTTTAGGCATATTCCATCCTGGGGCAAAATTCCTCTTCATCTGTGTACCTGTGAAATCTAAACTACAAGTTATCTGTTTCCAAAGTACAGTGGTGCAACAAGCACAAGGTAGACATTTCCATTACAAATTGGAGAAACTGGAGGGAAAGAAGGGATAACAGGCACCCAGCAAGTCCAAAACCCAGGCAGTGCAATTTATATTAGCTCTCATGGCTTGAAAGTAATCCTCTGTCCTTTGGGACCATCTGGGCCATGGCCCCATCCTCTAGACTCTGGGTGTTGGCCACACCCTCTGGATTCTGGGTGGTAGCCCCTCAGCCTTAGGCTTTAGCTCTGCCCTCCAGACCCTCTGGGATGGCAACTCTGCTCCCATGGCTTTAGGTGGCCCCATTCTCCTAGTGTATCTGAGTGGCTACCCTACCCCCTGAGGCCCCATTCTTCTGATCGCTGGGCATGGCAGCCCTGCCCTCTTAACTTTGGGTGGTGGCCCCATCCCCCTGGCACACCTTAACTGCAGCCTCACGCTCCAGAACCTAGTTGGTGAAGATCTGACTATTTGAATCTTTAGGAGGCTGTGGTCCCACCTTTTGAGATCCAGGAAACTGTGGCCTCATCCTTTGAAACTGGGGCAGCCCTGCCTCCTGTGCTCCTTCTAACAGTTCTGCTGATTTCCTAGCTGCTCCAGGGATGTTCTTTTTCTTTTCTTGGAGGACAATAGATGTAGCTCCTTTGGCTTGTTTCCTGTCTGTAGAATTCCAAGAGGCTGACAGCATTCTTTCCTTTTGTTTTCTAGATCGCCTGCAGTTTAAGCTGATTGGTTTTCTGCTGTGGTAGTTGGTTAGATCCGTCAGTCACAGGTTGAATCTCTTTAACAAAAAGGTTGTATAGTCATGTCCTTGGTGAACATTCTAGGACATGTGTCCTTTGTACAACAGAATTTTTTAAATCTTTTTCTGTTTTCATATTGCACAGTTCATTTTTATTTTCATCTCTTCCCTCTTGATTTTTACACTAAGCAGCAAGGAGAAACCACTCCGCCCCTTTAAGATCTTACTTAGAAATCTCCTCAGCCAGATATCCAAGTTCATCACTTAGAAGTTCTGCATTCTACCAGACGTTTGAACATAGTTCAGACAAGTTCTTTGCCACTGCATAAAAAGCATCACCCTTCCTCCATTGTCCAATCGCATGTTCATCATTTTCTTTTAACACCTCGCTAGGAGTGTATTTAACGTCCACATTTCTAGCAACATTCTGTTGCTGGTGCCATATGTATTCTCTAAGGTGATAGAGATTTGTCTGTATAGCTATTCTGACTCCCTTCTGAGCCCTCACCAGAATTCCCTTCAACGTCCATTATTCTACTAACAGCTTCTTTAAGGCAATCTAGGTTGACCTTAAAACTCTTTCGACCTCTACCCATTACCCAATTCCAAAACTGCTTCCACATTTTAGGTGTCTCTTAGAGTAGCACTCCACTCTTGCGGTACCAAATTGTATGTTAGTTGTCTAGTGCTGCTATAATAGAAATATCACAAGTGGGTGGTTTTAATAAACAGAAGTTTATTTTCTCATAGTTTAGGAGGCTAGAAGTCTGAAACCAGGGTGCTGGCTGTAGGGGAAGGCTTTCTCTCTCTTTCGGCTCTTTAGGAATGTCCTTGTCTCTCCTGAGCTTCTGTGTTTCTGGGCAATCTTTATGTAGCTTGGCATGTGTGTTCTTCCACCTGTCTTCCTTAATCTGCTCCTTTTATATCTTGTAGGCTTGATTCAGGACACACCCTACACCAAATGGGATTATAACCACAGCATAAAAGTTAGGATTTATAACAGATTTTGGAGGGAGACAATTCAATCCGTAGAGTATGGTAAATATTAACAAATAGCCACATAATCAAAAGCTCTTTGAGGTTCCGAATAATTTTGAGACCAAAAAGCTTGAGAGCTGTTCCTGTACATGGACCTCTCCTACCCTCATTCTTTTTTTTTTCTACTCTCATTTTTGCCGGTACTGACCTGTCAGGTCTCAGGCTCCTCAGGGAGGTGTTCATGAGCTATCTGAGATATGCTCATCCCATCTTATGTGTACCCTTCAACTGCATTCTTCAGCACACTGCTTCGTTTTCTTAAAAGTATTTAGCCCAGTCTGTAATTTTACCTGGTTACTGTCTTTTTTAATTTGCCTCCCCCCAGTAGCCTGTAAGCCCCATGAGAAGAGTAGGGCTGTCTGGCTGGGTGTCTTCCCAGTGCATGGCACATGGTATGTACTCAACAAATACCTTATGAATGAATGAATTTAAATATGAGATGTTTTCTTTATGAATTTGAAATAAAAACAACCTGGAATTGTATCTGAAGTTGTTTTGAGGGCAAATTCCTTATTTGTATTTAGGAGCCACTAGAGTATGGTAAGTGGAGTACCTCAGTGGCACAAATGATTAAGCTAGTAACTGAAAGGTTGGTGCTTTGATCTACCCAGAGGGGCCGTGGAAGAAAGGCTGGGCAATCTGCTTCTGAAAGACAACAGCCATTGGAAATTCTTGTGGCACACAGTTCTACTTTGACACATACGGGGTTGCTGTGAGGTAGAATAGATGGCATCTGGGTAAATTAGAGCCATGTCTACATTGTCTGTCCTATAGGGTCGCTATGAGTAGGAATCGACTCGACGGCCCTGGCTTTAGTTTTGTTTTTTTTTCTCCATTGTTTAGCCATTCCTTGTTAATCAACAGGCAGCTTATCTGGCAACTCAGTTTAATATATTTCTTAATGCTTTTCACACTTTTTGATTGCAAACCACAGCAAGTAATATGATTGACTTTATGGTTTAATATATACACCTAAAAGTAAGAAGAAATTCATTAACAATTTTAGTTCATGGTATTTGTTTTTCTTTTTATTTCGTTTTAATAAAATGCTGGTTGTGATGTAAATTAATTTCACGATTCAATAAAGGTTCAAATTTTTCAGTTGGAATAACACCGGCTTCTGTATAGTAAGTGGTTACTGGTTGCTGAATAAATGGAATAAATGCATCTTAATTAGCCAGAGAAGTCCCCGAATGATGCAGTTAGTTAACCAAAAGGTTGGAAGTTCACGTCCACCCAGAGGCACCTAGAAAGTACAGCCTGGTGGTCTGCTTCTGAAAAGTCAGCCAGTGAAAACTCTAGAGAGCACAGTTCTTCCAACACACATGGGGTTACCACTAGTTGGAATCAACTTGACAGCAACTGTTTTTTTTTTTTTAAGGTATCCAGAATATAACCAGAAACCAATGGAATTTCTGGGTTGCCAAATAAATATTACAAAGTGCAGGTACTTGAAGGAAGGAGTGTTTGCTCAGGCTCTTATTGGAAGGCAGCTTGCTTTTACTTCAGATACAGTTTTAATAGGATATTTGCTGTGGCAACCAAATTCTAAGAATATTAGAAAATGCGATTGTTAGCGTTACTAATAGCAGAGAAAGCGGTAACTAGGAGTGTTGTTCCACCATGTGTCTGTCAGTTTGTCGTACTGTGGTGACTTGCGTGTTGCTGTAATACTGGAAGCTTTGCCACCGGTATTTCAAATACCAGCAGGGTCACCCTTGGTGGGCAGGTTTCTGTGGAGCTTTCACACTGAGGCAAGAAGGAGGACCTGGTAGTCTACTTCTGAAAAAAATTGGCCAGTGAAAACCTCATGAATAGCAGTGGGACAGCAACAACACTGAATAATGGAGACTGAAAAAGGCATAAATGCAAAAACATGGCATTTTGGGGACATTTACTATTAGAGCAAAGGAGCTGTGGTGGCGCAGTGATGAAGTGGCCGGGCGCTGACTCTGGAAGGTCTGCGGTGTGAACCCACCAGCCGCTCTGTGAGAGAAGGATGTGGCAGTCTGCTTCTATAAAAAGGATTTATTGCCTTGGAAACCTTATGGGCAGTTCTGCCCTGCCATTGGGTTTGGTTTTTTTGTTTGTTTACTATATGAGCATATAGTTTAATAAGTTTTAAGATCTTCTGGTGCTTCCTTGTATAGTAAAATACAAAGTAAGAACAAAAATGTCAGTGCATAAATCTCAGCAACCCCCACAAACTAACATTTACTTAAAGATTATCAGCTTCTCATTTGCCATGCATTATCTCATTTAAAATCCACAACATTTTTGTGCCTTAGGTATTGTTTTCATTTTAAAAGTGAGCAGCCAGAGAAATGGGTACTTTAAATTTTTGTATCCTAGATTAGTCTTTTTTCTTAAGTTTTTAATGGGATTTTTCAAACATGCCTGTAGTGGAAAAAATAGGTAAGGAACCCCGTGTGTCCATCATCCAGCTTTGACGTTTAGCAACATTTTGCTATTTTCACCTATCTCCTCCCCCACGTCCTCTTCGCATATTTTAAACAAATTTCAGCTTGTAAAATTTTAGAGCTAGAATGAACTGGAGAGATGACCTAGAGTTTAGCTACTAAACTGAACAAAAAAACCAGTTGTCATCTAGTCTGTTCCAACTCGTGGCCAACCAGTGTGTGTTAGAACTGTGCTCCATAGTGTTTTCAGGGCTGTGACCTTTGCGAAGCAGATAGCAAGACCTGTCTTTGGAGGCATCACTGTGTAGTGGTTCCAGTCTCCAACCTTTTGATTAGTAGCCAAGCACTTACCTTATTTTTATGCAAATAACACATCTTCTGCAATTGTAGGTGTGAGGTATTATTCTAAGTGTGCTAACCTAGTGAGGGTGCCTGGGGTGGGGGTGGGGGTGGGGGGAGGGCAGGGCCAGCTAACAAGTGCAGAATATGCATGTTATTTGCATTAAAAAAATGGTAACAGTTTGCCTCACTCAGGAACTCCCACTATAAATTTAGGATGTTAAAGAAACCAAAATGAGTGATGGATCAAAACAGTTCACCAGAAAAAAATCAGCTACACACAAATGAAGACTGTAATGGAACAGATGAAGTACAAAAAAAGTAAGACATACAGAAAATAAGCAGCAAAATGGCAGAAATAGGTGCTTATCAGAAATAGTTTTAAATGTAAGTAGCTTGTTCAGCTCACAAATTGAAATGCAGAGATTAGCAGGAATGGATGAAAAAGTATGACTCAATTTTATACTGTTACCAAGGTCAAAAGACAGGTTGAAAGTAAAAGAATATAGAAGTATATATTACTCAAAGAACCACAAGACAGCTGGAGTGGCTATACTGATAGCAAACAAAATAGACTAAGTCAAAAGTTGCAAGAGTTACTGCTTATGGAGTACTCAAGTTTTTGTGCGTGATGGTGCAAACTTGCATTAAGGGTAATGGTTGCGCAGCTCATCGTTGTAATCGATGTCACTGACTTGGACACCTGAATGTGTTGAAGTGGCAAACAGTGTGATCTGTATTTTTCTAAACAACAAAAGGAAAAAGAAGAGTAGTAAAAGGTGAGGCTGCTCGTGTACAATAGAACACCTCATGGGGTTCGGTTTCTTGGTTTGGGAATTTAAGGTCATGGGCTCGTGGGACATTCCAGTTAATTGGCCTAACATAGTTTTTAGTGCTTCTGTTCTATCTCCTGGTTCATTTCGTAGTGTCTTGGGTCTCAAAAACTTGCAAGTAGCAATCCAGGGTACAATAATTGGTCTTTTTTCTCCTGAAGCAACAAAGGAAGGAAAAGTGTCAGGAATAGGAGGAGGAAACGGAATGTTTGGCTTATTGCCTTCATGAAGGACTGCTTCCTTCGCCACGAGACCAGAGCTGGATGGTGGCTGACTACCATTACTGAATGTTTTGATCAAAGATTTACAGAAGAATCTTGATCAAAAAGGGGAAAATGTGGAAATTCTCATGGAATCCAAACATTGTGGAGCCACTGAAGCTGGATGAAACCCAAAACTATTGCCCTGAAACAATCTTTAGCACAGAAACCTTAAACCAGAAATATCCCCTGAAGTTGTCTTTAAACCAGTTTAACTAGTGGAAAAAAAAAAAAAAGTGTCGTGAGCACTGTGCTCTTTTAAAAAGCCATCTATGGGGGATCAAACTGACAATAGCAACTTGACAGGTTAGTTAGGAAGCATGGGGGAAGTGATTTTATTTTATTGGGGAGGACCATATCAGAAAACGAGGATGAAGATGGCTGCACAATTTGAAGGATGCAATCACTGTCACTGTATTGTATGTAGAAATTTTTAAATTGGTGTATGCTTAGCTGTGTATATTTTCAAAAACAAAAAAGTTAGATAAAAGACATAAGATACTGATAAAAGCATCAGTCCATCAAGGAGACGTAACAGTTATAAACATATATGCACCTGACAGCAGAGTCCCAAAGTATATGAAGGAAAAACTGACAGAACTGGAGAGAAATAGACAGTTCTACAATCCTGTATTTTTACACAAAAGAAGTCTTTCAGGGACACACCAGACAGGTCAAGATGTGCAGCCATAATTTTTTCAGGACAGGTTCATGTTGCGCCCTCTGGCACCAGTAAGCAGCACCGAGCGTACAGGCTGCCGTTCCTACTCTTGCCTCTGAGCTGAGGAATGCTGGGAAGGTCATCAAAAACACCACAGCCTTTTAAAATAAAATTTAGCAACCTTTTTGTTCATTAAGTACTCCCCTGATTGTTGTAAGTTTTTAAAATTAGGTCCCAGAGATCCCAAAAAGTTGACTCTGGCAGTTTTCACCAGCTTAGTGGTAGCTTCAGTGGAGCATGGATCCGTGGTTTTCTGTCTGGACATTTTTGGTGATGCCACTTTCTGTCCGAAAGAATTTTACAGTAAACATACAGGTTTTTAAAAGTGGAAATGTCTGCAGCTCCCGTTAACAGTTTGAGATGTATCATTTTACTTCCTTCTCTGTACATATTTAAATTGCACATACAGAGATACGATCTGACTTTTTGTTAATGTGAATAGAGTCCTGTATTATTCTGCAGCTTCCTTTGTTCATTGAAGAATGTACCCCGGGGACCTTCCCATGTCAGTAGGTGAGAGGTGTATGGATCCAACGTTGTTCAATCGTTTTCCCGTTGATGAGCCCTATTGCAGATAATACTGTAGTAAACACACCAAACATATCTTGGTGTGTTTATGCAAATATTTCTGCAGGATAGATACCCCGAGAAGTGGAATAAGTATGTTGTTGCAAGTTATGCATATTTAAAATATTGAGACCTACTGTCAAGCTGTCTTCAAACAGGTTTGTTCCACTTTATCCTTTCATCAGTAATGTCTGAGAGTACCCCGTTTCCCCATACCCTTTCTAAGAATTAAAAAAATTTTTTTTGCTAATATGAGAACTCGAAATGGTCTTTGTTCCTGGTTCCCGAAAATAGTCCTTCAAATTCTTAGGCAGTCAAGGTGTCTTTTGTTTTCTAAAACAGCCAGGCAACACTTAAACATGTGAAAATGAGTTGGGAACCCCCAGCTTATCAGGTGGCAACTAACTAAACACAGAAAGAGGACAGGACATGGCCGAATCGATCATGCATATCCATTGAGTCATGTATTAGGTCCTAGTGACTAAGAGGCCCTGAAGCTGGAAGCGTCCTCTTTTGGGGCTTCTTGGATTGGGGAGAAAATCCACGTTCCGGATGGAGAGGGTGGCACGTTCCTGGGGACAGTGGAGGCCCCCTGTCGGGAATTTTCCCAGACCTACATCTCTGATGGTATCCCTTCTGGTTACAATAAATGGGTAACTGTAAGTATAGGTAATATTTTTTGTGCATTTTGTGATCTGTTAAAATTAACAAACTTACAAGGGACTAATTTAGAGGATGACTACACAGACAGTCGTAAGAAGAGTCCGAGGAACCAGCTTAGGGTAGGTGTTGGCCAGAAGAGGGCTGCACAGACAGGTATTGTGAAGACCTTGCTCTGGGTAGCTGGGTCACAGAGAAAGGCTGTAGGGGCAGTTGATGAAGAAGGATAGAGTTATTTTTAGCTTGTGATCTAACCTCAGGAGGCTAGAGGAAGAGAGAGGAGCTCGGTGGTCTCAAGTATATAGGGAGTTGTGAAGATTCCCGAGCCTGTGGTTGGGAACCAATGACCTGGTCCCAGGTGGCCAGGGATTAAGTCTGACCTAACTTTGAGGGGTTAGGGTCAGAGAGAAAGTGTCACAAAAGTAGCTGGCAGTGAGGAATGGAGTGGGAAGGTGAAGCCTGCGTTCACTTCCAGATGGTAATTAGATTCATGCTGATTCTTCCATGCAGTTAGTGGTAAAGGTGTCTTTGCCCAACTTGCCCCTCCAATAGTGCAGTTACCATATTTTTACACAAATAACATGCACCTTCTACCTTTGTTTGCCATTCCACCCCGCCCCCCCGATGTATTTTCGTAAGCACAGTGCGTTCAATATTTTTCATAGCAACCTGTAAAAAAAAATTGGCGTAGCACCGCTTAGGAAAATATCTCATGGAGGGGAGGGAGTGGTTGGCAAACCAACGTAGAAAAAAAAACATGTGTTATTTGTGTAAAAATACGGTAATAGTGGTGCAGACTGAAGAATAGTCTGAATGTTGTAATTTGTGTTTTCTTGATTTCTGGTGAAATTGAGCTGCTTTTAATATCTTGCATTTGTTTTTTCTGTGAATTGCTTGTTCACATCCTTTTTTCTTTTTCTAAATTGGATAATAGATCTCTCATTATTTTAAATAATTCTTTGTATATTATGTTAGCATTATTAAGCCTTTGTTTTAAGCTTTTCACATAGCGGAAATTAAAAATTTTTATCTGGTGAAATATGTCAGTTGTTTTTCAAGGTCAGCTTTTTTCATATTCATCAGTTAGCGTTCTATAAAGAATAGTGGCTTTTTCATACCAAGAATTCATCTATGCTTTTAACATTTTATGGGCTTTTTTATATTTAGTGTTTTAATCCACACAGATTTTATTTTGGGTATGGTGTGAATTTGGAGCTTCTGGTAGTTCTAATATGATTTCTTTAATTATCCATTTTTCTACCTTTATGATACATTGCCATTCACGGTTTTAATTATTATTGCTTTATGGTATTATTTTGATACAGCATGTTTTTTCTCGGATGTTTCAAGGTTAGTCCTGTGCTTTTTTTTGTTTGTTTTAAATGAACCTTGGAATCATCAATCAGGTTCTATAAAGAATTCTACTGGAATTTTTGTTGGGATTGCATTAACTTATTAACATAATTTGGGCATGCTTGATATTTTTTACAACATTGATTCTTTTGTTTACAGCAAGAACGTGTATGGACCTCTTCCTTTATATTCCCGGTTATTCATCAAGTGTTTGAGTGTTACACATTGGGTTGCCATGAGTCAACTGATTCGATGGCCACTTTTTGTTTGTTTGTTTGTTTTTAAATTCTGTGCTGGGCACTGACCTAAGAGGTTGGGATATATGAGAGAGCAAACCATAGACCCGCTATCCTTATGGAACTTACAGGAATAAATTTTCTTTGTATAGTTCTTTCACATTTTTATTAGTTTTGTTCCTAGATATTTTATGACATTCGTTGTTGTAGCTGGCATAGTCTTTTTTCTTAGTACATTGCTAAATTTGTTGTTGATTGGTTATACAAAAGATTTTTTTAAATTGAATTATATAAAACTGCGTTTTTGGATTCTTATTAATTTTAATAGTTTGATGCCTTGGATGTTCTTCATAGTCATATTTTTGCAGTGTCTTCTATTGAAGCACTTGTATCGCTTTTTCTTGGACTCGTGCTAGAAGCATTAGCAAGCTTTCCAATATAATGTTGCACATGGGTGATGCATGACAGGCTTTATATTGTCCTTGAGGTTAATGAGTGTTCTTTTAATGTTTTATCATTAAGTATCATGTTTGCATTGCATTAATACATTACTGTTAATACATTCATAGATTTCCAGTGCTTGCATTCTTGGATTAAAAACCTTGATCTGCATGTTTTGTTCATCTCAGGATTTTTTTTTTGAATCTGTGCTCATAAGACTTGGAATTGACTCAATGGCAATGGTTTGGTTTTTCATTTTTTTTCTTCCTGTGTGTTTGTGTGTGCCCACGTGTTATCCTGTTTTTGTTATGTAAGAGATGCTGGCTTTCTGGAATGAGTTGTGAATTTTCCTGGGACAGTGTATATAATATTTTCATTAAATGTTGGAAGAACTGTCTGCAAAGATATCTGAGTCTGGTACTTTATAAAATTCTTTTTTCAATGTCTTCTACTATTATTGGTCTACTTAGTTTTTTTTTTTTTTTTTTTTTAATCCCTGGGTCAATTTTGGTAATTTACGTATTCCTAGAAAAATTATTCTTTATATTTAGATTTTCAAGTTAATATAAAGTTAAGCAAAGCGATACCCTTTCTGAGAATGGGTGTGTTAAAGGTAAATTTTTTGAGACCTTGCATGTTTGAACACATTTTTACTTTACCTCACACTTGATTGATGGTTTGGTTGGGTCCAGAATCTTCCATTAGAATTAATTTTCCTTAGACTTCTCATGGTGTTGCTGCGTTTTCTGGCTTGCAGCTCTGCTGTTGAGAAGTCAGATGACATTGTGATTCCTAATCATTTTTTTTTTTTAATAGTTTTTATTGTGCTTTAAGTGAAAGTTTACAAATCAAGTCAGTCTGTCACATATAAGCTTGTATACACCTTACTCCATACTCCCACTTACTCTCCCCCTAATGAGTCAGCCCGCTCCCTCCTACCAGTCTCTCCTTTCGTGACCGTTTTGCCGGTTTCTAACCCTCTCTTCCCTCCCATCTCCCCTCCAGACAGGAGATGCCAACACAGTCTCAAGTGTCCACCTGATACAAGTAGCTCACTCTTCATCAGCATCTCTCTCCAACCCATTGCCCAGTTCCTTCCATGTCTGATGAATTGTCTTCAGGAATGGTTCCTGTCCTGCGCCAACAGAAGGTTTGGGGACCATGACCGCCAGGATTCTTCTAGTCTCAGTCAGACCATTAAGTCTGGTCTTTTTATGAGAATTTGAGGTCTGCATCCCACTGTTCTGCTCCCTCAGGGGTTCTCTGTTGTGCTCCCTGACAGGGCAGTCATCGGTTGTGGCCGGGCACCATCTAGTTCCTCTGGTCTCAGGATGCTGTAAGTCTCTAGTTCATGTGACCCTTTCTGTCTCTTGGGCTCATAGTTACCGTGTGACCTTGGTATTCTTCATTCTCCTTTGATCCAGGTGGGTTGAGACCAATTGATGCATCTTAGATGGCCCCTTGTTAGCATTTAAGACCCCAGACGCCACACTTCAAAGTGGGATGCAGAATGTTTATTAATAGAATTTATTTTGCCAATTGACTTAGAAGTCTCCTTAAGCCATAGTCCCCAAACCCCTTCCCTTGCTCCCCTGACCCTCAAAGCATTCAGTTTATCCCGGAAAGTTCTTTGCTTTTGGTCCAGTCCAGTTGAGCTGACCTTCCCTGTATTGAGTATTGTCCTTCCCTTCACCTAAGGTAGTTCTTATCAGTAACTAACCCTCTCCCTCCCTCCTTTCCTCCCCCCCCATAACCACAAAAGAATGTGTTCTTCTCCATTTATACTATTTCTCAAGATCTTATAATAGTGGTCTTATACAGTATTTGTCCTTTTGCATCTAATTTCACTCAGCATAATGCCTTCAAGGTTCTTCCTCCATGTTATGAAATGTTTCACAGATTCGTCACTGTTCTTTATTGATGTGTAGTATTCCATTGTGTAAATATACCATGATTTATTTAACCATTCATCAATTGATGGACACCTTGGTTGCTTCCAGCTTTTTGCTATTGTAAACAGTGCTCCAGTAAACATGAGTGTGCATATATCTGTTTGTGTAAAGGCTCTTATTTCTCTAGGGTATATTCTGAGGAGTGGGATTTCTGGGTTGTATGGTAGTTCTTTTTCTAACTTTTTAAGGAAACGCCAGATAGATTTCCAAAGTGGTTGTACCATTTTACATTCCCACCAGCAGTGTATAAGAGTTCCAGTCTCTCTGCAGCCTCTCCAACATTTATTATTTTGTGTTTTTTGGACCTAATCATTTTTTATGTAACCTTTTTTTCTCTCTCCAGAAGTTTTTAAAAAAAAATTTATTCTCGCAAAATATGTATGACAGAAAATTTGCTGTTTTAACCATTTTAAAGTGTGTAACTCAGTGACATAAACTACATTCACCATGTGTGCAACCGGTCACCAGTATTTCCAGGACTTTTCATCACCCCAAACAGAAACTCTGAACCCCTTAAGCAATAACTTTCCATTCCCTCTCCCCAGCCTCTGGTAACGACTAACGTTTGTCTGTGAATTTGTTCTAGATATTTCACGTAAGTGGTATCATGTAACATTTGGCCTTTTGCGTCAGACTCATTTCACTTAGCATAATGCTTTCAAGGTTCTTCCATGTCTCAGCATGTATCAGAACTCCATTTATCCTTATGGCTGAATAAGTTATCCGTTCATCTGTTTATGGACAGGAGTGATTTCTACCTTTTGGCTATTGTGAATAAAGTTGCAAAGTGGGAACGAACATTGTTGTATAAGCATCTTTCTGAGTCCCTGCCTTTAAGTGTTTTGAGTGTTGACCGAGGCTTGAAATCGCTGGGTCATATGCGAATTCTGTATTTAACTTTTTGAGTTTCCCGGGAATTTTTTAGCACCTCTGTCTTTCCAGCGTTCTAAGGTTTGTGATGATGTACTTTAGCATAGGTCTTTTTGTGTTCATCGTGCTGTGCGTTTGGTGGACACTTTAGTCTGGAAATATGTGTCCGTCAGTTCTGGGAAATTTTCTTATATTGTTTTTCCCTCCTTTATGTTCTTTACTCTCACTTTCTTAAACTCTTATTAATTGGATTTAGATACTTCAGTTATATACAGAAACATGAGGATAATGAGACATGTAAGATTTATTTGGAAGAGTGCTTAAGTAGTTCACAGAGTCAAAATAAGACTAGAGCAACTAAGACTTGAGAAGGGGAGAAATCAAGGCAGTCCTGGGCATCTCAGGGGCAAGCATGCAGCTGTGAGTGGATTTTAGCTCAAGTGGAACTCTGTTAACTACATTTCCTGTTCTGTTAATTTTCTTATAGACAGGAGTTTTTTTTTTCTGTTTGATCAAGTGTTGTTTATCTCTAGCTGATTGTAGTTGTTAGGTGCTGTCGAGTCGGTTCCGACTCATGATGACCCTATGCACAGCAGAACGAAACACTGCCCCGTCCTGCACCATCCTCACAATTGTTGCTATGCTTGTGCCCATTGTTGAAGCCCCTGTGTCAGCCTATCTCGTTGAGGGTTGTCTTCTTTTTTGCTGTCCCTCTACTTCACCTAGCGTGATGTCCTTCTTCAGTGACTTATCCCTCTTGATAACACGTCCAAAGTATTTGAGACGTAGTTGCGCCATCCTTGCTTCTAAGGAGCACTCTGGTCGCACTTCTTCCGAGACAGATATGTTCGTTCTTTCGGCAGCCCGTGGCGTATTCAATATTCTTCGCCAACACCACAATTCAAAGGCGTCAGTTCTTCTTTGGTCTTCCTTATTCATTGTCCAGTTTTCGCATGCTTATGAGGTGATTGAAAACACCACGGCTTGAGTCAGGCACACCTTGGTCTTCAAGGTGACAGCTTTGCTTTTCAACACTTTAAAGAGGTCTTTTGCAGCCGATTTGCCCAGTACAGTGTGTCTTTTGATTTTTTTTTTTTTAGATGAAGGCTTATAGAACAAACTAGTTTCTCATCAAACAGTCAATACACACATCATTCTGTGACGTTGATTAACAACCCAATGACATGTCACCACTCTTCCCTCTCAACCCCGGGTTCCCCACTGCCAGCTTCTGTGTTTCCTCCTGCCTTCCAGTCCCTGCCCCAGGGCTGGTGCACCCCTTCAGTCCTGCTTTGTTCCATGGGCCTGTTCGCTCTTTGGCTGAAGGGTGAACCTCAGGTGTGATCTCATTACTGAGATGAAAGGGTGTTCAGGGGCCATACTCTCAGGGTTTCTCTAGTCTCTATCAGTCCAGCAAGTCTGGTCTTTCTTTTTGAGTTTTTGTTTTTTTTTTTTAGGGCTAGCCTATTTATCTGTTTTTATTTATTTATTTATTTTAATTTTTATTGTGCTTTAAGTGAAAGTTTACAAATCAAGACACAGTCTATCACACAAAAACTTATATATACCTTGCTACATACTCCCAGTTTCTCTCCCCCTAGTGAGACAGCCTGCTCCCTCCCCTACTCTCTCTTTTCGTGTCCCTTCCGCCAGCTTCTAACCCCCTCTATTCTCTCATCTCCCCTCCAGACAGGAGATGCCAACATAGTCTCAAGTGTCTACCTGATCTAAGAAACTCACTTCTCACCAGCATCCCTCTCCATCCCATTGTCCAGTCCAATCCCTGACTGAAGAGTTGGCTTTGGGAATGAGTGGTTCCTGTCCTGGGCCAGCAGAATGTCTGGGGGCTGTGACCACTGGGGTCCTTCTAGTCTCAGTCAGACCATTAAGTCTGGTCTTTTTATTGAGAATTTGGGGTCTGCATCCCACTGCACTCCTGCTCACTCAGGGGTTCTCTGTTGTGTTCCCGGTCAGGTCAGTCATAGCTTGTAGTTGGGCACCATCTAGTTCCTCTGGTCTCAGGCTGATGTAGTCTCTGGTTTATGTGGCCCTTTCTGTCTCTTGGCCTCGTAATTACCTTGTGTCCTTGGTGTTCTTCATTCTCCTTTGGTCCAAGTGGGTTGAGACCAATTGATGCATCTTAGATGGCCACTTGCTAGCCTTTAAGACCCCAGACGCCGCTCTCCAAAGTGGGATGCAGAATGTTTTCTTAATAGATTTTATTATGCTAGTTGACTTAGATGTTCCCTGAAACCATGGTCACCAAACCCCTGCCCCTGCTACGCTGGCCTTCGAAGCATTCAGTTTATTCCGGAAACTGCTTTTGGTTTAGTCCAGTTGTGCTGACCTCGCCTGTATTGTGTGTTGTCTTTCCCTTCACCTAAAGTAGATCTTGTCTACTGTCTAGTGAATCCCTCTCTTTTAACTACCAAAAAATATTTTCTTCTCTGTTTAAACTTTCTCGAGTTCTTATAATAATGGTCTTATACAATATTTGTCCTTTTGCAACTGACTAATTTCACTCAGCATAATGCCTTCCAGGTTCCTCCGTGTTATGAAATGTTTCACAGATTCATCATTGTTCTTTATCTCTGTGTAGTATTCCATTGGGTGAATATTCCATAATTTATTTATCCATTCATCCATTGATGGTTGAGTTAGAATTTTGTTCTGTGTTTTTCTCCACCTTTTTTTTTCTGTCCAGGACCCTCAGTTGTGATCCCTGCCAGAGCAGTCGGTGGTAGCCGGGCACCATCTAGTTGTACTGGCCTCAATCTGGTGGAGGCCATGGTAGATGTGGTCCGTTAGTCCTTTGGACTAATCTTTCCTCTGTATCTTTAGTTTTCTTCATTCTTCCTTGCTCCTGAAGGGGTGAGACCAGTGGAATATCCTAGACGGCTGGTCACAGGCTTTTAAGACCCCAGGCGCTACTCACCAAAGTAGAATATAGAACATTTACTTTATAAACTATGTTATGCCAGTTGAGCTGGGTATTCCATGAGATCATGTTCCCCACAGCCCTCAGCCCAGCAGTTTGGTACCTTAGGCAGTTTGGATGTGTCTATGGAGCTACCATGACCTTGCCTTGTACAGGTTGTGCTAGCTTCTTAAGGGAAGGGACCTCACTCCCAATAATTATTCCCACTGTTCTTCCTATCTTTATGTTTGATCACTTTTTCCCATGTTAAGAAAAAAATACCTTTATCTGTTGCAAATGATTAATGCACTCAGCTTCTAACTTAAAGGTTGGAGGTTTGCGTCCGTCCAGAGGTACCTTGGAAGAAAGGCATGGCAGTCCGTTTCTGATAAATCAGGCATTGAAAATCCTATGGCCCACAGTTCTCTGACACACACGAGGTTGCTATGAGTTGCAGTAAACTGTGGCATCTAGTATCATAAGTAATCCCTTCAAGCATCTATTCTCTCTCCCTGCATTCATGGCCAGAGCTTCTTGAAAGAGTAGTGTACCTCTGTATGAGGTAGCAGTATCTTGGTCTATCTCACCTTTCTGTCTATCTTTTTGCAGGGAGGAGTAAGTTGATAAAATAAACTATAAAGAATAACATGACGAACTGCTGAACCTCACAGCTGGAATTAGTGTTTGTTAATATTTTGTCACATTTGCATCAGATTTTTTTATTTTACTGGAATGAGAATGTTACAGATAATGTACCCATTACTCCTGGTCCCAGCTTAATACCCCTGTTTACATCTGCAGGCACACACTATCAGGAATTTGGTGTATTTATTTTGAATCCAAGTTTGTTACATATTAATGTAACTTGATATTAATATATGCACACATGTATTCATAACCAAGATGTAGTGATAGTTATATGCCACAAAGATTAGCCCGTGCATATGTTATCTTATATTTTTAACAGTGTGCCTTTAGTTTAGATTTCTCAAAGTGAGACTATTGAATTTAAAGATAAATGCATGTGCAACTTTGACAGTTATTGCTAAACCCCTTTTTGTAGGGCCTTACCATTTCACACTCCCTCCACTTGTATACATGGGAGTGCTCATTTCCCCAGACTCTTGCCAGCAGATTATATTATTAAACTTCTGGGTCTTTGTCAAAGGGGGGACATGAAATAGTAGTACGTATTTAAACATTTTTGTATTATGCAAAAATTTTCAAGTTACACAAAAGCAAAGTTATACTATTCGTATAAATTCATCACCCAGCTACAGTAATTATTCAGTCTTACTTCATCTGTCCTCCATTTTCTTACTCCCTTTCCCTATTATTTTGAAGAAAATAAGAAAACCTCAGATACTATATAATTTTATCTGTAAGAATTTCGGTATGTATCTCTAAAAGATAAGGACTGAAAAAACCATAATACTATACCTAAAAACAATTTCTTGATATCAGATAGTGAGTCTTCAAGTTTTCGTTAGATTTCTGCCTAAAAATGTGAAAATACAACTGATTTGACTTAATCCAAATAATGCTCCAGATTGTGATTGATAGGTTTTTAATGTTTCTTTGAGTCTGTAGTTTTCTTCCCCATCTGTTTCTTTTTTTCTTTGCAGTCTGTTTGTTGAATTGGGTTGTTTGTTCTGTATGTAGAGTTTCCCACAGTATAGATTTTGCTGATTGTATTCCTCTGGTGGTGGTTAACATGTTCCTCTGTCTTCTGTATTTACTGTAAATTGGCTTTTGGATCTAGAGGCTTGATCAGTTTCAGGTTTTCTTTTTTTGGTGGGTCCAAGGCTGTTAAATTTTTTAGGTGGAATTGTCTTCTGTTAGGACACACGTATCTGGTTTTCTTTTTTTAGAGTAAAGTTAGCAGTCGGTGGTGGTTGGTATGATGTGGATAGCTATTGGCCGTCATTGTCTAGGTCCATTGTCAGGGCTTGCAAATGGTGATGTTTTAATTTTATGTTTCTTTTCTCATCTTTTGGCTGTAATACTTCTACAAAGAGAAACTTTCATATTGTATTCGATTAAGAGAAACAACCCAGTTCAACAAATAGACTTTCATATTATGTGGTTATTTAGTATTACGGTTTGTGTAGGAAAGGCAGGAAAAAGTCTTGATTCTTCACCTTTATTTATCAGTTTTTAAAATAATGAATTGGTCCCTTGGAGCAGGTCATCTCACTACCTTCTGGCCTCAGTATTTTCTGATGAGCTGTTAATCCGATTGTTTTTGGTAGGTGATGAATTTCTCTCTCAGTGCTTTTAAAACTTGTTGCTTTGACTTTTAACAATTTGATGTGTCTAGGTGTACATACGGAGACCCTGGTGGCATAGTGGTTAAGTGCTATAGCTGCTAACTAAGGGGTTGGCAGTTCGAATCCATGAGGTGCTCCTTGGAAACCCTGTGGGGCAGTTCTGCCCTGTCCTATAGGTTTGCTGTGAGTCAGAATCGACTCGACTGCAGTGGGTTAGGTGTACATACGTATTGTGTGATTCTGACTGTATGACATTCTGAAAAAGGCAAAACTATAGAGACAGTTAAAAAGATCAGTAGTTGCCAGGGGTTTAGGGGAAGAGGCAAGACATGATAAGATGAAGCATTTTAAATACAGGGCAGTTAATCTATTCTGCCTGATGCTGTATGTAAAATGCATGGTGGTTACATGATATGATGCATTTCTCGAGACTCATACACCTGTATAACACAAAGAGTGAACCGTGATGTAAATTATACACTTTAGGTAATAAAGTGAGAATATTGGTTTATCAGTTGTACCAAATGTACTACACTAATGCAAGATGTTAGTAATAGGAGAAACTGGGAGGAGGATGGAGGCAAAGGGGAGAGAGGTTAAATGGGAACCCTGTACTTTCTGTTCAACTTTTTTATAGACCTAAAACCCTAAAAATAAAGTGTATCATGTTTTGTAGGAGATTAAATACCATTTATAATAGCATCAAAAATATGAAACAATTAGGTATAAACATGATAAAAGATGTGAAATACCTCTGCAATGAAGACTTACAAAACACTGCCTAGAGAAACTACCTAAATAGAGTGATATACCTATTTCATGAGTTGAAAGACTTGATACTGTTAAAATGACAGCTCTCCCCAGTTGATCTATAGACCCAACACAGTACCAATCAAAACCTCAGCAGCTTCTCTGTAGAAATGGACAAACTGCCTTTAAAATTCATATAGAAATGCAAAGGACCTAGAATAGTGAAACAACATCTGAAATAGAACATATTGGAGGGCTACTTTGGTGAGGTTTCTGTTCTTTTGCTCATTTTTTGGTTTGTTTTCTTACTGTTGAGTTTTAATAGTTGTGTTTTGGGTGAAATCAGTTAGTGTGGAGGTGATTCCGCCTCACGATGACCCCACATGCGTCAGAGTAGAACTGTGCTTCAGGGCGTTTTCAGTGGTGGGTTTTTCCAGAGTAGATCACCATGTCTTCCGAGGAGCTTCTGGGTGGACTTAAACCTCCAACCCTGCACGTAGCAGCCGAATGTGTTAACCGGCTGCACCACTTAGGGACTCCATATCTTGGATACAGATTCTCGTATCTTGGGTATAAGTTCTTTTTTCAGATGATGGACTTCACAACTGTTTTTCCCCATCTATTCCTTGTCTTTTCGTTCTCCTAACAGTGTCTCTCATAGAGCTGAAATTTTTAATTTTGATGAAGTCTACTTTTAAAGAGATTTCAGCTTACGGTTAAATTATTTTTCATCTATTTATGTGGTTACCTTTTCTGGTATTCTTCATTCCTTTGTGTAGAGTCAGATTTCCGTGTGGTATTATTTACCTGAACATTTGAACATTTCTTGTTGTGCATATCTGCTGTTGCTGATCCTTTCAGCTTTTTTTGTGTCTGAAAAAGTTGTTATTTCACCTTTGATTTTGAAAGATATTTTTACTGGGTATAATTTTTTGGGTTGATACTCCAGTGTTGTCTTGCTTGTGTTCTTTCCAGTGAAAAATGAGGTGAAATTCTTGTGTTTGTTTCTCCATATGTAAAATGTCTTTTTTCTCTGGCTGCTTTTATGATTTCATCTTTATTTCTCATTTTGAGCAATTTGCTTATCAAATGCCTTGGTAAAGTTTTCTGCATGTTTATTGTGCTTGGGATTTGTTGAGCTTCTTGGTAAGCTTATAGTTTTCATCAAGTTGGAAAAGTTTTCGCCATTCTTTCTCCATGTATTTTTTTTGTCTCCCTCTCTTTAGGACCCAGATTATGCATACATTAGACTGCTTAAGGTTGTTCCAGAACTCTCTGATCTTTTTTTTTTTTTTGATTTCTCTCTTTGTTTCATTTTGTGTGGTGTATTAGTTTCCTGAGGCTGCTGCAACAAATTGCCACAAAATTGGTGGCTTAAAACAGTGGAAATGTATTCTCTGTCAGTCCTGGAGGCAACTCCAAAATATGTATTACTGGGTTGAAGTCAAGATATTGGCCAGGCGGCACTCCTAGAGGCTGTAGGAGAATTCTTTCCTTGCCTCTTCCAGCTTGTGGTAGCTGCATCATTCCAAACCGTGTCTCCGTCTTCACGTTGTTTTCTTGTGCGTGTGTGCGTATATGTATGTAAAATCTTCCTCCACCTCCCTCTTGCAGGGATGCATGTAATTGCATTTAGAGTCCACCCAGACAATTCAGGATTATCTCCCCAGCTCAAGATTCTCAATCACATTTGCAAAAATTTTTGCCATGTAAATTAATATCCAAAGATCCCAGGGATTAAGACGTGGCTGTCTTTTAGGAGGACATTTTTTCATTTTTATCAGAGATGAGTTCTACTAATATGTCTTCAAATTCACTGTTCTTCTGCAATGTATAGTTTTCTGTTAATCCTTTATAGTGTATATCTCATCTCAGACAGAGTTGTTTTCATTACTAGAAGTTTTATTGATTTCTTTTAAAAATATCTTCTTTGTCTCTAATTTGTGAATATATGGAGTATAGCTATGATGACTGTTTTAATGTCTCTCTCAATTTTCCATGTGTTAGTTCTGGGATGGTTTTGACTAATTTTTCCCTTACTTTAGGCCACGTTTTCCTGCCTCATTGCGTGCCTTGCTTTTTTTTGACATTGTGAAGTTGACCTTGTTGGGTGCTAGATATTTTGTATTCCTATAAATGTTCTTGAGTTTTTTCAGGGATAAATTATTTAGAAGCCATTTGAATCTTTATTTTGTTAATAGTCTAGAGCAGTGCTCCTCGTTACTCTCCACTGAGGCAAGACTTGCCAGATTACCTCATCTGGTGTCCTTTGAATTATGAGTTTTCCCCACTCATGTGGTGGGAGTAGGCAGTGCACCTAGCCCTGTATGTGTCCTGGGTACTGTTCCCTCTAGCTCTTTCAGTTGATTCTTTTCCCAGCATCAGGAAGTTTTCTCACATGAGGGGGACCATTTGCATATCTCCAAGGTTCTCTGTATATACAGCTCTCTTCTCTGGTGATCTCTCCTGTTGACTCCAGCTGCTTGGGGTTCCAGGGATCTTAGCTTCATTTCTCTAACTCAGCTCCATCTGAGTTCCCCTGCTTTCCACTGCAGCCTGTAAACTGTCTTAAGGCCTTAAGCTGGAGTAATCCCATGGATCCCTGTCCTTTGTCACATGATGTCCAACATTTAAAACTGTTGTTCCATGTCCATTATATAAATGAACAATTATATACTTCAGGGTTGATTACACCTTAACATAAAACAGAAATCCTCACAACTGTGCCAGTAAGCCACATCATGATAAACAGAGAAAAGATTGAAGTTGTCAAGGATTTCATTTTACTTGGGTCTACAATCAACAGCCATGGAAGCAGCAGTCAAGAAATCAAAATGCATTGTATTGGGCAAATCTGTTGCAAAGGACCTCTTCAAAGTGTTGAAGAGCAAAGATGTCACCTTGAAGACTAAGGTGTACCTGACCAAGCCACAGTGTTTTCAGTCGCATCGTATGCATGTGAAAGTTGGACAATGAGTAAGGAAGACCGAAGAAGAATTGACGCCTTTGAATTGTGGTGTTGGTGAAGAATATTGAATATATCACGGACTGCCAAAAGAACGAACAAATCTATTTTGGAAGAAGTACAACCACAGTGCTCCTTAGAAGCAAGGATGGTGTGACTGCGTCTTACAGACTTTGGACATGTCAGGAGGGATCCGTCTCTGGAAAAGGACATCATGCTTGGTAAAAGTACAGGGTCAGCGGAAAAGAGGAAGACCCTCAACGAGATGCATTGATACAGTGGCTGTAACAATGGGCTCAAGCAAAACAACGATTGTTGGTTCTGTGGTACGTAGGGTTGCTATGAGTTGGAACCGACTCAAGGGCACCTAACAACAACAACAACAACATATACTTCAAGTCTGAGGGGAATTCCAGGCTCTCTTGTTCTGTCTTGTCCAGAAGTGCATGTCCATTAATTTTTTTTTTTTAATTTTCTTTTATCTACTTGTGGAACAGTTCTACTGTGTAGTACATGTGGTCGCCATGAGTTGGAATCAACTCGATGGCAACTGACAACAAGAAGTACAGTGCGGACTGTATATAAGGTATTTTGTGAAAAATGGGCACCGGTTGTCTAGTAATAGTAGTTTAAGCAAGAATTAAATGAGCCTATTAATTTGAGCCTTCTCTTGAGGATAAGGTTAATTTAATTAAAATGATCTGGAAAAGATTTTTACTATATTGTCATCTTTAACATCATTATAATAAAAACAGCTGTCATTTCTTGAGCCTATCATAATATTTCCTGGTTTAATATAGCTACTTTAATAAGCTGTATGAGAATAGGACTAGGTCTCTTGTTCACTATTGTGCCTGTAGAACTTAGTGCTATACTTGGTGTGTTAAAGTGCATACACATTAGGCCAGGAATTTTAACTTAAAATATACCATTTTGTATCTACTTTTCATAATAACTTCATTTAACAGAAAAACACATGAGACTCAGGAAGACAGAGTGACACAGCTAATAAAAGTGGCGTAGCTGAGATTTGAATTTATCAAACTACGCTGTCTTTAGATCTACAGTCTATATAGTACCTCCTGCCCTGATGAGCTCGATTGTTACTCTTTTTCTTTTAAACAACTTTATTGCTGTATAATTCAATACCATTCAGTTCACCCATTTAGTGTGTACAATTCAGTGGGCTTTTGTATGCTCACAGATAGATATGTGTGATGATCACTACAGTCAATTTAGAATCTTTACATCACCTCAAAAAGAAATTTAGTACCCCCATCTTTAATCTCTCAGTTCTGCAAAACCACAAATCTACTTTCTGTCTCTATAAATTTGCCTGTTCTCGCCATTTTATAAATGGAATTTTGTAATATTGTAGTCTTTGTGATTTCAAGGTTCATTCGTATTGTAGCATGTATCAGTAGCCGAATGTGTTTACGCATTCATCAGTTAATAGACATTTTGGCTTTTATGAATAATGTTGCTGTAAACATTAATGTACAAGATAGATTTTAATTTATCCTGAGTATAAAAACCTAGGAATGGTATCACTGGATCATAATGGTAACTGTTAGGTTTAATCGTTTGAGGAACTGAGAGTATTTTTCCAATGTGGCAGTATTTCCCCAGCATTCTGTGTGGGTTCCAGTTTCTCTGCATCCTTGCCAGCACTTGTTATAATAAGTTTTTGATCATTGCCGTCTTTGTGGGTATGAAGTGATACCTCATGATGTTTTTGCTTTGCATTTCCCGATGACTGATGATGTCAGGAGCACCTGTGTGGCGTAATTGGTTAAGTGCTCAGCTACTAAACAAAAGGTTGACAGTTCGAATCTGCCTAGAGGCACCTCAGAAGAAGGGCCTTGAGACCTGCTGAAAGATGGCAGCCATTGGACACCCTGTGGAGCACAGTTCTGCTCTGAAACACAGGGGCTTGCCATGGGTTGGAATTGACTTGACAGCAACTGGTTTTGTATGATATGTTGAGCATCTTTTCATGTGCTTATTGCTCTTTTTTATATTTTTTGGGGAAAATGTCTCTTCAGACCCTTTGTCCATTATTTTTTAAAAAATCTTTATTGTGCTTTAAGTGAAAGTTTACAATTCAAGTCAGTCTCTCATACAAAAATTTATATACACCTTGCTGTATACTCCTAATTGCTCTCCCCCTAATGAGACAGGCCGCCCCCTCCCTCCACTCTCTTCGTGTCCATTCCACCAGCTTCTAACCCCCTCTAACCTCTTATCTCCCCTCCAGGCAGAAGGTGCCAACATAGTCTCAGGTGTCTACTTGATCCAAGAAGCCCATTCTTCACCAGTATCATTTTCTATCCCATTGTCCAGTCCAGTCCCTGTCTGATGAATTGGCTTAGGGAATGGTTCCTGTCCTGTGCCAACAGAAGGTCTGGGGACCATGGCCGCCGGGATTCCTCTAGTCTCAGTCAGACCATTAAGTCTGGTCTTTTTATGAGAATTTGGGGTCTGCATCCCACTGCTCTCCTGCTCCCTCAGGGGTTCTCTGTTGTGCTCCCTGTCAGGGCAGTCATCGGTTGTGGCCGGGCACCAACTAGTTCTTCTGGTCTCAGGCTGATGTAGTCTTTGGTTTATGTGGCCCTTTCTGCCCTCTTTGTCCATTTTTAAAATTGATTTGTCTTTTATTTTGAGTCATATGAGTTCTTTATATATTCTAGATAAAAGTTCCTTATTAGATGTATGACTTGAAGGTATTTTCTCCTGTTTTGGTAGTTGTCTTTTCACTGTCTTTATATTGTCCTTGGAAGCACAGAAGTTACTGATTTTGATGAAGTCCAGTTTATCTGTATTTTCTTGTGTTGCTTGTGCTTTTGGTGTCACATCTGAATCCATTGCCAAATCTGAAGTCATCGTGATTTATCCCTGTTCTAAAAGTTCTATAGTTTTAGCTCTTGGGTCCATTTAGTTTTTTGACCTTAGTTCCTTGATCCATTTTGAGTTTTTTTTTTTTTTTTTTTTTAATGTATGGTATGATGTAGGAACCCCTGGTAGTGTAGTGGTTAAGTGCTATGGCTGCTAACCAAAAGGTCAGCAGTTCAAATCCTTGGAAACTTTATGGGGTTCTACTCTGACCTATAGAGTCGGTATGAGTCAGAATCAATTCAACAGCAACGTGGTTGGTTTTTTTGGTTTTGGTATGATGTAGGGGTCCAGTTTCATTCTTTTTGCATGTGGGTATTTAGTTGTTTTACCACCATTTGTTGAAAATTGTATTCTTTTCCCACTATCTTAGGCTAGGTTCTTTAGCGAAGCAAAACTAGTGAAGCATATCTCTCTCTCCATCTCTGTAGAGAGAGGGATTTATGACAAGGAAAGGGCTCACGCAGTTGTGGAGGCTGGCAAGTCCCAAAGTCTGTGGCTTAGGCATCAGCTGGAGAGGCTTCTCCTGATTTATGTGGTTGCATAGGCTGATAAACCCAGAATCGGCAGGCCAGGCTGCAGGCTGCTGGCTCACAGGGCTGCAGAACCCAGAATCGGCAGGTCAGATAGCGGCCTGCTGGCTCACAGGGCTGTGGAAGCTGGCATAAAGTTGGCAGGTCAGATGACAGGCTGCTAGCTCACATCCTGAGAACCGGAGGTCAGAATGATGATGAGCCAGAAACAAGAGCTTTGCCAGAATGTCCATATATAGGGTGTGGGCGACACCCCTGGAATTTTCCTTATAACTGATTGGCTGATACCAGATCACATCATAGAAGTGATTACACTATATTACTTATAGAAAAGCACAAAATGGAGGATAATTACATTAGATCACAAAAATGAAGGATAATTACATGATTCTGAGAATCATGGTGTAGCCAATCTGACACACAACATTAACCATCACATCCACTTATTTCTGGGCCCTCAATTCTGTTCCATTTATTTATATGTGTATCCTTTTATACCGGTACCACACTATTTTGATTACCGTAGCTTTGTAGCATGTTTTGAAATTGGGAAATGTGATTCCTGCAGCTTTGTTTTTTCTAAGATCATTTTTGTTCTTTGGGGTCTCTTGCAGTTTCACATGAATTTTGGGGTCAGCTCATCATTTCTTCAAAGAAGTTAGCTGGGGTTCTGATAACAGAAAAACAAAAAACAAAACAAAACAAAAAAACCCAGTGCTGTCGAGTCTGATACAGAAGGCATTGAATTTGCAGATCATTTTGGGCAGTATTGCTGTCTTAACAATGTTAAGTTTTCTGATTCATAGACATGGCATATTTTTTCATTTATTTGGATTTTCTTTAATTCAACAATATCTTGAACTTTTTAGAGTGTAAGTTTTATACTTCAGTTCTATAAATTAGAATTTATCCTAATAAAGTAGTAAGCATTTTATTGTTTCAATGCTATTATAAATGGAATTGTTTTTATATTTGAGTTTCAGATTATTCATTGGTAGTGTATGAAATATATTTATCTTTGCATAAAAATCAGTTTTTGTTTAAAAAAAATTGTTGAACTTGTTTATTAGTTCTAACAGGTCTTAGTGGTTTCCTTAGGATTACCTTTATACAGGACAGGGCAGTGTTTTGTTCTGATGTACACAGGGCAGCTATGAGTCGGAACAGACTGGATGGCACCTAACAGCAACAGCAACCTTTATGCAAGATCATGTCCTCTGTAAATAGAGAAGATTTTAACTTCTTCCTTTCCAATCTATGTAACTTTTTTTTTTCCCCCTAATTCTCCTGGCAAGAACCTCCGGTATAGTGTTGAATAGAAGCGATGAGAGCTGGCATTATTGTCTTGATTTTCGTCATAAGGGGAAAGCATTCAGTCTGTCACCATTAAGCATGTTAGTTGTGGGTTATTGTAGGTGCCCTTTATCAGGCTGTGAATGTTGCCTCGTATTTTTAATTTGTTGAGTGTTTTTATCATGAAGAGGTTTTAAATTTTTTTGTGTTTACTGAGATTATCATATGGTTTCTGTTTTTTTTTGTTCTGTTGATAACATTGTATTCCAGTAATTTTAGATTTTTTAAAATAGGTTATATTAACCTCGCACTCCTGGCATAAGTACCACTTAGTCATGGTGTATAATTCTTTTAATGTGTTGCTGAATTCAGTTTGCTAGTATTTTTTTTTTGAGGATTTTAGCATCCATGTGATAAGAGAGGAGAATCTATCAGTCTCCTCCCAGTTGCCCTTCACCAAACCTCCACTTGTTTTGAGAGCATCCATGGACTTGAACTTCTCCACTCTGTATTTCCAGTGAAGTCAGTTTCTTTGGGGAGAGATCTGGAGCTCTTTGTTCTAAGACCAGCTTTTCCACTGGGCAGAACCTCTGAGCCAGAGCTCTGGTGCTGGGGACAGGGACAGTGGCGTACTTGTCTCTTAGTGACACCTGCACTTGCAGATAGTGAGGAGGAAGCAACAGCCTCAGGTCACCTCACTTTGCCTCTTGGTGTGGAACCCTTACGCACGAGCAGGGCAGGGCAGGGCAGGGCAGGGCAATCCGGGCAGGGCATTCCGGGCCCCAGTGTTTTCAGTGCTGTTACGCCCAAGGTAGAGTCGTTGCACCATGACTTGGGGCCGGGCTGAAAAAGGAAGCTTCCACTTTTTGGTCCCACTCACCCAGAACTTTAGCCTCAGCAATAGGTCGGTGGGGACAGGGTGAGAAGTAAGTGTTGAGGTTCTACCTGTCCTGATAAGATAGCCCTCCCAGCGAGAGCTGTTGGGGTAGACAGCCCTGTGTTCTTGGGTTCTGGAGGGAAGTTTCCATCCATTGACCTGGGACAGGGGGAGGAGGGAGTAGGTCTTCGTTCAAATACCAGAGACATGCTGGTTTTACTGAATTTTAGTATGTTTTCTTGATAAATGTGTTCCTATTTGCTCCATGCTTTGGGTAGCCATGTACTTTAAAAGTTTAAAAAAAAAATTAAAAAAAAATTTTTTTCACTGGGATCCTCAGAGCTTTTCAGGCTGCTGTGCTGGAAGTGGAACTCTCCAGACTTCTTTTTTTTTTTTAATATATTTTATTTATTTAAAGCCCGTTCTGTCTGGTACTATATGATAAGACATGTTCTATTACCTTGTTAGAACTTTACTGGTTAACTTCAGCTCTAGGCTGGACAAATTCTTGAGGCTTTATAGGTGTTTATATCATCTGGTTCCCCTGTGTTGAATGCCTCTGAAGATAGGTATTCTTTGCTTGTATGTGTATCTAAGATGAAAAACTTTAATTTCAGCTCCTTAATTTTTTAAAAATAACTGTGTATCAGGTACCACCCATGCCAGTTCCTCTACCTTGAATCTGTTGCCACATGTAATATGCCAGAAATTCCTCCAGTAGATAATCAATCCAATTTATAGAAAAAGAACTGAGTCTTAAAGGGCCCAGCTCTTAGTCTCTCCACCTGTCCTGTACAGCTTGGTAGCCACTTGCACTTCTGGGTAATTTCATCTTCAGATGGTGCTGAGCATTTGAAATGTGGCTAGTCCGTGTTGAGGCGTGCTGTGTGTATAAAATGCATACTGATTTCTAACAGTATGAAAAATGGTAAAATATCTCATTTTTAAAATATTGATTACGTGCTGAAATGATATTTGAGATATATTGGGTTAAATAAAATATATTGTTAAAATTAGTTTTGCATGTTTCTTTTTACCTTTTTAAAGTAGCTCCTAGAAAATATAAAGTTATATGTATATGTATGTGGCTTTCATATATTGTACAGTGCCACTCTGTATTATCTCTCCTTCCCTTACATAGAGGCTTTGTGTTCTATAATTAATTTAGAAAAATGTGAAGGTTATAAAAAGTATTATAAAGGTGTTTCTAACTTTACAAAATTAGCTATTTTTCTTTTATGCAGTTAAAAAAAAAATACCCCAAATCATTATTTTATAAAGAAAACACTATTAAAATTGATTTAAAAAAAATTCTATGTTCCTATTAGCAATTGTTCATTCCTAGTAGTGTTTAATAAGTTGATATTCTCTGGGTAGCTGTGTACTTTTAAAATTGTCAGTTATTAAAAATCTCAAGGGTTATTACATGTCTGGGTAAAGCATTTATAATAGTTGTAGGTGGAACTTTTTTATTTGAAATGTTATGTCAAGAATCCTTGAAAGAATCTAGTTGTTTTCATATTTGAATATTTCTGAGCTGTGTATCTGGTTTCATTTAGTAAGAATGATTTAATGAACTCTTTACAGATGATGACTTTGATCAGTTTGATAAGCCTGGGGCGGAACGGTCCTGGAGAAGAAGAGCTGCAAATGAGGACTGGGATAGGTATGTAAAAAAATTTCTGCCGTGATTGTCTGTGTCACTTTTTTTTTTTCTCCTCTTATTTGGCTGTGTAGAGATCTTTACTAAAAGTGGTGATCTTTCCTGCGTGGCCTGTATATACAGGGCTGAAGTAAGGGCAAGGGAGTGCTATCCAGGCAGTAGGCCATCTAATCGGCTCCAGTCCCAGGCTTGTATTATACATAGGGCTACAAGAAGAACAAGGACCTTCCTCATCTCATCCTGTGTTTTTATATAGTGATGATATTGACTTTGTGAACACCTGTTGCTATTGTATGATTGTAGTAGTTGTATGGTTGTTTGACAGTTCTATATCCTAGCCAACATTGGGCTAGACTTTAATATTTTTGCCATTCTAATGCCTATAAAATTTATCTTTATCTCACTGTAATTATATTTTAAAATGATACTTCGTTTTCGGCAGGAGTTTACACAGCCAATTAGGTTCCCATTTAACAATATCTACACAAATTATTCAGTGACATTACATTTTTTACAATGTGTTAACATTCTTACAAGTTTCATTCTGGTTGTCACATGAGTTTTTTTTTTCTGTTCTAAATTTTATTTTATGATTGCTGTTGAGAATATACAAACAAAACACACCAGTTCAACAGTTTCTACATGTACAATTTAGTGACATTGATTACATTCTTTGAGTTGTGCAACCATTTTCACCCTCCGTTTCTGAGTTGTTCCTCCCTCATTAACATCAACTCACTGCCCCCTAAGGTTCCTATCTAATCTTCTGAGTTTTTTGAGTTGCTGTTGTCCCATTTGATCCTATGTAGATAATTCTTAGAGGAGCATAAGGCTTAAGGCAGACCTTTTTTACTAGATAAGCTAAACTATTTTTTGGTTTTAAGTTGATTTCAGGGTTTTTTTTTTTTAATCGTACTTTAGATAAAGGTTTACAGAACAAACTAACTTCTCATTAAATAGTACATATATTGTTTTGACGTTGGTTAACAACCTGACATGTGAACACGCTCCCTTCTCTACCTTGGGTTCCCTATTACCAGCTTTCCTGTCCCTTTCTACTGTCTAGTCCTTGCCCCAGGGCTGGTGTACCCCTTTAGTCCTTTTGTTTTATGGTCCTGTTCAATCTTTGGCTGAAGGGTGGACCTCAGGAGTGACTTCATACTCAGCTAAAATGGTGTCCGGGGGCCGTACTCTCTGTGAGGCCAGTAAGTCTGTTTTTTTTTTTGTGAGTTAGAATTTTGTTCTACATTTTTCTCCATTTCTGTCTGGGATCCTCTATTGTGATCCCTGTCAGAGCAGTCAGTGGTGGTAGCGGGGCACCATCTAGTTGTACTGGACTCAGTCTGTTGGAGGCTGTGATAGTTGTGGTCAGTTAATCCTTTGGACAAATCTTTCTGTTGTATGTTTAGTTTTCTTCATTCTCCCTTGCTCCTGAAGGGGTGAGGCCGCACACAGGCTTTTAAGACCCCAGATGCTGCTCCCCGAAGTAGAATGTAGAACATTTTCTTTATCAGCTGTGTTATGCCAGTTGAGCTAGATGTTCCCTTAGACCATGGTTCAGGGGATATTTTTGGTTTAAGGTTTAAAGATTATCTCAGGGCAGTAGTTTCAGGTGTTTATCCACTCTCCATAGCTCAAGAAAGTCTAGGGTCCGTGAGATTTTGAAACTCTGTTCTGCATTTCCCCCTTTTTGGTCAGAATTCTTCTATGGAATCTTTGTTCAAAATGTTCAATAATGGTACTAGCACCATCCAGTTCTTCTGGTCTCATTGTAGAGGAGGCAGTTGTTCATGGAGGCAGTTAGCTACACATTCCATATTCCCATCTTCCTGACTCTCCTCCTTCATCTGTAGCTCCAGATGAGTAGAGACCAACTGTTTGTACCTTGGTTGGCTGCTGGGAAGCTTTTAAGACCCCAGGGTACCATGCAGTGAACTAGGAGATAGAACAGAAAGACTGAACACATTATTAGGCGAATTAACTGGAATGTCCCATGAAACCATGACCCTAAACTTCCAAACCAATGAACCAAATCCCATGAGGTGCTTGGTCATATATAAGCAGCTACTGTTTTCTTTTTTTTTGGTGGTTGTAAATATATCTATCACAGAACTTTTGCCAATTCAACTTTTTACAGATGTACAACTTAGTGACAGCAATGATAGTAATTGGCTCTGCAACCCTACCCTTAATCAATGTGATTTTCCCCTGATTACTAGTGAAGATGAAAATAATTGTTTTCAGGAATACACACACAGAGAGAAAGTATAAAAAAAAGTTCACAGTAATGATAGATGTCATTTCAAGATAGTGGTTACCTCTAGCGAGGAGTCCAGTAGAGGTTAGAGGGAATTGTGCTGAGAAAAGTACACAAAGGGCTTAATCTGGATGGTGGGGTTCACAAATGATAACTATTCTTTTTCTTTATACCTTTCTCACCATCTTGATTGTGTGGAAAATTGAAAAGTTATCTTGGGAATTATACTCAGATAATGATAAATGTAAATAGGCCTGAATAGAGAACAACAGTGATACACTGCTGTAAAAAAATTATCAATTCCTGTTTGACAATAATGATGTCCCTGAAGTTTTACCAAATAATCTGCATTGGAAACTTTGTAATTCGTATATCCTACATGAATTTGATTCCTCTTCAAGGACTGACTCCTATGCAGTCAATTAAAAAATTAGTGCTAAAGAACAGTCATTCCTATGAAAGATATGAACCTATTGGGAAGTAAAGATAACTAGTTTTTTTTACAAGACTGATGGGGAGTTAAAATATAAAGTGGGTCTTTGGGTGGTAGTTTACTGAGCGTTTGGATTTTCTCATCTGTGAATTGTCTGCTCATGTCTCTGTACATTGTTGTATTGGGTTGTTTGTCTTTTCCTTATTTGTTTTAGGGATTCTTTATATTTTGAGAAATTTACTTTTCACTGATTGCAGATATCCTCCCAGCCTGTGGCAAATGTTAGTTTAAAAGTAGTCTTTAAATAAATTTTTAAAAATATACCTACTCCTAAGTTTCCTTTCAACAGCCGAACGCATCGAAGGCTAGAGTAGCAGGGACGGGAGTTTGGGTACCACGGTTTCAGGGGACACCTAGGTCAATTGGCATAACAAAATATATATAAAAAACAATGTTATGCATCCTACTTTGGAGAGTGTCATCTAGGGTCTTCAGCGCTAGCAAGAGGCCATCTAAGATGCATCAATTGGTCGAAGCCCACATGGAGCAAAGGAGAATGAAGAACACCAAGGACACAAGGTAATTATGAGCCCAAGAGACAGAAAGGGCCACATAAACCAGAGCTTACCTCAGCCTGAGAACAGAAGCACTAGATGGTGCCTGGCAACAACTGATGACTGCCCTGACAGGGAACACAACAGAGAACCCCTGGGGAGCAGGAGAGCAGTGAAATGCAGACCTCAAATTCTCGTAAAAAGACCAAACTTAATGGTCTGACTGAGACTAGAGGGACCCCGGAGGTCATGGTCCCTGGAACCTTTGTTAGCTCAAGACTGGAACCATTCCTGAAGCCAACTCTTCAGACAGGGATTGGACTGGACTATAGCAATAAAGGAAAAGAAAAATACAGCTACTCCTAATTTATTGACATAGTTAGGTTCCAAAGACTGATTAAAATTAGTATGTGAAAATTGGGGTTATATGAAATGTGATTTACTCTCCTGCCCTCTCCTTCTGCCTGGCCCCAGCCTTCCCAGCTGGGCGACCAGGGCCCCTCTGTACCTGCAGTGGTCACGGGCTCTCCCTTTGCTCGCCAGCATCAGACCCTGTGCTGGACATGCCGTGTGTGCTGTGCCTCCTTAGCTGCTCAGCATCCCAGCATGGGCTCTGCGGTGCACTCAGTGTAGGGCATGCTCAGTGCAGGAAGCATGGCAGAAGACGGGCCGTGGCCACGGGGCGTCTTCATAGAGGGGAGCGCAGCCCGCTGCCTCAGGCCTGCGTGGTAGAGGGTGAGGCACGTGGTGAGATGCCAGCCAGGATGAGCTGGAGCTTTGAGGCTCCAGATGGGTTAAATACAGTGGGAGTGGTGCCGCTGCCCCTCAGTCTCTGAGCCTTGGTGGAGCCCTGGGCTGCCAAGGGTATGTGGGTTGGCAGGTCGTTAGTGTGCAAAATAGTTGTATAGTGGTTTTTTTTTTTTTTACTATTGCCATAAATGCGAAATGGCGGATAACCAGATAGATTGATAAGTGAGGAGTAGGCGTATAGTCAAATTATCGTTTT
Organism: Elephas maximus indicus; assembly: GCF_024166365.1. Taxonomy (NCBI): domain Eukaryota; kingdom Metazoa; phylum Chordata; class Mammalia; order Proboscidea; family Elephantidae; genus Elephas; species Elephas maximus. The sequence goes on along the minus strand of NC_064838.1, from coordinate 5,325,456 downwards.
CCTGTATGGTTTTTGTTTATTCTTTTGTATGAAGGCATCAAAAAAAAAAAAATTGAAATAATTTTCAAACTTACAGAAAATTTGTGAGAAAAACACAGAGGACTTCTGTGTCCTTTCAGATTCACTAGTTGCATTTTGCCATGTTTATGTTACCATTCTCTTTGTGTATAGAAATATACAAATATATATTATACATTTATATACTATCATTGTATGTAATATATACATACTAGTTTCTTTTGTCATTCATGCTGTCATTCTCTCTCTTATATATACACACACATACACACAAACACGCACATTTACACCCCCTCCAACCACCTGAAAATAGGTTGTAGGCATCATGCGGACATTCACTTACATAACCACTATATAATACTCAAAATCAGGAGATTAAGCATGTAATTCTATCATTTAATCTGCAGTGGTTATTCAGACGGTTTTCAGTTTTCCCAACAATGTCTTAATCTTGAAGAATTCTACAGCTTCGTGACTTGGACGTTTTTGAAGAGTACTCGCCTTTTATTTTGTAGAACAGTCCACAGTTTGAGTTTGCCGATGGTTCCTTGTGACCAGATTCAGGTTATGCATTTTGGTCAGTAATATCATGTAAGTGATGTTGAGTCCTTCCCTAGCGCGTCACTTCAGGAGGTGCGTAATGTTGGTAAGGTGGCTTCTGTTTCTGTCCTTAAGAAGACTTTCTCTGCCCTGAGGTCAAAGATATTCTGTGTTCCTGTGAAATTAAAAAAAAATTTTTTTTACTGATGGATATGTAATGTACCTAGAATTTATTAAGTAGGTTGATTTTAACTTTTTATTGCGAATTTCAAATATGTGAATAGACGGCATAGTATAGGGAATGTGATAGTATAATAATCCCAGTATACTATCATTCCGCTTCAGCAGTTAGCAGTACATAGCCAATCTGGTTATCTTCAGTCTCTTCAACTCCCTCACGTCACAGACATAATTTTATCTGAGAAGTATTTCAGAATGTATGTATCTAAAAAAGGCCTACAACTGTATCCACAGTAGTTATTATCACATATGAAAATAATTCCTTCATACTAATAAATGCCTGTTTTCGCATTTCCCTGATTGTCTCATATATATTTGTGTATTACATACGTATACACACAACATACACAGATACACAGAGTGTGGATACATACTTTTTCATAGTTTCAATTGGGATCCAAATAAGGTCAGCGTGTTGTGATTGGTTTGTATGTCTTTTAAGTCTTGTTTAATCCATAGGTCCTCCTCCCATCTTTTTTTAGTTCCTTGCAGTTTTGTGGAAGAAACAGGTGGTTTGTCTTGTAGAATTTCTGTGTTTATTGATTGCATCCCCTTAGATGTTTTTAACACATTTTTCCACCTCTTGTATTTTCTCAAAATTAATTGATATGGACATTGATCAGATACGGTTTTGAATTTGGGGAGGGGTTGACAGCTGCTGACCGAAGGGTTGGAGGCTTGAACCCACTAGTGGCTCTTTGGAAACCCTTGCGGTGTAGTGGTTAAGAGCTATGGCGGCTAACCAAAAGGTTGGCTGTTCAAATCCACCAGGTGCTCCTTGGAAACCCCATGGTGCAGTTTTACCCTGTCCTGTAGGGTCGCTATGAGTTGGAATCGACCTGACGGCAGTGGGTGGTGGTGGTGGTGGCTCTGTGGGAGAAAGACCGGGGGATCTACTCCTGGGAAGACTCCAGCCTGGGAAGCCCTGTAAGGCAGCTCTGCTCTGTCACGGGCTCGCTGTGAGTTGAAGTGGACTCACACCTGGGAAGACTCCAGCCTGGGAAGCCCTGTGAGGCAGCTCTGCTCTGTCACGGGCTCGCTGTGAGTTGAAGTGGACTCACACCTGGGAAGACTCCAGCCTGGGAAGTCCTGTGAGGCAGCTCTGCTCTGTCACGGGCTCGCTGTGAGTTGAAGTGGACTCACCTGGGAAGACTCCAGCCTGGGAAGCCCTGTGAGGCAGCTCTGCTCTGTCACGGGGCTCGACCTAACAACGAGAATGAGGGGCTGACTGCATGTAGTGGTGGGTGTTTTCATCTGGAAATGCATAGTGTCTGGTTAACTTCTCTTTGTGACACTGTCAGCCAGTTGGAGTCCCTGGGTGGTGCACATTGTTAAACACTTGACTCTTAGTCGAAAGGTGAGCAGTTTGAACCCACCTAGAGGGGCCTCGGAAGGCAGGCCTGGAGATCTGCTTCTGAAAGGTCCCAGCCTTGGAAACCCTACGGAGCAGTTCTGCTCTGCACACGTGGAGTTGCCTTGAGTTGAAATCGACCTGACAGCAACAAACGACAGCACCAGCCAATTGGATGATTAAAATGGTGATATTGTATCATTCTTTTTGTATTAGCTATAATACTTCTACTCACACTGGGTTATAATACTTGTGTAAACCACTTGGTTCTGCGGAGGTACAGATTTTACAAGAAAAACAGGATAAACAGTTTTCAAAATAATGAGTTGGTTTCTTAGTGTTCTCAAGAAGTGAGTTTTGTTTTTGAATCATTTTGAACTCCAAGATTTAAATATTGAATGTGTTTATTCCATTTGTGGTTGTTATCCTTATTGATGGCCATATTGTCCCAATATTTGTTTGGTGGGAATTTATTCACGCTATCTCTTGCTTTGCCTTTGTTAGCCAAGGAAGCAGGTACTATCCTCCATCTTCTGTCATACTCCTCTCATTTTAAACTCATTTGTTGTTAAATATATATATATTTTTTTGTTGTTTAGAAAATAATGAGTTATCAAAGATTGATTTCTTAATACTTGTCAGCAGAAGGCACAAATACTTAATAATTTTTTTCTTGTATAATTACCAATACCTGTTCTTATTATGGTTTTAAGAATCTTTCTCAATTAGTGTCTCATGGGCAAATGGTATTTATTTTTTTGGAACCTTTTATCGTTAATAATAACACATATTACATACAGCGTTGCAGTGTGATTTGCTGGTGTTGTCATCCTCTGATGTTCACTTGCGGATGTTCAGTGTTAAGATTCTCTGTTCATAAACGCTACCGTGTGGCAGGCTGTGAAGTCTTAAAAAAACAAAAACACTGCCATGTAGCAGGCTGTGAAATCTTAAAAAAACATAAATGCTGCTGTGTAGCAAACTGTGAAATCTTAAAACAAAAATGCTGCCATGTAGCAGGCTGTGAAATTTTAAATAAAAAAAAACACTGCCGTGTAGCAGGCTATGAAATCTTAAAAAAACATAAACGCTGTCATGTAGCAGGCTGTGAAATCTTAAAAAAACAAAAACACTGCTGTGTAGCAGGCTGTGAAATCCTAAAAAAACAAACAAAACCCCACAGGCATTCAACTTACATCAGAACTGATGCACGTTGGAATTGTTGGAGTGGAACCCCATCATAAGTTGAGGACTACCTGTAATGATCTAGAGGAGTGTTTGTTTTCAGAGGGTGGTCATATTTTTCTTGGTCATCTAGTATCAAATTCTCAAATGGGGATATTGTGTATTTTATTGTGAATATATGAGGTCTTCCCCCGGAAGATTGTACATCTGAAGATGCACAAATTGTATCTGAATGATGATTAGATGACTTATGGATCTAAAATATTGAAAGAAACTGTACGTTACTTCCTCTTAACTGTCTTCATTATACAGGTCTGTAAAAGATACTCCTTTTCAAGGGCTGTTACATCGATGTTCTGGACCAGCCAGTACTGTGTGAGCTGGGCGAATTATTTAGTGTTTTTTGCCCTCGTTTTCTTAGTCTGTCTTGTCCTCATTTTCTTTATAGATGAAATGAGGGCAACTTAAAGTAACTGTAAAACAGTCTTCAGCACATGAACAAAATGATGTGGTTCTAGTTTTAAAAGGTATAGAAAATGTGCATTTCTGTTCCAAGCCCATGTATGCATCCATGTATGCATTCCTGAAGATCCTAGGATTCTGTAGAGTAAGCTAAAAATAAACATGGATTTTGGGGAAAATAGTGCTAGTGTGGATCTCTCAAAACCTGTAGAATTTTGTAATTAAAGCCCTTATAGGAAAGAGTAAATGCTGCTGCCACTGTTGGCGCAGTTATGTCTCCATCGGCTTTGGTACCCAGAATCAGTCAGTGTAATTGTGTTTCCTCCTTCCAGACGTAGGTCCTTGAAGACTTTTGCTGTTAAGGGATTAGTTTTCCCAGAATAAAAAATATAATCCCTGGTGGCCATTTTCATCACTCAAAAAATAAATAAATGTGTGTGTATGTGTGTATAGGAAAATGTCTTCTTGATTTGTGTTTGCAGCTGTCTCAGCCAGCTTAATTAACATAGTAGAAATTATTGGAGTTTTTGAAACACTAAAGCAGCCATTTTGTGTGCTAAAGGAATACACTTAAATGTTGGACCTTTTAGCTTTTTTCTTAAGGTCCTCGTGTTCCAAAGGCTTTCTACTTCGATTGTGAGAAAGCTGCTTCAAAACAGAAACGTGCTGGAAAAAAATTGCAAACGATTGCTATGACTTCCATGTTACACAAAGATAATTCTCTTAGTTATTGTGATTCAATTTTACATCCTTATCATCACTGGCATTTTTTCTCAGTCTTTGCCAGTTTGATGACTATCACATGGTCTCTTGTTTTGATTTTTATTTTTAGTAATGATGTTCAACATTTTTTCTTATTCCATCATAGATTTTTAGAGTTAGGAGAAATATTAGATATTACTTACTATAGTTTCTTCATTTATTTGTTACTTAATAGATCCAAAGAGATTAATATCTCATATTGAGATATAAAACTAAGATTAGAAGTTTAGTGAGGCACTTCTGTAGCAAAACCTCCCCCTACTTAAAGCAACAATTTTCCTATATACTTGAAAATATATTTTCATTATAATGAAGGAAAGGGAAGTATAGCAAACTTAATATGGAAGTACTTAAAACATAAAGCCTTGGGTAAATTTCTCAGTGACCTACAGATTTTCCAGTATAAATATCGGTATGACAAGGCAGTTGTGTACTAGGAATAATGTTTTGGCATGTCTTTCTTTCTTCCCAGTGAACTTGAAGATGACTTACTTGGAGAAGATTTGCTGTCTGGCAAAAAGGTGAGAAGTACAGGTTGTACTGAAACTGACAGTTACTTAGTTTTACTTAAAATATGGGAATACATCACCTGTGCATGGGATGTGTTATTAGAAAGTTGGGTGTAGGTCAAAATTTTGTGAATTAAATTATCTTTTGTTTTTCATTTACGTAACGTTTTAATTACCTTTTTGTTTATTTTACTATATTTTTGTGGTTATTTCCTTAGTAATTTTCCTGGGGATTTCAGTTAACATCTTAAAACTAAAGAATCTATTTCTGATTAATACAACTTAATTTGAATGCTATACAGCAGCTTTGTCCCACTGTAGCTCTGATTCCTCCCCTTTTTTAATGCTATTATATATTTATACATTATAAGTGCAGTAACACTTTTAAAATTATTGCTTTATGTACTTGTCTTTTAAAACAGAATAAGAAAAGTGATACAAACAAAAATGCATTAAACTCTCTCTTATGTTTACCTGTGTATTTACTTTTACTGGATTTCTTTACTTTTTTGTGTTGATTTGAGTTACCTTCTAAAACAAACAAAAAAACCCAAAACGACCCATTGCGCTTGAGTTGATTCCCACTCATAGCGACCCTGTAGGACAGAGTAGAATTGCCCCATAGGGTTTCCAGGGAGCCTGGGGGATTTGAACTGCCCACCTTTTGGCTAGCATCTGTAGCTCTTAACCACTACTCCACCAGGGTTTTGGAGTTACCTCCTGGTGTCCTTTAATTTCAGCTTGAACTACTCCCTATACTATTTCTTGTGGAGCAGATCTGCTTGCAACAAATTCTCTCAGTTTTTGTTTATCTGGAAATGTCTTAATTTCTTCTTCATTTTTGAAGAGGAGCTTTACAGGATATAGAATTCTTTGTTGGCAGCCTTTTTCTTTCAAAGCTTAAAGTGTATCACCCCATCGTCTTCAGGACTCCCTGGTTTCCGATAAGTCAGCTGTTAATCTTATTGAAGATGCCTTGTACGTAATAATTCTTATATACTTTTTTCTCACTACTTTCATGATTTTCTCTTTGTCTTAGACTTTTACCAGTTTGAGTATGATATTTCTAGGTGTGGATCACTTTGAGTTTGTTCTACATGGAATTTGTTGCACTTTTAGAATTTGTAGAATAAAGTTTTTTCATCAAAGCTTAAAGTTTTCAGCTGTTATATCTTCAAATAAATTTTCTGCCCCATTTTTCTTCTCTCTTTGTGGGACTCCCACTATGTGTATATCAGTATGCCGTTGGTTTCTCTCATTTTTTTCTTTGTGCTCCCAAGATTGAATAATCTCTATCGAGCTTTCTTCAAGTTTACTGATCTTCCGCCAGGTCAGTTTTTTTTTTTTTTTTTTTTTTGATTGTGCCTTAGGTGAAAGTTTATAGGTCAAGTTAATTTCTTGACTTTTTAAGTGCCCAAAGAGCTCACTATTTATTAGTAAATCCTCTGATAACTTATAACTCACGTAATAAATCCTTTTATGGAATGGCACACCGGTTAAGAGCTACAGCTGCTAACCAAAAGGTCAGCAGTTCAAATCCACCAGCAATTCCTTGGAAACACTACGGGGCAGTCCTGCTCTGTCCTTTTGGGTAACTGTGAGTCGGAATCAACTCGACAGCAACAAGTTTGGTTTGGGCTCTTTCCTAGGCCCTAAAGTTGTATTGGGCTTGTGACAGCAGTGACATAAAACTACCCCTTGTCCTAAAGGAACTTTACATTAGAAGGTTAGTATTTTTGCATACTGCATCTAAAATTCACTCGTGGGGCAAAGTCAGAGATATGCTTAAAGATAAACATTCTCAAATGTAGCAAACATCCAAAAGTGTAAAACCTGAGGTAAATTTTTCTAAACCCTTTTTGATCAGGTGAAACCTTTGAACATTTATCTCTAATCTGTCTGTTCGTATGTCATACATATACGCACACCACCACTCTACCAGTATGTTTTGAACATTAGAAAACATATTAAAAGTAGAAATAATAGAGATAAAGGGGAATATTGCATTTTTATTAACAGTTTAAGAACACTAATTCTCATTAAATATCAAGGTAGTTCTTCATGCTTTATTTTTTAAAAGTCTTAAAATTGTGATGGCTTTGTACTCCTGATGATTTTTATACTCAAGCTCATACTTTAGGTCAAGTTTTATCAGTAACATTAGTGATATAAAGCCATATTTCAAAGAGTCATGATAAGTTCAAGTCTTTTGTCTGATTTTTTTTTAAATTAAATCTGATTAGATTGTCCTTTTACTCTAGTTTATAAGAGAATTGATGAAGATCTCGAGCTAGAAGTACTTGCTCTGCCATTTTCTTGTGACTTAATATGTGTTGTTAGCATTTTCTCTAATACGTGAATTTCTTTGTGGGATTCTTTTTAAAGCACCTTTCCTTTCTGTGGTCTACTTTTTATTGTATCATAGGCCTACAGCTTCCCTAGCTTTCCCTCCGTTAGATGGCTCTGTAATCATCTATAGATCTAAGAACTGGTTTGTTGTTGTTAGCTGCCATCAAGTCGGCCCCTGGCTCATGGCAACTCTGTGCACAACGGAATTGAATCGTAGTTCATAGGGTTTTCACTGGCTGATTTTCTGAATGGATGGCTAGGACTCTCTTCTTAGTCTGTTTTACTCTGGAAGCTCTCCTGTCACCTGTCAGCATCATAACAACACACAAGCCCCCACTGACAGATAGGTGGTGGCTGCACTGGAAACATGTTGGCCCAGAACTGAACCTAGGTCTCTTGCATGGAGGAGACCATTCTACCACTGAATCACCACTGCCCACAGAATTCCCTTGTTTTGTTAGAAATAAACTGGGATTCATAAAAGTGGTCGAAAGTGAGAGACTAGTGAGAGTACTCCTAACGTGTGTCCACCCCCCCTCCGCCTCCGCCGCTGTCGTTTGTGCTATCTCTGGGTGCCTCATATATGGTATGCAGCACAGGACCATCTCACCCATCTGATCGGTGCCTCGAGGGAGGGTGCAGGATCACATTGTGAACAGGAGCTTCTTTGTCATTCCGCAGATCATTCTGCATATCTCTTGAGACACTATCAGCTTTTCCTTTGTGTGTATTTAAAGTGCTTATTTTGATTATCTAGTGCTGCTGTAACAGAAATGCCACAAGTAGATGGCTTGAATGAACAAGATTATCCTCTCATGGTATAGGATGCTAGAAGTCCAAATTTAGAGCACCAACTCCAGGGGAAGGCTTTTTCTTTCTCCGTCAGTGCTGGGGGAAGGTTGTTGTCATCAATCGTCCCCTGGTCTAGGAGCATCTCAGTGCAGGGACACTGGCACTTCTTTCTTAGTTTTAGGAGGTTCCTCTCCTCTCTGCTTGACTCTACAATCCTGTAAATTGAGTCCTGCGTTTTTAACATAACTGCCTCTAATCCTGCCCTATTAACATCATAGAGGTTAGGATTTGCAACACATAGGATAGTCACATCAGATGACAAAATGGTGGACAAACCACACTGGGAATCATGCCCTAGCCAAGTTGGTACACATTTTTAGGGGACATAATTCATAACAATGCTTTAATGAAAAATTCTGGTTAGATGTTAAAATATTTAAGTGTAGTAAAATATTTTTACATTAAGTTGAATTTATAGTTCTAGACAAGCTTGAGATAGCATATTTTACCTTCTGTTTCTTTTCAAGGAGTTGTACTATAATTGTTAGAAGTAATAATTCCCTTTTGTATATATGTGTCCTAGTCTTGCAGAAGTTTTGGTCAGGACTCTCTCAATAGAGATGGAAAAATAATGTTTGTTTTGGAAAGATACCTAGTTTATCTTTTTTCTTTCTTTTTTTTTTAAGACACCTCCTTTTTTTTCCTCTCATTCAAAAAATTATACACAAATTGTTTTGTGACATTGGTTTCATTCCCTGCTATGTGTGAGCACTCTCCTCCTTTCCCTTTACACCACAGGTTGTCTGTGTCTGTTGTCCAGTTTTCCTGTCCCTTTCTGCCTTCATGGCATTGCTTTTGGGCAGGTGTTGTCCATTTGGTCTCATATACTTGATTGAACTAAGAAGCACATTCCTTACAAGTGTTATGTTTGTGTTATGGGCCTGTCTAATTTGGGCTGAAAGGTAGACTTTGGGAGTGGCTTCAGTCCTAAGTTAGCAGGGACCTTAGTCTCGGGGATCTCTGTCATACCAGTAAGCCTGGTCTTTTTTTGAGAATTTGAATTTTTTTTTTTTTTTTTTTTTATAATAACTTTTATTAAGCTTCAAGTGAACGTTTACAAATCCAATCAGTCTGTCACATATAAGTTTACATACATCTCACTCCCTACTCCCACTTACTCTCCCCGTCTTGAGTCAGCCCTTTCAGTCTCTCCTTTCTTGACAATTTTGCCGGCTTCCCTCTCTCTCTATCCTCCCATCCCCCCTCCAGACAAGAGTTGCCAACACAATCTCAAGTGTACACCTGATATAATTAGCTTACTCTTCATCAGCGTCTCTCTCCCACCCGCTGACCAGTCCCTTTCATGTCTGATGAGTTGTCTTCAGGGATGGTTCCTGTCCTGTGTCAACAGAAGGTCTGGAGAGCATGACCGCCGGGATTCCTCCAGTCTCAGTCAGACCATTAAGTTTGGTCTTCTTATGAGAATTTGGGGTCTGCATCCCACTGCTCTCCTGCTCCCTCAGGGGTCCTCTGCTGAGCTCCCTGTCAGGGCAGTCATCGATTGTGGCCGGGCACCAACTAGTTCTTCTGGTCTCAGGATGATGTAGGTCTCTAGTTCGTGTGGCCCTTTCTGTCTCTTGGGCTCTTAGTTGTCATGTGGGCTTGGTGTTCTTCATTTTCCTTTGCTCCAGGTGGGTTGAGACCAATTGCTGCATCTTAGATGGCTGCTTGTTAGCATTTAAGACCCCAGACGCCACATTTCAAAGTGGGATGCAGAATGATTTCATAATAGAATTATTTTGCCAATTGACTTAGAAGTCCCCGCAAACCATGTTCCCCAGACCCCCGCGCTTGCTCCGCTGAGCTTTGAAGCATTCATTTTATCCCGGAAACTTCTTTGCTTTTGGTCCAGTCCAATTGAGCTGACCTTCCATGTATTGAGTGTTGTCTTTCCCTTCACCTAAAGCAGTTCTTATCTACTGATTAATCAATAAAAAAACCCTCTCCCACCCTCCCTCCCTCCCCCCCTCGTAACCACAAAAGTATGTGTTCTTCTCAGGTTTACTATTTCTCAAGATCTTATAATAGTGGTCTTATACAATATTTGTCCTTTTGCCTCTGACTCATTTCGCTCAGCATAATGCCTTCCAGGTTCCTCCATGTTATGAAATGTTTCAGAGATTCGTCACTGTTCTTTATCGATGCGTAGTATTCCATTGTGTGAATATACCACAATTTATTTACCCATTCATCCGTTGATGGACACCTTGGTTGCTTCCAACTTTTTGCTATTGTAAACAGAGCTGCAATAAACATGGGTGTGCATATATCTGTTTGTATGAAGGCTCTTGTATCTCTAGGGTATATTCCGAGGAGTGGGATTTCTGGGTTGTATGGTAGTTCTATTTCTAACTGTTTAAGATAACGCCAGATAGATTTCCAAAGTGGTTGTACCATTTTACATTCCCACCAGCAGTGTATGAGAGTTCCAATCTCTCCGCAGCCTCTCCAACATTTATTATTTTGTGTTTTTTGGATTAATGCCAGCCTTGTTGGTGTGAGATGGAATCTCATCGTAGTTTTAATTTGCATTTCTCTAATGGCTAATGATCGAGAGCATTTTCTCATGTATCTGTTGGCTGCCTGAATATCTTCTTTAGAGAAATGTGTGTTCATATCCTTTGCCCACTTCTTGATTGGGTTGTTTGTCTTTTTGTGGTTGAGTTTTGACAGAATCATGTAGATTTTAGAGATCAGGCGCTGGTCGGAGATGTCATAGCTGAAAATTCTTTCCCAATCTGTAGGTGGTCTTTTTACTCTTTTGGTGAAGTCTTTAGATGAGCATAGGTGTTTGATTTTTAGGAGCTCCCAGTTATCGGGTTTCTCTTCATCATTTTTGGTAATGTTTTGTATTCTGTTTATACCTTGTATTAGGGCTCCTAGGGTTGTCCCAATTTTTTCTTCCATGATCTTTATCGTTTTAGTCTTTATGTTTAGGTCTTTGATCCACTTGGAGTTAGTTTTTGTGCATGGTGTGAGGTATGGGTCCTGTTTCATTTTTTTGCAAATGGATATCCAGTTATGCCAGCACCATTTGTTAAAAAGGCTGTCTTTTCCCCAGTTAATTGACACTGGTCCTTTGTCAAATATCAGCTGCTCATACGTGGATGGATCTATGTCTGGGTTCTCAATTCTGTTCCATTGGTCTATGTGTCTGTTGTTGTACCAATACCAGGCTGTTTTGACTACTGTGGCTGTATAATAGGTTCTGAAGTCAGGTAAGGTGAGGCCTCCCACTTTCTTCTTCTTTTTCAGTAGTGCTTTGCTTATCCGGGGCTTCTTTCCCTTCCATATGAAATTGGTGATTTGTTTCTCTATCCCCTTAAAATATGACATTGGAATTTGGATCGGAAGTGCGTTAAATGTATAGATGGCTTTTGGTAGAATAGACATTTTTACTATGTTAAGTCTTCCTATCCATGAGCAAGGTATGTTTTTCCACTTAAGTATGTCCTTTTGAATTTCTTGTAGTAGAGCTTTGTAGTTTTCTTTGTATAGGTCTTTTACATCCTTGGTAAGATTTATTCCTAAGTATCTTATCTTCTTGGGGGCTACCGTGAATGGTATTGATTTGGTTATTTCCTCTTCGGTGTTCTTTTTGTTGATGTAGAGGAATCCAAGTGATTTTTGTATGTTTATTTTATAACCTGAGACTCTGCCAAACTCTTCTATTAGTTTCAGTAGTTTTCTGGAGGATTCCTTAGGGTTTTCTGTGTATATAATCATGTCATCTGCAAATAGTGATAACTTTACTTCTTCCTTGCCAATCCGGATACCTTTTATTTCTTTGTCTAGCCTGATTGCCCTGGCTAAGACTTCCAACACGATGTTGAATAAGAGCGGTGATAAAGGGCATCCTTGTCTGGTTCCCGTTCTCAAGGGAAATGCTTTCAGGTTCTCTCCATTTAGAGTGATATTGGCTGTTGGCTTTGCATAGATGCCCTTTATTATGTTGAGGAATTTTCCTTCAATTCCTATTTTGGTAAGAGTTTTTATCATAAATGGGTGTTGGACTTTGTCAAATGCCTTTTCTGCATCAATTGATAAGATCATGTGGTTTTTGTCTTTTGTTTTATTTATGTGATGGATTACATTAATGGTTTTTCTGATATTAAACCAGCCTTGCATACCTGGTATAAATCCCACTTGATCAGGGTGAATTATTTTTTTGATGTGTTGTTGGATTCTATTGGCTAGAATTTTGTTGAGGATTTTTGCATCAATGTTCATGAGGGATATAGGTCTATAATTTTCTTTTTTTGTAATGTCTTTACCTGGTTTTGGTATCAGGGAGATGGTGGCTTCATAGAATGAGTTGGGTAGTATTCCGTCATTTTCTATGCTTTGGAATACCTTTAGTAGTAGTGGTGTTAACTCTTCTCTGAAAATTTGGTAGAACTCTGCAGTGAAGCCGTCCGGGCCAGGACTTTTTTTTGTTGGGAGTTTTTTGATTACCGTTTCAATCTCTTTTTTTGTTATGGGTCTATTTAGTTGTTCTGCTTCTGAATGTGTTAGTTTAGGTAGGTAGTGTTTTTCAAGGAATTCATCCATTTCTTCTAGGTTTTCAAATTTGTTAGAGTACAATTTTTCATAATAATCTGAAATGATTCTTTTAATTTCATTTGGTTCTGTTGTGATGTGGTCCTTCTCATTTCTTATTCGGGTTATTTGTTTCCTTTCCTGTATTTCTTTAGTCAGTCTAGCCAATGGTTTATCAATTTTGTTAATTTTTTCAAAGAACCAGCTTTTGGCTTTGTTAATTCTTTCAATTGTTTTTCTGTTCTCTAATTCATTTAGTTCAGCTCTAATTTTTATTATTTGTTTTCTTCTGGTGCCTGATGGATTCTTTTGTTGCTCACTTTCTATTTGTTCAAGTTGTAGGGACAGTTCTCTGATTTTGGCTCTTTCTTCTTTTTGTATGTGTGCATTTATTGATATAAATTGGCCTCTGAGCACTGCTTTTGCTGTGTCCCAGAGGTTTTGATAGGAAGTATTTTCATTCTCGTTGCTTTCTATGAATTTCCTTATTCCCTCCTTGATGTCTTCTATAACCCAGTCTTTTTTCAGGAGGGTATTGTTCATTTTCCAAGTATTTGATTTCTTTTCCCTCGTTCTTCTGTTATTGATCTCTAGTTTTATTGCCTTGTGGTCTGAGAAGATGCTTTGTAATATTTCGATGTTTTGGACTCTGCAAAGGTTTATTTTATGACCTAATATGTGGTCTATTCTAGAGAATGTTCCATGTGCGCTAGAAAAAAAAGTATATTTTGCAGCAGTTGGGTGGAGAGTTCTGTATAAGTCAATGAGGTCAAGTTGGTTGATTGTTTTAATTAGATCTTCCGTGTCTCTGTTGAGCTTCTTACTGGATGTCCTGTCCTTCTCCGAAAGGGGTGTGTTGAAGTCTCCTACTATAATTGTGGAGGTATCTATCTCGCTTTTCAGTTCTGTTAAAATTTGATTTATATACCTTGCAGCCCTGTCATTGGGTGCGTAAATATTTAATATGGTTATGTCTTCCTGATCAATTGTCCCTTTTATCATTATATAGTGTCCTTCTTTATCCTTTGTGGTGGATTTAAGTCTAAAGTCTATTTTGTCAGAAATTAATATTGCTACTCCTCTTCTTTTTTGCTTATTGTTTGCTTGATATACTTTTTTCCATCCTTTGAGTTTTAGTTTGTTTGTGTCTCTAAGTCTAAGGTGTGTCTCTTGTAGGCAGCATATAGATGGATCGTGTTTCTTTATCCAGTCTGTGACTCTCTGTCTCTTTATTGGTGCATTTAGTCCATTTACATTCAGGGTAATTATAGATAAATAAGTTTTTAGTGCTGTCATTTTGATGCCTTTTTATGTGTGTTGTTGACAATTTCATTTTTCCACATACTTTTTTGTGCTGAGGCGTTTTTCTTAGTAAATTGTGAGATCCTCACTTTCATAGTGTTTGACTTTATGTTAGTTGAGTCGTTACGTTTTTCTTGGTTTTTGTCTTGAGTTATAGAGTTGTTATACCTTTTTGTGGTTACCTCATTATATACCCCTATTTTTCTAAGTAAAAACCTAACTTGTATTGTTCTATATCGCCTTGTATCACTCTCCATATGGCAGTTCAATGCCTCCTGTATTTAGTCCCTCTTTTTGATTATTGTGATCTTTTACCTATTGACTTCCATGATTCCCTGTTATGTGTATTTTTTTTTTAATTAATCTTAATTTGTTTGTTTTTGTGATTTCCCTATTTGAGTTGATATCAGGACGTTCTGTTTTGTGACCTTGTGTTGTGCTGATATCTGATATTATTGGTTCTCTGACCAAACAATATCCTTTAGTATTTCTTGTAGCTTTGGTTTGGTTTTTGCAAATTCTCTAAACTTGTGTTTGTCTGTAAATATCTTAATTTCGCCTTCATATTTCAGAGAGAGTTTTGCTGGATATATGATCCTTGGTTGGCAGTTCTTCTCCTTCAGTGTTCTGTATATGTCGTCCCATTCCCTTCTTGCCTGCATGGTTTCTGCTGAGTAGTCAGAACATATTCTTATTGATTCTCCCTTGAAGGAAACCTTTCTTTTCTCCCTGGCTGCTTTTAAAATTTTCTGTTTATCTTTGGTTTTGGTGAGTTTGATGATAATATGTCTTGGTGTTTTTCTTTTTGGATCAATCTTAAATGGGGTTCGATGAGCATCTTGGATAGATATCCTTTCGTCTTTCATGATGTCAGGGAAGTTTTCTGTCAGAAGTTCTTCAACTATTTTCTCTGTGTTTTCTGTCCCCCCTCCCTGTTCTGGGACTCCAATCACCCGCAGGTTATCCTTCTTGATAGAGTCCCACATAATTCTTAGGGTTTCTTCATTTTTTTTAATTCTTTTATCTGATTTTTTTTCAGCTATGTTGGTGTTGATTCCCTGGTCCTCCAGATGTCCCAGTCTGCATTCTAATTGCTCGAGTCTGCTCCTCTGACTTCCTAGTGTGTTGTCTAATTCTGTTATTTTATTGTTAATCTTTTGGATTTCTACATGTTGTCTCTCTATGGATTCTTGCAACTTATTAATTTTTCCAGTATGTTCTTGAATAATCTTTTTGAGTTCTTCAACAGTTTTATCAGTGTGTTCCTTGGCTTTTTCTGCAGATATCCTAATTTCATTTGTGATATCATTAAGCATTCTGTAAATTAGTTTTTTATATTCTGTATCTGATAATTCCAAAATTGTATCTTCATTTGGGAAAGATTTTGATTCTTTTGTTTGGGGAGTTGGAGAAGCTGTCACGGTCTGCTTCTTTAAGTGGTTTGATATGGATTGTTGTCTCCGAGCCATCACTGGGAAACTAGTTTTTCCAGAAAATCCGCTAAAAAAAAACTGCAGTCAGATCCCTATCAGAGTTCTCCCTCTGGCTCAGGCTATTCAGATGTTAATGAAGCCGCCTGGGGAGGGTGGGGGAGGGAACAGAGAGATAGGAGAGTAGCACCTCAGAATATAGCCAGAGTTGCTTGTCTTGCTTGGAATGACTCTTATATCTGAGATTCCCGCGGGCGCGTCGCCTATGTGTGCTGTCTGTGTGGAGATTGCCCCCGGGGGGTCTGGCCCGCTGGAGTCACGGTCAGATCCTCCGCTTCCAGCCCCACGCCCAGCGTCAAGGCTCCCCTACTGGGACGGTGCACTCTCGACTCCAAAATCAGTCGCTGCCTCCCGGGGACTTCTCGTCCCTCCAGCCGCGTGGCCGTGCCGCCCCCGTGAACCAGGTGGGCCCCCTCCCGGGGTTAGTTCAGATGGGTGGAGTAGCTCCCCGTGCTTGTGCCGCGACCGAGTGTCCCGGCTGGAACGCTGTTCTCCCCGCTCCAATACCAGTCGCTGCCTCCCGGGGACTTCTCCTACCGGCTGCGTCCCACGCCGCCCGCGCGACCCGGATGGTCACCTTCCCGGGGTTAGTTCAGGGGGTGGAGCAACTCTCCGTGTTTATGGCGTACCTGCGTGCAGTCCAAATCCCTGTGGGACGGTTCCCCGGCTCGGATGCTACTCTTTCTGCTCCAAGATCAGTCACTGCCTCCCGGGGACTTCTCCTAACGGCTGCGTCCCACGCCGCCCGTGGAACCGGCTAGTCCCCCTCCCGGGGTTAGTTCAGGGGGGTGGAGCAGGTCTCTGTGCTTGTGCCGTACCTGACTGGTATGCTGGCTCCAGGCTCTGGAAACAATCGCTGCTTCCCCGTATTAGTTCGTTCTCCGTCTCTAAATCTGTGTTTGTTGTTCAGGGTTCGTAGATTGTTATGTATGTGATCGATTCACTTGTTTTTCCGTGTCTTTGTTGTAAGAGGGATCCGAGGTAGCGTCTGCCTAGTCCGCCATCTTGGCTCCGCCTCCTCGAGAATTTGAATTTTGTTCTGCAGTTTTGTCCCTCTCTGTCTGGGCCCCTCTATAGTGATCCCTGCCAGAGGGGTCAGTGGTGTAGCCAGGCACCATCTGTTTCTTCTGGGCTCAGGCTGGTGGAGGCTGTGGTCCATGTGGTCCATTAGTCCTTTGGACTAATATTTTCCTTGTGTGTTTGGTTTTCTTCATTCTCCTTTGCTTCAAACATGATGGGACCAGTAGATGTATTTTAGATGGTCGCTACCAAGCTTTTGAGACCCCAGGCGCTGCTCACCAAAGTAGGATGTAGAATTATTTTCTTTATGAACTGTGTTATTGCCAGTTGACCTAGATGTCCCCCGAGACCATGGTCCGAAGCCCTGAGCCCCAGTAACTCAGTCCTTCAAGGTATTTGGATGTGTCTAGAGTCACTATGAGTCAGAATCCAGTCGACCACAACAGATTTTTTTTTGGTTTGGGGCAACTTCTATGGCTTTGCCTTGGTCAGATTATGCTGACTTCCCCTATATTGTGTGTTGTCTTTTCCTTAACTAAAGTTAACACTTGTCTCCTATCTGGCTAGTGATTTCTCCTTCCCACCCCTCTCCTCCTTTGTAACTATCAAAGATTGTTTTTTTCTGGTTGTAACCTTTTCTTGCATCTTATAATAGTGGTATTATACAACATTTGTCCTTTTGTGATTAACTTAATTTCATTCAGTATAACGTTCTCCAGATTTACCCCTGTTGTAAGACGTTTTGCAAATTCATCATTTTCTTTATGGTTGCGTAGTATTCCATTGTGTGTACTTACCATAATTTGTTTATTAATTGGAATAATGCTGCAGTGAACATAGGTGTGCATATGTCTATTCCTGAGAATTAAGACGGCTCTTGTTTCTCTCGGGTATATTCCTAGGAGTGGGATTGTTGGATCGTGTGGTATTTCTATTTCTAGCCTTTTAAGGAGGCGCCATATTACTTTCCATAGTGTTTGTACCATTTTACATTCCCACCAGCAGTGCTCAAGAGTTCAAAATCTCCCTGCTGCCTCTCCAACATTTGTTATTTTGTTTTTTTTTTTTGATTTGTGCCAGAAATGTCAGGGTGAGATGGTATCTCATGGTAGTTTTGACTTGCATTTCTGTAATGGCTGGTGATCCCGAGCATTCCCTCATGTGTTTGTAAGGGGCCTGAATGTCTTCTTTGGTGAAGTGTCTGTTAATTTCCTTTGGCCATTTTTTAATTGGATTATTTGTCTTTTTGTTATTGAGTGTTGAAGTATTCTATAGATTTTAGAGATTAGATCCTTGTTGGATATGTCGTAGGAAAACAATCTTTTAGTCTGTAGGTTTCTTTTTGTTCTTGTTGGTGAAATCTTTTGATGAGCATATGTGTTTAATTTTTTGGAGCTCCCAGTTATTTAGTTTATGTTTTGGTGTTTGTGCATTGTTAGCTGTGGTTTCTATTGAATTTATTTAGGCTCCCTAGTATTGTCCCTACTTTTTCTTCCATGATCTTTATCATTTTAGGTTTTATATTTAGGTCTTTGACCCATTTTGAGTTAGTTTCTGTGTATAATGTGAGATATGCATCTGCTTTCATTTTTTTACAAATGGACCTCCAGTTGTGCCAGCACCATTTGTTAAAAAGACTGTCTTTCCCCCATTTAATGGACTTTGGTCCTTTGTCAAAGATCAGCTGACCATAGGTGGATGGATTTACACCTGGGTTCTTGATTTCGATTCCGTTGGTCTGTGTGTCTTTGTACCAGCATCAGCCTCTTTTGACTACTGTGGCTGTATATTAGATTCTAACGTCAAGTAGTGTGATGCCTCCTACTTTGTTCTTTGTCACCAGTAGTACCTTGCTTATCTGGAGCCTCTTTTCTTTCCACATAAAATTGGTGATTAATTTTTCCATCTTGTTAAAGAATTCTGTTGGTATTTGGATTGGGATTGCATTGTTTCTGTAGATTGTTTTGAGTAGGATTGACATTTTCACAGTGTTGAATCTTCCTGTCCGTGAGCACAGTATGTTTTTCCATTTACGTAGTTCTCTTTTGGCTTCTTGGCAATAGCGTTTTGCAATTTTCTTTGTTTAGGTCTTTTATGTACCTGGCTAGATTTATTCCTAAGTATTTTATCTTTTTAGGGGCTATTATAAATGGTATTGTTTTCTTAATTTCCTTTTTGAAGCTCTCGTTGATGTATAGGAATCTGCTCTCAGAGCTGCTTTCTTGGTGATAGTAGGTCCCCATATCTCTCTGCTCACTTCTTTTATATCTCAAAAGAGATTGGCTTAAGACACAACCTAATCTTGTAGATTGAGTCCTGCCTCATTAACATAATTGCCACTAATCCTGCCTCACCAACAGCGTAGAGGTAGAATTTACAATACATAGGAAAATCATATCAGATGACAAAATGGTGGACCATCACATAATGCTGGGAGTCATGGCCTAGCGAAATGTATACACATTTTTAGGGGACGCGGTTCAATCCATAGTGGTTGTAGAGTATTTTTTTTTTTTTGATATGATGCTGAATTCTCTTGGCTAGAATTTTATTGAGAGTTTTTGCACCTATATTGATGAGATGTACTGATTGTGTGTGTGTGTGTGTGTGTGTGCGTGTGTGTGCGTGTGTGGTGTCTTTGCCTGGTTTTGGCATCAGGGTTATGCTAGCTTCATGGAATGAATCTGGGAGTATTTCTTCCTTTTCTGCGTGTCCTAGTTTCTTAGTGCTTCTGTCACAGTAGAAATACTACAAGTGGATAGTCTTAACAAACAGAAATTTATTTTTTCACTGTTTAGCAGGCTGGAAGCCTGAATTCAGAGCACTGGCTCTAGGGGAAGGCTTTCTCTTTCTGATAGCTCTGGGAGAAGGTCTTTGTCTCTTTTCACCTTCTGTTTTTCAGTTCCTTGGCGTGTATCTTCCCCTGCATTTGTGCTTCCTTCTCTGCCTAATGTGCTTTCCAAGGTGATTGGTTTAAGACACGTCCTGCAGCGATACTGTTTCATTAACATAGCATCTTATTCTCATATGGGGTTACATCCATAGATGTAGGAGTTTTAGGGTTTACAACACATTTTGGGGGGACACAGTTCAGTCCTTACTGGATAGTAATGCTACCTGTTTTGGGAAAGTATTGTAATTTTTTTTTTTTTTAAAGGCTAATTGATTTTATAACTTGGGTCACATATCAGATCAAAAAGGAACAATTGAGAAAGTAGTGGTGTGCGTGTGATGTTTCCTTGATGCTTCTACCCCAGCCTTTTTTGAAGTTTGTATAACTTGAAACAGCGGATATTCCTCTGTCCTTTCTTCTTCTGCCTTTTGTCCTAATATAAATATATTGTTCTTTGTAGAAATTGGAAAGTTCAAACTATATTGACAAAAGAAAAAAAATAGGTATAAGCCCTTTTGAATAATATTTTGCCATATTTCCTCACATTCTTTTTCCACATATTTTTAAATATAACCGAAATGCTATATAACATTGTTTCTTCATAAATTTAACATATCACTGGCATTTCCTTTTGTCATTAACATTATTTTAAAGTATTTTATAATGGCCACATAGCTTTCAATGTATGATATACTTAACCATTGCTATGTACTTTGAAGTTATTGACAAGTTTTTGATTATGATGACTTAGAAAACCCCCCCAAAACGGTTTATGATAGAACATTACAAGCATATATGAAAAAGAGAGAAGGGTATCATTTATCCTCATGCATCTGTCACCGGCTTCAGCAGTTTGCAATTAGTGGCAGTCTTGCTTCATCTTTACCCCACCCACTCCCCACTCCTGAATTATTTTGAAATAAGTCTCAGACATTTTGATGACATTTTAATGTTCAAATCTTAGTATGCATTTTGGATTATTAGGAAGTTTCCTTAAACAGGAGTTTCTGGCCTAAGTGTATTCAATATGTTAAGGTTCTTGCCTTATATTGCCAAATTGCTTTCCAGAAATATTTGATCAATTTCTGTTCCCAGCAGCAATATATGAACATCTTTTACTTTTCAGTTCTCCGGCTTTGATATTATCTGTCACTTTTCCCAGTTTTTGTTACTATGCAAGGTGAAACATGATTTTTACTTGGTTTAATGTATATTTATTTGTTGTCTAGTGAGATTGAGTTCTTTCAGGCATGTATTAGCTAATTTGTTACTACATATCTGTGACTGAACTCCAGGTGTGGGTGCTCTGGCTGTCTGGTCAGCCTTTCCTGGACTCTGCCACAGAATGTATAGAGATGTAGCTTTGTCTGGTGAAAGACTGCTAGGGCACTGACTGGCCAAAGAGACATGCAGGTGGGGAAAACGTAAGACTGTTAAGGACAGCTTGAGGATAAGTTCATCTGTGTTAAGAAGGGAGATTGTTATGGTCAAGTTTAAATAGAGGATCAAAATGTAAGGTTGCAAACTTAGTATGAGGCAGGCTGACATGATCAACTTAGAATGTTTACAGATTGGGTTGAATTTAGATGGAAGTTGTCTGCCAGTTTGTAATTTCTTGTTTAGCTTATGTATTTTACTTCTGCAACAACTGGTATATCTAATCATTCTTTATTTTATAAGTTTTCAGTGTTGGAGAATGTTTGGTAAGCCATTTACTCCCCATTTTTGAACTCCTTTGGGAGCAGGTGGAAAACCTGTTGCCTAGTCGATTCCAATTCATGGCAACGAAATGGTTAAGCACTTGACTACTAACCGAAAGGTTGGTGGTTCAAACCCACCCAGAGGCACCTAGGAAGAAAGACCTGGCAATCTGTTTCCAAAAGGTCACAGCCTTGAAAACCTTATGAAGTGCAGTTCTCCTTCGAAACACGCGGGGTTGCCATGTTGAACAGTCCCATAAAAGTCCTGACATTCTTTGGAGTCTTAGACCCATTCCTTTTTTCTTTCTAACTTGCTTCTGGCCCCATGGGAGGAATGACCTGTCTGGTCAGATTGGGAGAAAAGATTTCATTAGCGTTTGTGGCCCCCTTTCTCTGGCTCGCTCTCTTGGCATCTGTTTACCCTACTTTCCCAGACCGTCCTGAGCAGAATCTTCCCTGACTACCCCACCCTTGCTAAGAAAACAGTTCACTTCAATTTACTGGGATAGAGTTGAGAACCAGTTTGGGCCTCAAGGATTTAGCCTAGCTTTCTAGTTCAGTTTTGTTAGTAAGAAGGATATTTTGATATTGCCTCCTGTGTCTGTTACTCAGTCGGTTCAGAAGAGATAGAAAGGTTGAATTCTCAGACTCAAAAATGAGATTTCACCACCTCTAGGGCCAGCACAACACGTATTTCTTTTCCTGGGGGAAGGGGATGAATTATTGCTCTACTGGTTTTTAACAAATACTTAAAAGTTTAACTAAGAACTCAAGGAAGTAGACTTTTATTGAATGAACTATGACTTTTGTTGAATTGTTAAAATGTTAATTTTAAACGAAATTCTGAGGTTTTATTTCATGAATTGGACAGCTAAACTTGGTCTGGTTTGCCCATGGAAGGCCTGGTTCATACCTGGTAATAGCATCTCCTTCCACTCTCAAAACTGGCCCAGTTTGGATGACAGATTACATTCTCAGTTAAGATAAATTCCATTTTAGGTAAGTTTAGCAGTCTGCTTCATTTCATACATCTCTCTCTTCCGTCAAGTAAACTCGATTACATGATCTGTGTTATTTTATTTTGTCTTGTTATGCTAGTGACTAGATGGAGACCATTGGGACTGTTTCCTCATGAAATATTAATGCAGTTGATTATTTTTGGTTTATGTCTAAAATACTGTAATGAAGAGTACAGACACGTTTGAAAAAACCTGTTTTTATAAAGGTGTAAAATGCCAAAAAAACTGTTTCATCTTTAAATAGAAAATCAAACCAGTTTTTCTCTTTACTTTTTCTTTCTATTAAAGGCACCAGATACCATATTTTTCATTTATTTGTCTGAATGCCTCATTCTTTAAGGAGAAATAGACTGTGTGTGTGTGTGTGTGTGTGTCTTGACTGTCTCATAGGGGTGTATGCTAATTTATATATACCACTCTACCATTTATATACCATTTTAGTTGGGGGTAAAGTGTGTGTGTGTGTTTTCTCTTCTTATATCTAAGATACTGATATATATTAAACCTAATAAAACCTGGAACTCTAGAAATTTGACAAGCTGACGAGAATCACTAGCCCGTGTCTACTTACAGATACCATGAGCATGCCACGCTGCTGAGAACAGGAATGAGGAAGTGAGCTAGTAATACTTATTTTAATGTGCTACCTGAATTGGAAAAACCAGAGTTTTATTATTGTCCTGTACTTTTCAGTCTTTGATCTCCAGTTATCTAAAATTATACCTTTTTGTGTGTATAGTCTTTAGATTTTGTTATCTGACAGTTTTAAATTTAGTAAGCTCATAAGGATACCGTTCTTTTTTGTGTATGGTAAGAAAAACTTCTTTGTAGGAATTTACCAAAGACTCTTCCTTTTATCTTTTAGAAATTAGAATAAATATGATCATTATACTCGATACTTCTCTACTAACTGGCCTATGGCTTCTAAAAATTAGCCTAGGGCCTTTAGCTAGTGTGCTGTATATGGAATCTCTTGATGGTCAACAGGTAATGTTAAACTGAGAAAACTTTCTGGGTGGCAAATACTTTAATAACATAAGGTTAGAAACAATCCAGTTATTGTAATTTTGCACTTTTGTAACAAGTCTTTTTATGAAAGTGACATGCATTAATTCGATTTCTTATTTTAATTAGAATCAGTCGGACTTATCAGATGAAGAGCTAAATGATGATCTTTTACAGAGTGATAACGAAGATGAAAATTTCAGGTACTCAGCATTAACTCATTCAGAAGTGTCCTTTAAAACCATAGGAACTGTTTGTAATTTATACTTATAATGGAATATAATCGAATAATGTGATATTATATCTTTTAACATGATCGCATTGTGAACGTTTTTCTATAGTAGGTGAACTTTGTAAGTCAGTGTAGGCCTTGCATTTAATGACCTCCTTGAGTTGTGTTGTGAGGTTGTGAAACTCAGTACAGATTATGTACTACCTTTTAAAGAATTGCTTTATTTGGATTGAGGACAGTGGGTTTGGAATCTTGTAATAGTGTTGGTTGCAGTTTGATGTTGCTGCTTTTACTTTCATTTCAGACAGTTTTTGTTTTTACGTATCTGGGCATACTTTGGACTCTAGTTGACTGTCTGAATATAATGAACATCTTCCTGTTGTTAGCATAGTGAGATATGAGGAGAGGAGGGAGATATTTAGTATACCCTGGTAAGTGGAATCATTTTCGAATATAATTTATGAGGAAACTTTAATCGCGAAAATATAGGCAGATACTTCTTGATTATAAATGTGATTAACAAACATATACTACTTATTATTGAGCCATAAACTTGTAACAGGTGTTCTAACCAAAAGTCATTTTTACTAGTAAAAAATATAGTTCAAAATTGATTTAAATTAATCTGCCAGTTAGCTAAACTTTCTAATTTCATTCTTTGACATCATTATTTGATGCTTTGAGTTAGCTCGCCCTTAACATATATCTTTGGAGATTTGTAGCCACAGAATGTTTTCACGTATATGTGGGGTATTCCGTTTTTGTTAAGATTGGCTGTTTAATATGTGTGGACTTAAATTTATTTGCGAAATCTTGCATTTGAAGTGTCGTCTTGCATTTTATTGTTTGGCATTCAGCAGCTCTGATTTAATGAGTGGAACATGATTTCGTGTGTGTGTTTTTAAAACCACCTTTATTATCTTGATAACTTTTTGGAAATGTGTGACTAGTATAAATTTTATTTATTTGAGCGTTGAAAATGTATTTTCACATAGATTTTTAATATTTTGATTTTTTAAACAGGATTTTATAATTTGCATTATATATTTTAAAAAAGAAAACCAATTCTTAAAATTTTGACTGCAGGTTTTTGCTTATAGAATAATTCTGTTCTTTCTTCAAGACCTTAGAAAACGGGTGCCATCATTTTTATTCTGAAAATTAAAATGAAATATAGTTTTGTTTGGTTTCAATCCTGGACTTTGGCCAGTCAGACCTGTTTTACCATCTGCTTGATTTGATTCTATTGGTTGAATAACCTGCAGCTGATGATAAGTGGGGTTGCTGTATGTGTATGGTGTGGACTTATATAGCGTGTTAAGCTTTGTTTTCAGTCACTGATGGCATAAATGTGTGTTTAGCAGTTAACTGGAATAACTTTTCACCAGTTCTGATTTAAATCTCTGTAGTAACGAATTTATTTAATGATTTATTTTGATCTCTGCTCTAATTGGGTGCTGTTCTTTGTATTTTTGTCCTCCCTCTCTAGTTCTCAGGGTATCACAATTAGTCTTAATACCACATCTGGCATGGTACCATCATTTGAACTGTCTGACAACACTAATGACCAGTCTGGAGAACAGGAATCTGAATACGAACAAGGAGAGGATGAAATAGCTTATCACAAATCTGATGGCTCTGAATTGTATTCTCGAGAGTACACAGAAGAAGGACAGTATGAAGGCCAGGATGCTGAACTGACAGAAGACCACATAGAATACGTGGAGGAGCCGGAGGAGGAACAGCTTTACAATGATGAAGTGTTAGACATCGAAATCAATGAGCCTTTAGATGAATTTACAGTGAGTCTTTTTTCCTTTGTATGGCCAAAGATAACATTGCTTCATGTGCATAGGTGTTTTAGACTGATTTGAAATCTATTTACCTCCCTAGGGAGGGAGGGAAATTAGACCTTATTATCACTGTCTGCCAGTTTCTTTATCTGAGCTATGACAAAGTTTGTGTTGACAGCTTGTTTGGCCTGAGGTAATGCCCCTTTGTCATCCTGGAAGGCTGCAAAGAATCATGACCTTGAAGATTGCACCCTTAAGGAAGAAAACAGCTTTGTGTGGTGGAGATACACTGTCAATTGTTAGAGGTACTTAATGCAGAAGCTTTTATCCAGGCCTTAGAGAAGAGCTGATAAAGTCCTTCTAAGGTGAAAAGATTATTGACCTGCCAAAGACATCTTTAAGGTGCTAATATTCCACAGTGATTGATGTCCTGTTCATTAATCCTTTTTGTAACCGAGAAGTGTCTAAACCTGAATAAAGAGATTGGAAGTTAGTTTAGGAAATGTCACACATAATTTTTTATCTATAATCAGGAAGCTAAGATTGTGCAGATTTTTATTTCAGAGAGATGATGCTGGTAGGTAGGTTTTAAGTTGCAGCGTCACTAGTGAAAGGTTGCTCGTCTGTCTTAATAATTCATCACTAATCAAGATTTACTTTTTAAAAGAAGTATTTCATGACATTTATGAGGGGGGAAGTAATCTCAGTAGTTGCAGTGGAGTCTTGGGTTTTTCAGGAACACCGGGGTTCCATTGCGATGCAGTGCAGCAGGACCTTCTGAGATGGCGCTGGAGGCGAGAACAGTTAGGGGCTTCAGAGAGCCCATTCTCATTAGGAATAACTATTTTTCTGTTTTATATCTTCATTCAGAGTAAGCTTTCATTTGTGGAAAAAAGTTCAAAAGTTGCTGAATTTTGGTTATTGCTATCTATAGAAGTAAATTGTTTAAGGTCTCAGTAGTGATTGGATTATTTTTGCACGCTTGCTTTTCAGTATAGTCATGAAAAAATGTTTGTAAATTTAGTTTTGGTAAATAGAATCCTGTAAAAGACATCATGGGGACTTGTTTACATAGTCTTGTAATGATTTTTTTGGGTGATAAATTCTTTACTAGTATGGATTTGATTTATTGGTGTATTTGGTATGTTTTCTTGAAGCGGGACGCGATAATTTAAAATGCGTTTTAAAAAGCTAAGTCAGCATCTTTTAAAAATGTACCAAGTTATTCCCTAGTTACAGTATTTTGTTATATTTCTTAAATGTCGGTAAAATAAGATGATTGACTCAGTGATCTCTGGGGTCCATTCCACTTATAAATTCAGTAGTTCAGATCATTACTGATTTCCAAGCACTGGGGACACAAATACTGACAAAACATGAAGCATGATCCCTGCCCTCAGTGGACTTAGAATTTAGTGGAACAAATCACAGTGTGGAAGCACTCGATCCGAGTAAGTGGGTGCTGCCACACAGAAGGCAGTTACCTCCTCTGCATTCTAGTAAAGCTTGTTGTGAAGAGAGTTGATGATAAATGATTTTCTTCTATTGTGTCCCATTGTCAAACTTGAGCTACATTTAGGCCCCTGGTTGTCCTAGAATTGAACTTAATTGTCAGACATTCAGGTACCTAAGAGAAAAAAATATGGCAATTTAAAATATTTAGAGTACTCTTCCACATTAAAAGGAATTGATTTTTTTCAGAATTAAAAAAAAACAAAAAACAAAACCTTAAGGTAAAAATATTTACTTAGCAGTTCTGAAAGTCTGCTTATGTTTTCATAGGGAGCTGTCAGCTTTAAAGGTGAGAATTGTCCTTTTATAGGCAATATTAGCTCACTTATTATATCTAGTTTTATAGCCATGGTCATTCTGTGTTTTTTTTTTTTTCTATGTCTTTAAGATTATTGGTTTATTTTTAGTTATCATAGTGGTAGCATCTGGAATTGTATTCATTTCTTGCTCTGCAATGAAAGCCTCTCATTCTCTTCTTAGGCTGTTAGTGATGAACAAATTAATTATATATCCATCATTATACTAATGAACACATTAGTAGATTTTAATCTCTGTATCTCAGTGGTATTTGGTTTATTAAATGGTTTATTTAACTGTGATTCTTTGACCTAGGTAGTATTTGTTAACCAGTACTCTTAACCCCAGAGTGGAATTCTATGAAGTGCTGATCACAAGCACTTGCTATTAGAGCTCACCCACAGAATCACACAGAGGGATTTTTGTGGGTGTCTGAAAGTAGGATCACAAAGCTGTAGAGCTTTACTTTTGGAAGGGACACTTAATTTTACATGTGAAGGAACTGAGGCCAAAGACATTGAAACAACTGGTACCACAACTCTGATGTTCTTTCCTGTTATACCAAAATGTAAGAAAACCCTTAAGTTCTGCGAATTTTCCTGGTGCTATCCTGTGGGGTCGCTATGAGTCGGAATCGACTTGACGGCAGCAGGTTTTATTCTTGAGAGTGAATTGTGATGTGATTTAAAATTTTTGTTCTTGTATTAGTAAGGAATGTGTATTGCTTGTTAGTCAACAAAATATTTGAAAATTATTTTTTACGTGTTTTATACTTTAAGTGCAATCAGTTTATTCTAGGGCCTTTAACAGAGATTGAGATTTCATAAAACAGTGTTGTGTAAAAACAGTGTCAGTTAATAATTTATGTAAGGGGTACCCCATTTTGTTCCCCAGTGAGAATCCCGCAGTGTATATTATACTCTGTTGTAAATTGGCTGAAAATTTTGATTAGCATTGTCTTTGAAATCTGACAGTTCTACCAGTGAATCATGGGTATTGATACTTGTTGTTCTTAATGGGATGCTAACAGTTTCTTCTGGAAGGTAAAACGCATTGTGTTCAGAGGGTCTTGAGGAGGTAGTCGTGGGAACTAAAGTGGTTTTTCACCTTAAATACATCTGTTTTTCTTTTGGGTTGTAGTTGAGGCTATTGCATACTATTGTTCAGGTTCTTTGATTTGTCTATTCTTCGTTGCCTGCCTTAGGACCATTTTACTGTTCATTTTTAGCAAGTGGCTGGGGACACTGGGAAGTCCCTTTCCACTGAGTGGGAAAGGGAGATTGGAAAAAAGTTGGGAACCAGTTGAAGCATTTCTTTCTTTGGCAATTTTGGTAGTCTCTGGCCACCCTGCCTACTTCTTTCCATGTACCCTAAAGGACATCTGCCTGTGATGTGCTTCTTATGTTTTACACAAAACCTGGAATCAACCCTCTCATTCAAGGGAGAAGCCTAATAGAGAAACTAATATTAATGTGTGCTTTTTAAAAACTCAGATGTTAATTGAATTACCCATATTTTTGTTGCCATAAAAAACTCTGTTGGGTATAATTTCAGCCTCCTAATTGCTAACTTGCTAACTGAATTCTTTTACAATAATGTGTGCATAATTTCTTTTTAAGATTATCCTTCTTTCTTTGTATTACTTTTAAGAAGAGCTATTTAAAAGGACGGTTTTATGTTTGAAGCTGAACCCATGTCACTAACCTTAGCACTGGGTTAGCATGATGTGCTTTGTTCTGATTAATACTCAGAGGAGGTTACATTCTGTTTTTGAGCTGCCTTGTGCTCAGTCAGGTAATTGTCATAGTAAAATTTGCTAAACTAATTAAGCATGAGTCATAAAGATGAAAGTGCTTTAAAAAAAAAAAAAAACCCAAAAGATATATGAGAAAAACTTGTTTTCTCTTTAATGGCTGTTAGGATGAAGAATACTTGCAGGCTTATGGTGGGCAACAAGGGATGCAAAAGCAGGAAGACTATGTTGCTGAAGATAAATTAGATGAGATTACTGATTCCCAGGTTGCTCCTGAAACTGCAGAGGTACTTGTTCATCTTTTCAAAGAGTCCAAAAGTTGCTGTTTTTTTCTTTCTTTTTTCCTCCAGATTTAAAATGAGTGCTACTTAGCATTAGTGAAAAGTTGATACACCTCTTCTTGGAACTACTGAGTGTTAGTAAAAACCTCAGCTTTCTAGACTCCCAGGGAAGTGATCCTGATTTCTGGGCAGCTGTTTGCCCTTTGAGTGTTACACTGTTTGAAGTGTTTCCAGGGGGTGGAGTAGATGTCTTAGGAGAGTGTGTTGTACCTATCACTGCTTTGAAAGGAGAGCTATAATTATTTTTAACCTTTCCTTACTAACTAAGGGTTATCATTGTGATAACTCATAATCAGCATTGTATCCCTTCACCATACTTAGTCTATATGCTAAGCAAATAATCCAAGAATCTGGACTATAATGAAGAAGAATGTGGTATCAGGATAGATTGGAGGAAGACGCATTAACAATCTGTGATATGCACATGACACAACCTTGCTTGCTGAAAGCAAAGAGGACTTTGAAGTACTTATGGATGAAGATCAAAGACCACAGCCTTAGGTGTGGATTACACCTCAATAATAAAACAGAAATCCTCACGACGACGAATAAGCAACATCATGATAAATGAAGAAAATAACTGAAATTGTCAAGGATTTCATTTTACTTGGATCCACAATCAATGCCCATGGAAGCAGTAGTCAAGAAATCAAACAGCGTATTGCATTGGGCAAATCTGCTGTGGAGACCTCTTTAAAGTGTTAGAAAGCAAAGATGTCACTTTGAGGTCACCTCATACGCATGTGAAAGCTGAGCAATGAATAAGGAAGACGGAAGAAGACTTTGAATTATGGTGTTGGTGAAGAATATTGAATATACCGTGGACTGCCAGAAGAATGAACGTGTCTGTCTTGAAAAGTATAGCCAGGATGCTCCTTAGAAGCGGGGATGGCAAGACTTCGTCTCACGTATTTTGGACATGTTATCAGGAGGAACCAGTCCCTGAAGAAGGACATCATGCTTGGTAAAGTAGAGGGTCAGTGAAAAAGAGGAAGACCCTCAACGAGATGAATTGACACAGTGGTTGCAACAATGGGCTTGAACATAGCAATGATTGTGAGGATGGCACAGGACTGGGCAGTGTTTCAGTTCTATTGTACTTAGAGTTGCTATGAGTTGGAACTGACTCGATGGCACCTAACCATAACAGTAAATCATTGTGAACATAAGTTAATTTTGATAACTACTTAGAAATACTGCAAGGTTCCCTGTGTTTTGGTGTTGGCTTAGGTATTGAAGAAACAAGGATGAATGAAGCTTGATTCCTGCCCTGAAGGAGGAGGAAAACCAAA